>NC_087282.1:0-683500 GCF_015220805.1 Pogoniulus pusillus | reverse complement strand
TTAGCCTGTGCGCTTTAAACAAAGGGACATGTGAACATTTAAGGGCTTGTTTTACCAGTAAAAACTAACCTTTAAAGTAGATCCTTGATGCTATGCATGAGATAAATCATAGTAGTGGTTGTTTTGACACTCTGGAGTGTAGTTATATTATGCACTGGTTTCCCAAGGGATCTTAAAATTTAACAAGGAGAGGCCAGTGTGAGTGATGAAATGAGGCAGCAGCAGAGCTGCTTCAATTACACTTTTATTACACAGCCATTCTTCCTCAGTGCCTCGTACTTTCCGTAATGCTTACCAGAGTATGAAGTGCTGCCTGTGAGGGCAAGGTGGCTGTGATTTCATGAGTAAGTAGACAGCCTGGTTTCAGCTTGCACTGACAGCAGTGCAGGGGTGGCAGCAGCGTGAGGAGCACGGGGAAGCGGAGTTCTGCTGAGGTGCAGGGGCTGAGTGCCCAGAGGATGCTGATGACTCAGTCACGTTGTCAGAACAGAGGTGTTTGCGAACAGCTTCGTTTGTCTTGCAAACGATTTACAGCTTCAAGTCTATGGTTAATGCTGGTTACTTGCTTTTCTTTTCCCCCTCCCCAACAGATCAAGAAAACAGCTTTAATATTAATCTTGTTCCTTATTATCTTCCCTATTGCTTATCCCACAGTTATCTGCTTCTACTATGAATTACTCCTGACTGTTTATTTCTAATACAGGCTATCATCTAGAAAGACTATTAAATATTTTGAAGTGTTAATAATGTAAC
Organism: Pogoniulus pusillus; assembly: GCF_015220805.1. Taxonomy (NCBI): domain Eukaryota; kingdom Metazoa; phylum Chordata; class Aves; order Piciformes; family Lybiidae; genus Pogoniulus; species Pogoniulus pusillus. Next base: position 682,747 of record NC_087282.1, on the reverse strand, counting down.
ATGCACTTTATGAATACAAGTAAATTCCTTCTCGGTGCACAGACAGTAACAAGCATGTTGCACAGATTACATGTATAAATACCTAGTTGAAGATCTGAAAGTTTAAGCCATCTTTCTCATTTATTACATTTTAAGGAGCAATTTGAAGTTATCATAAGGGATTACATTAAAATAGCTTTCCATTTAAGGCTGCAATAACACCGCCAGGCGCCAGAACTCCTCTTGGGTTACACAGAACATTAAACAGCTTTTGTTTCTCTGGTAAATTCATCGTGCAGCTCTGCTTGCTTTAGGGTATCTAACTCTCTGTGCTATCTCATGTGCCCTTAATCCCTCAGCATGGTCAAACGGCCTCCTCTAAATGCGTCACCAATGTGGGTGGCAGCCAAAGAGAGGGGTTCACTGGGCACGTGTGAGACAGGGGCTGCAGCAGAGAAGCAGCAATCACAGCTGCTGCTTTGGTGCTGGAAGTGCTGCGCGTGCCCTGGCCAGGCCGCGGCCGACTGTGCTGATTAAATTCCCATCAGAATATCCCAAGTCATTCTACTACAGCATTATTAGAAATCTCCCCCCATGGCTAAGGCAATTGTTAATTTAGAGCACTTGTGTCTCACTGAGATTAGCGAGAAGGGACTCTGTTTCCCCCCTTTGCCAGCAGGCCAGTTAAATCCTTTAGCTGAATGGATAACGATTACAAGTCTCCACTGACAAGCTACAATTTTTTTCAACTCCTGGAAGGTCGTTTATAATAACAAAAATGACTTCCACAGCACACCTACAATATCTGTGTTGAGAGGGAGCTCTGATTAGAATTTCAGCTGGTACCCAGAGCTGTGCTTTTGTATGCAGAGGGAGGCTGTTATACTGCTATTCATGTCCATGGCTGCTCTGGCCAGCAGCAAATATTCCTGCTCCTTTCTTATAACAAACTGAATGTGATGGTATGAATGCAAGCTGCCTCCATTGATGGAATATTACTGAATTCTGATTAGAAGCAGATGTGCAACATTGCCCATTGCAGAAAGTATTGTCAGGCTGGAGCGAGAAGTGCAATGCCAGCATACAAGGAAGAGAGGGGAAATTTCAGTTTAGAAAGTACAAAGGAAAGGGATTGGGTTTTTTTTTTCTTCATCTATTTGCTATTTGTGCTGTGGGGCAAAAAAGGTGAATGAGGATAGCATATCCAGCATTCGAGCAGAGCTGTAACTCTTTGCCAGTCTCGGAGAGGGACTTTTGTTTTGTTCTTTTCAATTAGCGCCTGTTAGCGAAAGGCTGAAGTGTGCTAGAATGAGTATGGAGTTCCTGGTGTAGGCTGAGTGTGGCTCTGGTAGCACTCTCTAAAGTTCAGGAAGGTTATGAACACTGCCACCAGACAGAAGGTGGTGAGGGTTCCACAGGTGTGCTCAGATCTTAGTTGCACTGTGGTTGCACTGTGACGCTTCTGCTGTTACACCTTTGGGCTCCAAACTGAAGAGTCTGTGGGAGGAGCCCTGCAAGACTGGCTGTTGAGTCAGGAGTGACAACTCATGTTCTCTTCTTTGTCTGTACCTGTGTAGACTTCCATATCTGTTGGGAAGCCTTATTGTCCTTTCCAATAGCTGTGCTCTGAAGGTAGCTACTTACTGTGCGCCCTTTTTTAGCATTGCCTGAGTTTGAAAAGGAGCCCTTAGAGCAAACTGAAGTAGGTGTCCTGGTGCAAAGAAACTCAATCAGAAGTGCTTCTCAGCCATGGAGCCAACCATTCTGTTCAGTCTGGGGCAGATGACATACTTCTGTTTCTTCTTGCTTTCCTTAATCCTTCCCACATAATAGACCACTGCAGTATAAAGAATGTTCTGTCTGACAGTATGCATGCATATTTTCCAGGAATAAATTAGGACATTTCCCAATGCTCCAGCACATCACTGTTTAATATAGGCCAATAGATCAAAGACAACTACTGTAGTTTCCCTCCTGAGTCTGCTGAAGCCAGTATAAATGTGACCCTTTATATTATGTGCTGTATTATTTAGAAAGCCACTGTTTCCCTGGAGTCAATCTATTCAAGAAGTTAATGGATTTGGACTGCTTTTTAAGCACATCTTCCTATGGTACATCCAAATCCATGCCTAGTTAGCTAGCTGTAGCTGATTTGTAACCACCTAGTTACCTGTCTGCACCTACCTACCGCCTGCTACCACACTGTTACACTTGGACTGGGAACCAGCAGCCACAGATCTCCACCAACTTCTCATTTTCTGTGCAGAGCCCCCAAAAGTCAGGCAACTGGAAATTTGTTAAGCCATCCAGAGAGGAGTATATGGAGGATCATATTTTTATGTGATTAACCCGAGCAAAGTCATTTCTGCTCTTGAGCAGTGAGTTGTATTTGATGGTCATGTCTGCTCTTCCTGTGGATGGAGCTGATCTGATTTGCCTCCCAATAGCCAATGCATGACCTGCCACATGCATGTGTCCATAGGAGAAACAAGGGGTGCTGTGTGTGTTTGGGAAAAGCCTGTCTGGAGTGTTTACCCCAGTCTCCAAGAGACTCGACATTAGCACACTAAAGTTCATCTCACCACTGAAAGTGAATTACAGGCTGTTTAATGTGACTTCAGAATCCTTCCTAGCATTCAGATCATGCTGTATTACTTTATTGTGAAGTTATTGTTGAACCAGAACTGGGGAGGGGAAAGAGCAGAATCTTTTATTCTGCTGTGGAAATCAGAATGAAGAGAACCAGACCCTTCCTGGCTTTTAGCAGTACTTCAGGTTAGAGAGCCAAAAGGTTTCAAGTATCCAGTACATCGTTATCAAATGAAGTAAGGATGGAAAGGCAATTTTTTTTTTTACTTTGTGGTGGGAGAAACCTGGACTAGCCATGGTCCTGTGCCAAACTGGTAAGCCACTTGGCAGACAGAGCTGTTAGCTTCCAGACAAACTAGTGGTACTAGCATCCAATTCCATCATGAGACTTCATTGTAACGTTTACTGGTTTATAGGAAGCGTAGTGATAATACTGCCTATTTCTGCAGATTTCTGTGCCATGATCATTTTCATGCCCACCCAACCGAGGAGCTGTGGGGCGCTTGGTGCCCGTGTTGCTGGATGCCATGCCGGCTGCCAAGACTGATGTTTGGCCTTGAACACATGCATTAGGTGACCCAAGTGACTGATTGCACAGTGCACTGCGACTCCACAATGCTTTATTCCTACTGCCATGCACTGTAGTTATTCATTATCCTCTCTTACACAGTTTAGTACACTTTGACATATGCTCAGATAAATTGCATCAAAGATCAGTGAGGTCTTTTATTTTCCCCAGGAGACTGGAACTTAGCATTATGCGAATGAAGCAGCATCACTGCCTGCACCCACCTCCTGTTTTGAACCTCACAGGATGCGAGTTGAGCCATGTTTGCTTAAATCAGCGCTGAGGAGAGGCACCTGCAAGGAGAGCTGCTGATCCACTCGCAGAAACCATCTCTTTCTGCCAGTAGGCACAGAGCAGTGGCTGTGTGTTGGGATGCTGGCAGAGAGAGGGCATGTGGCAGAGCTGCTTTTTCTGACTTAGCTAGGCACGGTCTTACAAGTGATTTGTTATTTAGTGAAATTCCGAGTAGCTGAGGTAAAGCATCGGGTTCAGTATAAACACATCATTTATTCTATAAACACATGAGATATAAATCACAGTGATTTTTCACCTGATACAGATCAGTGCCAAGTAAGTACTCATTTACATTACACCGTGTAGCTACAAGTGTATGCAGATGGATTGCAGCACTGAACAGCAGTGGCTGTGAGGTGGAGAAGGATAAAGCTCTACACCTTTCTGGCCGTTTTCTGCTTGAGGGCATGAATGGGTCCGTGAGAGCTGAGGAAATCTTCTTTCCTCCTCTTGAAGTTGGCGCCTAAATCTTGAAAGAGCAACTGCTGCCAAAGGAGATAAAGGGGCCTTAGTCTTTCTCTTCAGTTGCATTTCCTTTCCTTGCCATGCATAGTGTTTTGCTCTGGGAAAAACTCCTTATTCTTTCTGTGTCAAATCTGATCAGTCAGAAAGGAGAAAAATCTTGGATCTAACCTCTCCTGACATTATTGCTACAGGACTAAGACAGTTGTGTGGGGGTGTTTTTTTTAATTATTATCTTACTTTGAAATGTATATTTTATAGACAATATAATTGCTCACTTAATTCCTAATTGTTGGAACAGTGTCGGCCACTTGGAGTTGTCTCTGAGAAATCAATCAGCTTGGGAAACATGACCCATGTAACTCCAGTGAGTAGCCCTGCTGGGGAGCAGGAGCAGAGGGAAGTGCCAGCGGTGCCCTGGCTGCTCCATCAGTGGGTGGACGCTGTGGATGTCCAGAGGGCTGGCCTAGCCCTGCACAGCTGTCTGCACACAGACAGGCACACACCCTCTGTGCATATCTCTACTGGATGGCTTTAAAACAAACATTCCTGAAACTTGGAAGGGAATCCTCTCATTAGGACAAACTGACAGGGATGCTAAAACCTGCTTCTCCTACCCTGATGGCCAGCTGGTGTGTATCTGTCTCTCAGGTGCTGGGCAAGGTGGTAGCTGTTGTCATCAGGCAGAAAATGATTCCTGCTAGCATGTCTGACCTTCACTTGACCCGTCAGCGCTGTTAAGTTGTGGGTAATGATACGCATTTGCTCCAGCCTGGTGCACTGGAGAATGTTTTCCTGACCCATTTATGCTTCTCCCATGTATCCACAGCACAGAACTTGTAAAATATTTCCTTTTTTCCCCGTGCTTTCTCTCCAATGATTAATAGTAAACCTAGTGATGAATGTGAGCGAAAGGGTGGCAATTATAATTTCATTAATCACCTAATAATTGGGGTCTAGGGCTCAACTGTGGCTTTAGACTTCTACATCCTAAGGAATTAAAGGGAAATTTCTATTAATCACCGTGTCGCAGCTGCTGACAGGGCCTGTTCTAACAATAGATCTAATCATTTCAAGATGTGCTACAATTAGTGTGAGTGTGATAAGGGAGTTCAGCCTCTGAGCCAGCCTGCTGGTCCCGGAAGGCTGCAGGAAGGAGCCTCTCTTATTACGCCAGTGATTTACTTCTAAATGCTCTGCATTCAAGTCGGGCTTCCCTGGAGACTTATGAACGTTTGAAGCTTTTAATAAACTTTGCCCAACTTGCAGAGTCTATCCAGAGCTGGATGGTTCAGTGGATCACTCAGGGGCCATTTGGCTTTCTGGTTGCCAGGAGGTGGGCACCCCCGGCCAGAGAACTGCATTGAAATTAAGCATACAGTATGTTTATTAATTTGTGCATGGCAAAACATCTGGTTACAATTCCCTCAGCCTACTGGTAGGGTTTGAGCAGATGTGCAGTTAAATGGTAAATTAGAGCAGAGCGCTGTGCCTGGCTTTGTCTAAGCAAAGAGCAGCTTGGTGACAGCGCCGACAGCCGCTGCTCCAGCCATGCCCGAAACAGGCACCGGGGGCAGCGGCCGCTCTTTCACACCCCCAGCTGGGAGCAGCATTTTGGGGTATAAATCTTCCAGAGAGGTTTTGAGTTCACCAGCTCCCTCTTACCTACCCTAAGTACAGAGATAAGTGATGCCACCAACGTGCCAGCAACACTGTGCAAACAAAGGCCCCACGCACAGAGAAATAACGAAGGTTGTAGAATCTCTGTGTGGAGCTAAGCCACAGGGATCCGTGTGTGAGATACTGCAATGATGTAACTAAGGCAACTGCAGTAATCATTTGGCATCAGAAGGGAGGTGGTATAAATGGGATTTCAGAGAGTTGTATACATGGTTTGTCTGGACTTCAGCAAGGCCTTTGACACTGTCCCCCACAGCAAACTGCTGGCTAAGCTGTCAGCCCATGGCTTGGATGGCAACACTCTGTGCTGGGTTAGGAACTGGCTGGAGGGCCGGACCCAGAGAGTGGTGGTGAATGGTGCCACATCCAGCTGGCAGCTGTCACTAGCGGTGTCCCTCAGGGATCTGTGCTGGGCCCCATCCTCTTTAACATCTTCATAGATGATCTGGATGAGGGCATGGAGTCAGTCATCAGCAAGTTTGCACATGACACTAAGCTGAGAGCAGATGTGGCTGGGTTGGAGGGCAGAAGGGCTCTGCAGCAGGACCTTGACCGCCTGGACAGATGGGCAGAGGCCAATGGGATGGCTTCAATAGCTCCAAGTGCAGGGTGCTGCACTTTGGCTACAACAACCCCATGCAGAGATACAGGCTGGGGTCAGAGTGGCTGGAGAGCAGCCAGACAGAGAGGGATCTGGGGGTGCTGATTGATACCTGCCTGAACATGAGCCAGCAGTGTGCCCAGGTGGCCAAGAGAACCAGTGGCATCCTGGGCTGCATCAGGAATGGTGTGGCCAGCAGGAGCAGGGAGGTCATTCTGCCCCTGTACTCTGCACTGGTTAGACCACACCTTGAGTACTGTGTTCAGTTCTGGGCCCCCCAGTTTAGGAGGGACATTGAGATGCTTGAGCATGTCCAGAGAAGGGCGACGAGGCTGGGGAGAGGCCTTGAGCACAGCCTACGAGGAGAGGCTGAGGGAGCTGGGATTGGTTAGCCTGGAGAAGAGGAGGCTCAGGGGTGACCTTATTGCTGTCTACAACTACCTGAAGGGTGGTTGTGGCTAGGAGGAGGTTGCTCTCTTCTCTCAGGTGGCCAGCACCAGAACGAGAGGACACAGCCTCAGGCTGCGCCAGGGGAGATTTAGGCTGGAGGTGAGGAGAAAGTTCTTCCCTGAGAGAGTCATTGGACACTGGAATGGGCTGCCCGGGGAGATGGTGGAGTCGCCGTCCCTGGAGCTGTTCAAGGCAAGGTTGGACGTGGCACTTGGTGCCATGGTCTGGCCTTGAGCTCTGTGGTAAAGGGTTGGACTTGATGATCTGTGAGGTCTCTTCCAACCCTGATGATACTGTGATTTGCCAGTGATCTATTTAAACTCTTCTCAGCAGAAGTGGAACTTGTCAGGAACATGAAAAATCTCTTGAAGTCATCACTGCTCAGTGTTTGTTTGTCAGCCATTCATATTTATGGTGGAGCTGTACAAAGGCTTTTGGGGTTGTGTAGAAGATTATAAGTGATCTCCTAAGAACAAATACACTTTTAAAGGTTTCTGTGTGAAATCTTCTAAGCCACAAACTGTGTGTGATTTTCTGATTCTGCTTTGCAATATTCGTGGGGTATTGCTTAGAAGGGTAAGCACCAGGCCACAAAGCAGCCTGCCCCATGTGTGGAAAAACTCAGCTCAGGCCTGCTCTGAAACGAGATGGTTGACCTCAAACAAGGTGATTGCCCTGACTGTGCTGAAACTGAGGGGACAACCAAAAGCAGACAAACTTCAGGTGTCCATTTGGTGTTTGAAGCAGGCTAAGCCTACATGGGTTAGTTAACTAATATTGTAGGGCAATGTAGTTGCTTTATAGGCATAAAGTACCACTGGGATCATTCTTTCAGAACCGTTAATTTGGAGGAATGGCCCTAGCTGTGCTTTTTGTGTCTCACCTGTTTGGAAGAGTGGCTTCCTTGCTGTTCTGAGGTAGCCATCCCAAACAAGGGCCTGTGCCCCGCAGGGTCAGGCAGTTCCTAAGTGAATGGGAAAACTGCTTTGCAGGATGACCCTGAACCGAATGCAGGGCTCTGAAAAGCTGAATTTGGATCCTGACTGCGTGATTAGGTGAATGGCATCTGAGTGAGGTGCATCTGAGGTGAAGCCAGCGCAATCAAATACTTTGTTATTGAAATTGAGCTTTACAAATCATTTAATGGTAACGAATTCAGTTAGTTTCCGATTCAGAGGCTGCTACAAAGTGGCTTTTGTTTCCTTCCAGGTATTTACCATTCCTACTGTTTTTTGTGTAACTGTGAGGCACTGAACCGTCTGCTTTGGTCGTTTGCTTCATCATAATCAAATCTGAGCCTCTCAGCTCAGTTGGTGTTGCTGTTTGTGCTGCCCGCTGAAGCGTGCATCCTGAAGGGATGGCTTGATACAGCTTCTGGAGCTTTAGGTGCTTAGGATAAAGAATCAGAAACTGTATCTTCAGTACCTGGCTTCAGTAGAGCTACAGGGAGCTATCCTTTGTGAGGCTCTGCTAAACCCTGGTTCTCTTGGCCAGTTTTGAGACTGTTGCCCTTCTCCTGTATGTAAGCAGGTGCCTCTTCCCTAAATGATGCTTGTGTTGATGGGAGAATTTGGAGGCAGCTGCATGTGGGAATTTGTGCACACAAGCATGTTCTTGCTTGCCGTGAAGATAGCTGCAGTGGTCCTTTCTGTTCAAGAAAACTAGATCTGGGGGGGGGGGGACGGGACACAGTCACTGAACTCCTTCATATTGCTGAGAAACACTGATTCTTCTGTACAAACTGCTGAGATTAGAGAGAAAATAGCACCAGAGTGTTTTAAGAGCAAATGGACTGAGCTTCCCAGATGTGCTTGGTTTCACATTGTTATGTGGCTTCATTACTACAGATGGAACAGGTGACTGCCATCTTCTTTGATGCAGGAATGTTTTGATACGCTGGAATAGAAGGAAGATCATAACTCTAGAACTCTGTTGCCGTTATTACATCATTCTCTCTTCTTCCTTTACGTGGAGAAGCTTCAGCTCTTTCCACTGCCTTACTCTGTGCTGCAGAGTCAGGAATACAAGACAAGTTTGTGTTTTTGAAGAAACGTTGGCTGAGTTATGGGGAGTTTGCGTCATTGAATGGAAAAGCATCTTTTGTTTTCTTGTTAATTCACCACAAAATGATTGCATACAGAGTTCTGAGAAGTGTAAGTGGAGTTCAAAGTTACACGTCTGAAAAGAAATCACAGGGATGGTTGGTTCATTTTCCATGGTATCCTAAACAACAGAAGTCTCAGCAAAGACTCCATTTCTGCAGCAAGCTGCATTTCTGCAGCAGCATGGTAACAGAGCATGAAGATGTTTCCTGAAAACAAATGGCTATCAGAACTGTTTGCTTTATGTTACTGCTGGGGTTTTGGCAAGTGCTGGAAGTACTTCAAAGACTCATCTGGTGCTTTTTAGCAAATATGGGGGGTTTAATGTTCTTTTTGATAGTGTTTGCAGCATTTTGTCGACACATAAGGAGCTAACTCCAGCAGCTACTCTGGAGATTGAAACTGTTCACTGCCTTCATACTTGCAGCTGAATTGCCACCTTTGGACTTCATTTGGGCAAACATTTTCTTTTTCATCTTCTGCCTGAAATTGGGCATTCCTGAGGATGGTGTAAGAGCAAAATTTGCCTGTATGTTCTGATGTGGTTCCAGCTTGCTAGCAGCAAATAGGCATGCGCTCTTCTCTGTTACTAAGGGCTTATAACACGTAGTAGTGGTGCATCTGCTTTACATAGCAGCTACTCAATATTCATGAGTATGATCTTTAAAAATATTTATATTTTCATTTAATGTATTTGTAAATACATTCATTTAATGTATAAGTAAAGAATTTATAACATTACAGAAAACTTACACAAATCTGCCAACAGTCGTCTTGCTCTGCTGATCTGATCACAGAGCAGACCAGAGCATGGAAAGAAAGGAATTAAACCCTGTTTATTTAATACTTGCTCCCCTCTCCTAACACCATTTTCTTCATACTTGCTTGGGTACTCACAGAGATTGTTGTCTGTACAGTGTGAAAGCCAAAGCAGTGCGAGGCTGCACCTGCAGCTGAGGGTAGTGCAGATCAGCGTGCTCCAGAGTGACTCTGGAACGAATTGTTCTGTGAGCAGTGCTGTCTGCTGCGGTGAGTGTGTGCTGTTACTGGGTGCTCAGGGCCGCCAATTTCTAGGACTCTTTGGGTCATGAGAGAGCTTCCTGTTCTTTATGCCATGAGCACTACAAATAATAGCGTTTCCTTATTTGTGCTTTTCTCCAAAGACTGAGAATAGCAGCAGACATGTTTGGGCTGATATTGCCGTTTGGCATCCTGCTGGCAAATAAATACAGTGTGACAAAAAGGTGTCGTTACAGTGACTCATTTCACTCAGGCTGTAAAAGGCTCTGCTTCATTAGTACCAAATATCTGCCACAGAACTGATAACTGCTGCAGCCTGCACCTTTGCACTAACAGAAAGGCAAGAATAAAATGGATTTTAAAAAGAAGGAGAGGGAAAAAGGAAGTCACTCTGCCACCGGCTGAAGGAAATAGTTTTCAGTTGACATTGATAAAATCACTGTGCAATAAAAATGAATATGCAGTAAAGAGAGGGAGTGTAGAAACACCATGCAGAGCAATAGGAGCAGCTAATATTCATAAACCATTGCATATGATCCCTCTTTGTCCTTTATTATTATTCCTTGACTGCATCTTCCAGTAATAGGAACCTCAGCTTAGGAAAAGTTATGTTATACAATTGGTATGGCAGATTTCTGGTGAAGAGATGTATATGGGTTTTTTTTAGTGTTTTTTGTCTTCTTTCTGTGGGAATATTTTACTTTGAAGCTTGTGTGCTAAAATGAGTTTGGAATGGTTTAGCTCATTGTAGTAAATGCAGTCCTGTAAGTCCTGTGACACAATTAGATTTTCTTATAAATTATGGGAGGAAAATTTTGTTTCATTTACATCCATCCTTCAGATTCTGAAACCTTTTATTAACAGCTGCACAAAGACTTTCTTTAGACAAACAGGAGAGCAAGTTTTGAATGCTGCCTTGCACTTGAGTTAACGTCAGCTTCTAGAGCATTCCTTCAGCATATTTAACAGAATTTACAGAGAGAAAACTGACACTTTGTGCTTCCTCTAATTTAGGATTTCAAGTTCACCTTGAGCAAGAGCTGCAATGCCAACGGAGGAAATCCTTCCGTTGCTTCGTTCTGATTTTTGGCAGCAGGTGTACTTGCAAGGGGGTGTAATGTCTTTGTGTGAGGTACCAGCTGTGCAGCACCCACACTGTTGTGCTCTCGTGCAAGCATGTTTTGCTGCTTTGTTTTTTTCTGCTGTTGCTTTGCTCCGATGTGGAAGTTGTCTTATGTTTGCCAGAGTTTGCTTTCATTATAGATGCCATCTGTGGAGCATCTTTGCTTCAAACTGTATTGGAGAATATACAACATTTTCAATACAAGTAATTCTTGTGTCAAGACATGGGCATGAGATGGATTGTAAATTTTTACTTTGCTTCCAGCCTCCACCACCATGATTGCTGCTCTGTGCCATTCTCTGCCGAGCAAAACATTGTCATTGTTACTCTGTACACAGTTGAGGACATCATTCAGTATTAAAGAGAAAACATTCTCAGTATCTTCTCCTCTTAACTTCTTCTGCTTGGTTCACACTGCTGTGCTTTTTAGGGTGTAAGGAAGGTGGCCTGGCCACTTCCCTGCCTTGTAAATAGAAGTGTTGTCTTAATAATCTCATTAGCATGCTTTGCTAATCTGTACCGCAGTTCAAGAATCAGAGGGGAGCTCCCTTGCCTAATTGCTGTCGTTGCTTACCTGAAGATTGCTCTCATTTAGAGTCTTATTATTGATTTGGTCGTAAATGCAGCAGCAGGCAGGACCCCCAGCCCTGTCCTAGGGGTGAGAGTCTTTTCAGTACTGAGGTTTTCATAACTTTTGTTTAACCCATCCCCAGTGCAGAAGTCCTCTTAAGGTACAGGTGATGGAGCTGTAACACTGGGCCATACTTTTACTGTTGAGATTATTTTGCCAGTTCAGGTCTGGTGGATACCTCTCAGGGCACTGGAGGGCTGTGTGGCCTGCCTCTGATCTCACCAGTGGGACACATTCTGTGGAAGAGACTGGTGTCCTTTGCATTAAACTCTGGCTGTTTTTGTGAAATGGAAGTCACAGAATCATCATATGCAGGGAAGGGACCCTTGAAAGTCATCTTGTCCAACCCCCCCCTGCAGTGAGCAGGGATATTTTTGAATCTGAGAGCCTCATACCAAAAGGTGTCCGTGGGCAAAAGCAGACCCCTATTTCCTTGAGTGCTGTGTCCAGTTCTGGGCCCCTCAGTTCAAGAAGGATGTTGAGGTGCTGGAACATGTCCAGAGAAGGGCAACAAAGCTGGTGAGGGGCTTGGAGCACAAATCCTATGAGGAGAGGTTGAGGGATCGGGGCCTGTTTAGCCTGGAGAAGAGGAGGCTCAGAGGTGATCTTATTGCTGTCTACAACTACATGAAGGGACATTGTAGCCAGGTGGGGGGTGGCCTCTTCTCCCAGGCAACCAGCAATAGAACAAGGGGACACAGTCTCGAGTTGTGCCAGGGTAGGTATAGGCTGGATATTGGGAAGAAGTTCTTCACAGAGAAAGTGATTGGCATTGGAATGGGCTGCCCAGGGAGGTGGTGGAGGCACCGTCCCTGGGGGTCTGGATGAGGCACTTAGTGCCATGGTCCAGTTGATTGGATAGGGCTGGGTGCTAGGTTGGACTGGATGATCTTGGAGGTCTCTTCCAACCTGGCTGATTCTATGATTCTATGATTCCTGGACCTATGAAGCTGAGGGTGAAGAGGGATAATTAAGACACAGACAGGAGTTTTGGCTGCCTCTGTTCCCATGAGGGTAGACTTTGGCTGGACTTGCCTTTCTGTCTAGCAGGCACTCAGCAAGGGCAGGCCCTTTACTCCCATTTCCTGCACTGGTATGCAGGTTTGCGTTGCAGCAGTGCAACTCACACTCAGTGCCAGGCTGCAGCAGGGGAGCCGCGCCTGAAGCACTTGAGATTCAAGGGTTTATCTTTCTATACTTTGTACCTTTGGTATGTTATTTTCTTAGATGCTCTTGCACCCTCTGTTAAGTTTCAGAGGCCATGGAAGAGATGTGGCCAGATGGTGATGCTTTATTGGTACAGCACAGTGTTGGGCTGTGAAATGATGACTGGGTGACCTCCATAGCATGGGGAAAGTTCTGGGCACCTGAAGTCTGCTCAGACCTCACCAGGTGATAGGAATGTATTTTCTAACTTCTCCATCGAGGTGGCTGTATACAGAAAGCAGCAGAAGGATGGTTCTGGGTTTTGCCCCAGTTCATCTTTTGCTGTCTGGCAGCGAGTACGAATGACAAACCTGATGCATTGGGCTCCTTGCATCAGTGTAGCAGTGTCACCTGCAGCACCTCCCTGCTGCCCGTGAAGTGTTTCAATCTTCTGGCTGTTGATCAACATCGTAAATCTTCTCAAAGCAAAGGTTTCAGATGTGTGCTTTCAGAGTGCTCCAGATGATGTTCCATATGCATTGTGTGGATCTGTTTTGCTGAATAATGGCAGGAACTTCATCTCTGAATTGTTCACACATTGCCTGTGAGCTTATGAGGAATTAGTACTTTGTGTCCTTGTTTGTCAAATGAGCTCAGGGAACAGATTTCAGACTTCATACAGCAAGATTGTATATTAAATATCAAGGCTCTAGAACTAGTGTTGTGACCTAATATTTGTAGTTCTGGTGCTTCAAACGATTTCCTATTATAGATTTGCCTAAGAATGTGACATTTTGGACTGAGAGGCAGGAACTTTCACATTCTTCTGCTGATCACCCTTCCTGTTGTAACGGAGGTCAAACTGCTGAATGAGCAAACCTCTTCAGTGTCTATGTTGGACAATCTCAAACTTTGCTGTTAATTTGTGATGAACCAGACTAAATGTAATGAAACTTGCTCTGCAGTTTGTTTCTTAAACCACTGTCCTGGCTAAGACAGGAAGAGACTTGAAAGAGTTGTGACCCCATGGCATGATATTTGGTGCAAAAGATCAGAGTGTAGCCCAAAGCAGTCTATAGTCCTGTATGTCACAGAGGATTGCATGACCACCATCTCCAAACAGGCAAGTAGCTGACGAACTTTTTGTGATGAATAAGTAGGACTCCTGGAAGTCTTTGGGACTGTGTGTGGCTTTAACTCTCACAGCATAAAACCCTTCTGGAATATAGCTCCTGTCTCTCAGGGTTCAGTTCTGTTCTCTTACAAAGCATATTAAAACCTGAGCTTCTGTGGTTTAACAATGGCTTAACACTGATGTGAGAGTCCAGTTCTTTACTGTAGGAACTGTGATGAATATCAGACCATTAACTCAATTTTATACAATTACTAGCTTAATGTCATCAGTCACAAATGAAGCTGTGCTTACCTTTTCCATTCACTGAAGACTCTATTAGGCAGAGTGCAAAGATTTATGGGAGGATGAGGATGAACTTTCCTCTCTCCCATTAGCCCCATGAGCGATGTTGTAAACGTGTATTATGAGTGAAGCAGTTATTGAAGGCAAGGAAGTTAACTAATTCAGACTAAATTGTCAAAGCAGAATGTCAATCAGCATGGGTACTGCAACTCCTCAGGCTTCCCTCCCAGCAGATGGTCGGATGGCACACTTGTAATTGATCAGCTCACCTGAGACACCACGCTGGTTAGACTGGCTTGCTGTGACGTGGAGCAGCTCTGCCTTGGAGCACGACCTCAATGAAATCAGCTTTAGGTCTACAGCAGCACTAATGTAAATCCTGTGTCTCATCAAATCACTGCGGAATGTTGACTGGTAATTAACATGTGCATAGAGATGGCTGTATCCTGCTGTCCACAGGACCTGGTTTAGCTGCTTGGTGTATTTGTGCTAGCTAAACTTTCAGCTCTTCGTCTAGTTCTGTCAGGGCATATGTGCACTCCTCACTGAAGTTGTTAAGCATTGGTATTTCAGGTGAATTTTCAGGACTGCATGACTCCTCACTGTGCAGGACTTCAGCAGAGGTGAATCTCTAAATACCTATGAGGATCTGAGAACTTTACCCCCACCCTACTTAAAGGCTTCTTTTGATTACAGGAAAATGTAGAGCTTGCTGGAATTTTTCTCCTGAGCTTATCCCTGCTGTGACTCTTCTGAATCCATGAGCTAAGAGCCTCAGCTCTTTTAAAACTGAAAGAAAAGTTAGGGAGGCACTTTCCCCATTGTCACGAGGGCAGGGAGTTAATGTGGCCCAGTCAGGAATTATAAAAATAGAATTAATTTATTTCCCTGAAAACCCCTGCCCCCAAACTATATACAAAACTAGTTTAGGTTTATTTACAGGCTCTAATTCAGTTGGGAATTCTTCAAAGGAAGTTATGGGCAAATTTAGAGACTTAGGAAGTCAGGAAATGGAAAAGGCTACGCTACAAACAGAGCTTTATCTCACTAGCAATTGGGCTGAGTAGAGAATTAAGGGAGCAGCAGGCTTTACTCACAGAGGTGAGATAGGAAACTGGAGATGATGTCTTGCTGGATTTCCTTGTGGCTGGGTACCTTCTGACGCTGCAAGCAATGTGCAGCTGTGAATCCAAATGGCAGAGGCCCAAGGTGAGTGGCAAAGCTGCCAAACTCAAATGTGTCTGGACAGGGCTGCCACAAGACAGAGATCCGTGGAAGCGACACTGCCTCAGCAGCGGCAGGGGACAGCCAAACTGTTTGGGTCTCCCCGGGTCAGAACAGGAGCCAGGAAATCAGGGCTGTGATATGGTCCAAGAGTAGTTGGCTCTGGGTGGTGCCAGCAGCTCTTTCCAACGGACCCCAGGACTTGCCAGGCTTGCAAGTTTGCACAGAATGGTGTCACAGTGGGGAGAACCACCCAAAAGCAGGGAGGGTGCAAAAACCAAGAGCCATGTAAAAAGGTAGGAACCATCCTAAGGCAGGGAGGGTCCAAAACAGGAACTGTGTCAAGGTGCGAACCGGTCCTGTTGGGGGCTCTGTCAAGGTGGGAACACTGCACCTTCTTCCTTGCTCTATTTATGCTTTTCGAGACAGTGTCCATTTGCCATTTTATACTGGGCACGAAGGCCCCAGCCAAGCCCCAGCCTCCTTCTAGCGCGGGCTTCCGCACAGGTCAGTACATGTGTGGAAAGGGCCTTTGGCTGTTGCCCCTTCAAGCCTGAAGCAGCTGGAAAGCAGTTTTTGCGCTGCCTGCTCCTCCCCATTCCAACCCCCAGAGACAGAGCGGGAGGGGAGAGAAGAAAGGCTTTCAGAGTGCTCTACAACACCCATTACTGCAGAATGAATATTTGATTTATATTACTTGCATGAAGTGTGTCTCCATCAGCCTGAGATCTGTGGTCAAGTCTTCCCATTTAACTGCAAGTTTACAAGATTCCCTGGGGACATGGTATCCAATACTTCTATTAAAAGAGAGCTCAGACAGTGGAGTTTGACTTCCTGAAGGAAAACAGAATGAACTTTGCAAATTTCTCTGTAGGTTCGTAAGCAAAAGGGGCAGGCTGAGATTGATATGCAGTTTGGAGCAAGACTTGGTCATGCTGGTGACCATCATAGGGTCATTACCCTCAGGAAATCATCCGTATAAGTGAACGATTTCACAGTCTGCAACCATGAAGTCATGGAGCTCCTTGGGTGTCCAACCTGCAGAGACAGGGAATTTCCTACACTGTGCTTCGTTCTCTTCCTTGTGCTCTTGCACAGCATCTGGTTTCTCCTGCCCAGTCCTGAATCTCTCTCTGTAGTCAAGACACTGGTTTTTGCCCTGAGAGGTTTGTTCAATGAATCCCTGCCAGCAAGTTATGCTCCATACCAACTCAACTGTTACATTTTGTCAGACACAAAGACGAGTCATACAATTACAAGAAAGTAACCAATATAAAATAGTAAACCACCACCCCCAATTTTAAACTAAGATGTATCTTTATACTTCGTCAGCACTTCCCCCAGATGCGGTGAAGTAAGAATTAATAGCTGCATTATTCATTAGTTAAATCTCCAGCTCTTAGATGGGAATAAGCAACATGTATTTATATGAAATATACACACCAAACTCCTCCCTTACTAACAGAAGGAGAGGGAGAATTATTTATAGCTGTCTTCTCTGGCTTTGCTATTGCTAATTAGCTTCTGGTACTTAATGCAATAGATGAGATTATGGAATTAAACCAGTGAAGCTAGCAGTGTTTTGCCAGGCTGTGAGGATTTAGTGATATGCTGAAAAAAGTTAGTAAACAGGAGTGGGTAAATGACAGCTGGGATTCATTTCAGAGGGGAATGCTCTTTCTTGCAGGTGTGGTAGCTTCTGAATATAAAGTGGACATTTCCCGGACTGAATTCTGAACTGCTAGTTAGAGTCAACTGGAGGAATATTTAAGAGGCAAGATTACAGATTCTAAGAGATGCCCCTGCCCTCCACCCCTGCCATTATCAACTTCCTGGTTTGGGTCTATGGTGAATAATGCAACCCAAGTGGCACTGGGAGATGTCTTCTGCTTAACACTTCATCATATCTGGGAAAAGATAGAGGAGGCAATGCAAATGTGGCTTGTGCTATAGAGATGTAACAGGGCCATGTCCTGTGTGCTGATGAAGTGACCACAGCTGTGAGCAGACAAGTGTAAAACAGGTTGGGCAAAAGCTGTTGCCAGTTTAACATATGAGTGGTAACTGAGCGGTTTGATTTGTGTTCTGGCCTCAAACCTGACCCTGGCTGAGAAAATCTTAATGATTAAACAGCTCATAATGAGTTACCTTGTAAAATGCTGGAGCAAATCATGCATTTTAAGAATGTCCATCCCTTGGACTTCACACATGTTGTGTGTAAGCTTTGAGGTTTAGGCAGGGTTTTTTAAACCAGGTCTGTACTGGGAAATGGCTAGCAATGACTAACAGTCAAAAACTCCAGGTGGTTGGTGTTTGGAACATTCCTGGGGTTTGATGTGTCATGGAGACCACTGGGGCTTGGTGTCCTCTGGGATAAAAAGGCACACACAGACAGTCACCTCTGAGTGTTCCTGTCTAGTCCTAACGGAGTGAATAAGACATGATGATGATGATAACTGTAATAATTTTTTTAAACTGCTTTTACAAGGAGCCAAGCAAGCCTCCCAAAGCACCACTGTTGGGTACTTCTATCAGCACGTGGACAACTAACACAATCCACTGTCATTTAGTTCTTGTGGTGCTCAGGCAGTTACCATTACCTCTTTCTTTGAAAATGAGTTGGTGTTGCATCTGAAATTGGGATCTTGCTAGAGACTATGGAAGCTCTTCAGAGTTAAACTAATTTAAATAGAAGATTAAATCTAGTTTTATGTGATGGAAGATGTGAGTTTTTTCCAGGGATCTTTTTGTTTGACATAAATGTGCCAATTTCCCTGAAACGCAGAATTAGAAGCCTGAGTCTTTGATACTCCTCTTGTAAGCCATTTTCAGTCTGACTTTATTTGCCCACCAATAATGTATTTCCTGCTGTTCGGAAACTGCATGCAGCTGGCAACATCGCTTTGAAATATTCTTATGTTGAAATATAACACACTGATAAAAGGAGCTACATTGATGCTAATTGTCTGTTTAACCACGCCAAAAACTAGTGACTAGCTGTAGCGAAGGAAGGAGAGGGGCTCTGAGACAAGCGCGGCGGTGAAACGATGATGCGTTTGGCCTTTGCCGCCAGGGCACCTGGCAGGGCTGTGTCAATGCTGCTGCTGAAAGGACTTGATCGATTCTAAATTAAGCTTGTCTTGCCCAGGTCCACAGGCTGTTGCCCTTTTTCTTTTGTGGAGAACAAAGGTTTTACAGTCTAGTCAGCTTTTCACATGTGTGACAAATAGCAAATCACTAGCACAAGCTCCCTCTCCTTAACTATGGAGCTGAGAGAAACTTTCACATCAAATCTCAACGCGAGGTTTTCGTGCGGTCACAGTCGCCCCTTTGTCATGGGTTTCTCGGCAATGCTCAGAATTCAAATGGCCACTAAAAACACCAGTGAGAACTACCAACGTCTGGTAGAGCTATTATAAACAAATGTAAATCGAATACCTCGGGGGCTGGTAAGTAACCCCGACCTCCTCACCGTGCTGTAGCTTTGCTGGGCCCCGCTACAGGCAAAAAGAACTCGACCAAAATACTCCTGACATCATCACGGCTTCAGGTGTGGCCTAGCAAGTACAATGAAGTAGTTCAGTAAAGACCTGATAGGTAAAAGTTGAGCTTAAAATAAATGTGTTCATTTGGCTGAAAGTGATTAAGAAAGGGATCTGGAGGGGTTTTAGCCTCCGGGACTGGGCTAATTTGGTGGAAAGGCAGCGTCGTCAGGAGGCACGGCTGGAGTCAGAGGAGGGCACAGCCTAATGCTTGCAATTTAATCATGGCTGAGATCAGATTTGAAATCCCAGATGGTTTCCTGCATTGGTCTTTTGTGTAAATGTGGCTAAAAAACAGAAGTATTTTTGTGTGAGCTGGCCATTAGGGAATCCTAGTAGGAAAGGAGTGTTCCCAAAATGATAGATGCTGCTTCATTCACATCTCTATCAGAAAATAACTTCAAAAACTATTACGGGGGGGATAAATTGTGACTTGATTTCAAGATGCTGATTAATTTGGTGCTCATTTCCCAAAAAAGGTTAATGAGTCTGTTGAACTGACGAACTTTCCTTAATTAATAGAGGTTTCAATTTTCTGCCAGCAAGGGCGTTAGAGAGGAGAGCAGTGACTGTCACACAAACAAGCACCTATTTGTCAGGGGGGAAAACACAGGCGGTGAAATCCTTCCTCTGCTGTACCTGTGTGTACAGGGATATTTCAGGACTGTCTCCAGAGTGTTTTCGTAGGCAGAGCTGAGGTTTTGTCCCTCTGAGACTCTTTTTCTGTGTGTAGCCGTTCCGAGGAGGTGCCGTTCCTGCAGAGGATAAATCACTGTTCCTCCGTTCCGGTGCCCAGCAGCGCCCGAGCTGGAGAGGCTCCCGCTCAGCTCCCAGCCTCTTTCCCTCGCTGATGTCTAACCCTGGCCGGCCCTGGGGCCCGCAGCAAACGGCCGAGAGTTAAACAAGAGCTGGCAGGAGCGGCAGGCAGGAGGGCCCTCGGCGGAGCAGGGTTCGCACCGCTCCGTGTTTGCCTGAGGTAAAGCTACAAAGCTGCCTGTCGCCGCGGCGAGCAGGGGACTGCGGCGGCCGCTCGGGGCCGGCGGTGTAGGGCTCGCTGCGTGCCGGCGGCCGTGAGCGGGCGCACGGTGCAGTGGATGCTGCCCCTCCCTGCTGGGGCGCTGCCGCTCGCCTGCCCCAGCCGCCCGCCGGCCGTGTCCCGGCCTCATGCGGCGCTACCAAGTCACCTCCTTCAGCGACTCTCTCCGGCCCTGTCTCGGTCCCACTGGCAGTGCCTGCGTGGCAGTGCTCCGTGCAGCTGCTGCTGGCCTCCGGGCTCCCCTGCGGAGCTGTGGGGTCCGTCCGAGCCCGGTGGCTGCCGTACCGCTTGCACGGGACACATCCCTCATGTTTCTTCTTCATTTCATAGTCTAAGTGAAGCAAACTTTTCAAGAATGCCACATCTGTGGCTTCAAACTACGGAATTTTATTCCTCTATAGTTACATTAAACGCCTCGATAAAGAAAAGGTATCAAATAAATAATTCCCGATTATAAAAGTACTATTTATGGTTCTGCTAAGTAGCTCCTAAGGATTGTCAAAGATGATTTGTTCAATAGGAAGCTAGATCTTAATGCTGTAGATTTTTGTGGTTAGCCAGGCTCCCTGCTACAGCCTGTTTCTGAGCAGGGCATTTGTTGAGTTCATACAGCACAGCGAAGTAGCTGAGTGTGCGGCGGGGGGAGGAAATGCCGCTGTTGTGAAGGGCAGTTGGATGGATCTTCTGCTCTACCGTCTCTTATGTCACCCTGTGTTTAGGCAGCACTGATTGCCTGGTGACAACCTTACACGGTTTCAAGAGTCTTGTTTTAGATCGGGGATGCAGCAGCTGACAGATTCTTCTCATGTTTTCTTTCCTCAAATTGTCTTCCAGTCTCTCAGAATGAACTTTGCAGTAAGCTCATGATGCTTTATGGCACTCATGTCTCTGTCCACTGTCCACATGGCCAACAAAGATGTCAAACAGCACTGGTCCCAGCAGCCACCCCTGAGGGCCACCACTTGTCACTCATCTCCCTTTGGACATGGAGCTGTTGATTACAACTCTCCCAAGTGCAGCCATCCACCCAATTCCTTACCCAGCCAGTGACCATCTCTCAGGTCTGTGCCTTTCTGACTTGGTGACCAGGGTGTCATGGGGCACAATGTCAAATGCTTTATGTACTTACATTTATATCATTCCAGCTTAACCTTACAAAGGTATGCAGAGCAGAGGGGAAAACATTCTGCTTGTGCGTTTGTAATGATTCACCCGTCAGGCAGATAAGGACCTTGATGTGTGTTGCTGTAATGTACAGAGCTCAGGCAGCACCACCAGCACAAATCCCTCAAAGGTGCTATTCAGATAGCAGCACGGATCAGACAGCTGCTGAGGGAGCAGCATGGCAGACATGCACATAGCTACCAAATGCTTCCTTTGAGCGGGAAGCTGTAAAATGAAGCATCTTCTCAACAGGAGTGCTTTGAGAAGGGGAGTGGGTGTTTAGAACATGCACAGTGAACATGAGTGAAATCAATGCCAGGAAGCAGGTTAATGCCCCAGCTCCTTTCATAGTGCTTTCAGGGCACTTAGGTGGATGCCAACCAGTAAAAAGCTAAAATGTTTTCTACTCCATTGAAGGTCCAAGTATCTCCAGAGGTTGAAAAACATACAACCCTGTGGGGGCTGAAAGGGGTCTTTTTGTAAGCCTTTGCATCTCTCCCCAGCATTTATGGGAAATCAGGCATATGATGATTAATCCTCGTGTTAGGATGATTGAGCTGTTTGTGCAAACTCAATTCTGTTAATATACAGCTCCATCTGTGGAGCATATAGAATACTCAGGCACTGCACTGCAACCATCCAGAAAAGGAGTTCATGTCCTTCCTGGGAGAGTACCACACAGTACAAAGGCAAGCAAATGAAATGTTACCTAAATATCAAGTGACAATATTCACTCAGTGCCTTTGCAGACTCTGCAAAGATCCCTCTACTATTCAGCAGGCGTCGTTGTGTTTTGAAAAGAAAATGTGGTTTGCTATGCTCATTTTTAACTTGTGTAAATATTTGCTTGTATTTTCATATTTAAGTACTTTGTATTTCTTCTTTCCACTGTCGCAGATGTAGGCAATTTTCTCTCCCTTCCCCCCAGCGTTTTTTTGGCAGATAATGAATGCAGTCCTTTGGTTCTCATCTGATCTTTGGCAGGGTATCTGGAATTGATGCCCTAGGATGTGTTTAGCTAGCTCAGTAATGGTGTTACAGGAAAACTAAACACTCCATGCTACAAAGCTCTATTCAGAAATGGTATCTCTGATCCAGAGGGTAACTAAAATTTGTTGTGGCCCTGTGAATCACAAAATGAGTATTCAGTAATGCACAAGGGTAGCCAAGGGAGTTGGAGGGTGATCCTCCAGGGGTCACACAATACTAGCAGGGCAGCCTGCTGGGCCTCCTTGTCAGGGGATCGTTACACAGTCCTGAACAGGTTGCTGAATTGTTTCTCCATTGTCCTGTGAAAGAAGTGTGTTGAGGTACATCAAGGTGCTGTTAGCAAATGGCTTTACATCCCTATTCCATACCAAGATCCCACTGCAAGGGACTGGAAAGTCAGTTTGCATTTCACCTGCTTAGAACTAATTCCTGCCTCTGTGGGCATGATACAGCAATCTCATCCAGGATTTATCCAGGCTGCTACCAGGTGCCAAGAGCTATCAAGCAGTGCCTGAGCTGATGTGGGATGTGTGGAGGACTCAGTCACTCTCCTCATCTCTTTGCAATCATTACACACTTCTACCTGTGTCAGTTGCAGGTAAAATCTAGGGTGGAATTACTTGTCTCTATTCTTGTTAATCCCTTGCCTGCCAGCTCTCATCAGGCATTACATTCTGCCTGCCTTTGCAATTTCAAACATGCAAATTCTTTGTCTGATGAAGGGCTGCTAGCCTGTCTCATAGAGGTGTATGTTATGGATTTGGGTGTCATATATTAATCTCACTCTAATATGACTCTTTGTAGCTTGGACACTTCCCGGTAGTTTTAAGCAGCAACTAATTGAAATCCTTTCCTTTTTTTTCTATGGAAGTAGATATTTGTACATCGGTTTCTACTGAAACGTCAAATAGACCAAGTTTCTATTTCAGTGGGTGAAAGTGTGCTCCAGCACTGGGATTATTCAAACTAGGGGTGTAATTCTATCATGCATTATAAATGATGGTGGCTGCACTGACTGTAGCAGCCTTAATGCTTCATTGAAACCAAGCTACCTGCAGCGTGGGCCCCACCACTCATTTAGGTGCTAATCTTTGTGGAAAACAGCAAGTCAAAAAGGTGAAGTATTGTACTTCTCCATCTACCTGCTGAAGGAGGATACAGAGACAGTTGTGTCCTTAGGCTTCACCTGGGACACATCAGTGTTACAGGGAGAAGCTTGTTCAAGATCATTTAATCATTAAAACATTTGATTTGCACATTACTTAGGCTGACTTGGTATATTGTGCTGGCTTTGGAAAAAGACCACACCATTGGCTGTATTTTATCACACCATATAAAGAGCAGAACTGTGTATGTTGTAATTTTTGGTAAATATGTTTGATAGTTCAGCCATCCATGGATTTCAGTGCAGTTCAAGTAGCTTTGCCACTTTGAGCACTGACATGATGGTGTTATCTGAACTATTCCTCATGCTGCGCACCTCTCTCCTTCCTAAGAGTCCTGCTGAACTCGAGGCAACGTCTGACTCAGAAGACAAAAACCACAGATTGCTGAGGGACCCAAGTATTCAGCAGCAGCTAGAGTCTGTACTTCTGAGCTGATTAGATGAGTATGTTCCCCACCTGGAAATAGTTCAAATATTTACAGTCAAGGGAGGTTTTATGCAACACAGTTTGGTTCAGATGTCTGGCTGTTAATATTTAAACACTTTCTGCTGTATTTGGAGAACTGTAGATCTTGACTAGGCACTACAGCTTCTCTCCTCTGTGTGACTTGTATCTGCATAGCTTATATAGGCCTTGATATGCTTCATTCTGCTGCCAGCCCCAAGCATCCTTCCTGTAATTTCCACTGAGTGCAGAAATCCTTCAACAGCTAAAGCTTTAGAATCTCCTCCTGTCAGAGGATATGAGACCCTGTCCCCATGTTACACGTGTATGAAGAAGAGCTTCTTGCAGTCTTTGTGAGACTGTTCAAGTTTACTCACCACATAGATGCATGGTTCCTACACACCTCATGTAAATACACATACTTGCATCTACAAAGTGAAGGAAGAACCCCCTGTGAAGGAGTTAGGGAAGAGCTTCAAAGGGCTGGAGGTGGGTTTTGGTTTAGTAGCACATCTAGGAAGGGGGTAGTAGAGAGCCAACTGCTTACCTGAACTAGCTGGAAAACATCTCTCCTCCTCCTGACCTCACACAGCTTATCCACCTCCTAGCAGTAATAATATGGCGAGGTCAAAATATAGCTATGTTCTGGAAATACTGGAATCACAAATTATGTAGGCTTAGTATTTTTATCTGTGCCTTTCATAGGAGCTGTGTGAGACGATAAAGCTCTGTCTTTCAGGCGGTTGTGTGTACTCCAGAGGGAAGGCTGTCTCTGGCAGAAGGTTTCAGAGCGTGAATGCTGCTGAATGATTCATTTATAAGTTGCTTTATTTTGTCAGGAGTTTTGCTGTTGTGCTTTCCTCAATAACACCCCAATTTTTCCATGCTGTAATAGGCTCATATTCTTAAAGCCTTTGAGAAGGTGTGACATGACTTTGATCTCACAGGCAGGACAGCATAGCAAATGAAGCATAGCAGACTTCCTTAAGTATCCTTAAGGTTCATCTGGAAATGGGGCATGTACAGCCTTCTTTATTCTGTGTTCTTACCTAAGATAGCCTTTCCCGGTTGCAGACATGAACATCACACAAAGAAGGAAAACTCATGGTGAAGGCAGCTGAGTTACCAGGGAATGCAGATTTATTTGTGCTGGTGTGCTTGTAGGTATCCAGCGTGCACAAGTGTGTGTGCTGCACGCTACGGCGGGCACTGCCGTTCTTTAGAGAGGCTGAGGAGCAGGAAGCAATAAATGGGACTATTGACCCACTTTAACAAATGGCCTGTTGAAAGAAATCATTTCTGTGCATATAGTATTTGCTCTGTGCTACATAAAACCTCTGATGTGGGCTTGACAGATTTGTTCAAAGAAAATATTTATTGTAGCCTGAATTGTGTAACAGGTCTTCATTATTGATATCTCTTGGGTTTGCTGCCAGAAAATGGTATTGTTGCATTTTGCCTTCTTTTATTTCTCCTTGGGGGATTGGCATTCTTGACAGTAGAGACCTAGGAGTTCTGCACCTTCACTGCACTGCTTCAGGCAGTACTGACCAGGCTGGTTAGGTGTGTCTGTTGTGAGCTACTGAATACTGCTCCCAAGATTCTGTACAATTGTTTTTCTTCCACCTTCAGAGGAAAGAAAAAGATGCTTAAACTTGTGTCTTAAATGTGATTCTGCTTACTCTGGTATTGTTATCATTTACATGGAGCTTAGCTGGCTTAACAAACAACTTTTTTTGGGTCAGCAAGATGATGCTGAGGCAGCAGAACACACTTTTTTGCAGTAGTTACCTTAATTAGTAGGGCTCTTGCATGCTTTCTGTGTGGTCCTCCATACCAGCTTCAAAAAAAGCCTCCTGATTCTTTAACCTTACTGATCAAAGGGGTGTTACTGAAGGAAAACAACTGCTGAAAAGGAGAGATAGATTAAATGGGTTTAGAAAACTCTCAGAATATGAAAATATGCATGGCTATGGAGTTGTAAATAAGAGGGAGAAGGAATCTGTGTGCTGTCCATTCCAGGGATCTGAACTTGGAAATGAACAAGACAATTCATTGAGCTCTTCCTGGACTTTCTGAGAAACAAATGCATCTGTCGTCCATGTCACTGTCGGAAGAATGCTGCTGTCAGTATCATTTGATGTGGCACATTCTGATTTGTTTGCATTTCTGTGACATTGTGTTAAACATAAAAGTAAATGGGAAAATAAGATGCTTCAAGGGGATATTGTGGCTGAGAGTCTGTCACTGAGCTGTCAGAGGCAGCTGAAAGAGTTTCTGAACTCAAGTGTCCCAGGATAGCACATCGCTAACAGCAACTTACTTAGGTCTATTGTTCTGAGATTAACTTGTGTGCTACCTTCAAGGTTAGTAGCTAGGGGATACTTGGGATCAAAGAAAGCAGAATATGAAAGAATCTGTTAGAGTCTAAACCAAGTGCATAACTTAGATGTTCAAATGGATTTGTCACCTGCATCCTGTCTCGTGAATCTGCTATAGCAGACAAGGCTTCCTGTGCACCCTCATCATTACAAAAGTGAGGCATGGAGTAACCTGAGTTTTGTCTTTAAGAACCATTCAGTCACAGAAATCCTTAGCAATGGTAACTTATTCTGTAAGGTTAGATCAGGTATTTTATGGACAAATTAACATCTAACGAGTTGAAATAGAGATTTGGTATTGAGAATTTAAGACAGTGAAAGAAGTGTAGGAAACTTCTCCATTGCAAAGGGTGCTGAGCTTAATATTTCACTTTAAACATAAGTGGTGGCAAGTGGAGGGAATTGTCTAAAGGATGAAGGAGAGGGTACTAACAGCAGATCTCAGTGACAGCATGCAGGTGCTGTCTGTGACTTCCCATAACCATGGCTTTCTTCAGTCCTCATTTTGAGATGATCTTTAGCTGCCTCTCCTGAAATCAAGGTGTCTGAGTTGAAAGACTGGTGTCAAAAGAGCAGAGTCACTCAGTTAAAACATTTCCCTCTTGCCTGAAATACCATGTCCTTAATATGGCATTTGTTTCTTGTCCCTGCCCAGCAAGATGGAATCCATGCTTCCAAACACGTTTTTCACCATTTACTGCCTTTGCTGCACTGCCCAAAGCTTGATTTGACCCTTCAGAATGTTTCCGTAACAAGTGCCTTGAATCAAATTATTTTCTAACACAATGGGGTTAGCACCTCTCCTGCTGTGCTGCATGATTCTGTAGAGGTGCCAGAAGAAATACTCCACAGAGGCAAGATTTATCCTATATTTCTAATAGAGTCTGCCCACTTGTCCTCTCTTCAGCTAGGAAGCAGTAGAGGAAATTGGTTTCTGCCGAGGTAAATCCACATCAGTACACAGGCACATCAGGCTCTTTGGAGTTAATTGTTCCTGGGAGGCCAACTGCACTGTGTGGGCAGCTAGCTGGGGGAGAGTACCCGTGAGCTGCTACTCCATCCTGGAGCTCTTGGCAGTGTGGAGGAAAGCCAAGCTCCAAAGCCTGAACACCCTGCTGGTCTTGATGTCTTCTTTCTTAGGCCCATGTGCACTTCACTGCTTCTGCATCTTTTTCAGTCCTTCAAAGGCAAGAGATCATTGGGGGTGATGGTCAGGCCTTGCAAACTGATTCTGTGTTTTCAGGGAGAGTGCAAGTTAACTTCTGGCAGCTTTGCTGATGTGAAGATTCTGGCTCTCCAGTGAAAGAAGAATTTTCCTTTCCCTATTTTTTTCTTATTTAAAGTTTAGAAAAATAAGGGCACTGTGATGGTCTGTAGGCCCTTTGAGATGGAGACCTTCAAGCATATCACAAAACAGGAGCTATTTTCTTTTCCATCCATTAGAATGGTAACAGAGCATCATAATCCCCATTTCTTGATGGAGTTCCTGAGTGACACTGCAATGTTATGGAGAATGTAGACTGTGGGGAAAGGAAAGAAACAGACACAAGCAGGACATTTTAGGGACAGGTATTCTGCAGGTTGTGACTCAGGAGGCACATGAGCACCCTGACATGCATAAGCAAATCTTGAAATAACTCTGCCCATATATTAGTGCCTGGGGTCTTTGACAGTCTGTCTCCAGACCAAAAGCTTTGACGTTCAAAGGGAGGTTTTGTCCCCATCAAATGAGATACCCAGGGGTGTGCTGGCAGTAAGCTAGGGCTGCTTTCTGAGTGCCTGTTTGACTGCAGCAGACATTGGCATGTTATTGGCAGAAGAGGTTTTCTCAGGTGAAGGTTCACCTTCATCTGGAAGTTTATAGGATGTAGTTTTATATGGGAGCTTTTCTCTCTTCATACATATAGTTTGGTACTTTACACAGGGTATTTTCTAGGCTATCAATTTTACGCTTTCTTTTTCGACTGCACATTCCTAATGCATTGTAATTTCTCCCCAGCACTGTGTAGCAACAGAGCTGTTGCTCATTGGGTTTGGGTATAAAATGTGAGCCTTCTACATCAGGCACTGTATTCCCCATCTCGCTTGAAAGCCCTGTGAGATGTACTGAATACTGAAGACTATTTGCATAGCCTTATTTGGGTAGAGAGCATCCCAAAACCTGGACTTACTCAAAATAGAAATTAGAACACTATTTGGTGGTACAACAAGTTTTGCAAAGCAAATCCTATGCCTGTTCTTCCCTTGGTGTTGCTGCTGTGTGTAGAAGAGAGGAGCAGCCACACTTGCTGAAAGAACTGCTGCAATAGAAATTTCAAAATGGATAAATGGCTGGGAGAAAAATCATCTTCTCTTCAGATGTAGCATTTCTATTAGCACTGCTGCTGTACTGGAGACAAATTAAGGGAATGACTTATTGGAAAAAGATGACTTGTGCAAGCTGTAATTGCAATAGGTTAAGAGCCCCTAAGTGCCGTCCCAAATGCTGTAGTCATTTAACCTCAGCAACTCCCCTCCGTATTTGGTGTTTAGAGAGCTGCTGGAGTGATCAGCTGCAGCCTTACTTTTCTTGTTACGTTGTAGCAAGCTTTTTGGTAGGCTCATCTCAACTCACAGCAGGGTCTAGGACATGAGCGTTCTGTATGGAAGCATGGAGGCTTTTTAAGAGCATGACAGACTGAGATTACACTACTTTTCTCTCTTTCTGAGGAAAAAGGGCAGTGCCACAGTAATGCTGTCACCGAAGTGGAGAGGAACGCAGAAAGGCTGTGTTTAAAAACGTGCAGGAAAAGATCCAGCGTACATGAGTCTTTAGCACCTGATTCGAATACGGCATACGTGAGAGTTGCCCCCAAGCAAACCAAGGCCACCGAGAGCCCCAGAGTCCCTCATTATCTCCCAGCTAGGCCCAAGCAGGCTGAAATTTATTGTAGCCCGTGGCCTTGAAGGCCACAGCCTACAGGGTACTGCTTACATTAGTTACGTAGTTACCCAGGTAAGGATCCCTCTGGAGAGTTGAAAGGAACAGGGAGAAAAGAGCAAATTGTGACCTTGCTGCTTGCTTCAGAAGTGTTTGCAGGATTATGGGATTGAATAACGGCCTGAGAGGAAAATGTTCTCTCACCAGCTTTGGCAAGTGACAGTCCCTTCTTGGGACCCCGAGTCCTGGGTCCTGTTCGCAGTCTGTCTAAAGAAATGTGCTGGGCAAAAGTCCAAGCTGAGGTGCTTATGACATGCATGGCTTCCCCATGCAGAGCTGAATTTCATATTGAGGTGGTTATGAAATATAAATGCCCGTGAAATCTCCCTCTCCTCTGATTTTAAGTCTGACTTAATCCAAAAACATCTGTTTAGTGAGAAAGTTGGGAATCCTCCTTCTTCCTTTTGTGTCTGAGTCACAAACCTTGGCTTTTGTGAGGTTGTTTTAACTCATGGTAAAATGTTACTGATTGTAATGAAGGGGAAATTAATTAATGTGAGATTATATTTCCCCCAAATTAATAATGTTTATTAAGTTTCATATTCAGAAATCTCACCACCCCCAACCACTAATCTAACAATAATTGATTCTTCACACGGTCGTGGAAACATTGCACAGACAATAACTAGATCTGGAAATAACCAGCAGAATATATAAACATTAATTGAGCTGGAAGAGAATGTTCTTGTGGCCAAATACTGCCTGCAGTCAGCGTACTGCTTGGCCACTGGATGGACTTTAGGAGCTCCTTTTTGCTCATGGCAGAAGGCAGTGGTGAATTAGAAGAGGCTATAAATATTTACTCACAGAATTATTATCTCCCGACTGGTGAGGCTAGCTACAACTTCAGGCAGTACCCGAAACGCTTTCAGGGCATTCTGGTTTGTCAGCCACTGGGGCTTCTGGTTCTTCCCAGGCTTCACGCAGTGCTGGGAAAGGAGGCAGACAATCTCTGGCCTGGTCCTCTGGACGATCTGTGTATCCAAGATTTCTCTTCTTGGGAGGAGACTTTCAGGTGCAGGCAGGATGTCTTGCGATATGCAGTCTCCGCACGATGCCGCGCTGGCTCTGCAGGCCCACCGTGTGGAGCCATTTAGAGCCTGTTCCTGGTAAGCTTGCTGCAGTGGAGTTTCCAGGCAAATAATAAGGCAGTAGGGCTGTATACTGCCAGAAACAGAGAGTAATAGCAGCAGGCATCAGCAGGCACGAATACAACAGTAGAGTACACTGCCTTTACCTGCATATTCCTCTTTATCAATACAGCCCAAGACTAGAGGGCCTTTGGACACAGAATAGCCAGTCAGAAGGGCAGTTATCCAGGCTTGACTGTGTTAGGTGAAGCCATAGGCTTGCTGTACCCAAATTTGGGAAGAGCATAGGCCTTGCACAAGGCAGGCACAAGCTAAATGTGTGTACCTTGTTTACCACAGGATGTAAACAAGTGTGGGCAGACCAGAGTCCTCAGACTTAGTGGCTCTATTTTTTTTGTCTTCTTTCCCATGGTTGCTTCTCCCCAAAACAGAAGGAGGGAGAGCAGAAAAACACGTCTGGGCAAGCCAGTAGGTGGATAAGCCCATTTGAGCCAATCAGGCCTACCATGACAGCCATGTGAATTGAACAGGGCAGGCTCCAGCCCTTAGCGGCAGCTGCGCAGCCCAGCAGCATTCTCTTTTGCTGTTCATGTTCCGTGCAATGCTTCCTGGACTATTTTTTAACAATGGTATTTCTTTCCAAGTATTAATTTTGCCTGCTGCAGCAACATCAACTGCTGGCCTGTGGCTCCTTGAAAGGTAGTAGAGCATAGCAGTATTAATGAAATGCTTACAACAATAGCAATGATTAGAGTGATAATGAGCAAACCTCTTCTGTGTTCATTAGTTGCAGAAGAGTATGTTTTTATTAGGGAACTGGTTTCCGTAGGAGAGATTGAAGTCTGAAGGGTCATTTGTATTAAACAGGACAGAATTACATCTAAAGCAGGTATGTGAATCACCATTCAAGGTTTTTGACTTCCAATCAAAACTGTATTGTTACTGGTAACTGATTGTGACTGACTTTTCCAGCTGTAGCACCCTCAGCAAGGTGGCAGCGTGGTTTTGTGATCGTTGCTGAGTGAGAATATGGCTACATGGCAAATCAGGAAATAAAACCAGTATTGATGCTCTCAGAGTAAATGAAATAGGAACACATTAATGATGAAAAGAAAATCAAAGGCACTGCTTGTGTGAGCTGAATTCTATGGGATTGAAAGCATGAATAGTTTAAAAAATTGATGTGTAAAAATCCATACCCTGAATAGGAGGACAAAGTCAGGCTCAGTGGGTGAAAAATGTCAGTTTTGCCCCCTTGTAAAAAGACTTTCCTG
The DNA here is from genome assembly GCF_015220805.1 of Pogoniulus pusillus. Classification (NCBI taxonomy): domain Eukaryota; kingdom Metazoa; phylum Chordata; class Aves; order Piciformes; family Lybiidae; genus Pogoniulus; species Pogoniulus pusillus. The sequence goes on along the minus strand of NC_087282.1, from coordinate 651,393 downwards.
TGTTTGTGGCCACCATTTTCATTCCTATTTCATTTTTCTTCTAACAAGAGGCTTCATACCCAACATGTTCTTATTTATAATGTAAAAGTGAATGGAGAGTTCTCACCTTTCCAGAAAATATTTCACCCCAACCTCTCACAAATTTAATTCCTTTAATCTCAAGATTGTCACTAGAGGAAGACTCTGCTAAGAGCCACACAGCCCATTTGTTGTGTAGCTGCCTTTTGCCATCGAGGCAGTACAGCAGCTACAGAGTGTAAGGGCTTGCTTATTGTTTGAAATGCTTTGCTGCTGCTGCATGGGAGTGGACTGCTCCCCACCTGAGTGAAGACCTGACGCCAGAAGGCAGAGAATGATAATCAGGCGACCCTGCTGAGGAGTCTGCATGAACTGAGTCTTCTTAGGCATGATGGAATCCTCTGGAAAGAGTTGAAGTGGCAGATCAGCCAGTTTCCCTAATTTCTAGCTAAGATACACAGGTCTGCTTATGAATAAGAGCATCTGAGTTAAATGTATCACTCCTGGTAAGAAAAAGATTAGGAGACAATGACATCTGCTGGCTTTGGAAAGAGAAGACATCAAACCAGGGGATCCTCACCAGGCAAGGACTTTCCTTTTTAGCAGTCCTTTGTTTTGACTGCTCCTCGAAGCTGTGAACCTGTAAAGCAGTGTGAGAAAAGTACATGGTCAGAGTCCTGCTGTCGGGAACACCAGATGCCGCCTCGGGAAAGAGAATGGCTGCTGGCTTCTGCTGGATCCACACTCAGCCCATGCAGGAGTGTGATCCAGAGAGAAGAAAGTGGTCTGAGCTCAGAGGTTAGAGCTGCTTCTCTGCAGTAGCTCTCAGAAAACATCCTGGCAGGTGCTTCCATTGCACTTTCTTCTTGATCTGGCCAAGAGCAATCACAGTTAACTGGGAAACCAGCAGATAAGGAGACACTGACAGAACTTTGGCTTGTTTCTTCCTGAGGATGGCAGGATGGATACTTCTTCAGGTGTTTCTGCTGCAACTCTTCAGGAGCCGTGTGCCCTGTGAAATTGTAGCACCTTCATCTGGCAGTGTGGAAAATCTGGTTTAAAAAAACCCTTGTGATTTGTCCTCATCCTTTTTCCCAAGGTTAAAGGCCTTTATCCAACATTTGCAGCCCCATTTGTTTGGGGACCGTAAGGCTGCACCGAAAAGCGTGACGTTTGCGTTGAATAGTTTAGGAAGATTTTTCTGCATTTGCTTTATAGCTGTGATTAAGATTCATATACTAAATCCTCTGCAATCTCTTAAATCTGAGTGGCGTGTAATCACATCCCTCTAGAAGCAGAGCTCCTAGGAAAATATTAAATAGGAGGTATTTTGAATTAAAAATTGACGTTGTTAGCATTTGGAAGCCTTCATAGCGCATCGAGCATATGGAGGAGACGGAGGCCATGTTTGTGTCAAAGATCTCTTTGGAGGCCCAAAAGCCAGATGAAAATACCAAAAATGAAGTCCATCTTCTGGCTGGTCTGTAGCTGCAATGGGTCTTAAAGCACCTCTTGAGCAGGGAGTTTGAGAGAGAAATGTGGAAACGGTTGGCTGCAGTAAAATAGTGCCCAAATGTCTTGTGTGGCTTTTGCTTTGATCACTCATGCCGAGTACAAAGGGAACAGCTGATGACAGTACAGGCAAGAGACTCCAGGTGCTTATTATTTAGTCCGTGTTGTCCATTTGATGTTCATCTTTATTATAGCCTGTTTCTTGCCTTCTACCACTTACCCTCTAGCTCCAGGGTTTGACTTACTAGCTGATAACCCTAAAAGTCAGCCTGCTGGGTCTTTGTTTGCTTTTTTGGTTACTTTTTTTCTCCTAGCCATACTGAAATGTTTTTCTCAACCTGCTTTTCTTGTACTAAACTCTGTACTGAAAGGGAAATGCATCTGTGTTCAATAGGATACAATAGCACAGGCCCAAGTCCAATGGCTATATTATGATTATGGTTTCCCTCAGCCGCCAATTGCACCGAGTCATCATGGTGCTTTTTGTATGGGAAATAAAATTTAGTTGCTTCTGAGTGAGGGACTGCAAAAGTCTTTCTGCAGCTCTCTGTCAGACATCTTTCATCTTCCTCTGCAGTAGGTTTTGCTGCTGGTTTTGTCCATTCTGGGGTTTCTGTTGTTGTTTGGGATTTTTTCTGCTTTACATCAATCCCAGTCAACTCATTGTACCTAGAATCATAGAGTCATGGAATCAGTCAGGGTCGGGAGGGACCACAAGGATCAGCTAGTTCCAACCTCCCTGCCACAGGCAGGGACATCCTACTCTAGATCAGGCTGGCCAGAGCCCCGTCCAGCCTGGCTTTAAACACCTGCAGGGACAGGGCCTCAACCACCTCCCTGGGCAACCCATTCCAGGCTCTCACCACTCTCATGCTGAACAACTTCCTCCTCATGTCCAGCCTGAACCTACCCATCTCCAGTTTTGCTCCATTCCCTCTGGTTCTATCACTCCCTGATATCCTGAAAAGTTCCTCTCCAGCTTTTTTGTAGGCCCCCTTCAGATACTGAAAGGCTACAGTAAGGTCACCTCAAAGCCTCCTCTTCTCCAGACTGCACAGCCCCAGCTCTCTCAGTCTGTCCTCATAGTAGAGCTGCTCCAGCCCTCTGAGCATCCCAGTGGCCCTTCTCTGGACATGCTCCAGCATGTCCACATCCTTCTTGTAATGGGGGCACCAGAACTGGATGAAGTACTCCAGGTGGGCTCTCAGCAGAGTGGATGAAGTACAAGAGGAGAATCACCTCTCGACCTGCTGGCCACACTTCTCCTGATGCAGCCCAGGATCTGGCTGTCCCTCTGGGCTGCAAGTGCACACTGCTGGCTCATGTTCAGCTTCTCATCCAGCAGCACCCCCAAGTCCCTGTCCTCAGGGCTGCTCTCCAGACAATCACTGCCCAGCCTGTATTTGTGGTTGGGATTGCCCCGATCCATATGCAGGACACTGCACTTGGTCTTGTTGAACCTCTTGAGACTGTCTTGCCCACCTCTGCAGCCTGTCCAGGTCCCTCTGGATGGATCCCTTCCCTCCTGTGTGTCTGCTGCACCACACAGCTTGGTGTCATCAGCAGACTTGCTGAGGGTACACTCAATGCCTTTGTCCATGTCACCCACAAAGATGTTGAACAAGACTGGTCCCAGGACTGATCCGTGAGAGACCCCGCTTATCACTGGCCTCCACTTGGACATGGAGCCATTGACAGCCACCCTGTGTTTGTAGAGAGATGTGTTGAAGTATCACGAAAGAAAATTGAGAAGCTGGAAGTTTTCTGGGCCCAGAGTTTCAAAGCTGCTCTGTACGGGAGGGAGAGCTCTTTGCCTGGCAGGAACGCGTTCTATACTGTTGCCACGGCAGCTTAGACTATTGGTACATGGCTTCAGTGCCTTGCTTGTATTTGTAAGTACACTTAAATCATTTAACTCCCTTATAGTCCAACGTCTGGTGGCAATGCGTGATTCTCTGGGAAGGCATTTCCCTGCAGATGGATCTAATGCCTGCAGGCAGTGCCACTGTTATTAGCGCCTGTTAGCGGTTGATACGCAAAGCGGAAGTGGTGCGGGTGCAGTGCCAGGCAGCCCTAAGTACGCTCGCTGCGCACAAGGGCTCTGCGGGGAGCTGCTTGGTAACGTCTGTGCCACACAGCCTGGCCAGGTACCTGTGTTGCAGATTGTTGCAGCTTTTGTCAAAAACCAGACTGGCTGAGGGAAGTGGTCCACTGACGTGCATTAGTTCTAGAGTCACGTGAGCCCCAGCTAAATACTTGGATGGCAGCGGGACCGTGCTCACTTGAACCTGGGAAAAAGTGCAGGGCGACACAAGGTGGGGGGTTGGTGTCTGTTTCCTGATGGGTTTATGTTGGATGTGTAAAGGATAGCACGACTTTGTATCTGCAGAATGCATCTGGTATTTTACTTTGCATTTGTACAAATGCTTTAGAGCTGTTCCTCAGTCTTCTATTGGGTTTGGTGTTGTTTTGGGTTTTTTTGGGGAGAGGGCGTTGTGTTTTGTTTGGTTCATGGTGACAAAGTCTGTGCCAAAGTTTGCGTATGAAATGCTCCTTCTCTAATGTGAGGGCAGAGCAGCTTCTAACCTGGTTGAAGTGCAGGTTCATGGCAAAGCACACTTCCACGCTTTGTTTGTGTGAACAAAGCTGCTCACACTAAACCAGCCCATGTGTGGGCTCTCAGGAGGAACTAACTGGAAAATGCTAGGATGGGCACTTTGTTTCTCCTCCGGAGCCTCAGTGAGGGCTTCCTCAGCAGCAGCACCGCACAGCAGTGTATGGAGAGCTCGAGTCATTTAGCAGAGGCACTCCTCAGCCTCTTCCTGCCTCTGTCTCCAGGGTTGAGCTGCTGGATTTCCTTTTTCCAACCTGTTCATTAATTGCCATCAACTCTGCCTGCTTTCTCCCAGTCTTTTATGTTCCTTTACTCCTTCATTTTCTTTTCCCTAATTTCTAAGGGCTTTTGTGTGTCTTTTGCTCTTTTTGTTCAGTTTCAATTAGGGGATTCTTGTGGTGGGCCCGAAGGGTTGTCTCAGGTTTGCAGTGCTCAATGCATGTGATGTGCTCTGCCACCACAGCAGCAGCTTCCTGTACTCCCCCAGCCCTTACACCTGCAGTGACTGGCCCAGATTTCTGTAGCTGTGGAGAAGAGCTGAAAACATCTGGGCCAGGCTTTCTGATCCATTTATGACAAAATAGGTTTCCTCGTAAGGACTTGGATGGAGCAGGGAGAAGCACTGGTCATGTCTGAAGCTAAAACGAAAAGGTCTGAGTGAAATGTCAAGATGCTTTTATTTTTCAGATGTGTTTTTTGTAGCTTTGGCACTAGTGGTGAAATGAATGGATTAATGTGAGTGTTCCTACGTGCTAATGGGCATGGCTGAAAAACCCTGACAGTTCTTTGCTTTAAACTTTTGCCTTTAAATATTGCTATATAAATAGACCTCTACCTTGAGATTTGTTTGTTTTTAAGATGAATGGCAACCATCCAAATTACTGACCTTGTGTTTTCCAACTGAAGTAAGTGCTTGGATCTACTCTACTGTAATCAGTAACAGAAATAACACTCTGGTATGGAGAACAGCAGATGAAATATTTTTGCCAAATGAGGACCAATAACTATCTCTCTCTGTTGTCAGACACACTCTGCTTGATTGAAAGGACAGTGATTTTCATTGTAGGCTACCTCTGCTGCTTAATGGAATGGACCTCAAAACATATATATAAATTACACATTGTTACAGTTGCTATGGCAAATAATTACCATTATTTAATGGTAACTTACGAGTTGTAAGGTGAAAGCAGTGGTTAAAATGCAAAATGCTGCTCCTCAGCGGAATAGATTTAATACCAGCTCTAAATGATTTGTTCTTAATTGTCTGGTTTCATAAATATTTTGAATTGTAGGCCTCTGAAACATTCGCTGCTGTTCACGCAGGCAGCTTGATTTTGGGCACAGACTATACCTGTGTGCGGTCTGCGCTCCCAGCCCCTGTACTTCTGGTGTAAGGATTTCTCATTTATACTCCACCCTTCTTTCTTTCCTGTCTGCTAGAGCTAAGAAACTCTGCCATTACCTTCTCAGAAATTAGACAGCTTCAGACTTCAGGCTTCTCTAACTATGATAGCTCACCTCAGTAGCACATTATCTTTTCATATCAAAGAGATTTGGTTATTTGTCACAAAATGATGTTCTAAATTGCAGCCAAGAAGATATTACTGCTATAAGTGCTTGATGCTGGCCTGTTCAAAATAGGTGGATTTTCTGCCATGCATGAATCTTTCAGTATTGTTCATGGAAATCAGCAAACCTGCTTCTTTGCAGGCATTTTCTGACTAAAAGGGAATCATTGTAGTTTACTCAGGAGAGGAACAGATCCAACTACAGGGGTAGGTGTAAGCAGAAACCCTGCAGGCTTGATATATTCCAGAGGAAAAGATAGAAATAAACCTCATGTGTTTATTGTACTGTCAAACCTGCTGGTAATTTTGAGATTAATTTATCTCTCCATTATTGATATGTGTCACATTTCCCCTGAGCTGTGTCAAACCCTGTTTATTTCTTACCCTTTCTCTCCCTCCATCAAAATTTGAAAGATGACTAATATATAGAGGGCTGGAGCTGAATGTTATTTAGACAACTTATTGACCCAGGGCTTCATATAGGAGTCAGTGACATGGAAAATAGTTGCAGGCTTTGCACAGCTCTAACCAGTTGCAATCAAAATTCAGTGTTTATTGGTGTCTTGTGTAGTGTTCTTCCACAGCACCATTAGTTGCAGGGTCTTGTATCAGAGCTTGGTCACATGGTTTTGCCAGGGGCTGTTTGGTGCACACAACATTTTTGTACCAGGCTGCTGTTGCCAAGTGGACAAACTCATTCCAGCCAATAAAGATGATACAGTGTCACGACAGAGACTATGCAAACACAAATAGCTTGAAATCCACTCTCTGGCCCTCCTGATGTTGCTGCCATGACTTGCCCAGGTGAACTTGTGGTTTGCAGGAGCTGGACAGAAATGATGCTGTGCAGTCTTTCTCTTACAGAAGTGTTTTGCCTCACATCTCACCAGTGCACTCTGGTCATACACTGAGTACTAGAAGGGAAGAATGAAGGCTATGAGAAATGTGGCATTTTACAGAACATAGCCTCGCCAACTAAATACCTTAGATTTGGCAAGAGTTAGATATTTGCAGCATGTAAATAAAAGTAATAAATACGTAAGATATTGTTTGCTAATCCTTCTGCTTCAGGGTGTAAACTAATTAGCAGGCAATGCTGGAGAATTGTACCATTTTAATGTGTGTTCATGGGAAAACCATGGATGAGCACAATGAAGGCTGCCATGTGGCATTAATGGGCCAGCAGGGGCATTGCTGGCTCTTGGTGTTAGGAGCAGAATGGTGACAGACGTAGCCCTCATCACCTGGAGAGCTGTGGTGGGGCTGGCCATCAAAGACAAGCAACACTTGAGACATCTAATTCAACTCCAGACTAGAGTGGGTGATTAGATCTGTATCCTAAATAGACCTTTCTTGGCAGGGACCACACAGCTGCCTATCCCTCTCCTTGCTGCTGCGCAGCCTGGAGGATTCCCCAGCACTTCCAGGAGAAGCCTGGGCTCATGACCCCAGACACTTATCTTCTCCAGCCTGTTCACAGAAGCTTGTAATGGAGAGAAGCTCTGTTCTTTCAGCAGGCTGCTCTGGGAGCCCACTGGAGAGCCTCTGCAGTTATCTGTGTTCCCAGAGCTTCATTAGGAGCTCACGGGTGCAGTGGGAGCAAAGAGAAAGATATGCCAGTGTTAAGCTAATTAAAAGTCTTATCTTGCTAATTTCACTTTGGTGGTGGAGCTCACATCACCAGCGGGCTGCTATGTGTGTGTTTGTGTGGAGGTGCATGTGTGTGCAGTCAAAGGCACCCTGTATGGGTGTTAATCTTGAAGAGCAAAACAGACACTGCAGAAACAAACACATACAAAGTTCCTCGTGGCTGTAGGCTGAGTGATGCTGAGGGTAAAGGTAATAAAAATGAGCTAGGCATCAGCTTCTTTCTTTATGGTCACCTTCAGTGTAAAGAAGGACTGGTGGAGTTACAAGCAGTGTATACCAAGTATTTTATTAAAATGTGTGAAACCTTTGGGGAACCAAAATAGTTTTTTTATTATCTGCATGCAAAGAAAGAGACTCTAAATATTATTTCCCTGATGCTGCTTTTCTGATCCTGTAATGCCGAGAAAGCTCAGTAGACATCATCACTCACGAAGGTTAATATCTGCTGCTTCTGTCTTGCCTGAGAACTGGCTGGCATCAATACTCTAAACAGAGGCAGGTGTCAGGAGTTTGCACCAGCTCAGGACTCTGGATATGACAGCAGGAGCAGGATCTCGTTCCTGCCTCTGTCGAGTACTCTGAGGCACCAAGCAGTGTGGTGACGCAGTGTAGTGGCCTGTTGTATAGTTTGCCAATGACTTCATCCCTAAGAGTTGTGATGGGTATGGAAGCTACAAATATGCTGAAGTGGCATAAAACTGGAGTAGCTTCCTATGAGTCATTTTGCCAAGGGAGAGTTGTTTGGCCGCAGAGAGGTCACAGACGCGATACTCAAACAGTGAGGAAGCTGGCAAGTTGCATCTCCATTTTATGGCGTTGCTCTTCTAGCTCTTTACCTTTCTAGTCTGTCTCGGGATGTTTTTTCCCCAAAGTATAACATCAGTAAAAAATTATACTGAGTCATTTTGGAGTCTTTGTGTTGAAGGCAAGGATTGCTGATACCCTCACTCGTGTCTGAAACTTGCTGTTGTTTTAATCTATTTTCCTCGCTGCCTCGTTGTTTTGTTAAGCAGTTGGTAGGGTAAGGCTTTGCAAGGCTTTCCAAAGAAACTAGCTGGGCAGAAAGGCATCTTTGGCACAGGAGCTTTGGGAGCTGCTGCCCCAGACTTTCAACGAATCTTAATTTTGTAGGTGGGCAGTGGAAGACCATGGACCTGAGCTCAGAGCTGTCCTCTCACTTTGCTGTTCTCTGAGCTTCCTGTCAATAGGGCATTAGACCTTCAGAGCCTGACATGTTGGCTTGAATTCTGCTGCTCTTCTCTTTCTGCCACTGGTTTGGACTGAGTCTTTCCTTTGGCAGGTTGCTTGTAGTCAGTCAGTGACTTTTTATTTTGGTAAGAGTTTTCTGGCTGGCTGAAATGTTCTGGCAAGGTTGTGACCAATGCAGAAAGCAGTGGAAAGAAAGTGGAAGAAAACTCCTGTAATTGCAGTTTGCTTGGACCCAGCAACTCTCAAGCACAGGCTGCAGTTAAACCACATCACATCCACAGTCAGCTAATAAAGTCCTGATGAGAAATTACAGGCTTTGCAGTGATACTCCTGTGGAAACATAAACAAATGCATTTCCAGTAGCCAGGAGAGAATGCCAATGTGAGAAATGAGTAGCACTAAGGTAGCGCTTAAAAGCTCATTTAATTTTGGTTAACTAGATACTCTCAGCTACTCTCTACTCTCAGTTAAGTCCTTCACAAGTGTTTTATGTAGATGTGGATGATGTTTTCTCCATCTAGCATTACAGAGTGGTCGAGCATAAGTGATGGAACATGTACAATTGCAGAAGATTTGACAGCCTGTGCTCCTCACTGAAGGGAACTGGGGCAAGTGGGGTTGTTTCCTTCATGAGTTACCAATGTGGATTAGCTGTGCTTGCTACTTTGTACACTAATCCCCTACTAATTCATTATTCTTCTGCATGGCTTTTCAGTCCTGAAGTGTTTTTTGTTGCTTCAGCATCTTTGTATTTTTGTGTGTTTTTCCAAGTGTAGTGAAGACTTCAAGCTCAAAGGAGGGGAGGGATGGGAAGCATGAATAAAATGTAAAAGAGGAGATAGAAATAGCACTGCAGCAATGCTAAATATGTTCTTCTCAGAAGGACAGGAATGAGATCTCCCTCCAAACTGCATAGAGGAACCAAGATAAAATGGTTGCCTGTGAACTGCTGGTTGCCTGTGTCCCCTTGGATTTATCCCATGCACTGAAGTTCAGTGAAGGTAATGCAGCAGGCAGAAGGAAGTGTTATGCAGTGTGACAAACCCAGTTTCCACTGAAGAGTTCAGCTGCCATGATGCATATTTTGCATCTTTCTCTGATGTGATGAGAGGTGTGAGTTCTGTCCTGATGTTACATTTTGGAGCTGGCTATACAGATTTAGACTTGCCTGGAGCCAGAAGATGTCGATCAGTACAAAGTATTTTGGGTGAAGAGGCAACAAATCTTTTGCAACTGGAAAGGTGGAGTGGGTTTCCTTATACACGTAACCATGATCTGTGAAGGCAGGAAGGGCTCAAGGAGTGATAACTTTGCAACAGCGTGTAGGCTGATAAATACTCTGACTTAAGAAAACGTTGCAGTGATGTCAATCAGAAGTTCCAGAAGAGGTTTCAGGAATTCAGAATAAAATAGAAAGCAATCCAAAAGTGTCTGCAGAGGTAAAATGAAATCCAGTAACAGCATGCCTCTGCAGGAAGTTGCACCAACTAGAGAAATACTTAGAAAAGGAGATGATGTTTCAAAAGGATGAAACAGAAATGCTGCAGAGGGGGAAAAACCCAACCAACCAATAACAAACCCCAAACAAACAGCAGCAAAAAAAGGGGCAAAGAAAGCCAAATGTATCAGTTTAGGCAGTCAATTGGATGTAAAGAGAGACAAAACAGTTTGATTTTTCCACTAAATCCTGCTGTAAGTTAAAGCAAGAGTCAAAGCTTTTGGACTGACACTTACAAATCTCTTCTGATTGCAGTGTCACCAAGTCCTTTCTCAACCTTTAGGCTATTCTTTTCATTCTTCAGAGTCACTGATTAGCTTATCAAAAAGAAATAAAAGCTATCAACCTGCTCTGGCAGGGGGTTGGACTCGATGATCAACTTGGGTCCCTTCCAACCCCCTGTCAGCCTGTGAACCTCTGCCCACGCAGGAACAGTATGGTTTCAGAGCTGAACAGAGAGAGGTCCTGAAGTGCCCTGTTTGGATAGCTCGGCCCAGTGGCACTGTTGGTCTTGGTTGCCTGTCTGTGCTCTGCACTGGGCACTGAGGCATGCACACACGAGGGGCAAATGCAGAGAAACTGCAGCATGTAGATGTGAAAGCAGAACCACAAGATTGCCTTTGTAGGACTTCTTCTTTTTCTGCTTTCAAAAGGCAAGTAAATACAGTTCATCAAATGGTGGTGTAAGGACAGCATTTGGAGAGAAGAAAGTAAGGAAAACATTGTTCCTCCTGGCAGTGGAACAGAGTGGGCAGAGTGAAAGGTCATTGGAATAATAGAGCAAGGCTGCTCTACAAAGTTCCTGCGGTGTAAGGTCATGGAGACCTGGCAGTGCAAAACTGAGCCCCTGGAGGACGTTGATGTCCATAAAAGCTGAAGAGAGTGTAGTAATCAGTCACAGTGTTTTGCCTCCCAGTTCAGAACGGATGCACAGCTGTAACTCTGGTGACAGAAGGGGACGTCCTGTTGGCTCATCTAACAGAATTCTAATTCTCAGGCTTCTTATTTGGCTAGGGAATAGCACTGGCAGGCTAGTGGAGAAGTTGTGCTGGTTTGAGGCTAATTGGAATATTTTGCTGAGAGGAATTAGATCCTCAGCTGTGAGAAAAGAAAAAAACAAAACTGAGAGTGCCCTACAGCACCATTCTTCTGCTGAGAAACACAGCTAGTCAGAATATAGCTACAACACTGCCCACACGCTGCTCCGCTCTCACTGCTGGCTGTGCCTTCTCTCTGGCCGTCTGGTCTCTGTGGCTGCCTCTGCCTTGACTCTGAGCTGACACAACCCTTTTCCCTCAAACCTCCTTGTCATCTTCTTGACATCTCACCTCAGGTCTCCAGATTTATCACATGAGATATACATGGGTTGATCTGGTTATTTCTGAAGGGAATGAAAGAGGGCAGGGGGGCCAGAGGAGGTTTGGGTCGGGAGCCCTCCTGGCAATCTGATTGTCCTGGGAGGGGTACTGTGCTTCTGTGTTACTTTACACTTGTGTAACTGTATATATTTATGTATCCCGGCTTGTATACTGTGCTAAGCTGTAAATATCGCTTCCTTCCCTAACTTCCAGCTGGCTGAATCTAGTCTGGGTGATTTCATAAGAGTGGAGGGGCAGGTAACTCCCAAACCATCACAGAAGTTAATTTCATTCCCAGAAGAAAAGAAATCAAAACAGCTTTGCACTGATCAGCTGGCACAGACTGCTGGATCAATGGTTGGCAATTTGCAGGGCTGTGCTGTAGATAAGGCTGTCACATTTTGGCAGGCTCATCACTACCAGTCAGCCACATAATAGCTGATAGGTCCCTTTCAGATAAAGATGAGAAGAAGATAGCAAACTGAAGAGAAAGGGGAGCAAAAGGGGGTTAGAGGAGGAAGGCAGGATGAAAAATCAGTCATTTCATCCTCACTTTTGCCATTGTGCTTCTTTGGTTTCCAGATCATCTATATGCGTGTCGATATCGCTGTTCATTATTGCAGCTCTCAGCTGATAGTGGTGCTCATCAGTGTAATTCTTGGGGTTTGGGCTTTGTTCTGCTGAAAATGAGCAGATGTTTGTTGAAAACTAGAGTGACCCCTGCCCCCAGCCCCTACACTCTGCTGTTGTCTTTCCCTGGTTAGCGTAAGTATCACACACAGAGCATGGTGGTCTTGAAAAGAGAAGGTCACTTCTGCCTAGAGCCATTCCGAGTCCATTAGTTATTGCAGCTTAGCTCTAGATGGTCTTGAGGTTTCTTCTGGCAAAGGTTGTGCTGTGGGGGAGGATGGGAAGTAAGGGTACTTAAGCAGCCACTGAATTATTTTCCTAGACCCAGAAAGCTGGAAGTTGTGAAAAACAGCAGCTTGCTTTGAGTTCTGCTGCTGTCTGTTCACCTAAGGGTTCACTGCAGGTCCTGAGGAAATCTGTTAGTGACTAGATGGCAGTGCAATGAGAGGAGGCGTGGCACAGCAACCAGTCCATGGCACAGCAGTGTGCACTTGGGACCAAGAAGGCCAAGTGGTATCCTGGGGTTCTCCTCCCCCTCTAAACTGCTCTAGTGAGACCTAACCTGGAATATTGCATCGAGTTCTGGGCTGCCCAGTTCCAGAGGGACAGGGACCTACTTGAGAGAGTCCAACGAAGGGCTACAAAGATGCTAAAGGGACTGGAGCACTGCCTGATGAGGAGAGGCTGAGAGACCTGGGGATGTTTAGTCTGGAGAGGAGAAAACTCAGAGAGGATCTGATCAATGTCTGTCAGTAGCTGAGGGCTGGGGGTCAGGAACAGCCTCTCTCACTTGTGCCCTGGGATAGGACAAGAAGCACTGGATGTAAAGTACAACACAGAAAGTTCCACCTCAACATGAGGAAGAACTTCTATACTGTAAGAGTCACAGAGCACTGGCACAGGTTCCCCAGGGAGGTTGTGGAGTCTCCTTCTCTGGAGACTTTCCAGCCCTATCTAGATGTGTTCCTGTGACCTGCACTGGATTCTGTGGTACTGCTCTGGCAGGGAGGTTAGGCTCAACGATATCCAGAGGTTCCTTCCAACCCCTAACATCCTGTGATCCTCTGATCATGGCATTAATACTGAGAAAGCTGCTAAAAATGCTTAGGGAGATGTAGACATTTACATCAGCCTGAGAACATGCAGAGCAAAAGAGTCATTAGGAAAAAGTGCCCTGGCTATTATTAATCATCTTGAATCTTGAGCTTCTATTAGATATTCCTGACTGTAGGGAACGTTCTCTAATTCCAGTCTTCAGTGCTCTACAGCCTTCCAAAATTAGTTACACTCAGAGTAGGGAATAAGTTAATTGTTACTTTTCTGGTTTTTGATTTCCAGATTTTACCTATAAGGAGGAAAAAAGCTGATTTTATTTGCAAAGGAAATCAGAAAGGCATCTTTTTACTGCTCGCTTTGCTTGGTACAAAGCCAAATTTCAAATGTGTTATCAGTGCAATTTTATATTTCTCATTTTGGAATTTCCATAACAACTGCATTTTGCCATTTAGTCCCTCACCACCTTCCTTGTGAAGAGAGAAAAGCAACGGGCTTCGCTTCATTGCAGAGAGGGTGATGAAACTGCATGTATCTGCAGCGAGGTTGAAGAACTCCCCCTGAAGTCCAGAAGGATTTGGGATGTAGTCAGCCAAATCTTTCAGACTATTTTCCAACTTGATTTAGTCAATTCTGAAGGTGCATTGCACCACTTTGTTGTGACTTGATGTCAGAAATACTAAAAAAGAGAAGAAAACAGGGGATGGAAACCCTGTTCTCATTGGCATTCTGGGGAATTAAGGACCAGGAATGAGAATGCCACAGTGGCAGCTGACATGGATTGTTTATTTAATTCTTCCAATTTGTTCACCTTAATGAAACACCAAAAGATTTGAGTGAGCAGTAATTAGCAGGAGCGAGCCTGTCTAACGAAACCCATGCAGGGTGATGTTTGTCTCAAGGATCAATAGCAGGCTGTGAGTGAGGATCATACTGGCATCGTTCAGGAAAACAAATCACCTCCTGCCAGTCAGTTGTCATGCTGCACATGCATGAGTCTGTGTGGAGCATTTAAATATTGCATCAGCAGAAAGACGGGAGAGGCAAAGCTGGGTAACTGTGGAGGTATCTGGTACTTCATTTGCTGGCCTGTCTGGTGCTGTAATTGTAGTTGTTGCATTCTTCCTGCGTGCTTTCAGCAGCCATTAGTCACCAGCCGAGTGACATCTAACTACAGTGTGCTTCTCTCGGTGTGTGCCGAGTCCCTTCTGTGCAGTTTCTGGGTAGCCTGTCCCTGCTCACGTCTTCAGGAAAATAACATCGACTGCCCTCCCACACAGAAAGCAAGCAAGCAGACTAACTGGCAAAAAAGCTACTTCTCTGACAATCCTTTGGGCCCTCCAGAGCCTGCAGCTGGATTCCCTGTTGCCACTGACTGACTTAGCAATTAATAATGCAGCAATTAACAGTGGTTTTGAGACCTCGGTGCACAAGACGTGGCTTTATGTGTAGAGTGAAGTTACTGGCAATAAGAGAGGAAGAAGGAAACGGTGATGGAAAAGTTGTATCCCAAAATACAGAAGCAATCTGATTATGGGAAGAATGGGGGTCAGTGCTAGAGGAAGGTAAATAGTTGCTGCTCAAGATTAGTGGAAGCAATATTGCAGCTAATGTGAAATTGGTTTGCCTCTATAGAACCTGGATCAGAAATCAGTTCTGAGAGAACAGGATTGAGAATGCTTTTAACTGCATGGAGAGATGCAGGTCACAGAACAGCGCTTAGGAAGCAGCTTATGCTGCTGCCTGCGACTTAGCTTGGGATTGTTGAGGAGAAAGCACAGAGAGCCTCCTTTGAAAAAGAGCTACAGGGAATTCAGAGAGCCACAAGAAGGAGGTGAGGAGCCATAAACAGGAGGTACAGTCCTAGCCCTTTGAAAACCAGAGTACTACACTTAAAGGCAGTCCTTGGGTAGGACAAAAGAGCAGTGCCAGAGCCAAGAGACTGCTGAAACCTACCAACCCACCTTAATGCAGATGTGTAGACTTGAGGTGCAGAGAGCAGTGGGGAGGATATAAGGAAATGAAGAACAAGGGGGCTGGAGGAGGTTCAGAGGCCTTGCTTTTGGATCCTTGTAGATGCAAAGGCAAGTGGCCGTTCCAGTGGAGTTGCTGGTGCATTTGCAGGGATTTCGTGCCAAAGCCCTTGTTTCTTGTCTCTTGTATGCTTACACATCTAGACTCACTTCAGGTATGCTTATCACAGGCACACTTGTCTCATGCAGACTTACCACACGTATACTTACCAGCTATTCCCACCAAACAGTTTGGATGATGGGAATGTGGTTTTTATACAAATTCAGATGTCTAAGCCCTGAAGTAAATCTCAAGGACCGCCTTGAGTCCAGCTACAAGAATTGTTTTCAACAGTTGTATTTGTAACTGTCTGGCAGCCTAAGCTGAGCTCTAGTCTTGAAACTTCTCAGACCTTTATGAAGTGGCAAATAGCTCTGGCTGGCTTCATTCCTGGGATCATGACATGGACATTGTGGGATTTGCATGAAATGTTCAAGCACCAGCAGCCACAAACAAGGGGAGTGCTGCAGGGACACAGTAGGTATGCTTTTTGTCCAAGTATCAAAACCAAGGTGATCACAAGTGGCAGAAGGTGGCAAGGTTTGTAGGCTAGAAGCTGCAACGGAGGAAATTGTCTTTATCTGTTGCAAATAAAGATTCTCTGTACTGGGATATGGCTCCATGGAGTCATTGGGAGCTGGATGCCTGTGGTGGTTTGGCTTCTATCCTGCCCCCCCCCCCCCACTTTTTAGAACTGCCCCAGCTAACTCAGACGGGCTCTGGGGTGATAAAAATGAAGCTATTTATTTACAGCTGGCACAATATACAAGCAGCTATTTACAGTATATACAGTTATATACAGAAATATACAAGTAAAAAGTAATACAGAAGCACAACTCCCCTCCCAGAAACCTGAGTCCCCAGGAGGGGCTCTCAATCACCCCTGCACCTTCCCCCTGCCCCTCTCAACCTTACCCCAATCCTGAGAAAGAATAGAGGTGCAGCCAAGAGGTTAAGGAGCAAGGTTAGTGGCAGTGAGGTTAAGGAGATGTAGCTTCGTCTAAAGCCAGAAGCAGAGTGAGAAAATGGCGAAAGTTATCTAATGTTTACCCTTCTTGTTCCCATACATCTCAGCGAGACTGTGAGGGAAGGAGACACAACCATTGTTTTCCTTTTTCAGCCAATTATCTAGTTCTTTTCACCAAAACATTCTAGCCTGCTTCAAACTAGCACAATGCCATAGCACCAGCAACAGGGCAGTGCTTCAGTGGCTGCTTGGAAACATTCCTTATTTTTTTCATCCATGTCTGGAAGTATTGGTGGTGTGTGTCTAAAAGTGTACAGGGGTAGGGGTGTGGTGTACATATGTGTGTGTGTGTATTTGGCAGCACAGGTAATCCCTGTCATCACAGCACGGGAATGGCCTGGGGGACTGTATGAGACAAGAATGTCTTCATTCTGCAGCCTTTCCTTTGCATGGCAGGGGAAGTAAAGTTGTGTAAGGAAATGACCTGATGCAGTGAAACTGGTTCAACATTCACTGAAGTCCCCAAACAGATTTTAGCTGTGACAATAACACCTTGTCTGTGCACAGCCACTGGTTTGGAAGCAACAAAATAATGCTGAGAGTAAGGAGTTGTTGTAAGTAGGTCAAAGATCCAGATTTCATTAACCAGAGTGAGACAGGGGCCATCAAACTGTAGAGACACGAAATTAACACCTGAACTCCTCTACTGCTTACTAGTTTAGTGCTGCTCCTCACCTCAGTGTATCTGTTGTTGGGAGTTAAGAAAATTCCCAAGTAAAGCAGCTGGGGGCTGGCATTGTACAAAGCATGATTGGTCACCAGAGTACAAATCATGAGAAAGAGGTGCTGCTGACAGGAAAAAAATGAAATCTGGCAAAATTTCAGAGAAGCAGACAAAAGCTTACATTGGAATAATTAAGTGCAGAGACTCTTGTCCAAGGTGGGTTACAGCAGTTTTCTTTGCTGATGGTGGCAGCCATCGGAGGAATGGGAACCCTCAAGGTATCACTGCATGGAAGCAGTGCTGGTGGGAGGTCATGGTAACAGAGGGCAGCCATGGGCACATGGATACAAGATGTGCTGGGAGGCTGGAATCTGGTGCTGAAAGCTATCAGTCTCTTGAGCCAACTCAGAACAGTCCTGTTGCATGTAGGCTCTGAGTGAATTACTGGGGTTCAGCTGGTTTGTTTTCATCACATTTATTTTAACACATCCGATCACATCGTTATGCTGCTTCTGGAAGAGGAACTGATCCTCCTCCACGCTTACAAACTCTATAGTTGGCAGGTTAACAGATGCTAAATTGCACAGACGTTGCCCACATGCTGGTCTGCCTTTAAAACTGTGGGTTTGATTTCAAGACAACTTGTGATGGATGTATCATACAGTAAGGCTTTGCAAAGAACCTTAGAGCGCCATGATGTGAGAAAACCCCACATCTTTCTGTGTCTGTGAGGAGCCTGCCTTGGCTTTTGTGCAGGCGTTGGTCTGTGTTACAGCACATCGTTGCTACTGCTGAGCAGTGGTAGGTGCACATGTCCACTGAGCGAAGCTTTCCCCTGTTCTTGTTGAGATATGTCTCTCTTTCAGTAACCTGTCTGAAATCAGCAGCACGTGGTTAGGTTATGGCTATGTACATTGTCAGCGTAGAGAACAACCAGAGGCAAGCAAACAGACTTCATTTACAAAGCAGTGGTAAAGTAACTCAGTGTTCAGGCTCTTGTTTTCTGGTTCCATCTCCACTCAGAGTAAATAAACAAGAGTGTATGGCTTACCAGTGGCAATCATAGAATCATAGAATCAGTCAGGGTTGGAAGGGACCACAAGGATCAGCTAGTTCCAACCCTCCTGCCATGGGCAGGGACACCCTACCCTAGAGCAGGCAATGAGAAGACTGAACAAAGGTGCATCATATTTTAAATTGCATTTCACTTGTAAATTGATTGGGGAACTTGTGGAAGTTGGAAGCATTCTGACAGCATGCTTCAAGATGACATTCTGCAGAGGTCAAGTCACTGGGTGGTGTAAGCTGAAATAGAGAGGACACTCTGTTTTTCTTAAATGCAAACTACATGTTCATGAGATTCACCTAAACTTTACCTTATTTTAGAATATTCTCCTTGTAAAAAAAAAGTGGTGAATGGTGCCACATGCAGCTGTCAGCTGTCATTAGCTGTGTGCCCCAGGGAGCAGTGCTGGGCCCAGCCCAGTTTAATATCTTCACTGATGATCTGGATGAGGGGATTGAGTCCAGCATCGGTGAGTTTGTAGACAACACCAAGTTGGGAGCAAGTGTGGATCTGTTAGAGGGCAGGAGGGCTCTGCAGAGGGACCTGGACAGGCTGGAGAGGTGAGCACAGTCCAACACATGAGTTTTAACAAGTCCAAGTGCCAGGTTCTGCACTTTGGCCACAACAACCCCATGCAGTGCTAGAGGCTGGGGACAGAGTGGCTGAGAGCAGCCAGGCAGAGAGGGAGCTGGGGGTGCTGGGAGAGGGGAGCTGAAGATGAGCCAGCAGTGTGCCCAGGTGGACAAGAAGGACAATAGCATCCTGGGCTGCATCAGGAATGGTGTGACCACCAGGACCCAGGAAGTCCTTCTGCCCTGTATTCAGCACTGATCAGGCCACACCTTGAGTGCTGTGTCCAGTTGTGGGTCCCTAAGTTTAAGAAAGATGTTGAGGTGCTGGAAGGTGTTTGGAGCAGGGCAGCAAGGCTGGGGAGGGGCCTGGAGCACAGCCCTGTGAGGAGAGGCTGAAGGAGCTGGGGGTGTGCAGCCTGCAGAAGAGGAGGCTCAGGGCAGACCTCATTGCGCTCTGCAGCTCCCTGAAGGGAGGCTGTAGCCAGGTGGGGATGGGCTCTGCTGTCAGGCACCCAGCAACAGAACAAGAGGACACAGCCTCAAGCTGTGCCAGGGCAGATTCAGGCTGGATGTTCGGAAGAAGTCCTTCACAGCAAGAGTGATTGTCAATGGAATGGCCTGCCCAGGGAGGTGGTGAGGTCACCATCCCTGGAGGTGTTTAAGAGGAGGCTGGATGAGGCACTTAGTGCCATGGTCTGATTGAGTGGAAGGGTGAGGTGATAGGTTGGACTCGATGATTTTGAAGGTCTCTTCCTGGTTAATTTTTCTGTGAGTGTTAGTCTATACCTGCTAGACTAAGTTCATTACCCTGAAATAACAGACAAATCAAGCATCCCAACTGACTTCATCCCTAATGAGTCTTGGAACACTAATTATTAGCTGAAATTAAGACAAGCCCCAGATGAGCAGGTATGCATGAATGTGTCATGTGAAGAAGCAGAGGCAGAAGGCTCAGAGCCCTTGCAGCTTGAGTTCTCGTCAGCTTCTGCAGGGCACTGAGTTCAGTTGGAGCATGGGGGGTGTGTTTGTCTGCAAGTGTCACAGTGCCTCGTGTCTGCAAATAATCTCACATTTGTTTGCACTTGTAAGCGTGTCTGGATGCTTCCCTGAAGAAATCATGTGCACAGGTAGCTGTGAAGTAGTTTGTTGTTAGATGCTGAAAGAACAAATGTTTGTCTTACACTCTCTGTAATCTCTCTGTCATGCACATCTGGCTTTCTAATCCTAAGAGTCTCTCTCCTTATTGCTGAGGACTTGTTATGCTTGACATTTCAGCCACCTCTTGTCCATGGCCTTATCATTTATACTGTTATTCACAGCATTGGTAGTGTCTAAGTGTCTGTTGCATATTTAAAAGCAGTGTGAGGACCAATTGCTTGTTTTTATGTCATATCAATATTCATTGTACTGGTAATTGCTGTTGCAGTTGTAAAGAGAAAAGAAATGGGGAACCTATTACACAGATAAAATATCAAGTGTCTGAATTGTGAAGATGATTTAGCATCTAATCTATTTCAATCTGGGCAGATGCTGCTAGGAAGGCTTAGGGCTATTTAATTCTAACACTTCTGCCAGCAGTTACTGATGCCTGGATCTATTTATTTAGTGTAAGTTGGGTGCCTTCCCTTTGAGGGATGTGGGCAATTACAAACATCATCTTTCCTTTTTGTGCATGCAGAAGAACAAATGTCAGCACAAGTAACTCCAGTGCACAACAGCAGGCGGTGCCAGCAGGGCTCTGTCCTTCTCTGTCCGGCACTGTGAAGCTCTTGCCCACTGTTGTGTAGGTTGGTGCGTGACAGGCAGAGTGGCATCTACTCGTTTAGGAAAGTCTCCAGGTGTTGGGTTTGATTTAGACACTTTGGTAGTGGTGTAAGAGAGAGAATAAAGCCCGAGGAAAGCCATAGAGCCATGATGTATTGCACTACAAGGACTGCAGTAGAGCCCCTGGCTGCTAGTGTAGAGAAAGACTTTTGTATTTTCATTTATTGACTGCACCTAAGAAAGCTTTACGTTGTCCAGTAGAGGTGGCTGAAAACTAATATATGGAAAAATCTATAGGAGACACAGAGGCATTTTAGAAAGCAGAGAACAATAAGCTTCATCATCCAAGACATTGTTATAGAGGGGCTGCTTTGGTTCTCAGAGTCCCTGTTGATGTTTTCCCTTCTGTTGAGCTGCTAACAGTACTTCAGCAGAAAACAAATCCATTCTCCCTGTGGGAAGGCGGCGCTCCGCGGGCCGCTTGTGTTTTCTGGAGTGCAAATATTCCCTGGGAAGAGTGAGTCCAAGCCCTCTGCCACTGTAGGATCTTCTTAGCTTCAGTATGACCAGGCCGAGCTGTGGGTTGTGTGGAAATACAGAAGTACTGACCCAAGTGTGTCTGCAGTCAAGGCATATGGAGGAACAGACACTGAACTCAAGGCACAAACCATACCTCGGTGCCATTGTAACAAACACAGGAGAAAATGGTACAGTGCAGCCTGTGAAAAGGTCACAGCCTTGTAAGGCTGTATTCATATTGCTTTTTATAGGCCTGTGTGTCACTGAACGTGCAGGGGTTGCATGGTACAGCATGCAACACCTTCAGTATTTTAACAGCAAGTGATGGGTGCTTCACAGTGCACCAGAAGTCACCAGTCACTTGAGCAGCTGCTGCAGACGAGCACATGCACGCTGTCCTGCCTGCCTTCATCCTGCAGTAACTGCAGGTATCGTATACAGCAGGGAACGTAAGCCTACAGGCTCTTCACCACCAAAATCACAGAATCACAGAGTATCAGGAGCTGGAAGGGACCTCAGAAGCTCATCCAGTTCAACACCCCTGCCAGAGCAGGACCACCTATACCACAGAAACACATCCAGGCAGGTCTTCAGTATCTCCATAATACAATGCTTGAATGGGCTGCAAACACTGGCCTGAGTCCTGCTGCTGTCATGGTTGTTGAAGCCATGAATCATTCCTGGTGTCTCAGATTTCATTGTTAAAATGAAAATGGATATAAACAGAAAAAAGCTATGGAAGAGATCACAGCTCACATTAGTCAATCTAAAGCTGTCTTTGTAAAGTGCTCCCTCGCAATCAAAACCTGGTTTTACTCACAGAAATAACGAAGAAAAAAAACAATGATCTTGATCTAAAAATTCCCCAGGTTTGTCTGCAGAGATGTTTGTAGTCATCTCTTATTTATATTCACTTGATGAGAGGGGGAAGCAGGATCAGGCTATAGAGTTCGTCACTTTGTCTTTGATCAGCACCTATATAGGAAACGTTACTAAGACAGCAGAAATGTGGTCCACCATCAGGCTGCACTGTTCCTGTGTCCTGAGCACCTTCAAGCAGCAGGAAACAATGGTGTGAAGGGGAGAGAGAACTTGGATTTAACTGGAAACTTCATTATGTACAAAAAATGCAATTGGTTTAAATCCAGCACTTGTAGCACTGCACTGATCAGTAAGGCACGAGGGGAGTAGTGCCTTCAGGAGGGACCAAATAGAGACTTAGATCCAGTGCCACAGAAACATGGCCAAGGGTTTTGCTGGAGCATTGAACTAAGGTGTCCTTTTGTTTCTCTTTAAATGCAAGTCCTCCTGCCCTGCCTTCACACAACTGCAACAGAGGAGGCTCCTGTTTACCAGCATGCAAAGCCATTTAGTGCCTATTTACCTGTCCACCCATGAGGATAGTGAGGCACTGGAACAGGTTGCCCAGAGAAGTTTTGGAGGCTTCAACCCCAGAGATGTTCAAAGCCAGGTTGCATGGGGGCATGAGCAACATGGGCTAGTAGGAGTCATCCCTACCCATGGCAGGAGTTTGGAACTAGGTGGCATTTAAGGTCTTTCACAACCCAAATCTTTCTGTGGCTCTGTGACTTCCCTTTGTACCAAGTGCCAGTGGTTATGTGTATCTGATAAAGTCCTTAACTGGACTTCACCCCTTCCCAATGCTTGCAGTGCAGACTCAAGTGCTTTGGAGGAAAGACATCTGTCTTTTAAAATGAGCAGTTCTTACCAAATGCCCATACCTGTGCTGGAGCCCCCATCTGTGGAGGTGTTGAAAAGCCATGTAGATGTGGTGTTGAGCACCATGCTTTAGTGGTGACCTGGCAGTGTTGGGTTGAACGTTGGACCTGATGATCTCACAAGTCTCTTCCAGCCAAATGATTCTATGATTCCATGGTGTTCAGTGATGTGCTTTTAGTTCCCTGCGTTCACTGCTCTCTGTTTATGATTTGCATGCAAACATACCCAGCTGCAGGACGTAAAGTCCAGTGCTTCCAAAAGAATCTTGTGCTGCTCAGCACTGAGCCTGTGCTGCAGCTAGCTTCTGCTGTGACTGAAGGGATGTCTGATGCCAGACAGCCTAGAGAGCCTTTGTCTCTCTGCACCCTAGGCATGGTGCAGGCAGTTGCTTTTGCTGCACATCCCAGGTTCCTGCTGGCTGCTCAGGTGCTGGTGACAGGGCAGCTGCAAGTTTTCAACAGCTGGGAAGATCTGCTTGTGAACCTGCAAGGTGGGTTTGAATGGTTTGATATGTCTGTGTATGAGATCAAGCAAGACACTGCTTTTTAAATCCCAACTTGAACATTTTGTTGTCACATAAGCACAGCAATAATACTGCAAGGAAAACAATAGGATTTCTTTCCTTGCCATGTTTATAAACTCATAGTTTATCCCAGTGTACTGGGAAGAGCTACTTGCATAAGTCAGGAAATACCCTGGGCAGGATTGCGCTATTGCAAGTAAACAGCTTCTGGCTGGTAGCGCTTCCTGTAGCATCAGTGAGCAGGCAATCTGGAACCCAGGAGGCAAAGGGACACTGGTGTGACAGACCTGGAGCCAGGACTCCACCAAAACGTTGCCCATATCCTCCCAGGCTGCAGCTGTTAAAAGCAGCATGGGTTCCATCGTTCCAGCGCTCCTGCTGCTTCTCTGCTCCAGTCCGTTTTCCCGTGGTCCGCGGTAGCTGGAGTCTCCCTCATTTTGCAGCTCCCCCACTGTGCAGGCCATTTTTTATAGCTGTAAGGGATGTGAGTTGTTGCCTTGGAAACAGAATTGTGCACGCAGCTGGTGCAGCCAGACTCCCTACTTCTGTTTTACCACGAAAGGTGCCCAAGCTTTGCTGTCTTTGTCTGGCGTTTCTCAGACCTCTAACTCTTTCTAACAATCCAGGTGAGGAAGTACCTCAGCCTCGTGGAGTACAGCGTGCCCCGAGCCCTCGCTGCACCACCTAGTTCCTGCCCTTGCAAGCCTCCAAACCCCATTCAGTCCCCTGCCAGCCTGTTTGAGAAACGACAAGAATGAAAGGTGTTCTGATATTCTCCATCAGGGCTTCCATCAGCAAATGCTGTGGACAGCCCAGAACTGCATCTTCTCCAGGTGTCGGCATGGGACCAGAGAGCTGTGGGAAGGAAAGTGTCTGCCCCAGCCCGGGCCTCTGCCAGGGCTTATCCCACAGGAACAGTTGGAGGCAGTAGATGATTCTTCAGTGATTCACCCATGCAGAGAACCCTTCCCGTGAAAGCTGCTTTGGTACCAGAGAGGGACTAATGTTTGCTGCCTTTGTTGTAAGGGTGCTTAATCATTTCCTTTGGATCCCTACCAGGGCAGATCCTCCTCACTTGTCGGCTGCAAACTAATGCCAGAGCTCTGAAGTGGCTGAAGCATGCTGACAGTAGTAGCATAGTTCTGGAAGTTGTATCAGTTTGCTTTTGTTACCCAAGCCACTTTATTGCCAGAGTATTCTAAATCCGTATACCCTCCAGCCCCACCAGTTTAGCCTGCACTGCCCTGCCTCTGCGTTGTCTTCTGGCTTGTAGCAATATAAAGAACGTTCATTTGTTGCATGTTGCTCTCTCACTGAGCTCTCCCAATTTCCCTGTCTTCCTTTCCATGGACCTTGGTCCTTTGTAAGATGTTCTGCTGCGAGTTCTTTGTAGCTGAAGATGTTGTAGATAGCCTTTAATGTGAAGCTTTGAGTCAAGCCAGCAGCTGCAATTAGTCACAGCTGGTTTAGATGACCAGCGTGATGTGCAAGTAGACTTGCTGCAGAGGAAGGGAATCTTACTGGACTGAGGAGGTTAGTGCAGTGGTAGCCTGCTGCTTCAGCTGAACTTCTTCAGGAACTTTAACCTTACTAACTTACAGTCTGCATTTTATAAAGGTGTTTATCAGCAAAGCAGATCTGCATAGGTAACATGCAGACATATGTGGTGCTGGAGCTGCCCTGGGATGGGTGCTTGTGCTTGCTCGTGAGCAACCTTTGTAAACCCAGAGGAAATTATAGTAGCTCTTTTCCAGTTGTCATTCACCTCCTGAAACAAGTGGAGGCCAGCTGAGATAGAGGGCAGTGAGGAGAGGATGAGACAGTTGGGTTGGTTCAGCTTGGAGAAGATCAGGTGAAGGGAAGACTGCAGTCTGTGTGTGCCTTAGAAAAGAGCAGAGAAAAGAGGGAGGCACTATCAGTGCGAACAAACTCCAGGAGCAATTTCCCAGAAATTCTCTGGAATCTCCATTCTTAGAGACCTTCACACCCTGACTGGACATGTCTCAGGGCAACATCTTCTAGATGGAGATACTCTGAACAGGAGGTTGGACTAGGTGAGCTCCAGAGCTTGCTTTCAACCAGAATTGTTCTCTTTCTCTTTGGCGTTTTTCACCCTCTCAACCTTGTCTAAAACCTATTCATCGCTGGCGTAAGCTGTTGAGGAAAAAAGGCAACAAACAAAACCAAGAACTTTTTATTTGTGGATTCACTTTCCAGTCTGTTGAAGCACAGAAGCTAGAACAAATCAACAGGTGTTTGGCAGCATGGAAAAAAAGCAATGGTTAGGATGAGAGAAAAGAAACAGAAAACCCTGGTGAAGGTTGTTCAGATCTCAGAATTCTCCCAGAGAACTTCAAGAAATAATCTGTCTTAAAATATCCTCCCAGGCATGGAGTGGCAGTGGAAGTGAAACTGCAGATGCTGCAAACGATGGCGTCTTAATCTATGCACTTTGTATCTCCTCAGCTGTCTTCCCTGTCATGTTTCAGCTGTCCAACTCCAAAGTCACAAAGCTAACAGCTTTGTAGATGAAGTTCTGCTTTCCCATTCTTGGCTGGATTGCTTCTGGCAGCTTGTGTTTGCCTGTTGCTGAGATTCGCTCAGATTAATTTCCACCTTGGCACTGAGGATTTGCATCAGGCTGTTACACGTCCAAGGAGGCAGTAAGTGACTGCCTATCAATATCCTGAAGACGCTTGGGGTCTTTAAAGCCTTTAGGGACTTCATAAACTGGCTTGTGCGGATCAGGAGATACCTTTGTGTGAACCACCTTTGGCAGCTACTGCAACAGCCTTACTAATTGAAACAAGATTTAGGAGGGCTGTTTACAGTTTTGTTCCTGCTTCCCCTAAGTGGTAAAAAACCTCTGAAATAGGAAAGAGTCAGACACCAGCCCTCCTGAACGAGGCTGTAGAGAATTAGTGGTCACTGAGGTATTGTTTGCTGTCACTGGTGATGCCACTGAGGCCGCAATACTTTTTCAATAGGTGTCAGACAGGATATTTTGTTACTGTCTTAAAGCTCGTGTTGTAAACCTCCAGATGTATGTCAGAGTGAGCAGTGGCACTGGGAGTGATCAAGCCAAGTATCCTTTTTCTAGCCCCCTAAGCTGGGGAAGTCACAGAATCACAGAACATTAGAGGTTGGAAGGGAACTCCAGAGGTCATCAAGTCCAACCCCCCCGCCAAAGCAGGATCACCGAGGGTAGTTGGTGCAGGAATGCATCCAAGTGGATTTTGAAAGATTCCAGAGGAGACTTCACAGCCCCTGTGGGCAGCCTGCTGCAGCACTCTGTCACCCTCACTGTATAGGAGACATGTGCCAGAAGTCTGCAGAATCTGTAACTGGTGCCTGGAGTCTCCCAGTTCTGCTGTACCTGTGCTAAGGACACAGGGCAGTGGCAGTGGGCTCTTACTGGAGAGCTGCAGAAGGTGATGGTATCCCACTCAGTGTACCTGGGGCTTGGCACTTTTATGTTTTCTGTATCCTTGAAGTGAGGTTTGCCATCGCCAAGGAGTTTACTTTGCAGCTGGCAAGAGTCAAAAAGCATCAGGGCTTTTAAAACTGGGTGAAACTTTTCTATTTGGGTAAGAATTTTCTTTCATAGCATGCCAGCAAGCTAATTGGTGCACTGAAGGTGTGCCTGAGTGTGTATCTGCAGGTCTGCCTGTGCACCCCGCACATAAACGTGCATTAAAAACAACAGCCAAGAATCCACTCGCAGCAGTAGCTGCGCCACAGGTGAAAGGGTGGATTTTTAGGGCCATTGAACACTGTAAATGTGTTCATTGTATCAGTGCCTCAGAAATACCCATTCTAAATGACTCTGTGTTGATCCACTGTGAAAATTCATTGTGCTCAATTGCCCTCAAAATTTCTCATTTCTCATCAGTGGTGCTGCAGCCTGCTGACTGCACACTGGGCTGCTGTTCAGAGCACCTAGGCTCCCTGCTTCAGTGTCTGCACACGCTCCACGCAGCCTGCGAGCCTCCTCTCTCTGCTGAATAGGTCTGTGCCTGGGGCTGGTAGCTGTGGGAGCCAGAAAGGTGGGAGTGGGCTGCATGGAGGCAGACAGGCAGCAGGCCAGTCGTGCACGGGTCACGCAGCCTGTGACTCTAACAGGCCAGCGGAGCGTCCGGTTTAGTTTGCAACCGTACCTTTGATTCAGAGAAATCAAAGCCACTCTCACATCGTTTCGGAGGAAAAAGAAACTACCAGTGGCATAAATAACTGAATTTTGGCTTGCATGGCAAGTTGAGTCACAAAATGACTGGGGAAGGGGGTTGACATCTCACTGGAAACAGGATTTACTGCTCTGGGTCTGGTTCAGGAAAGGGACATTTATAGCAGATTTTGAATATAGTTTTTATGTCCTCTAATTGCCTGTATTGTCTGCTTGCTTCTAAAAGCCCGTAAAGCAAGGGGGGAACAAAGGAGAGGTGACATCTGAGGACCTCTCCTAAATATGTCTGGAGCTGTCTCAGTTGGGCCTTTAATGTGTAAGAATACCCCATGGCCTGTGGGTGCTTTCCTGCTCTCAGGCATTAGGGTGATGATAGCAGCATGAAGCCCGATGGGACTGGCAGAAGCACTGGCAGAGGAAGGGATGCCTAGGAGGAGGACTTTGCACTCCACTCAGATGCGGCAGTGTGTGCCATCTGAGCAGTCCTGAGCTGCACACTTAGAGAACTACTGCAATCCTGTGCTTGTAAGCGTGCAAGAGAAAATCCTGCAGGCAAGTTGCACACTTTGGCTTAAAAACTGGGGCAGGAGATACGTAATTGTGGAAGAAGACTTTGAGTTTCCTTCCAGTTAGTAGGACCTTTAATGATGTCCTTGTGCCAAGGTCTGGCTGGAGCAGTGGTTCATTTCAGGGCAATAGCTCCTCAGGCAGTGCAGAGCCACTGCTCCGGGGGCGATTCAGCCTCACATGACTGAGCCTGCGCTTCAGCTGCCCGATGTCAAGGTCAGGCTGCCTCACTCCGAGGCTGTTCAGTGCCTGGGCTCCTTAGTAACTCCTTGGTTCGTATTTCTCTACAGATTCAAACCTGTGTATCGTTTAGGGTTGCTGGGGAGGCAATCTTTCACCCTAAAAAATGGGGGAAAAGAAATTCCTTTTTTGGTAGGGTTTTGTTGTTGTTATTAGTAGGCAGTTTGCCTTGCATCCCCGCTCTGCCCTGAACTCTGCTTTTCAGGTAGATCATTTGCAAGCTTCTGGAGGCTCCTTTCCAGGGATATGAATAGCAGCCATAGCTTTCCAAGAAGAGCAGTGTGTGCATGCACATGGCATTTCCCATCTGCACTCCCAAGTGTACCCCAAATGATGATCTGGGCAAACAGCAAGGGCTGTCGCGTCTCTGCATGTCTCTCTAGCATCTTAGGGTGGCAAAGTACTGGTTCCTACCAGCCTTGGTGTGAGTAGCCATAAGTCAGCTCTTCTTCAGGTTCAGGAAAGGACCCAGTATGTAAAGCAGAAAACGTTGCTTGGTTTGCTTTTATTCAGCAGTTTTGTTCTGTCCAAATTCCTGTGAGCAGAAGGGAAGGCCCCCTTGTGTCAGCGCCGGTTTGGGACATTCGAATGCATAAAATGGATAGAGCTGTTCTATGGGAGCCATAAAACATCAGAGAGGTGTTCTCTGACTAGAGTCTGACAGCCAGGCTTTGTCTAAATCATTTGCTGACTTCAGTCATCCATTTCCCAGGAAAAAAAAGTAAAGCTACTCCTTCCTATAATCTCAGAGGGTCTCGAGGGAGAGGATAAAGGCTGGCTTGAGTGTATTGTCTGGACTCAACCCTTCAGTACTCATCATCTTCATTCCTTTTATTCTTAGGTGTCCAAATCATTTTCAAATGAGGAAAGAGAACAGAAATTGTTGCCTGAAAGTGGCAAATGTGACCAATTCTGTCAAAACTGAGCTTTTATTCTCTTAGTTTTACTGAAGGTCTTCAGTGTTTTGCTGCTGGTTTTATGATATTTCAAACCCCAGATACTTCCACAGCTGCAGATTATGGTTATGTAGTCTGTAGGTTTACACTTTCACATAGCTCCAGTTGCATCCTTTCCCCCAGTACATCACATTTACATTGTGGTTACATTCTGCTTCGTGATTAACTGGCTTTCAATCTCAGCACAGGAAATCTGTGCTGGATGTGCAAGTCTGCAGACAAAGGGCAGGGTAACCCAATTCTCATCCGTGCAGCTTTTTAATTAGTTGCTGCACACCTGAGGATTAGGTTTGTTGGGCTTTCTTTCAGAACATAGCATTAATATTCAATTTCGTTGAGGACTTTCAGCAAACAGACAGAATTAGCAAAGGTGTTAAACAAATTTGCGAGCTGCCACATTTCCATTTCTATTGCAGCTGTTCCAACCTTGGCCGAGTGCAGGCAGTTGAGCAGGGCTTTCCTTAGGTGTTTGTGCTCAATCTTGAGGAGTATCTGAGTAGTTTCCAATAGGAACTAATATGCATTTGAATTTGCTGAACCGATTTTCTGGGGGCCAGGTGGAAAGTGCCGCCTTGCTCCACGCTCTCTTACCAGCCTCCCAAAGTGCATGATTTCCTTTTCTTTTTGTCTAGCTTTCAGAATATTCTGTATCTGAACAAGATAGTTGTGGTTTTTTTTAACCAGGTTTGAAATTATTATTTTAGACATGAAAGGCTTGTTAAATTCTGTCCTTATCTGGAATACTTTTAAATGGATTGATACGTGAGGAACAGTTTTGTGAAGTATTCTGCATGTGGCTTTACAGCTCTGAGTTAAATTACTGCTGTTAAAACCCAGCTAATCTATAGGAAAGGTGGAGTTCTGTGAGGCTTAAATTACCACTGGAAAAAATCAGGATTCCAGTGTAAGAGAACAGGTCTAGAAATGAATTCTTATTTTCTGACTCCCCTGGGAAATGAGCTCTGCTACTGAAGCGCTGGCAAGGTGGCGTTGATTTTGCATGGAGTCCTTTGGCTGCTTTTACGATGGCATAAATTCACTTTATGTTATAGCTTGCTAATACATACGGTGCTATAAATCCAAAACACTCTTTCACAACTTTGGAGAGAGCTATTGAGGTGACGGTGATGATGTAACTTATCCTAAAATACTATTTACGTTGTATTAAGATTCCTGCAGGGACGGGTTGTGTTTCCGTCCGAGAGCTATGGAGTTGCTGTGTAGCACAGATGAATTGTATTTGTATGTTCCACGTATTTGCAAGTGTGGCTGTGACATTTATTTCACCTTCTGGTTCTTTGCCAAGAAACACTTTCAGTAGTGCTAGAAGAAAGCTGTTCAGAAACCCTGCATCCAACAGGAGTACTGAACTCCACGGGGTTTGTGAGGAGCTCTGCTCTAAACTGTGACAACAGAGTTGTTCACCTGCATAGCAGAGGGTGACATCCCTGTGGGGGGACAGCTGTGGTGGACTTCAGGCACTCCTGACACATCTCTCTTCAAACCTGACTGGGTGAAGAAAACAGAAACTGCCTCCTTTAATCCCCTGGCCTGTGAACTGCATTAGCAGAGGCTGTGGGGCAGGCTTGCAACGAAGTAGCAGAGTGGCCTTCTTCAGGAGAGGGCTGGGGCAGGCTGCAGAGGAGAGTCCTCTCCCTAGCTGTCCCAGTTCAATTCTCTGCCAATTTGATTTAAGCCTCTGATAGTGAGTTAAGTGTGCTGAAGTGGTGCGGGTGCTGCTCCTCAGGCAATCTCATCTTCTGCTGCGTTGCAGAGGCTGATGAGCAAAGGAGACTCCGAGCATCACACTGACTGCAGAGCCCTTTCTCTGCACTCTGCTCCGTGCTAGGGGTCAGGGCTTGAACTCTTGTGAGCAAATGAGGAGCATTCCATATAGCTGCCAAAAGGAGCAGGCAGTGCAAGAATATTTCAAAGGGGTGTTTCTTATGACTCTTCACAGGTTTGGATGTGCAGTTTGCTTTGTCGTTTGCTTAAGCTGATTAGAAATCTGAGTTCTTCCTTCAGCATAGCCTGCAGTAGTCTTATCTGTCCTTAAAGGGACTTCCTATCTGCATTTTTGTATAAGCACTCTCTGCAATCTGGTTCTGTTACAAACCAGCATTTAGGCTGTGTTCTGGGCTGCTTTGTGGGCTGACTTTTCTGCAAGAAAGGGGCAACCTTTGGGCTACTTTTGTGCAGCCTTTTCCAACTCCTGTCTTTACTCTTGTTTGTGCTTTCTCTGGTGTATGAAGCTTCACAGGTATAGAGTTTACAGAAAGAGTTGACAATGTGTTTGTTGAACGTAAAGGTTGTGGATTAACTCCTGGTGGGCCACATTAGTCTAGAAATCCAAAACTGTGTGTGTGCCTTTTTGATAGCCTGGATTGTCATTGCTCTCCCTCACCACTGTTTCACTGCCCTGCTGCTGATGCTAACCAGAGCCCTGATGTTGTTATGTGGGTTCTTCCCTGACTCGGTCAGTGGTAGACAGCACCCTCACTTCACTTCCTAGGCCAGGGCAGAAGTCACATAAGGGCTGTCATTTTTTAGAGCAACAAAGACATAATGACTTAGAGCAAGATGTTTTCTCACCATGCCTTGCTGTGCTGTGTGGCTGAATGCTCACTGAGCTGATGTGAGTGGTTAACCCACTGAAATCGCAACAGTGCCTCCTGTCTGAGGCATTGCTCTGTGTCAGCAGGCAGGATCAGTGCCTCCTGCCATCCTCAGTCAGCTCCTTAAGCTCCATGTTAGTAGCTGTTAGTTTAATATAGCACTGCATGCAGGACTGGACCACAGTCCCTGCTCCAGTCTAGGGCCTAGCAGTGAAATGATAAAATGCTTTGCTGTTGGTAGTGGTCTTGTTGCAGCCCTGCATTTCCAGTTGCTTGAGAGTTACATGCAGAGTGGTCTGCAGGAGCAGATCTGTGGCTTGCCTTCATCCTGTACACTAGGATGCATACAACCCAGTTCTGTGGGGCGCTGCCTTGAGGTTTCTGAAAGCCTTGGGAATGGGATGGCCTTTGCAGCAGTTACTGATGCAGAACAAATGTTGAGAGGAAGATGAGAGTCCTCCTGCACAAACAGGGGAAGGTGACAAAATCTTCCTGAAAAGGGATCCTTGTGCCCCAGAGGTTGCTGTTGCTTAGCTGTGACAAAGGAAGTTTTCCCACCTGAGATAGGTACTGTGCATTAAGGTACCCCAGATTGATGCTTTGAGCTAGAAAATAAATAATAACTTGTACCAATGTGATAAATTTGGAGTAAGCCTTTCAGCAATTATGAATTGGTTATTGTCATGGAAGGGATTTCTCTATTCCTCCTCTGCTAGGGGGAGGTGAGAAATTAATTTGAGGTGGTATTAATTTTTTATAAAATTATTTATTAAAATTAATATTTACAAATTTGTGCCACCCCCAACCACTATGAAATCTGGTTCATAGTGCAAGTTTATGAAAACAGCTTGGGATATATTTACAGGGATTGATTATTAAATGGAAATATCAAATGATCAACAACTATAGACAGAGAGAAAGATTCCCTTAGGCTTAATGCCTCTTAACAACTATGCTGTCTGCCCAGCAAGGGCTGAAACTGTGTGTGCTCTAAAGGTAAAGGTAACTTATATTACAAAGGATTTAAAGCTTGCTTAAATGTGTTGCTCTCAAGTATTAATCATTAATCACCCTCCTGGGATCCTGTCACAGCGTGTGCCCAGTATTTGGGGTCTTGGTAAAGCTGGAGTCTGTCCCGGCTTGCAGGTGAATGATAGGGTTCCCGGTCTCTGGGGTAAACAGGATTTCTCTGACCTTCTCTCCTGGAGTGAAATGGTCTCTGCCTTGGAGCTGTTGCTTCTGGATGCAGTGTCAGGGAGGATCAGCTGGCAGGATTTCCCGGTGCAGGAGAAGGATCTGTCTGTGCAGCTGCTAACACGGTCTCACAGCTAGCAGGCTGTGTTTGTAGCTTTGCAGGCTGAAGGTCTGCTGGGCCTGGATCTTTCCAGACTTACAGGACAGCTGGCAAGCAGGGTCTATGCCGTGCTGCAGGGAGACTTGAGCTCTGTAGATAAATGCAAGGTAGCAAGCCAATATGTATGGCTTAGGCAGGGGCTCTCAGCTCCCCATATATGTATGAAGTGCAGGCGTGCAGGCGCTCTGCTTCTCAAAGGGTTCACAGGCAGCTTAACTGCGCCCTGAGATCAATGCAAGAGGGCTGAGCCTCAGTAAGTATGCAAGTGAGTAAGGCCCGATCCTGTGTCTAGGCCATGCAAGCAGGTCTGTGCTGCTGTGTGGATCAGAGAGCTGAGCTTGGTCCTCTGAGTCTGGATGCTCTGAATGCTCTGAATAGTCTGGACACGTGGTGCTCCTTTGCACCCCTCTTGATAGACTCTGGGCTGAGATTCGTGGCTCATTTGGCCATCTAAAGTGACCAATCAGGCTGGCAGTAAGCCAAACCTTACCTTAATAGGCAGTAGCAGTTTGCCTGGACCCTCCCAATAGGGGATTACCTGGGCAGACCCCAGGGGCACACGGACTGGGCGTGTGTGTGTTACACAACCTGTTTGCTGCCTCCTGGGTCCTGGCAGAAAAACATGTCCAGGCATGCAGAGGCATAGGGAAGCCTCAGTTTTGGGGCTGTGGCCTCTCCACCACAGTTATTCACATGAACACAATGCTTGTAAAGAGCAAAACCGAATTTTGCCAACATATGCAAACTTTTCCTTTTGAATTTAGTAAGAAATTCCCAATCTGGTGTTCAGTAAGGAGAACGTCTGTGAATTCCTTAGGTTTTTCCCCAAACTTGCTGCACCAGGAACTTCATTTCTCTAAGAACCTCTTCAAAGCATAATGCCATTAGAAGCTCAGTCTGTAATCCATACAGTGCAGCTTTGTTAGCATGCTTGGCCTTTCTTGTTTGTTTGTTTCCTAAGTCTGTGCAGCAGAGCCTATTCCAGGATGCCATAAGGCAGTCAGACCAGGCAGAGTGCGTCCATCTAGTTGAGGAAACTGACTGCAGAGTTGAAGATCTTGTAATCTGAGCTCATTAAACTGTGACACTGTGGGTGTCCCAAAACATGGCCATTCCTAGCTGGGAATTGGCACTTGGAAGTCACAGAAAATATCAATTTCGTCCAGCTTGACACTGGCCTTTGTTTTGTTTTCCACATTAGAGCTTCAAAGAAATCCAGTTGTAAAAATCCCTCTTTAGCTAATATTATTTTGCTGTTTAAGTGAAATTGTAACAGTTCTATAATCCTAAAGATATTCAAAGCGTGCTGGGAAGGAGAGGGAAGAAGTAGACAAATGATTCCTCCTGCAAACATTGATTTTGAACCTTCAAATGGAAATATGTAAATAAAACAGTACTCGGAGATAATGCCTACAGGTTTTTCTTCAGGCACTTTGCAGACAACACAGGTTCCCTTCCCTCGTGGTGGCACAGTTCCAGCTGCAGTCTGCCTGCCTGAGCCTCTCAGGCACGTATCCATGGATATCTCCCTCTCCTCCTTTGCCATTTCTTTATCAAGTTAATGGTAAATGAAATGCTGATGTTTCAGAGGAGATGGGTTACATATTAATCTGACCAGTGCACATTAGGAGAGCCCTGAGCAGGATTTGCAGCTGCAGAAGATTGTGGCTGTGTTCCTGTGTTTAATAGAATAATTTAGGCGTAGAGACAGAAAGGAGTCTGTACCAAAATGAGTACAAGCACTTTTAAGTAGAAAACCTGTAGCTAATTTCCAATCCTGTAATTGAATTTGCAGGCTAGCACATAAATAAGGCTGGGCTGTTTTAAAAGTTGGATGCTTTCCACTGCATAATAATGTTCTGCTGTCTTGCAATGCTGGCCCATGTGTTTTCCCACTGCCTGTGCAATTCCATCGTGGTGCTGCATGCCTGCAAAGTTCCCTGAGCTGCAGCTTTCGCAGTGTTGCAGCAGGGAAGCTTCAGGGACACCTGCGGGGTGAGTGCTGGCAGCCTGCTGGAAGGGAGCTGCTCACTGGAAACCTGCTGCAGCACGCCCAGCCAGCAGTGTCTGGGCCGTGCTGGCTGAGGTGCAGAACTCTTCCCTTGAAAGCTTTTTCATGATCTTTTCGGTTTGCTCCCACTAAAAGTCAGAGCAGTTCCTAAGAGGTTTGAGCCCAAGCCTGGGCTTTGAAGACTTTTCCTGAAAAGAAATCCCGACAGAATAGTATTAAATTCCATTAAGGGGTAGTTAACATTCCTTGTATCTTGTCCTGACTTTCATTGGATTACTTGCATTTAGTAATTAGGCAGAAGGTTTTGCAGGTTCCTGAGGAAAATGGTGTTAAAGAGGTGCTGTAATGACGGCAGCTGAAGCAGTTGTGTCCTTGAACTCACAAGTCGGTGTTGGATTGCATTTGTTTGAGAGGCAGCCTCTGGACGTCTGTCAGAGTCAATGGCAACCAGGGCCACCTGGGCAGGAGGAGAGGACGTGGAGCTCATTGTAAGGCTGAATTGTCCCTCTGACTTATGTTCTTAACATTTTAGATACTCCACTGATCTCTCTGGAACAGGTAATGTCTGTAATAATGCCACAATCAATTAAAAGGCAGGTATTAAAGCTCTGTTTTAATCAAGGCTTATT
This sequence comes from Pogoniulus pusillus, assembly GCF_015220805.1. Classification (NCBI taxonomy): domain Eukaryota; kingdom Metazoa; phylum Chordata; class Aves; order Piciformes; family Lybiidae; genus Pogoniulus; species Pogoniulus pusillus. The sequence continues at coordinate 615,780 of NC_087282.1, read as the reverse complement.
GGGAAATGGAAGCCAAGAATTCTGCTTTTCTTAATAGTACCATTTGCAAAAAGAAAAGCTGGCTGGTAAGATCAAATGAATTATCTGTTCTTTATACATCCTTTATATGTCCACTTTCTCCCTAAAATGAATTTAAATTGCCTCTATCCTGAAGAAGGTATTTCAAAATAATGAGAAGTAGTAGATGGATCTTGCCAGAGCATTCACATGTAGAATTCAAGTATAACTCATTAAACTTTACTCTATAGATAAGAACTCAGCAAAATACAGGTTGTCATGGAGAGATAGGAAGTGGACAACTAAGTTTAATATCTTCCAGTCCCATCTACTTACAAGACTTAAAAAGAAGGCAGTGGATTTCACTGCAAAGTAGGGTATGGAAGAAGCAACCTCTGAGATGCAAGGCTGCAGAATGGGCTTGAACACACTGGTTGTGGTGCTCTCACTCTTCCAGTCTGGGAACGATGCTCAGGTGCCTAAGCAGTCTGCACCCCTCTGCTCCAGGTCAGCAGCAAATACCTGTCTGTGGAAAACTGGCTGCTGTGTGATCTCTGAGCTGTTTGGTACTGGGCTGTGTACTGGACTGCTACATTCTGGAGGATGTCCAGAAGGATTTGCTACTTTCTGCTGTGTTCTGAAGTAAAAGGTCTTAGAGATTTAGTATCATCCAAAACATGATCTCACATACTTGTTTAAGGAAAATAGTTCATTGCATGCATACAAGGATTGCCATGGACAAATGAACTCATTTTGATAATCTAGATAATTAAACTGGGAACCTACAGCTCATCTACAGTATTGTCCTTTGCATCCTGTTCTGCTGTGGAAGGTAAGCTCAGGAGTGGGTGTAACTGGGAGAGCAGAGGCTGACTTGCTATCTACCACACATGAAGAATGGGGGGGAAAGATACTGGGCTGGCAATGAATCTATTGGGTCTGTGACAGATTTGAGATTAAGTTCTTACACTTCCACGACATTTTGAAGTAGACCATTTTTGTTGAGGAAAAGCGAGAGGAAAAGGAAAGGTCATGTCTCTCTTATCAGGCAGTCATAGTCTCTTGTAAAATAGAAATGTCTGTTTAATGTCAGTGAACAGCCCAGATGGAGATTCATGATGGAGCAAAACATCTGTACTTTATCTTACATCTCAAAGTTTGTGCTGCTTAAACCTTGTGATAACAGAATCCTAAGTCATTTTCAGATGAAGTTCCTCTGCCATTACACTGTGGTTCTCCACTCAGGCACCGTCCACCTTCTCCTCTCCAAAATCTCCTCTCCCCATTCTTGCTGCAATGATCCTTGTATCAAATATCTACTGCCAGGAAGCACTCAGCGAGCTACACTCATGTTACTAGATGAAAGTAGTTCACCTTTTTTGCTCAGAGTGGATTTTGCAGATTCTTTTCCTTTTCAGCTGAAAGTAGAGCCAGAGAGGCCAAACGAGTCAGTGCCTGAAGTGATTCAGAGGAGTGGTGGTGCACAGAGGCACAGAGGAAGGCGGGGGGGACAAATAACAGCACATTCCCTGCAGAAAGTTTGACTCTGTAATTCCTCGGAGCTCGGTAGAAGGAGCAGTTTCACTTCTCTGCTACATTTTGGTTTACTTCATCTCTCTGTCTTTTCAGTCTGTTTTCAGTGTGTATGTATTTATCTGAATGATCTATTTCAATAAATCCTTGCTTTGAAGCCCTCCTTTACTGGCAAAATATTCTAGTCCTCTTCTTTTTAACCTTTGCAGGCTTTACAAAAATGGAAAAAAATATTGTTGGCAGTCATGATAGCTTAATTATAATAACAGCCTCAGCTTTTACTTCCTTACTCTCTGGAGTTATGTTTCTGAACTGTTATTTTCCCCAGTCTTCAAATAAAAAGGATTTAAGTGCAGGCTGCCATGAGGTGCAAAATGTGTATGGGCACCTGAATGCGTTCATACACGTGGGGGTCTGGCATCAAACGGGGTACAACTGGACCACTTATTAGCACATGTGCTGGGAGGAAGTGTTGATGTTCCCAAGTACTACAATCATGGTAGCAGATGAGTGCAGCTTTTGGTGTGTGCACATGTGGTGGGGTTTAATTAGCTGCATGGCTGCTCCTCCCTGTGCCCTTCTGCACCAGGAATACCCTTCAGAGGAAGATACACTTTTTATAGCTAACACTTCCACCTTATTTCTGGCAATAATGAGTGGATATTATTTAATAAGTAATGATGGAAAGAACTCTTTCACAGAAATTACCTATTAAGGCATTTCAGAAGTGGTGGCAAATTATATTGCATTGCATATTCATGCAGTTTGATTTAATGCAACGTTTAATGTGAAGTGTGACATTAATTGCTTATAAAGAGTTCCTCAAACTCTAGGTGCAAGTTTTAAAACTGCAGTGCTGCCAGCAGTAAAGACCTGGCAATGCACTTTCATCAGGCACTGTCTGTGTTACTGTCAGGGGTGCTGGCAAAGCAGGAACCTTTCAAAAATAAGCAAGTTTAGTCACTCGAGAGGTAAGTACAAGTCTTCTGGAGCATGGTGTGAGGCAAGTGAGATCAATGGTTTGGGCAGCTAAAGTTCTAGGAGAAATGAACATAGATAATTAGCTTGTGTGCTGCCCTCTTCAGTTTGCCCTCCTGTATCTCCTTCTCCAACATTGCATCCCCCCATTTCAGTTTTATCCTATTTCTTCTGCTTCTCTCCAGTGCCTTCGCGCCTCTTCTTACACCACCTCTTGCCAATGGTAATGTTTTTTGTTCGCTTCTTTTTCAAAGTCAGTCCTCCTCTTAGTCCCTTCCCTCTGCCTTCTGCACATGGGTTTTGTTTTTCACCCTCAAACTCCTTCCTGATTTTTTCACACATTCTCAAAACCCCTTGGAAGCCTTTTTAGTAGTAACAGAAGACATGCATCTACTTATGGTCCTCCTGAGTCAAAATGTGGAGCAGTCACCTGCTGAGCACCGTCAGCTGTGTACAAACAGGCACCCTTGCTGTGCTTGGTGCTAGATTTCAGGAGCTGCTTTGGTGCATGGGGCTTTGTCTGCCACCCTCACCGTTGTTCTGGAACTTCGCTCTCTTTCAGTACCTTTGCTTTCCTGGCCAGGAGTCACTCCTAGGTGCTGTGCCTGATGTCATGTGTGTGATTTTGCATTCCTTTCCAGATCAAAATGTGTAAATGTCGCTGGGTCTCTTGGGAAGCTTTAATCTTGAAAAATAGGTTTTATTGAAGAGTTGTTGGGTTCTACATTCATGATAAGTTTGATAATTACATTAATAATTATTCTTTCATGTTTGCTATTTATAATCAACAAAGCATCTGATTCTGAAGCTCAAGGAGGAATCAAAATACAAGTGGAGTTAAGGCTGTGACAGCAATTGTAAACAGATAGAGTTGATATTGGAAAGAAACAGTTGAGTTGTAAGAAGAAGGCTGGTTCTGCACCACCCTGCTGCACCCTAGCAGTTCCAGTCAAGGTGTTCAGCTGTGGCAGATGAGGCCTCCATGGCTGGAGCTCGGTTGGGTTCCCCATTCTCCTTGTGTCATCTAAACTCATCTATTTCTGCCCTAAATCCCTCAAGTAATCACTTAAATAGCCAGGAGCTTAGCGTGTCTGTGTTTTCAATTTAGCAGATTTATCCCTTCACCTCTGGGTTTATAGTGCAGGTCGCTGAATCCCAGCACTTCAAAGGAAATTTAACAGTTGGAGTTCCTAATAAATCCTTGGCTCACCCACCTGTCTAATTTGTATTAACAAGTTGATTAAAGGTTTGCTTACAGCACATTTTTTTCAGAAACCTGAAACAAGGGGAAAGGGAAACAATAGCATCTGTGGCAGCGTGGCTGTTAGCAGCCTGGACAACTTGGAAGCAAAACGAAAGGCACTTTTCACTCCCATCGTAATTAACCAAGTGCTTTTCAGCTCCCAGATCGCTCTGCACCACAGCCTCTCAGGCTGTGCAATACTGGACCCTATCCTTGTCCTCTCCCTTCCAGAGATTTGTGGTTTGGAATTTCGTGCTCTTCTAATACCAGGTCTGCTCTGCTATTTTTCATTTCTTAGTATTCAAAAGATGTAGTTGGTGAGAATATTTAGTTCTAATACTATAGTTCAATATAACTTAACTTTCCTAACAGCTTACTGTTGGATGGACAGTAAAAGCTATTTCTGGGTAACCTTAGATCTGTGTTGTGGCCGAGATTACTCATCAAGAAGAGAAAGAAAGGGGAAAGCATGGATTGGGTAATAGCTACGTGGGGAGCTTTGGGGTTCTTTTCCAAATACAGATCTAGTGCAAGGGCTTACTGCCCCTCTCCTGCGATGAGGAGCACTCCACTGCTGTTAGCACAAAGTATTGTTTAGCAGCTGAGAAGTTTAGAATTTTCTCTGTTGTTGGTTCACTGAGTTAGTCTTTGATAGCCATGTAGATTTGAGTTGGTTTTGGTTTTCCTGACACGATGGAAAAATCCCTGCTTTGTTTTACTTCAGAGTCTGTTATGCTTCAGTTTTGCCACCAAAGTTAATGCCCAAAGGTGCTTTTTTTTTTTTTTTTTTTTTTTTTTTTTCAATTTATCTCATTCTTTACTTAAAGACTTGGTGGGAGGAACTGAGAATGGGACATGACCTTGCTGTGTGCTGGAAAGCAGTAGGTGGTGGGAGAGCTGTAGCTCCTCGGCGCTTTGAGGGAAGTGTTGACACGTCCACTGGAAATGGGGAACGTGTGCTGCACTTTGATAAAACTGCTTCTTTTTAGCACCAGTAATCACCTGGAGCCAGGCTGAGTCAGGTCAAGTATCTAAGCACCCTGAGACTCTGCCTGTTGGTCACATCAACTTCAGCCTCACTCTGAAGGAACCAAACGCTTCTTGCTTAGTGCACTGCTAGGAAGATAATGTTGGAGAGACTTCCCGCTGTCTGTAGGCATGGGAATGTCCTGACACGCTTCAGAGGCAATCCTTTCCCTAGGATATTAAGCCTGCTTCATTCTTCTCTGCAACTGCCTCGATCGTTGTCTGCTTTCTCATAGCACACTTGTGTGGCAACAGGCACAGGAAGCGGGCATCTCTGCGCTTCTGCCTCTGGTGGTTAGCGGCTTTCAGACCGTGCTGAGCAGGTTGCAGTCCAGAGGGGAAAGCAAAGCCTGGCAGTTGGCTTCCAGCTTTTAACCCAGGTGCAAAGCAAAATGTTTATTTACAGCGATCTCAGCTCTTTTGTTCTCCCGACTGTAGGAAACAATAATGCCTCATCAGAGCCTTCTGCGATCCAGAACCTAAAATCACCTTGAATTCCACAAGACTGGGGTTGACCTTTACCCCACCTACTTTCTTTCTCCCGTTCTCCTTAGATTTTTAACAAAGACACTTGCCCTTTTCCTACTTCAGCACAGAAGATGTTATTTCCTATCTGTCTGGCTCAAGTTAATGACAATATATGTGAGCCCCATGCTAGATATTAGCCATATTCACACAAAAGTACATTTTCCTCAAGAATCTAGTATTGTTCTTGAACCATCTGCTTTGTTTCCCTGAATTCAGCAACTTAAGGGGATTTACCAGAAAAGGTGGCTCCCGTAGCAGTGTTTGTTGTGGAATAGGATGTGGGAGATGGAATGCGTCTTTGTCTCTCTTAGCTGTGCAGCATCTTCAGCAGCTTTGAGTACAGACAACTGATCCTGAAGCAACTGTACCTGTGTGTTGCAGGGTGTTTAAATGGTCTTTTGATCTGAAGCACTTGGCTTGAAGGGACAGGGACGAAACCTAGGGAAGAAGTAGAATCTGTGACTTACTAAGAGGACGCCGAGTCTCATCATTCCTAACTGTAAGGCAATAGAAGTGATGTGTGTGACATTTCAGCCTCTGGTTGCTGGCAGGGACAGGAACCTATTCCCACTGTCAGTTATGCCATCAGGTCAATGAGCTTAGGTGTTACATGGCAAGTAGAAAGGGCCTGAAGTGGTAACTTTTTTGGAGGTGTGCAAGCTAGGAAACTGCATGGGAAAGGGAAATAAGAAAATTACACAGTCCTTCACTGAAGCATTAGAAAGTACTGAAAATATGGTTTTGATTAAACTGTCAGCACTGAATTTTGCATTCATTATGAAAATCAATTTTTTTACCTGCCTAGAAAGCATGAGTATAAATCAGGCTCAAGATCTGAAGATCCAGATGCAGCACCACTGGGGATAATGGCTGTAGGGCTCTATAAGTCTAGTATCTGCTGTGGGAGAGAGGGCTGGCAGGGAATGTGGGGTGCACATGTGATTAGTGTCTGAACTGCACAGAAGCTGCACTAATGGAGAGTGTCAGAAGTTAGTAGGAGAATTAACAATGAAGTCTTCCTCTGAAGTACAAGAGTCTTTGAGAAGTATACAGAAACACAGTGTGCTTGTGTACGCACCAAGGAGAACAAGATACTGAAAGGTCCCTTCTTTATGCACTGGCTTCCTAAGTTTTGTTGAACTGGGAAATTGGTTTTCACAGGTGCACGGAGTTTTGCCCTCTGGAAGGATCACAAAATGAATATCCAGGTTTGGCAGCTGCCTATTCTTATGAGCCTCCTCAGCATCAGCCATGAGCTGAGTTCTGCAGGTGCTTCACCCATGAAATGACAAGTACTGTCTTCCCTGGCATCCAGACCAGTATGTTTCATACGAGGAAATCTAGTATCCTGCCTTGAGGCGATTGGTCAAAGGGGAGAGGGAGAGAGATCAGGGTTGGCCATTACTGGAAACCCCCCAAATACTTCTGAGAGAATTCTTCATGCTGTCAGGTACTCTTTAGTTTTTATTTTAAGACAATGACGTAATTTTCCCTTTCTAGACAATCCTGATGAGCCATTTAGCCAAAGACATAGAAGGAGGATTGCTCTTCTCTTTGTGTACGTTTTTGCATATCTGAAAGTAAGCACCAGGCATGGACCCTTTTGTAGAAGAAGAAAGGTTGGTGGCCACACAAATAATAATCACCTAGTGCTAACAACTGCTTTTTGTGTTCAGGTCCTGTCATGTAATCATGTTTTACAAGCAGCAATTACCATATGCTCCTCTTTTCCATGGGTGTGCCAGATTGATTTCCCTCATAAGGCTTATCTGGTGGAGCTGCCCAACACATGGCAGCCCCTGATAGCAGTTCTGACATGCTCAGCAGAACCAGTGCAGTTAGCAGTGCCACTGCAGGTGCTGGGAGCAGCTCTGTGTGTGCTGGGCACTAATCTCTGCTTTCACACTCATTTCAGCTGGCCTGCAGTGTGTCCAAATTGCCCAGTGTCTCCTGGCTGTGCCTGCAAGCTTTGGAGGTTTGGTGGTTTGGGAAGGCAGGACCCACAGTGCATCTCCTGTGTGAGACAAAACCCTGTGATGTGGAAATTGCAGGGAATAAATTTGGTACTTTTGCATCCTGTGCTCCCAGAGGAATGTATAGAGATTGAATAAATGTTTTCCAAAATGGCTTTTCAAACTTGGAGAACTTTGACATGGAAGAGGTAGAAATTTCCTCTTTTTGTTATGGAGACAGGTTCAGTGTCTGCTGGGTAAATTACCCTTCTCTTGCACTGAGAGAGCTGAACACAGTTTTCAGATTAATTGGCATCTACCTTCATTTCCACCTCATTTTGCTGATGTAAAATGCTTTTAAAAACTTGGTTAACAGAAATGTGTGATTTGGAAAGAAGAAGAATGTTTTGCAATGCAGCTTTAGGATTCGCCACTAACTCTTCTGATCTCCGAATCCTTTCCCTGCAGCTTGCAAAAGGTAACTACAGAGAGAGTGCCATTTCTTGACATGCTTCTGCAGGTCAGGTCAGGAATGCCACTCTCGGTTTGAGTCCTTCCATCATTCTGCCCTTCAAAATCTGTTTGTTGTGCTCAGACAGATCTCAGAGATAAAACGTTTGGCTTCTTGAGGTCAGATGGAGTAACACTGCAGGTTTGGCTTCTCTGAATATTGTCATTAGTTCATTTTCAGGGAAAGCAGTGGAAAGAAAAGTCTGACTGGCATTGGTGCCACAAACCTGATTAGTAAAAGCTAAAAGCACAATGTCAGAGTTTCTCCTACTTTTTTCACTGGGTACCAGCAACAGGAAAACTTCTCCTTTAGCACTTGAATCATTTTCTTCAAATGCAGATAGCTAAACATTTCTGGAAGACTATCCCTGAAAAAAATATGTATCCAGGGAGATAAAGTGAAGAAACTTAGGATGTTAAAATGCAGGAAGGGTGGTGAATTTTGCATGCTTAGTGACAGAAAAGCATGCCTGTCCCACAGCCAGTCCAGCCTCATAAATAAAGCACAGGCACCACAAATCATTCACGTTGTTTTTCGCTCTCTCCCACATTGTGTTCCTATTTTCCAGCAGCTGTATCTGCATTTAGGTACTGAGTTCTGCTATGCACTTGTTAGCAGATGCGGTGCTGAATTTGCTACTTGGGATGGAGGCTTTTTAAAATGTCATCCTGTGTTTCACATTGTGTGCAGCATGTTTCTTCAGTTGCACTGAAAGGCTTGCTCTAACGAAGGAGGCATGAGCACCATGTTGTTTTTTCCTTATTAGCACTGCAAAGCAAATCCCACATTCGCCAGCAGAGAGGCAGTTAGCATACAGTGAGACTCTCCCTGATTGCCTGCTAATCTGTAAGGATCTTTCTTACTTAATTACTGCATCAGCAAATTACAGGCTGCTTGTTTGCTCCATGCTTGACTAGGTCTGGGGCAGTGCCAGTACGTTCTGCCAAAAGGAACTGCCTTGTGCTGCATTAAAGCCTCTGTCAGAAGGGGTTTTGCAGGAAGAGGTTGTGGCATGCCTGTAATCAACAGTGCTTGGAACAGACACAGCTAGTGGCTCTGCTCTGTGCTGTACACATGGAGTGCAGGAGCAGGAAGAAATTCAAGCAGCGGCTGCATGATGATGGTGATGGGAGTCTTTGCCCTGAGAAGTGCTTGTGGCTTTCTGGCCAGCTTCTCCAGTGCAGTAACTTCAGCTCCCCAAAGTCTGAATCCAGCCCCTGGTTGCTATTCTTGGCTCAGTCCTCAGGACAGGAGCCTCTCAGGCTCTCACATGCAGCTTGTCTTGCAAGAAGCCAAAGCAGTGCTGGTCTCGTTGCCCTTCTTTCCAAGTACCCTGGCAGAGCACTGAGAGGTTGAGTGGCTGCTGGTGTGGATACTGTGGCTGCACACCGTGCTTTAGGTGTGAGCAGAGCCTCCCAGTCAGTCACTCACAAGAGCAGAGGCTGCACAGGGCTGCCCATGATGTAAGCATATCCTGACACATTTTCCCATGTCAGTGCTCCCTTTGATCCATGAAGGAAACAGTCCCTGGGAGATAATCTGAACAGCAAGGCAAAGCAGAATTCAAACTGCTCTTTCTGTGGATCTTTGATGCACTAGAAGTTAATTTACTTTATGCATAGAAGTGCCTTGCTGTACCTGGAGGCAAGGTGCAATGCAGATTGCCTTTTTAAGAAATCCCATTATCAGTGTTCAAGTGTTTCATGCCTATGAAAGCACAGGCTGTGGACTGGCAGCCCTTTCTACTTTTTCAGTCCATCATTTGAAGCATGGGCTTCTATGACTTATTTAGTTTGGCTTCACCAAAGCTAACAATCCCTTGCAAATCTTTTCTTTTTCAAGTTATTCTTTGCTAATAAAAATACAGCTCATCCTATTCTGCAGTCCAAAAGCTCATCTTGCACCATTGAAGCATCACAACTTGTTTGAGTAGCAGTGATGTATCTGTGGTTTATCAGTGGGAACTCTGCTGCCTTCCATGTAAATCAAAGCCCTGGGGTATACACAGGGAAGTACATCAAATTAGATGTGCAAATTAAATTGCAAGATTTAGGTTCCTAAGTAAGTTTTGACCTAGTTTTTCTAAGTGTCAATCACTTGCTGTGACTTCTCTGCTATTTTCATATGCCCCATCAGGACAGCTTTTGGTTGTCTAAAAGTCTAGATGGGGAATTCAGATTTAAATTAACTGACAAAGAAACCAGATACACAGTCTGAGTCCCAGCATTAAGCTTGAATCTCTGCCCTCTTGGTTTGCAATCTATTGAATGCCCTTTGATTAAAACAGAGTTATGATTCTGACACAGTGACCTAAGTAGTGAGAGATTGATGCTCAGCATCAGCCAGGGCTTAGTTCCACCTAAAAAACTGCCAGACTTTTTAAAGTTAACTTTGGTAGGAGTTTTAGGCTCTGTGATACCTGAGAGAGTTTCAGGATGCCCAGCAGCAGCTGCCCATTGAGTTTTCCCTGTGCCGGCTTGTGTCTGTGCTGGGCTCCTTCCCTGTTCCCGGAATACCAGTGTCTAACACTGGTGCCTAATAAGCAGAAGTCACGCTCTGCCACTCTGGATTTTAATTAGAGCATTTGCTTAATGCAGGATGCTGCTCTTCCCTGACTGTAAATCCACATAGATCTGTTTCAGGTCTGTTGTCCATGGGTCAGAGCTTAGCTTCTGGTCTCAGAAGGAGTTGTTACTTTAGGCAGTGGGGGCTCAGCAAAGCAAGTGCGTTAATATTTTCGTCAATTCCAGCTAACCTACAGATTTCAGCAGCCAGATCTCATTTGTTTGATGAGACACCAGCAAAAGATGTTATCTGTAGCATGAGCTGAGGAATTGATTGTAACACACAATTCAAGGGCATTGTTTCAGGCCCAGGGCAAGCAATGCTATTTTTCTCTTTGTTTCATTTGCTCTTTTATAATAGCTTACCTCTATCCACCAGATTGCTTTGGGGATTTGCAGACAAGCCACAGTAAGAACCCCCCCTAATCTATGTCATTTTCCCTTGCACCACGCTGTAAAGTTGCTTTGGTTTATTTTTGCCAAGGGATGACAGCAGGGAAGACTATTTCAGGCAAGTTAGATCTCGGTTTCTGTTTGCATTCAAAACTCCTGTGGTTAGTTTGGTTCTCATCCTTCAATCATTTACAGAAAAGACTTAGCCAAGAGTTTTAGCAGCACTGTGAAGCTGTGTGTTCAGCGGGCTTCACTGACTCTGTGTACCTGCACGCAGCCACACACACAGCGCAGTCACCTTTTAGCTAATACACATTTATTATGTATCTTAAAGGCAAATTTTAGCTCTTAGACTGAAATTCTTATGTTAATTAGCTTTAAAACGTTCCCTCTTCTACCAGTCCTGCCCTCTCTAAACCTGGAGACGTCCTTCTGTTCTAAGTGCTGTAGGCTTTGTTAAGCACCCCAAGACACTGCATCTCAACTGTTTTTTCGCTTCATGGTGCTTCCCCCCTCCCCATTGTAAGAGAACTCACCACGATGAGTCAGCTTAAGGGACTGAGACCTTTACTGCAGCCTGCCTTTCCCCTTAGCACCCGAACTCCCCTGTGACTGCAGACACAGACACTGCCTTCCTGCAGCTTCATCCTGACAGCCTAGGAAATGCTGACAGTCAAAGCAGTAAAGCAAACCTGCAGTAGTTTTCCATAGTGGAAATTTCAGATTTCAGGTAATTCAGGCATCACTGACCTTGAATGTGTGCCATTTACTGGGGTTTCCTAGATGTTCTGAAGGAGTTTTGACTCTTCACCTTTCCCATGACTGCTCTTAATTCAGCTTTCTGTGCTTTCTGTAGGCTGTAATCAGTGCTGGAATGTTCTCCTTTAGTGCAAACTTCAGCTGATACTGGACACAGGAAGAACTTGGATGGCGTTGGACATAGTCTGTTCTGAATTTCTAAGGTCCAGGTAATTAGGAAAGTCAAAACGTACCAGGGTGCAACTGACCAGGGCAGGCAGCCTTCTAAGAAAACCAGTTCTGTGTCCACGCTGGTAACTCTTCTGTCGTACCACTTACAGCAGGGCTCTATGCCTCCCACCCTTGGTGCTCTGTCTTACTGTGAACAAGTTTCCTTTTCTGTAGCCAGGGCTGAGGCTCTGTCCTCCTGCCTTGGTTTCAGAGTGCACCTGGGGCTTTTGTGTGCCAGATATTGCTGTAATTGTTGAGCTAATAATTGGTCTCTCACATGATTCTATGATTCTATGATTGTCTTACTCTTCCATGTGATTTAATGTCTAATAAATCATTAATTAATGAAGAAGTAGTAACAAATTTAGTACAATCAGCTTTTCCTGGTCAGATACCAGTCTGACTCACCAAAAGTTTGCGGGCAATACCTTGGAAAGCCAAGCTGCTCCCACCTGTAGCTAGACCAGTGTCACTCCCAGAGCAAGAGCTTGTGCCTTCTAAGTGTTAGCTCCAAGTAACCTCTGCCCAAGGTGAGGCAGCGGTCACTTTTTGGCTTGATGTCCATGATCTCTTCACTTACCTTCCTCCACCATGCCACAGTTTGACTGACCTGGACATTATGTTGGGTTTTTTGGCTGCTTGCTTTTCTTTTTTGAATAGCAACAATGGAGTTGGCTATTGGGTTCCTGGGGTGTATTCAGTGGCCTCTTTGTGTGGTGCTTTGTGGAGCACTTGTTCTGCAGCTCTGTCTGTAATGCCCATGTAGAATTTGATTGTCAATGATGGCAAGGGACTCGAGTCATCAAAGAAAGGAATGTTTCTAGTGCCTTGATTGTGCTTTTAAATTCAATCACTGTGTAGATCTGGTATTGGTTTTCAGTCTTCATTTCTCCTTCAAGCAAGATTATCTGATTGCTCATGTCAGGTTATGCACTGAATATAGCTGCTGCCCCTCATCTCAGCGTTGTCTGCTCAGGATCCAACACTTCCCTTTGACTGAAATTGCCATTATAGGTGCTGTTGTCATAGTTCACATTCATTTCCTGTTTAACAGGGAAACTAACAAGCTACAGTGACAAGAATAAGTGCAACTGGAGTCTGCTCATCTGCAAACTGAAAGGGACATTGGTGGTCCTCAGTATCACGATCACCTTTCTCATAAGGCAGGCTCTAAGATCTCCCCCTCATTTATAATATTTCTTTGATGTCACAGCTCAGCTTCATTTTCAGGAATGACAGTTGGCACAGGCTGCATTCTGTCAGCTGGACTCATATGTCTGAGCTTCCTTTGTAGAGTTACTCGACCCGGCCACATTGCAGATCTTCTGATGGAACACACAGTTCATGCATTTTAACTAAAAAACCCCAAAACAGCAGCAAAAAGCAACTGTAGGCTGCTTAGCTCTGCTCCCGAATGTTAGGAGTTGCGTTGCAGCTCTGGTGCTCTGTGCCACGTATGAGAATGAGCAGCTGTGGAAGAACCACAGGACCTTTTGCCTAGCCATACGTGACCACCATGCTGAGCCCTTCCTCTAATGAGAACAATCACAAGAACATCATTTTCTTTCTTAGATAAACACCCACCCCAGTATTGATCAGAAGGGGAAAGATCTTCCTCTTCATTAGCACATCAGAATCCGTAAACAGTGCTAGTCTTCAGACAGATTTTAATATCTGTTTGTTGCTGCAGTAAGGATTTGTGGAGAAGTCTCCAGGAGCTTTCTGTCTTTGTTCAGGCTCTTGTTTCAGTCAGCTGCTCTTGCTATGAAGCAGGTTGAAAGGGGAAGTTATTAATTAGGATTCATTCTTAAAAGCTTATGAAGTTTTTGGAAATTTACCTGAAAGCAAATTGCCTTTTAAAAAGTCTGAATTTCAGACATTAAAAAACAAACAATGCAAAACCAAAGCTAACTACCTGCAGCAACAATGAATGCAGAAAATCCTGGTGATAGGTTTCTACACCTGATGTATTCATTTTGTAGCAAAAGTGTACTATCACCATACACCTTTTTCAAAATAGTGTTCCACAGATCCTGCAGTTTTGAGGCTCAATGGAGTGTTCCCAGTTGGTTTTATTTCTTTCTTCCATTGCATACCAGGTAGCAAACTCTTTGGTGTAATGAGGCATTTGCTGCCATGGTTTGAGGGAAGGATTTCAAATGCTGTGCTGCAAAGGAAGGAAGATCCCTGACTTGTGATGAACAGTCCTAGAACTGTTGGTGTGGTCTCACCATCCCATGGTCAGAGCTGGCCAAAGGTCATCGACCCTTTGGATCAAGTCCTACGGAAGCAGAGCATATCTGTGGTTTAGCTTTTGCCTGAGTAACCTCATTACACTTTCTCCTGGCCCCTTTGAGCTCAGTGTGCTTCGCCAGTGCTGCAGGAGCAATTTTCTGTCTCTTTTCCCTGGGGGCACCGCAGCCCATGCACACGGCAGGGGCACTGCTGCCGGACGGAGCCTGCTGGATCACACAGGCATCTTTCAGCACGTGTCAGACCATTCCCCTAAGGACAGTTTCGTGCTCTGCCACCACTCTCACACAAACAATAAATAATGTGACACTAGTCAGGACAGCCAACAGCTGAAAGGCAAATGGCACCGAGCACCTGCCAGGGCGGCTGGTCATGCCTCAGCATGCATTGAGGAAAGAATCTTCCAGAGCAGAGCTCACAGGACTGGGCTCAGTGAACAGTCGCAAATTTATCCTCCCTTTCTGCTTTTCTGGAGCTTTCATCAGTCTGAACTTCCTGCTCAGTGCTTCCTTCTGACAGATGTCAGCTTGTGCATAGCTTAGATACTCAGTTTTCACTCAGTTAAATGCAGGTGCAAAGAGGTAAAGACCCCTTGCCAGAATGAAATTTTACCCCAAATCTTTACTTTTGCTTGCACAGAGAAATAGAAGTTTGTACTCAACATGCTTCCACTCAAGTTTGCCAGTGTGTAAAGCGGAGAGGGGAGGCACACTTGGTGCAGACTCCTTCATCTAGTGTTACAGAAGACGTGGCAGCAGACATTTCATTCCTGTCTTACTGAACTGGCGCTGGGGTGCTGGTCCTAGCAAGACAGGATATTATCCTCTCTTCTCTTAATTCTATTTCAGTCCTGCTATTTAGCAGGAAAAGTTATGGAACCCAGTTTCTGTTCATCATCTCTTGTGAAGGTCACTCACTAAAAGTAAAGCAAAGCAATGGGTTGTCCTTCTGGGTCTTGCTAAGGTTTGTGCAATGCCAAAAAGCAGTGTCTGGTGATGTTCCATTATTGTGTTGCTATTAAAAGAATCCTAGGTCAGGAATGGAAATCTAACTACATTTCTGATTTCCAGCTTCTATCAGCCCTTCCCTTACAGTTTCTGACAGGTCCACTAACATGTATTTTCTTTGTGGTTTACTGAAAAATCATTAACTTCCCATGGTGTTTCTGAATGGTCATTGTAAGAAAGGTAACTGTCCTCTGTTAGGTGCCAACGCATGCTGAAGGTTCAGAGTTGTGTCAGTCTGCTTTCATGCCAGCCCATGTCGCAGTAGTGCAAGGAACGAGTGGCCCAGCGAGGGCATGCTGTGCTGCATTAGGGTATTGCCTGGGAAAGAAGCCAATTGGTGTCCTTTCCATATCTGCTGCTCCTGCCCTCTCTCTGCTCCCTCCTGCTGCTTTACTGCAAACTCTAGTGTTGTTCACCGAGCAAATGAAGTTTTCAAGTCCGTTTTCAACTGTTTTGGTGTTGGGGTTAAGCAGAATAGAAGGCAGAGCGCTGAAGCTGTGCCTGTTACTGCAGCGGTCAGCTGAAGGTTGCTCTGATCTGCTCTTAACCCACAGCTCAGCAGGCTGCGGTGATTCCCCCTTGACTGCTGTGCAACGCTTTGGTAATGGAACTCCTTCAGTGCTGGACTTTCATCTCATCAGCTGCACCACCTGTCTTGCTGTAATCTGCCAGGACAGCTTGAAAGGATATTGATTAATGGCTTAAGCCACTTCTTATCATAGCTAATGATATTTTTTTGGCCAAGTGCTAGGCTTAGTTTTGGAGCAGCATCCAGCACTGGAGGAACACTCAGAACTCCAGCTAACTGCTCACCCCAAGTTCTGCCTATCAGCTATCAAAATTGCTCTTCATACAGAGCCTGAAAAGGAAACATTTCCAGGTTTTTGAGATACCTGTTAAGAATTCAGAGATTGTCTTTGCAGGATGATTTGCTGCTTCTCATCTCCCCATGCTCACACTGCTGTTAGGTGTTCTGAACAGTCAACCACCAAACAAACTGCAGCAGCATGGGCTCTCAGACAGCCACAGCATTGCTGAGAGCTGGTAAGGCACGTCTTTGAAAAGGAGAGGGGAAGAAGAATTAAGCAGGTGATGCTTTGTACAAGCTATGACTTCGGCTTTTCTCTTTTTTTAGCGGTGTTTAATAGCGTTCCATTTTTCCTGCTACTGCATGCTCCTCTTTCTGGAGAGAAACAGGTCATTAGACTTGTCTTTTATCATCTCAAATTACAGAGTATTTGAGTTAATCTGGGAAGCATGCTAAACCCAGGCTGTTTAGGAAGAAGGAACAACTCTTACTATCTTTGTAAGGAATGAGGTCAATATTCTCTTTTTCCAGTTGAGAATTCCATTTCTTCATTCCCTTTTCTGCAAAGAGAATAGATGCAGAGCATGCTTAGAGGTTTAATGTGACTTTTCATAGTCACTCAAGTGAGGAAGCATCTCTCCCAGTTCCTTCCACGGTGTTTTGAGCACTGCCACTGTTGCCGGTTTGTTGCATCCAAATTGTAGAGGAGGCTGCTTGCACTCTCAGTCATTTTGCAGTCAGAATGCTCTTGCAGACAAAAGCAAACCCTGTTTCTGTGCAAAAGCAAGGATTTTTGTAAGTCTAATTGAAGTCTAGTAGTTTAAAGAACTATTATTAATCCCAATTCAATGATACACTTACAATTTGGGGTCTATACAATTACATTTAATGTATGTAAACTTCTTGTTATCTGCCCCTTTCTCAGGAGTTCCTTTCCCACTCTCTCACTGCTCAATAGCTTCCCTCTGGAGGAAGGAGAGAATCCCTCAGCTGTGCACATTTGAGCCCTTTGCCAGAAATCCGACGCTGATGTTGATGGTTTCTTCTCCCTCACCTTTCAGTCCAGCTGGGGTCATCTCTGTGTTTGCTAAATGTCCTCCTCCACCTTTTTCATTACAGGACTGCTTAGGCCCACATGTAGAAGAATTCAGGCTCTTTTACAGCTGTTGGGTACTTGTTCTTTGTTCTCTGTTAAACCTGAACGATAGCTGCTGCTACCCTGCTCCCCGAGGGCATTCACCACTAATGAGATAGCTTTTTTTAGCTTTTGGGACCCCAGTGCCATCCCGTGCCTGTACTTTTAAGGCCTCCGCTGCCATCTCATGCCTGTATTCCTCTCTGCTGCATTTTATCTGCAGTCATAGTGCATTTTGCCCAGCACAGCTGTGTTTATTCCTTTCATATACTTTGTGTGCATGTATAAAACAATAGCTGCTGCCCCATACCAGAGCAGGGAAACAGCCTAAGAATTGCTGCTACAAGCAAAACAAACAAATGAGCAAAGCAAAGCACACCTCAGCCTGGCCACGCCAGGTCCAGGCAAAGCCTGAGAACACCTGAGGTTTGTGCACAGCTTAGCACCAAGCCTGTGGCCCCTGCCAGCAGCGGCAGCACTGTGTTCGTTGGGCTGCCAGGCCACACAACACAGCAGTCTGAGTTACAGTGGCCAAGTGCTGAAAGGTACCAAAGAGTGAGATACTTGAGTGCTGGAAAGTGATAGTTGAGCTCCCCCTAATAATGAACACTGGGGCTGCAACGTCTGTGTACCTTCCCTGCATTCTTAAGTGCTGAGTTTTGGGCAGAGGCAACAGGTCTGTGTCTGGTGCCGATGCTGAGCACAGCTCACAAAGAGAGTCTGGACCACAAGCAATTTTATAGGTGTTTGTAACTAGTCCCCAGTGTTCAGTGTAGCAGTGCTCACTCCCCCTGTGATTTGCATCATCCATCTTTTCCCTCCTCTGCCTTGATTGCTAACCAATTTGTATATAGAAATGCTTTCCTGATGAATCCCACTCCACCTGTGGGCAGTCTCTCCTATGTACTTCACTAACAAAACATGCAGTTTGATCACTGTATGCCTCTATAATATGCTTCATCTTCTCACAAGCTCGAAAGAGCCTCTCTTAGTGTCAAAATGCTAAACGTGCCAGGAGGCCATGAAGTGGGCTTATACCTAAAGCCTTAGGTATAAGAAATAAATGGGATGCTGATTGGATAGAGGTTGGAGAACAATTTAAATGCCCACAGTATCCCATTTCATAAACTGTGTGCTAAGACTTCTGTGCTGTGACTTTGTTTGGGAAGGCTGCTGTGGGGCTTTGCGACTCCGCTCATTTGTTTCCACTGAGGGAAAAACCAACAGAGAGAGAAGGGAGAAGAAAATCATTCTTGTTATAGCTCTGAAGTGTTCCCCCTTTCTCCGCATGTTGTAGGCTTTCATGCATTTGTCCAAGCTCTGAAGGATTTTGTATGATGGATTAGGCTGGGTCAGTGGTTCTGATAAATAAGATTTGAGGGAATGATGAGGATGTAGCTGTGAACAGGCCAGGCGGCAGCAGGCTGTTATTGCATTGCTGTGCCTGTACCCTGACAGTAATGCCTGTGATTGCAGCGAGGGGCCCAAATCTGCAATAAGCCTTTTTTGAGCGAGTTAAACTGTCAGCCTGTCCCTGAAATATTCCTCTGTCTGTCTTATTGAGTTAGCTGTAGCTCTTGAGAATCACCAGGTGCTATTTTTATGCTCTTACTGTGCAAGTAGAGATGTCATGCCAGCTGGCATTTTCCCCTGTCTGTAGCTCCTGCTGCTCCTGCCAAAGGTCAGTGTGTGAAGTTTTCTGCTTAACTTTGGAACCTGATGTCTGATGCTGTGCTAACGGAAATTATCCTTCCTGAGATGAGCTGGCCTGGTTTGAGCCCTAACATGTAGTAAGTGATGAATGGGAAGGAGAGGCTGCAGTTCAGTCACCAGTGGTTGGTTGTGGAATTACGGCTGACTTCTCATTAGCACTCACAAGTGGCAGCCCAGCTCTTGAAGGATTTAAGAGATTGCTTAATGAAGATTCATTTACTAAGATGTATTTCTAGCCAATATATTGGTCATTACACTGATCTTAGTGTTGGAGCAGGGCACGAGCAACCTTTGTGTAACTGAGGACTGAAAAGGAGAAGCAGCAAACTACTTGGGGCAACCTCGTAGTCACTTTTAGAGTCTGCCTGCTGTCTGTAGCTAGGAGGTGGCTCATTCAGTCTCTCAGTCTTCTTTAAGAGCTCTCCTTTCTTCTTTAAACAAAAGATCTTGTCTTCTGTGGTGTTTTTACAAGCAGGATTTTGTGCCACGGTGCAGCATGCCCTCCCACGTTTCACCACTACAGTTTCGGTAGCTATTGTAAAGCCTGCTGTAACCCCATCCTCACAGGCATGTGCAGCACTGCACGCCTTGTGGCTTTGACAGACAAATCACAGAGGTGCGTCAGAAGCATCACCAGAGTACAAACACAGCAGAGATACCGGTGGCTAACGCATGTTTTATTCATAGGCATGGATCATGGTGTCAGCTAATCGGGGAGGATAAATGTCTCTTTGAACTTAAGCAATTCATAGGTAAAAATTAAGTCTGTGTTGTGCCCCACCCCCACTTCTAATATCATTTGTTTTCTTAACAAAAATCATCTAATTGGCAAGAGATACATCTGTGCTCATTGTCGAGGAGTGACATCTTTTTTTTCTCTGCTACAGTTGTCCTTGGCATGCAGTCACCTTCTTTCACACCCCTTCTCCTGCTGGGAGAGGCAGGCCAATGTGCTTGGGTTTGATGGAGCAGCTTAACAATATTTCCAGCTGTAACCCAAATCTTGTAAAGAAAGGAATCTGGAGACTCCTGTGTGAGTCATGAGAGACTTGGTCGTCTCCTGATGTACTGCTGGAGCTTCAGCCCCGTGGCTTCTGTTTTATGGCAGCACTGCTTCTGTGTTGTTGCATTTTCATTGTGCAAGGCAGAATCAATCTTCCTTACAAAATGCCCAGGGGAGAGGGAGCGTGCTTGTGCCACGGACAGTGCTGTGCAGGCTAGGTTATAGCCACAATTCCAGCGCTGGAATTTGTCTGAAGGGATTTGCTGGGTTTGTACTGCACTAAAATACTGCTGGCAAAGTACCAACTGGAAGCAGGCAGTCTGTGTTTAGCTGTCGATGGCTGGAACCCCACTTCAGAGGGCTGGGCATGAGCCCTGACCTGATGACCAGCAAGCTTTGGGGGTTTTCTGATGACAGAATAAATCTGTACAAGCATGGTGATGTGGATTAAAGGTAGGGGAAGAGTGTGCTGGGGTTTTGTGCTCCTAAGGGCTTTTTAAATGGTTTAAATGCAAAGTCAAAGTGAAGCACAAAGTGTTTTGGATTTTCAGGAGTTTTCTGTCCTGATTTTGTGCAGAAGCTCAGTGTCGTTGTTCAGTAGCTTTGGATGTGTCTTCCTAGGGATGGACAATTGTATTTCGTCTGAATTTCCAATCTGGTGAACTTAAATTTCAAACAAACAAACAAAGCAAAGACACAACCAACCGCTTCCAAAACCCACACGTCCAATGCTCTGTGTTCATGGGTGGGAAAACAGCCATTGATTGTTTCGCTCAAGTTTTAAGCTAGCTTGAGTAACACAAATCATTACACTTAAAATATAAGTTGCAATAATGGAACCTTCTGCCTGTGCTAGGGGTATCTCAGTGGGAACTTTTGTCAGACATTAACATGTGCTGAGGAGACATTGACTGTTTCCAGCCTCCCGTTTCAGAAGTCAATTGTCTGGCCCTCCCTCGCCCCAGTGAATCAATCAGGTTTGCTGCAAACAGGCAGGCTCCCAGCATGGGCAGCAGCTAGGGCAGCACGTTGGAGATTCTCTGTGAGGTTTCTGAGCTGCAAACCAGATTCATGATGGGGAAAACCAACCTTGGGCTTTCTTGTCCAGCAGCAAGTATCACAAGGATTTTAGTGGGAGTCTTGCAAGGGCCTTAGTAGGAGGATTCAATGGCACCCCTTTGAAGGAAGAAAGACGAAGCAGTGAGGCAAATGCATCTTGTCCCTGTCCGGGTGATGTGGAATTCTGACCATGGGAGAAGAAGTCTGGAGAAGATGATCAGCCATCATTGACAGCACAATTTGACCTTTTTAGTTTTATTGCATTATTTTAAATCAGATGAGCCTTTTGCAGTTTGAAGTAACTCTCACAAGTGGCTTTTCGCCTGGCAAGAGAGCCTTTTAAAAGAGAAAGGGAAAAATCTCTTTGTGTATTTGCATTAGGGTACAAGGTGTCTGCCAGCTGTGATTGAAAATATGTCTAAAATCAATTCGTTTCTCAGTATTTCTCAGTCACTGAAACTATCAGAAAACCAAATTAATTAATTCTTCTCAGAGGAATTATCAAGAGTATCCTCAAACTAGTTTAGAAGTTACACTCCATACAATAACTGTTTTGCATTGACAAACCTGTAAGCATTTGAGAACATTGTGCTCAGCAATCAGCTGGATACTTTCTGGTTCCCATTTTAGACTTAATCGCAGTACCAGTAAATGCTTCCAGAAACTAGCCAAGAACAGGCAAATTGCAAATAAATGTTCAAAGGTAGAGTTTTTGTTTTCTTCCTGTTTGCATTCTTGGGGGGATTGTCTCTGTTGGGGTTTTTTATTTTTGAGGCTTTAAAATGACAGAACCCCTGGTTAATCCTTGTGCTGCTCCTGGTGACATGCAAGAGAGCACAGCACCAAGGACAAAGTGCTTGGAGGAGGCTTGCAGGAGCCTGCTGGGAGCCTCGCACCCCGCAGCGCAGCTGCTCAGCGATTTCCTGCGGGGGCTGAAGGGAGCTGGTTCTGTGCCCTGCGCCCTACTCCAGCAGGCAGCCAGGGCTCGCTGCTGCTGAGGGAAGGTGAAGCGCAAGGGACAGGAGAAAGTTTTGCA
This sequence comes from Pogoniulus pusillus, assembly GCF_015220805.1. Lineage (NCBI taxonomy): Eukaryota > Metazoa > Chordata > Aves > Piciformes > Lybiidae > Pogoniulus > Pogoniulus pusillus. The sequence goes on along the minus strand of NC_087282.1, from coordinate 594,072 downwards.
CAGGCTGGTGTTTAAGATGAAGCAGCATGTTCGGGTGCCTATGAAATAATTCGGCTTAAATATTTGGTGTGTTAAGGTGGGTTTGCTGCTGCCTTCCAGCGCGGCTGTGCTTCCTCAGCTCCGTTGCTGTCTGAGAAGAGCTGCAGCCGGCGCTGCAGCAGGATGCTCCTGGGGCCAAAGGCAGCCTTTACAGATGGGTGCACTAGTTTGATGTGATGCAGCTTGGCTGGGCTGGATTTCTGTCGATTTGCCTGCGGTTTAGTTTGATTACCTCTAGGCTGTGTTAGAAATGTGGCCTGTGCTGTTTGATCCCCGTTTTGCCTCCATGTCCTATTGATACCTGCCATTCGCTTCTTCTCCGGCCCCTGCTGTATGCAGCCCCCTGCCTGCCTCTGCAGCCTGGCAAGTGGAACAGCAACAACACTGGGGCAGACATAGTGCTGGAAGGAGCTCGGATGTTCTCTTTGAGTTTCTAGAATGAATAATTGCACAGTAATAAGGGGAGACCTTACAGTGGCCTTCCAGTACCTGAAGGGATCTTACAGGGCAGACAGAGAGTGGGTGAGGTGATAGGTTGGACTCGATGACCCTAGAGGTCTTTTCCGACCTGGTTAATTCTGTGATTCTGAGACTGCCTGTAATGGCAGTGTGATGACAAGTGGCAATGGTTTAAACTAGAGCAAGCTAGGTTTAGGCTGGACATTAGGAAGAAGTTCTTTACTATGGGGGTAGTGAGACATTGGAAAGGGGTTGCACAGGGAAACTGGATACCTCATCCCTGGAAGTGTTTCAGACCAACCTGCTCTAGTGGGAAGTGTCCCTGCAGAGGGGTTGGACCTAGGTGATCTTTAAGGTCTCTTCCAACTCAAGCCATTCTATGATTTTTGCATTCATTTATCAGGATGAAGTTTCATGAAACTTCCCCTGCTAGTGTTCCTGAAGAAGCTCCCCAAAACTGCTCTATTGCAAAGTTCTGGTTAAATGGAATCTTCTGGGGAAAATGCTGGGGTCACTTTAGGAGAGTGTTACTCCTGGACGTTTGACGCTGAGTGTGTCGATGTGGACTGGCAAGACTGGCGCAGAGCAGTGACTGAATACTTCTCTGCTGACGTTTGCTTTGCAAAGGGAAATGTAACATTTTAAATCACGTCTTTTCCTCTGAGGACACCTGTCTTTGCTGGTGGAAGCTCCTTGGGATTGTCAAGATACAGCTCTGTTATCTGCATCTGCAAACTGGCTGCTATTACAATGTTTATTCAGGCTTTTATCTTGTTATTTGAGGGAGATAGGGCTGGGTTAGAAGTACTTCAGAGGGCTTTGGATCAGGTCTTCCACATATAGGTAATGCACGTCTGAAGCATGCTGGTACTACCTTGCAGCATTTTAAAAGCAGGTTGTAAGATTGATTTAAATGCTGAAAGGAGCACCTCTGCTTCTCTGAATTCCACGTTATACTGCAGAGCTGGAAGGCTGTTGGACGGGACAGCTTCCAGGCGCCCTGGTCAGAGCTCCTCCCGAAGCTCAGCCCTCTCTTGTGCAATGAGTGGCAAACGCTGGCAGGAGCAACCCTGTCAATGCAGCTTCACAAGAAGGAAGAGACACATTTACAACTGGTAGCAGACAACTGTGATGACTCATTCTTAAGACCCATGAACCTGTAGAGATTTAAGCAGGGACTTTTCTTGTCAAGGCAGTCCTTTCTTAACCATGGGTTTCTCAGCTCTGGCCTGAAGATTTCCACTAATGAACTCACAGATGGAATGTCTGGCAAAAGGCATCTTTTGCAGTCACCAATTTTTCAGTCTTGTTAGAGCAAGTAAGATCATTATTGTTCTCTCACTTGCTGGCAGAGGTTTAGTGTTAGAGGATGTTGCTAATGGCATTTTTCAATCCACTGAAACAAACTGCACTCCAGTGAGTACCCACTAGTATTGGCCAAACTAGTTGGAGGACCGTTTTGGAGTCACTTTCTTTTGGGTTTGCAGTGCATTTTCTGTCTGTGGTGTGAAGTGATGCTCTATACACTTTTATTTCCGTGTGCTACTGGAATGAGAGTGCCTTGATTCTGTGTATTTTGAGAGCAGAGCTTTTTCTCTGAGGAGCCATGCTAGATGGAGAACATGAAAGGGAATGTTAACTTGCCCAGCAGTCTCTCTCCTGTCCAGGACTCCTGGTTTCATTTTTGGATTCTGCCACTGACTTAGCCTGACCTTCAGTCACAAGGATCAAGGAGGCATAGCTGTTTGTACTTTGGTTTGTGGGCTTGTCACAGCAGTTCAATAACTGTTTTGTCTGTTCTGTTATTCTGAAACTGAATTCAGCTTTCTGAAGCTTGAGTAAAGAGTGATACATATGTGAAACTACTGTCACTGTAGGCTGCTTTTCCAATTGCTAACATCTGCTGTCAGTCCGTGGTGATTATGGTACATTTGTACTGCTGGGAGATGGAGATTTACTGGGATGAATGGCTCATGGGATGCAGAAATGGTTGATGTCTACCTAGCAAGTGTCAGAGTGCATCACTGATTAGGGACTCTGCAGTTACACCAATAGGGTTATGTGCTTGTGGAATGGCAGGCAGATGATAGACTGGAGCTGGAGAGTCATCTCCCTATAGCTGTTGTTTGTCTTCCCTTTCTTCTGTGAGTCCCTGGGGAGTCAGCGGGAATTGGACTGTAGGCTGTGCTGAGTGGATTTATAGTGTGGGGGGAAATGGGGTATGTCTCTTGAGGTAGGAATGTTAGACAGTTACAGCAAGGGAATCTGTTTGCTGGGGTTACAGCAAGCCAACACAAGGGCAATGTAGCACAAGATGAAATTATTTCCTCCCAGCTAGGGAAATGACTTCCACAGCTGCCTGATGTCTTTCATCAGAGGCTCTTGGCACTGGTCATCACTTCTCTTATGAAGTCAATGAGCATATCATGGGCCTGAGTCTCAGAGGCAATTCTGGAGACACAGGTGAAAGGGACCAAGTGTTGCTTTGCATCCCTTTTCTTTTACTACTCATGATGGCATTTGCTACCTTGCTGCATGAGCACTGCTGAAATCTGTGCTAGTCTTGCTGGTGTTCATTTGAGATGTGACAGTACATTTCTGTAGTAAATACTTCCCTGTTTGTGCTCAGCTCCTACGGTGACGCAGCCAAAGTCTTTTGAACTTGTAGGAAGAGTCAGCTGGGGTGCTTCAGGCTGCTGCTTCACTTCTAGTTTCCCAGCAAACACTTTGAAAGCAAAGCAGTGCTGCCAGCTGTATTTCAAACAGTGAGCCTGCCTCAACAGCTTAGTGCTGTTGCACTGAATCTCAGACAAGCAGTGGTTGTGGGGGGAGGGAGGGTATGTGGTTGTTCTTCATGAGAGATTGTCTTTTTGGTTTTGATGCACCAGAATGAGATCAAAGTCACTCTAGTTTGTGTTCTGTGCAAAGGTCTGAATCCAGTTTTCTGGAAGTGAAGTTTCCTCTCCTCCTGGCTTTGATTTCCCCCTTGCAAATACTGTTATGTGTTTTCTTTGTTACCTTTCTCAGAACGTCCCATACGCTACAGGCTGTACTTCTACTGCTGCATCGACTACAACCAGTTCTGCAGCCGTTCCTCCCCTTCCCACCACCCCTCCTGCACTCCTCCAGATTCAACATAACATGTTTTCAAACCCCATGAGCAGTTAGATGTAGCAGCAGCCTCGGATATTTTTGGTTCCTCAGCACCATATAGAACCGCCAGGAGAAGTGTAGGACTCAATCCACTGAAGGCAGTTGCTGAAGTTCATGATGTGCCTTGGTTTCTGGCTCCCAATGATAGTACCTCCCCAGGGCTGTTGAAGTGGCAGCTGTTTAATGATAAGCATTTACCTTCTTCCAGTTCCTCACTAAGAACCAGTATGATTTTAAGTAAAGCAGGATTTGTTTTAAAACCATGATTAGTCCCTGGTGTAAAGAAGGGTCACAAAAGTGTTTAATTAGGCAACAGCAAAGCAGCACAAAATGAGCAAAGCTGATTCTGTGGATGTCTGATGATCATACTGAGATATAATTGAAGTAGAGAAGCCTGTTGCTTCTAATAGTTAAGTGCCTTGCACACCCACTGCATGCACAGAGTAGAATAAGTGTTCTGTCACTTTCCCTTCATCTTCCAATATGTGATCCATACTCCTGCAATAATAGCAGGCATAATTAACTCTGGCTTAAGTATTTAGGAGATTACAAAGTGCTGCAATTACAGGCTTTCCAAATGGCAGGAGCAAGAAGCTACAAGAAGCTTTCTACACTTCCCTGCTCCAATATCTGAGTGCACTGAAAAACTTCAGCAGCACGAGGAAAGAGCCCCTGCAGGAGTGCATCTTAATATAGTATTAATTGGGTAAAGGAAGAACACTGCTCAGGAACACAGAGGGTGCCTTTGGAACAGGACAAATAATCTGCAAAACAAGTCTGCTGAATTCCCTTCCTCTCTGTGCTGTGGTTGCTGCAGTACTTTTGATTATATTGATCTGGAAGCTTGCTTTCATCTGTCATTTACATTCATTTTACCTCTTGCAATTGCCTCTGCCAGCTTACATGCTTGTTTTCTGGAGAATGCATTAATAAGATTTCCAGGACATCAAAAGAATTTCTTTTGTGCAAAGGTAGAATATAATATGCCTAAGGTGTAGGAGGGTTCCTAACTTCAATTTTACCAACTAAAAGTCATTAATGAGTTCTGTGAAGTAAAAAAAAAAAACCAAACCTGAAAAGGATAATACTAATTGCATGCTATAGATTTTCCTCTGTTGCTTACTCATTTAGTTGGTGACTTTGCAGAACAGGCTGTTTACACCCTGGCTTTCTTCTGATTGCAATATGCTTCCAGAATTGACAAAAGTAGGACCAAAGGTCAAATTAATTAAAAACAGTAGGAGAAGGATCATAATTAATGCTGCAAGGTGCTATTTGCACGTTGTGCCTGGAAAGCGGCTGAGGTGCGTTTTGCTCTGTGCAAGTACAGATGCTGTATGTCAAGGATGGTAAGAAAGCACTAAGAAATGTCTCCAAGAGTAGAATTGCATTGAGTTCTTGAGTGGGGGACATTTCTGCATAGGATGGCTTGGGGGTGAGCAGCCAGAGCAGCCACCACTGGCACTTTTGCTGGTGTCACTGAGGCAGGAGCGGCAGAGTGGGTGCAGACCTTTGGGTCTTGTTCTTTGCTGACCGCGTGTGGCAGGGGCTTGCTGCACCGTCACACTTTCTGGATCAGCGAGAGCAAGCTGTTGCCTTTGCTGACCATCGACCTGGAGTCAGAGCTGCAGAAAGTGTTGTGCATTTACAGGTTGCAGGTTCAGAGTGGCTTGTATGGAAAATAATATTTGCCTCTGATTTAACCAAGCTTTACATGAGTTTGAGCAATCCTGAAGTGGAAATGGTGCTGTGTTAATCCGAGATAACAGAGGCAGGCACTGAGGGGGTTGCACAAGTGACGTTTGCTGTGCTTCAGCTTTCTCTCCCCAGCCTTTTTATTTCTCAGCCGTTCGAGGCACATTTTCTGGGGCATTCCAATGATGCAGGGACTTGGTATCAGGGTAATGCTGCTTGTGAGAATGCAGTAAAGGTATTTTTGGTTTTATACAGTAAAACCAAAACTGAGTTGCTCTTAAGCAAACCTTTGGGCTGCTCAGTGCTGCTGCCAGAGGCTGTGGCTGCAGAGCTGTCAGTCCTGTGAGGAAGAGCTGGGCCTAGGGCCTCACTGCAAGTGCCCAGTCTTGACCTCTGCTGACTCCTCTGCTCTTTCCCATTAGGACTTTGTATGTTTTCGCACTAGTGCCTTTCTCTTGACTCCCTTAGGTACTAAGCCAACAGCTCCACTTCTGTCTCGGTTTCTATTTGGTGTGCATGGCTTGACTTCACCTGCTTTGCTGCTCGCCTCACGAGCTGTTTGTCAAGGAAGCAACCCAAGGTCACAAGTCTGTGCTTTTTAAAGCAGGGTCCCTGGTGGCAGATGCCTGAACCTCACAAAACTGGACCTTGACTTACAGCTGCTCTCCACTGCTGCACTCTCATTGTGATTTCACAGCACAAATGCCACGGCTGTAGGTTGTGGCAGGGTTGGCGCTGGGGCAGCTGCAAGCATGGGGTCTGAATGAGAGCAGCTTGCCTGCTCTCACCTGCATACAGCAGCTCTCAGCTTGTTTTGGGAGCAAGCAACTTCTTCCTCACACTTCAGCTGCAGCCCCTCAATTCCCCTTGTCCAGAACTGCTCTGTTTCTGTATAGAAACAAAGGGATGCTGCATTACTTCAGGAATTTCTGGTGTAGATTTTGCTCTGTGAAGAAAGAAGAGTGAGTAATCACCAATGAGTAGTCCCCAAGCATGGCTGCAGGGAATATGAACATGAGCTGGCAGGAGGAAAAGGACAGGGCAAGGCTGATGACATTGTGCTTTGCACAAGTGGTGAGTTCTGGTGATCTGAAAGGACAGTTGCACAGACGGCTCTGCAGGAGCAAAGGCTGCTATCAGTGACGCACTGCAGCTCTCAGATGTTTCCCATTTGCTAACAGGGATTTCAGACATCCAGTTCAGGATGTTAGTTGCTGGATAACGCTGGATAACCATCCCACTCATATCCTAGCCACACCTGCAGGGCAGAGTTTTGTGGAGCCAAGATGTGCTTTACAGGGTGAAGTATGACTGACGTGAGAGACAGCTACTTGCGTTGGAGTCTTTAGGAATACTCTCTGGGCATGTCTTACTGAGAGTATGTGTCTGCCTTTTTCTTGTGACTTTGGAACACTTTCAACCCAAGGAAGCAAATAATAAAATTCCCTTCTCCTGGCAAACTCTGATAAGAATAGCTGCACTTACCGGTTAAAAATGATGAGGACACGTTTCCAAGCCCTTTCAGATGAATGCCTTGAAGGTTTGCGCAGCTATCCGCGTGGCTGTCGCTTCAGAAAGCTTTGACCTTTCAATGAAAATCATCCCAAATGGCAATTGAATAGGTTCCTGAGATTTCTCCTAGATCTCTATAGCTCTAATAACCTCATCATGCTTGAACTTAATGGCCTTGACTGCGACGATGCGAAAGTAGAAGCTGGAGGTCAGTAAGTAATTCTCTGGAACAATATTTATTATTCCATAAATCTATACCTTACTCACGGAGGAAGATGAAATCTATTTATCTGAGCCACAACTGAAACATATAAATTAGCAGAATGAAACCAGAGGTAGAGTGCTGTGTGCATTTAGGAAAATATAAATTGTGCTCCATTTGGGAGCAAACACTCTAGGTAAGCACTAATGTTGTTTGGAGAGAAATATTCACAACTGCGATAATGCCCAATCGATATTTCCGCTGAAAAAGACCCCTGGTGTTGGGCCAGCTGTCAGAAGCCATGTCCAATAGTACCTACATGTCTCTGTATTATTATTTATGATTATGTTCTTTGAACTAAAATGGCTTTGCCTATCAGGAATCAAGCATTCAAGATAACAACATCAAAGATGATAACCTGGAGAGTGAAGACCCTATTAAAGAAAAAAGCCTTGTGGTTGCCTATCCCTCAGCCTTAGCAACAGCACAGCCATAGTGCAGCTTTCATGTGTAATTTTTATTTAATCACACGTCAGACTGAAGTCTTTCATGAATTAAATTTTAAAAAGCGTGCTTTCAGCTATCACTTTGGCATCTAGTTAGCACACAATAACTGCCTTTCAAAAGCTAAATAAAACGTTTGACATGCTGTAAATGTTATTTGCAGGTTTATTTGCCTGTTTTTATTTCAGTTCTTTGTCGTTGTTTGAAGAAGCTCAGAAAACACAATTTAATTGTGAAGTGTTGCTGGGAAATGTCATATGAGATGTATCCTGGTACAACAAAGATTAGAGTCCGAAAAGAGATACCCATCCAGGTTCTTAACCAGAAGTTAGAACATTTTCATGCAGCAGCTTAGTGTCCTCTGTGCTGCCAGGGGTAGATGGGAGCATTGGCTTGGTTTGGGACTGCACTGAAAATTTGCTTCTTGAAGCAGGCAGCGCTCAAAAATTTCTTTTTTGCTTACCCAGATGAAGAGTTTCTCAGAACTTTCTTTAGCAAGAGGCAATGTCTGCAACGTTTGGCACTTCCACTCAGCAGTTAGTGCAGTTTGACATGCCTGCAAGGAACGCCTGTGGGGGCATGTAAGAATTGTTTTCAGGAGGTGCCCTGAGTGAACACGGCAGAGTTAGGAGGTAGTCTGGCAAGATTATTTGCCACCACTTGAGCCAGCTCTGTGTGAGTGAATCCAGCGGCAAGACCTGGCAGTGTTAAGTAACGTGCATTCGAGCAGGTAAAGGGGCACCATCTGTTCTGCTGCTTTGCCACGCAGGTAGGAGTTCTTGCGTTGAAAGGCTACAGATCTGTCTGGGATAATCATCCACGTGGAATCTGCCTTTGTCTGGGCAGGCAACCAACCTTTCACTTGCCCTTCCGAAACTGACAGATGAAACTTCCTGCATATAGAGGAATTAATAAAGTGGGAGGAGTTATTTAAATGAAAAAGAGAAAGCCTAAAGCTGTTTAGAGAGCTCTGACTGCTGTGGGACAGTTGGGTTGCTAATCACAGTGAGACACATAAATGTGTTTATCAAAACTTCCTCTTCTTTAGATGGAAGCCGGATGCTGTACCAGTCATTAGTGAGGATGTAAGGCACCATTTGTTAATGATGTTAAATCAGGAGGGATAGACAAATGTGTAGCAGGAATGTCTAAACAATTATATCTGATCTCTGCAGTTTTAAATAGCTGGGAATGTAATTTTTGCCAATATTTAAAGAGATAAATATGGTAAAAAGTGGTACAAGAGCAGGCCTGTTTGATTTGACAAACACACAGAAAGTCAGAAGCTGAAAGGGATGCAAGCAATAAAGACAGGACAGCAGTAGCTGATGCAGCTGAACGTGTTCAGTGAAAAGGAGACCTTCCCAACCGAGCTGCGCTGCCAGGGTGGCAGTGAGGGCTAAGGCACTGAGGGGAGCCCAGGGCGTTGCTTTCTCCAGTGAGAAAGGGAAGTGGCTGGCTTTAAGGCCCGCTAAGCTTGGGCTCCTGTAGTCACCTGGGTATTGTCGCTTTGATGCGCGCTTCCTCTCCGCTCTCCCCACGCCAAGGGGCAAGCTCGTCTGGCTCTCTAAAAAGCAGCCCAGTCCCAGGCAGGGTCACTGCAGGCCACACTGCAGGAGCAGTAACCGCCTGCTAATCCCCAGAGGATGGTGACAGTAGTGATTAGCGGTGTGCTTCCAGTCGTGCGCAGCAGTGGTGAAGAAGAGTGCTCGGCTGCTTTACAGGCAGTCCGAGAGGACATCTGATGGCTGTTGGTAAATATTTAGAAGCTAGTCTGATCTGGGGGAAGAATGATAATGAGTACATTATGTGTTTTGTCCATTAGGGAGTAATCAAAACAAGATGCTAAGGGCTTACATTTAATGCTCTGAGCTTCAGTAAGTATATCAAACTCAGCCTTACAGAACAGCTGATAAAAGCTGTCTGGGCCACAACAGCTGTGCTGCGCACGCCACCAAGTTCAGGGGAAGGAGAACCAGCCAGTCCTCCTCCGGGCTCGGCACAAAGGCTTGCTTCCCGCTGAGCTCCTGGCTGCATCCTTTCCAGCTGTTTGTTTGCGTCCTGCTCTGAGAGTTTTGCACCGGTGGCCGCTGGGCCCCGCGTGCTGCAGGGGTGCGGGACAAAGCGTTATTGCTTTGGAAGGGAAGGTGAGAGTTGGGTATAAAGAGACTTGAGCTGCAAGCTGCGGCTTGATTAGGGAGTTTCTTTACCGAGTACTGCTGCTGCGGGAGGAGAGCTGCTGGCTGGTTACTCGAGCCATGCATTTCATACCTCCCGAGCACGTGGCAGGCTCACACAACTTGCAAAATTAGTAACAAAAACTAGATTTAAAACGTTTCTAAAGGTATGGTGCCCTGCTGCTTTATTCACTGCTCCTAGCAGTGGTGAGCGCTGCTGAAGAGCCCTGTCGTACAGCATCTCCTAAATAACGTCTGGCTTGCAACAGAGCTGTCCTCTAAATAATGTCATTCAGCATAAATTAAATAGTTGTATTTTTTCTTTATTATCTCCTTTTAAAAGGATATTAATTTGCTTCAACAAATGAAGATAATAAGGTTAATGGTTTCATGTTCTGCAGTTGGTATCTGCTGCTTTTTCCATTACCTTTTTTCAGTTTTTGATTATAAATGGGCTAACCCCTGGTGTATAATTCCAGAAATCATCCCTTCAACGCATCCAAAGCTATTTACTTTGACTCATCTTTTATTATTCCCACTGCCACAGTCTAATTATTGCAGTGAAAGGTAGAACACAGAATGGTTTGGGGCTTTGATCAGGCTTCATATACATTTCAGTAGAGAGAGTGAAAGGTTTGGGGCTCTCTGCCATAATTTGATCCCTCTGGCCACTGCTTTTGCCAGTGCCCTGGGTGCCATGCAAGACCTCAGACAGGCTTTGCGTTGGGGATCGGGAGGACTCTGGAAGCAAAACGCTTTTTCTTTTCTTCGTACCAGTAAGGACTAAGTTAATATTGTTAAATGCATCAGAAAGCTCCGTACTGCTCTGCTCTTCCCTTCAGTTTTCCCTCCGTTTTCCTCTCTAACTGTCTCTATTCAAGTTCCTGCATCAGCGTTTTCTAAATTCACTAAGAATGCACAAGAGCCTTGCTTGCATTGCTCTCTTTCTGGGAAAAAGTGCTTTAGCTGTCAGTCAAGTGCATAAAACAAACCATAATCCTTGTTACTCAGTTACTATCAGTGCTAAGTCCCTTTGGAGATAAATAGAAAAGCAGCTGGAGTCTGAGGATATTTTGTAATCTTATAAATTGAAATTTAAATGCCTTAAGGAGGAAATTTCCAGAATAATTGTGAGACAAGATAAGTCCCAGCTTTTGGCAAAAGTTTATTAGAATGACTTGTTCCAGATCGTTGTCTGACGGCTGCCTGAATTAAGAGACCTGCCATGTAGAGAAACAGCTGAGCATCTCCCTTGAGCCTTTGTCTGGAGCTGCGCTCTAGCAGTGGTTCCATCGCTCAGTGACCCCTTTCCAGACAAAAAGTGACCCATGGGTTGAAATGAAAGCATTTAATGAAGCAGCCAAACTAATACCAATGCCCATATAAAGTTATATTCAGCCCAGCAAAGGTACAGCAGGAGGAGCAGGGCCAGGAAGAGCTCCTGTCCCCAGCAAGCTCCCTCATGTACACTGAGTGTTGTGCTCAGGGTCTGGGGTGCTCCTGTAGCCAGCTCAGCTCAGCTGTCTTGCCTGAGTCAGAACTGCAACAGATCTGGAGCCCATGGCTGGCCTTGGGGATAGTCCCAGTGAAACCGGGGCACCGGGGGGGTTAAATCTTGGCAAAGTCTTCCAGAAGTGGAAGTGTGTGTGCGAGGGCTTAGTTCTGAACCTTTCACCATGTGATTCTTTTTCCACGGGGCCCTCAGTCACAAGAGGGATATCTTCTCCCCTTTCCACCCTGTGTGGTGGGAGTCATTCTGTGTTCAGGTTCTGATGGCTCATCTAATGTCTTGACTTGTTCTGTTCCAATTTTTATTAAAGATAAGATCTGCAGATTTGGTAAACAGGAAAGCAGATCCAGAAGGCAAAGCGAACTTGATGATAAGCAGATGAAATCATCTGGAAAAACAGAATGGCAGGAAGGATGAATGCAAAGTGCCACAGCACTTCGGCTCCAGTAGTCAATGACAATAACCAGAAAGGGGACAACTAGCAAAAGATCTGTAGAAAAGGAGCTGGACACTGCCAAGGAAAATGTGCTGTGCTGCAGTGGAAAAGGCAAAGCAGAGGTGGAGCCTGCAGGGGGTGTGCAATGATCCTTCTGCTCTGGGCCATGCTTTGGAGGTCTCTGCTGAAGCTCCATACGGAGCTCTGAGCAGTGCAGAGAGAAGTGAGCAGATGTGCAAGGGGAGCAGTGGGACAGCAGAAGGCACACGACAGACAGACAATAAGGCCTGTTTGTTCTGAAGGAGATGACAGTGCCAAATGCCAGAGAGAAGAGCAGGAATAACCAGGCCATGCTGGATGGGACCGAGAAGTGATTTGTTTTGTGTCAAGACAGAGGCAGGTTAGACACTGGAAGGAAGCCTCTCTAGCAGCAACGGTGAAGCACCAGAGCAGGCTTTCTGGGAAAGCTGTGAACTTGTTACTAGTAACTTTTGGGAAGAGTTTTCACTCCCATCTGTGAGGAATTGCATAGATAAAGCTGATCTTGCCATTTTCTTGGCTGTGCCACACTGTACAGCAGCTCTGTGGGTCTATGTAATAAAACCCAGGGGACGTTTTAGCAAGAACTTGGTGTAGGTGATGGAGTTCCCACTGTCCTCTGTAGGGACCTCTGACATCTGCTGTATTAGAAACACAGTACATACTTCTTTTTTCTCTTGCACCTTTGCATCACAAGTCTGTTCTGCAGCTTTATTAAAAGGCAGCAGCTCTGGAACTGGACAGTTTTGCATTGCCTTCCAAACAGCATTTTGTGAAACGTTGAGCTAAGAACATTCCAAATTGTTGCTGTGGGGTTTCTTTGAATCTTGATGATTTCAAACTTGGGAATAAGCAGGAGAGCTGTCTGTTTCTTTGCCCATGCTCTCTTCCAGAGACAGATTTACACATCAGTTATTCAGGCCCTAAGTCATGCTGAGTCACTTAGGTGATGGAAATACTGTCCTGTGCCTGCTGCCCCAGGTACTTCCTCCAGCTTGGCCCTTCCTTCAGCAGCTGTGCTGTGGCACTCTGCTTCCGAGCTCGCTGTCTCCCAGCTTTGCCAGCTAAGTGACAAGTCTGTGGTGTAACAGCAGTCAAAGGGCTGTGATGAAATGTCTGAAGGAGAGTGGTGGAATCTGCTTCTCATTCATTAATGTAACCAATATGCAAAACCTGCTGCAATTGTTTTCAGTGCATGAGGCTTGTTGCTGTTTGTTCTTTCTCTGCCTTGGAAGAACACAACAGCATTAGAAGTGTGTCCCATTTTTAGGCCCCAAAGTGTGGAACAGCTTTTAATGGGGAAGAAAATGTTTTTTGAAAAGCAGAAAACTGAGCAGTGAAATAAATTGAGCCTCAAAAAGTGATTGAAATCTCCAAGTCAATATACCAAAGGCATCCAAAGACTTGTGAAGTCTGACAGAATCTCTTTAGTGTGAGATGCCTTTCATTTTGCATCAGGGCTCACGTTTTGAAGGCAGAAGGAAGCAGTGCTGTCAGGTGAAGCAGGTCTGAGAGCAGGCTGCCTGCCCCTGGAAGCCAGGAGTTGTGCACAGCTCGAGATAATGCCCCTGCAGCACAGAGCTGAAATCATACATTTCCTGAATTGCTTGCATTAAGCAATTACTGGTACCGTAGTGGAAACCATATCATTTTCTTCCTTCCTTGTAGCCTCAGCGCCGTGTCACATTTCACCTGCCAGATGGCTCCCAGGAAAGCTGCAGTGACAGTGGGCTCGGAGACCATGAACCCACGAGTGGTGCTAGCGCCTCGCACCCGCTGCCGCTCGGCTTCCCCCAGGACGAGTACTATGAGCAAGCTTCACCCAACAGCCGGACAGAGGGAGACGGCAACTCGGACCCGGAGTCCAGTAAGTGACGTAGCCCTGAAAGCATTTGAGTGGCAAAAGCAGGCTTCTTTTCCAGGCGTGATTGAAGCTGGAGCTGAGGTTCACGTGGCCACAGAGCCTTCTCTTTCTAGAAATGCAAGGTCTGACTGCTGCCAGCAAAACCCTCTTGGGCTGTGCGGAGTTCAGGGATGCTCTGGTGTGTTTATGGACCTGCTGTGCTGTCCGCAGAGGAGCCTCTGGTGAGGCTGACGCTGCTGCCTTACCAGCCATAAGTGCTGCGTGAGGCGCTTCATGCCCTTTGATGCATTTCCTGATCCAACAGTGGTGCCTGGTGCAGTTGGTTGTATCAGGAAGAATTCTGGCTGATGAACAGGTCTCTGAATACATTGCAGTCTCCAGAAATAAGGAATTCTTGACTTGCCTTGTGAGAGTAGCTGTGGTATGTTGTAGCAATCTCCTAAGCATTTGTCCCTTTGCTTCTGCTGCTATCGCTGGTGTCTGATGGCACTGAAAGCAGTTCAACAAAGCCAGACAGAGCTGAGGAGCACACTGGAGCTGTGGACACTGAGGCTGCCTTCTCTGCTGGGATGTGGTTGCCAGTCAGAGACTCCACTCTGCTTCAGTCAGTTGTGAATTGTCGTGGGGCTCTTTATCTGGATTAAACTGAACTGTGCCATCGATAAAGAGGCACCTGAATGTGTGCAAGCCTCTGAGGCCTTGTTGGCAGCCTAATAAGTGATTTGAAAATACATCTGTTCTGGGCAAAACTTGGCCCAAAAGGGGTATTTCAGCTACTTGAGTGTATCATGAAGAATGAATTAGTTAAGTCCTGTGCACTTTAAATAGCTCTATGAAAAGGTAGTTAGGTCTCTGCCCTGGCAAATACAGCATTGCCTCCGGCACCAGGATGGCTCTGACAGACCCTGTCTGGCTTGGCACCACACTACTGCCTTTCCTTGTGCTGCATGAGAGAGGCTGAGGGGCTTGTCTGTGTGCAAGAGGTCTGTTCTTGTCTTTCCTTGTCATTTGTACACTATTCCTTGGCACCCTCCATTTCAGACTTTTCAAGATCAGAGAAGTGCTAAGGTTCCTGAAGTAATGCCAGAAGGTTATTGCTTCTGAACTGACAGACAGCTGACAAGAACCATCAGAGCCTTTGGGTCTTGTGTTGGAAACAGTTTGCTTTTGTTTCTGTTTATATATTTCAGGCCGCAGTATGCCTTTAAGAATATTCTAGGCAGTCAAACTGATTTCTTCACAGAGTGAGGCTCTTAAAGTGCTACAAATACCCCCCTCCCCCAAAGAAAGAAAACATCCTTGTGTATTGTTTGCTGCTTCTGCTGTGCATACTCGTGATCTGATCTTGCTTTTAAGTATTTCTTCTTGTTTCTAACTCTGGTATTCATACTTCACTGAGGTGAGCATGATATGCCTTGGGTCCTTTCATGCAGAGGTCATGGGACAAGACCTAGTGTACTGAGGGGCTGTTGGAACAGGCACATGGATCCTGCCTTGCCATTTACAAAGAGGCTTGGGTTTTTGATTTACCAGTGCTTTTTTGAACTTAGTTTTTGCAGTTTCAGAAGAAATATGAATCATGATTCTTCTGGAATATTGCTATGAAAGTAATGCAGCTTTGAAACCTGAGAAGCATTGACATGTATCACTGCGTGGAGCCCAAGCAGGCATCTGATGTCTTTTCAAGTGTGAGGTTGAGGACAGCTTAATCACCTGTCTAATAAGCGGACGGTTCAGTTTTAAACTTGAAATCACAATGTAATTAGCATTTCTGTTCCATGAAGACTTTTGCCTCTCTAGCCTGTATCCTAGTGCACTGGTTCCATTGACAGAAGGCAGCCTGATGCTTAGTGTGCAAAGCGCAAGCTGCAGCCCTGACAGTGTTTTGTGCTTACATTAATGGCAACATCTAGTGGCAGGAAAGTGAGCAGATAGGAATAGATGTCTGCTGTGTGCTCTCATACGTCTGAGTAAGAAGCATGTTTTTATTCAGCATACTGCTGCCAAGTGACTTACTGTAGGTAAGAACCTGTCTTGTCTGCTGATCTGTGGAAATGCTCAGCCTGAAGTTCATTTCTGCATCTGAGATGCATCTGGTCAGTACTAACATAATGAGAACATTCTGAATCGTGACAGTTTGGGTGTTACCTGCCCCCCCACCATTATGAAATCATTCAGACTAGCCTCAGCTGAGCTGCAAATTAAGAAAGAGGCTATATTTATTTAGCACAATCTACAAGCAGATATACACAAATGTCTACAGTTATATACAAATTAAATTAACACAGAAACACAACACCCCTCGAGAAACAATCAGAGTCCCCAGGAGGGCTCCCGACCCAATCCCTCCTTCCCCCTACCTCTTTCCCTCTCTTCAGAAATAACCAGATCAACCCACGTATACTTCAATGATAAACATGGAGATCTGAGGTGAGATGTCAAAAAAAAGAGGACAAGGAGGTCAGAGGAAAAAGGGGTTAGGTGGATTAGAGAGTTAGAGGCAGAGTCAGCCACAGAGAGCAGACCGCCAGAAAGAAGGCACAGCCAGCAGCGAGGGCAGAGCAGCGTGTGAGCAGTGAGTATCTTATCTATATTTTGACTAGCTGTGTTTATCAGCAGAAGAATGGTGATGTAGGGTACTCTTGGTTTCTTTTCTTTCTTCTTACAGCTTCTCTCAGTAAAAATTAGCCTCAAACCAGCACATGAATTTGCAGTTTCCTCCAAAACCATGCTGCCAGATCTTCGATTGGTGCCTCTTTTCACCCATCAGGATACATTCAAGGAATCTCTATTCTTGTTTCAGGGACCAACATTTTGTTAAAGAGAGGAAAGAGTATATGGTCAGGGTATCTGAGCGGAGTTCACACAACAGGATACATATGGCCTTCATTCTCTTAAGATCTTTAATATCTGACCTGTCTTAATCTTAAACATTGTCTAAAACATTAAGCCTGATTAATCATCTGATGGTGATTTAGTTCAGCTTTTCCTACCAAGGAGACACAGAGTTGGGATGAAACAACTTCGATAAAATCGAGAGCCTGCTGAGACATTAAGTGGCTTGTGGAAGCTGGTGACAGCTGCCACATCACACAGGGATATGTTCCAAAGTGGTTTCTCCTTCTTGTTTTTCCTCAGTACAGGTCTTAGGTTTTGTCTGTCTAATACTGGAAATCACTGCACTTTGGAACCTTTCCATTCAGGAGCAATCTCGGTGCATTTACTGCAAAACACTGCAAAAGATGAGCACAGCTTCAGTTAAAAACCTCTGAGAAGTATTGGTGGGAAGGAGCCTTAAAAATTCACTTCCAATGCAGGACTAAAGCAAGGATGAGAGAATAACCGCAGGAATATGGTGGCTAGAAACCTATGAGCACTTTATATGTGCACCTTTAAAATTAATTGACTGTACTAATTAAAATTAGGAATAGGTTATTCAAAATGATTTGCCTTCTCTTCCTTCAGTTGCCTCCTTAAAAAAAGCATCAAATGCCATGTGCTAGCTGCATCACAAGGAAGCGATGCCAATAAAGTGTCACACTGAGTAAGCAGCAATGTAAAAACACACGTAGGTTTGCAGAGAACATTAGCCTTAACTAACGGCACTAATGTACATGGCAGTCATGTTTTCTGCTCATAAACTGCTCAGACCAGTAAAGACGCTCCAGTAGCTCCCCGTGCCAAGGCTTTTAACCATATCACCTGCTCCCATGTTAGGTTTATGCAAAAAGCACATTGCAAACACAAAGAATAAGAAACGCTCTCTGGGAACCCCCTCTAGGAACCTGCGTCCCGGCGGGGCTGCCTTACTGGCTGTGCGCAGTGACTGCAGGGGCTAAAGGTTCGCGCTCGCCCTGGCCATGCGTGGTTAGTTAACACAGAGACCTGGGGGTGTTAATTGACAGCTGTCTGAACACGGGCCAGCGTGTGCCCAAGGAGGCCACCAGCATCCTGGTCTGGATCAGCAACAGTGTGACAAGCCTGACCAGGGCAGGGATTGTCCTCCTGTACTGGGCACTGGTGAGGCCCACTTTGATACTGGGTTCAGTTTTGGAGCCCTCACTGCAAGAAGGACATTGAGGGCCTGGAGGTGGTGAAGGGTCTGGAGAGCAGGTCTGGTGAGGAGCAGCTGAGGGACCTGGGGTTGTTTAGTGTGGAGAAAAGGAGGCTGAGGGCAGACCTTATTGCCCTCAACAACTCCCTGAAAGGAGGTTGTAGCCAAGTGGAGGTCAGCCTCTCCTCCCTAGGAACAGTTGACAGGATGAGGAGAAATGGCCTTGAATTGCACCAGAGGAGGCAGACACTAGAAGAAATATTTGACTGAAAGAGTTGTCAGGCATCGGAGCACAGAGATGTGGTGCTGAGGGTTTAGCACCAGAGTTGGTGGTCAGCTAATGGTTGGACTTGATGATCTTAAAGGTCTTTTCCAAGCAGAATGATTCCATGATTTTGATTTTTCTTGTACTTGGAGAAGGTGGAATATGCCCAGTTCAGATAAGAAAGGAAGTAGTCAGAGAAATATGATTGCATCTTTGTGGGGAAAAGGACCCAAGAAACCTGAAAGTAAGAGGCAGATAAATGAATTTCAGTTGTTTTGTAAAACCAAAGCAGCAATATGAACAAAGCTAGTCGCAAGTTAAAGGAGTGGTTAATGAGGCAAACATGCTGAGATTTCAGAGGTTTGAACAGGAGAAAAGTGGTGCCTGAAGGGGGTCTCCAGAGCAATACTGAGCATGAATTGGTGACTAGTAAGGCAAGAGAACTGTCATGGAAAGCAGAAGGTGTTGTAAAGGAAAGGGTGGCCTAAGAGTAGGTCGTAAGGGACTGTAACTTCGTGGTTACTTGAGCTGGTGCTGCCAAAGGTGTCCATGGCAGCTTGTCTGTATCAGTTGCACCTTCTCTTGTGGCAGCACAAGCGTTTGTAGAGCTGCCTGGGTGAACAAGGTACAAGAATTCATCTGGGTTCAACCTGACCTAGGAGAGGGGAAGAGTTCTTTTAAAATGGAAGAAGTTCACTATGCCATTCCTCAGATGAGGCACTGCTACTTGTGGACAGCAAGCAAGGGAATGAATAGCTGGGGCAAAGCTTACGCTGGCTTTAAGTGATCATCAGACTTCAAGAGAATTAGTCTTAAGAAGACTTAAGACCATAATCTGTGGTATTTAGCCACGTAAGGAGGTTTGCAGCAAGGATGACATCTGTTCATGATTAAAGATAGTACATATTTCTTCCCCAAAATTAAATGAACACTTTCACCTTGCCTCGATTTTTGCTAAGGATGATGTTGATGAGAGCAAGGACAGGCTGATGAAGAACAATGATAATGGAACTAAACGTCAGAGCAGGTTCAGTGCATTCGTGTGGAGGAGAGGACATAATCTTCCTCCCATAACATCAAAACTGATAGCATTTGCCTTATTTATCCGTAATTCTAAGGACAAAGTGCCAAGAAAAAACAAGTGCTCAGTCAAGCTTCACTGCTGGAAAATGGTCACTAGCAGAAACTAAGATGTATGCAAACAGGAAACAAGGAATTGGTGCCATAGGTGTCCCGAGAAGGGTACTAGCTTAGCTGTGTTATCTCAGTGCAGACTTTAAGACTGGGGAATCTATATAGATTGAAGAACTAATAACTATTATTATGACATGAAGGTGGAGCATTAGTAATTAAGAAAGAAAAGACACAGGAGTGGGAAAATCGCCATCGTTATCTTCACTGAGCTTGGCACTACAAAGCAGGAACATGTCAATGAAATATTCTGCTGTCTGTAAGCCAAACATCACTGCAGACAAGGAGGAGGAGGAGGTGAGAATGACACAAGAATTAGATTTTGCTAAGGATTTGTAGTAAGAGCAGTGGGATGAAATCTAATAGTTGAGAGCCTTTCTCATAGGAATGGGTGTATGTAACTAGTACATAAATCACCAGCTGAGAATGACATAAAGAAAAAGCCAAGTGAGCTTTACAAAGACAAACTATAAATCACCCGTGCCTAGTGTGACTGGGCAAACCCTGACTTGCCTCTAATGCAGGGGAAAAATAAAGGAAGGGAAAAAACCAACATACAAGGTCTTGATGGTGCCACAGTGGGAATATTATGAATAATATTGGCTTCCCACATTTAAACTCACTTGAGAAACAGGTGTAAAGAAATGCTATTCACAACAAGGGAGTGGGATGCCTATATAGAGAGAAAAAGATTTCTCTCTGGCTTCTTTAAACTGCAAAGTGAAGGCTGGCTGGGGATTAGGACAGCTCTCGAGCAGCAGCAGAGGACAGGCTTGAGAGATTCTGGTGGCCAAAGTGAAGCTTCACAAGAGAATGCACAGCTGCTGCATGCAACTAGCTGAGGGTTTCAGACAAGCTCCATGAGGAAGCAGAGGAGGAGAGAACGAGAATGGTAATTGGCTTTAAAGAGAAGCCTGAGAAATTGGAGAGGACAAAGGAAATGATGCCCTGTTCCAGCAGCAAATCTGTTCCATGATCCGAGAGGTTCTTTTCCATGCTGGTAATGTCAGAGCCACCAAGGAATATTTGCTGAGTCTCAGCTCTGCCACAGCCCTTGCCTTCGAATCCCAGTGCCAGGCTGGACACGAGGCTGGTGTGGGTACTGTCTCCCTTGGCCCCATGGGGAGCTTGGCCCAGCCCATGCCAGGCCTCTGTGCTGCCAGGGAGCCCTGTGGGCAGCCTGGCTTTGCACAGACATGGTGGGAAGATGACCTGAATGATGGCCTGCAGGGCCCTGTCCATCTGGTAGATGTGAAGAAGAAAGGGTCAGAGCTGCAGACCAACAGCAGACAGCTGAAGAGAGGGAACTCGCTCTCCCTAGGGAAAGGGGCTGTGTTTTTTGCCATGCTGACTTGTCTGATAATCAGAAACTCTGCAGCCACTGAAATATACTCTTTAAACATCATCAGTAAGACTGCTGTGGCAGCTGGACTGCAGACCTCATGCTGGGGCAGAAGAGAAAATGAAATGACAATTTTTTAACTCTCTTGTTCCCTGTCCAAGAGCTGGGGCTAGGGGTGCTTGCCAGCAGGCAGGGGTTCTTTCCAGAAGAGCAATGCTTTCTCTGCTTGTCTTCTTTTCTTGTGTGCTCTTAGTTGAGGTGTGGCAGTAATATTTTAATTCAGGTGTTGCTGAGTCCTAAACACGCTGTAGCACTCTGGTCTAATTTGAGTGGAAAAGAGAAGACACTGTCATTAGTTAAAGATAACAAATCTTGGGCTAAATACATCCCAGGCTGCCGCATCTGCCCGTTGGGTGCTTTTACTTCTGCAGTACTGGGTTTTTCTATCCCCACAGCTGAACGTTAATAATTAATGCAGAAAGTGCTGAGGTAATTAATCTTTCTGAAGCAATAGCATTTGATTGATCTTCTACCTTTAATCAAATTAGCTGGTAGGTAGGTGGGAGACTGTACGGGCTGACTCTGGAACTGTACCACTTTGTGAAGTGCCTACCTCTGGGGTGACCTCCTGAGAGCACGCCCATGAATCACACACGCAGAGCCACCGCAGCCAGCATTGCCTGGCTGCTGGGCTGAAGGGCTGGGAACCTGGCAGAGATCAAGATCAGGCTGTGCTCAGCATTGGCGTTTTAGAGCATGTCCCCTTTGGAAGAGCAGCTTTTGTCTGAGGGCATTGAATGTCACAGGGCTGACAACTGTGTGGGTTTTCCACGTGTTTTACTGAACTCTTTCTCAAATGCAGTAACTGTGCAGTCATAAACAATCAGTGAGGCAAGCCAGCACAACTCCTAGAAAGCAAAGCATTATGAACCCCTTGATTTCTTGGTGGCTGAGGACTGGAGAGGAGGAGTCAGACTGGAGAGGTGAATTTACAGCAATACAGATGAGTGACTTTTGCAAACCAAGCTTTGCTTTACCTAAGAGAACACAGATTGCATATTCAGAAATAATTCAGTGAGTCTCTAATTCGATCCCTGAGTGCCTGGCTTAAGAGGTAAGGCAGCTGACACAGAGCAGGGAACGGGCGAAGCAGATTCACTGAAAGAAGGCAAAACCCAGCGCATTGCGCCGCTCAGACCCTGGCAGTCACACACAGCAGTACAGACACCGGCTGCTTTAAGGTCTTCTACTCCCTGTAAGCAAGGAGCACTCTCCACAGAATTCCCCTAGATGTGAATTTGAGGTTTCTTTTTCATTGCTGCTGGTGGACTGTAACACCTTGATGTACAACCTTTGCTGTCTGAAGGGAAGATCAGAGCCGGTTTTCCAAGATGCCTGTCTTCTTTCATGCACAGTCAATGGGGATGGAGGAGCAAAATCAATGGGGAGAAGCTGTTGAATTTTTGAGGTCACAGGCTGGGCCGAAGTGATTGATGCAATGCTAATGAGTTTATGAACCCCTTCTAGGCTGGGGCTGCTGATAGAAGCTACCCCGTGTGAAAAAATTAGACAGAGTAGCTCCACCTTGCAGTTTAGAGATCAGTTGTTTCCTGAGAAATAATAAGGAAGGCTTCAAAAGTGCTTGGTTTGGGTTTTTTTTAATAATAAATGAGATCTGACATCTATAAACAGTGATTTAGTGGCAGATGCTCTGTGATGTATGTTTATGTTATCACTTAAGCTGACATGGTAATGGGTAATCCTATCTTTTTCTGTGTGAGGTTTGCAAAAGTTTAAAAATCTCTTGCTAAGCAGGCAGCTGGTGGGGCAGGGGTATGTGGAGAATGAATTTCTTCCCTCTGCTTTTCCAAACTCCTTTTAGGTCTGACTGGCTGTCATATCTGCAGCAAACAGGGGCCCTGAAGTTTGGCTGGTAAACGGAATCTAATTTGGAGCACCCTGTATCCGGGAGTGTGTGAGGGCTTTGGTGGTTGTGATAGCTTGGAAAGTCACAAAGGGCACAGATTGCAGTGGGAGGTTTATCTGGAGCCTATGAAAGCCGAAGTCATTGACAGAGTTCCTTCTGGTGACAGCTCTGAAGATGAGTGTATCCTCCGTATCTTAAATCTAGTTGTGGGTGAGATGAAAGTTTATCACAGGGAAGCAGACTTCTGCAAGCAAAGCAATCCCGTATCTTGTCCAGAGGGTTTGTGGGTGACAAGTGTGGAGACTGGGCACAGGTGCCAGGTGGCAGCACGAGTCCGGGCGGCAAAGTCACCCCGCTGCAGCAGGACTGGTGGCAGCGGGGAGCAGTGGCCGGCTCTGGGCGGCGAGCTTGCCGTGCTCCCGGGTTTGGCGGGCGTCCGCACAGTCAGACTAAGTTCGTGCGGCGTTTGTGTTTCCCTTGCTGATGAGCCACAAGCATTTCGTCTGACGTCCTTCTGCCTGTCTCGTTCTGCCTCAAATTGCCGCTTCTTTCCTGTGTTTAAGAGCAGGAAAACACAGATGACGCCATTTGTTTTCCCTTTTTTCGAGTCAAGCTGATCAGTGGCACCAGGAGGAGCTTTCAGCAGTATGAAATACTGAGATGTTTGTTAGAATCTAGTTCCAATTTTAAACTCAGGACTGCAGGAAAAACCTTCTTTTTCTATCATTTAAGCCATGTGAAAAGTGGCATGGTTCTGATTTCGTTTGATTTCCCTGTGCTTAATGGAGCTCAGTGACAAGCTCCCTGGATTACAGACAGCAACCCCGCTGCGTAAGAGTGTGGGGCTGCAGGCACCGCCTGGCTGCCGTGCTGCCAGCACAGGGTCAGTGGAAGGCATCCCTGGCACTTGTGTGTCAGACATAATGCGTGGGGCACCAGCAATGCGCTGCTGCGTGTCCCTGTTAGCCTGTAAAGACAGCTAAGTTGATCACGCTGCTGCTGCTGGGAGCGGGGAAGCGCCTTGTGAGGTGAAAAGGCAGGAGCTGTGTGTGGGCAGGGAGATGTGCTGACGCTGCTGGGCAGGGCCATTTTGGGACAACAGTGTCCTGACTTGATTGGCAGTCACCCATCTGACAGATCAGCTGCTTCATGGAGGCTCCTGCAAGAAGTTAGTTCAACCCAACTGTGTGAGGTGTCTGGCAAATGTTTACCTGCATCTCTGCATGTTACTGACACTCACTTGCTGGTGGTGATTTAGAAATCCTTTTGTATTCCTCAGATTTGTCCTACTTTTGTCAGGGTGAGCAGCACTGCTGCATCTTGAGTAGCTTGGCTTAGATGAGATGGGATAGTGAGGTGGACCAGGAGTGAGCTGCATCCTCCCTTTTTCATGCTTTGAAAAAAAGCATTGCTTTCTGACGTGCTTTGCTGTTGCTGTGCTTGTCCTTGCAGTGCTTAAAGCTCTGCTCGAAGTCTTGGTGCACCAGATTAAAACTCTAAATAGCATTAGGAAGCAGCAATGGATCCAGCTAAAATGCTCTTTCCAGGATAAGGAGTTGGTTACTTGATTCTGTAGGGTCTACTCTATTGTGATTTCCTCTCATCCAAAATAAAGGTTTCTGTGAAGCATCAGGAAGAACAATGGCACTTTTAGCTGCTCTTTCATTTGGCTATCTCGACTGATGTTCCAAAACCAGCATCCCAGAAGGTGTGTCCTCTGTAGGATGAGACCTTAGCCTAGCCCTCACTGCTACTTTAAAAGAAGGCAATCATGACTCCAGCAGGAAAGCTCTACTCATGTCACATAGTAATCACACACCAAAGAGCTGTTTGGAAAAAGAAAGACAGCTTCTGCCTTTCCTCCTCAGCAGTGCTTCATGTAAAGAAAAACAGTGGCAACAAAAGAAAGCAGGAATGGTTGGGAAAAGCACTTTGGAAAGTGTGAGAGCAAAAGTTGTTTTATCTTATTAGAATGGCTGCTAAAGCTTTTCTTCATACACACTTATTTTGTCACTGGGGGTCAGATGTTACTGCTTACAGAGATTGCTGGGCTGGAGCTCTTCTGCGTCTGTCTCTAAAATTAGCTCCTGATTTCTCCTTTTTCTGGAGATCACAAGAATCTTTTATGTCCATCCTTTATCCGTCAGCACTGCTTTGTCCGTCTCCCGTGCTGGAAGAAACAGAGGAGAGCTGTAAATAAAGCAGACCCTTTACCTTGCCATGCCCTGTCTCTGTGTGGAGGCTGGGTGGCTGTATAGGAATTAGGAGTTTAGAAGATTAAAGGCCGTAAAGGATGTTGACAGATGAATAATTGGCTTGGATGTTGGATCTGATTTTCCATGTGAAGAGTCATGTTTACAATAGGTTTAGCTTTTGGGAAGAACATAAAGTACTTTCTCCCCAGTTTTATTTTGTAATTTAGTTTACATCTAAGCTATGAAAAGGTTTCAGAAGAGCAGTGCTGTGAATTATTCTGGAGCTGGCACAGGAGAAGTCTTCTTCTTTCTTCCCTCTGAAATCTCCTCCTTTTGATACAGCAGGGCTATTTCTTCAGAGGGACTTTGTGCCTGGATCATTGTGTGACTCCGGGTCCTTAATTTGTGTTGGAATAGAGCAGAGTGCCAAATACATGTCACAGCCTCAGAAATACTGTTCTCTCTGTCATCCTGTAGCTGGCACAACAGAAGAAAGCACCGAGGAGGGAGCCGTGACGTTAGCAGGGCTTCCTTTACTGCTGGTGCCAGCTCCTGTAACGGTTAGCAAGGCTCTAAGGGGAGCTCTTAGCTGTGGATAAGCCTAATGAGTACCCTTGGTTTATCTGAAGCTGCCTGCCTCTGTAAAAGGAAGCTGACTCACTGAGCCTTAATGCAGTAGGAGATTTTATGTCTGTGAACTTAGAGGAGGGGTGTAGAGAGAGGCCTCCAAGGAGCATTTCTAGGAGTGTTTGTTTATAGCAGAGCCCATGCTTTGACAGGCAGCTCGCAGCCAGAGCGCCCCAGCAGCTGAAGGCAAAGGGAGGAGAGAAAGATTCACAGGGCATGGTTGCAACTGCCAGGGACACCACTGTGGCCACTGTCCACTTTGTCATAGTCCGGTGCAGGGGCATCAAAACTAAGCTCTCAGACAGTGCTACCACAAAGCCCAAGACAGGCAAGGTACCAGGGAGCAGGGAAAGAAGGAAACGTCCTGACCTTACTCTTGGCTCTGGGTTAGGAGCAAATCCTTGCAAGGTTTACAGACCTGAAGATATTAAGGTAGCCACTAAAGATCTCTCAGTAAAAAAACCCTGGCAATTCTTTCTTTGTTTTTAATAAATACTGAGTTTGGGGATTTGTTTTCCCTTAGAAACTTACTTACAAAGAAACGCAGTCCTGCTTTGTACATCCATCGTTAACCTCTGCTATCAACTTTGTATTTCTAAGCTAATGAGTTCAGGAGCAATTAAATTCCAAGTAAGCAGATGTTTTCTTGTTTGTACAACACCTTTTCTTGCAGAATAAGGAGAAAAGAGGCTGTATGTGGAGGGACATTAATAGTTCTTGTTAAAACGTGCTTTGCAGGCTGAAGACACTCATATACATAATGACAGTCAAAAGTCAGGGACTAAACCCAGGAATTTGTTAAAAACAGCTGTGCTGCACAACTCTGTGACAGCAAGAGAGGAGTAAAAATATCAGCATTTGCTTCAAAGAAGCTGTAGCTGCTAATTTTCATCAAGGCAGAAGGTCAACAAGTCTGTGAAGGGCTGTGAAGGAGGGGGGTGGTTGGATCTTGTTTTGTGACCGTGAAAACTGCAGTGTTGAACTCGGTGATAGAGCTGCCATGCTTCCGAGGGCAGAGTGCTCTGCAGCGCTGTGCTGTGGGTGCAGTGTCTGTGCACTGCTGCCAGCCACGCTGCCTTCACCCAGCCTTCCCTGAGAACCTCCCAGACTACTGCTGCCACCAAATAGTAGAGCTGCTTTAATAGCTCTTGCCAGCAGATACTCTCAGGCTTTTACCCCAGGCTGACCTTGCTGTCATTGCCCCATTTCCCAGTGGATGTACCAGCAGGGTGGCACGGGGGGATTGTGTGCCCTACCCCTGTGCTATGTATGCTGGGCAGCACTGCAGGCAGGGCCTGTGTTTGCCCCTGATGGGTGGACACAGGTTACTCACCGTATTACTCAGCTGGAACTGCCACTCCCTAAGTAGTTTGCTGGGTTATTTAGTTAGTATAGACTCTGTGTCAGAAATAGTGTTGGATTTTTAGGGCAATGATTAGTAAGCTGAGTTACAGATGGTTCCAGCTATGCATTTAGAAACCAGATCCAGGCAGCTGCCTGCACTGGAAGGCAAGAAGATAGTTTCCCACTTGCAACACTGCTGAAGCTCCAGAATAAATAGTACAGTACTGAATCTACACTGCTATGTATAAAGCACTGCCTTGCATTTGTGCTTTAAAAATTGATGATACTCCAAGCAAATGCTTTAACTATATCTTACTATTTACAGTGGCAGAGAGACACTGGATCTAATGTCCTGAGCTGAGCAGTCTTTGACAATGCTGAAATAAGCACATAGATTAGACGGGGGGGGGGGGGGGGGGGGGGGGGGGGGGGGGGTGTCACAAGAAGAGTTTTCTGCTCCAAAAACTGAAGGTGACCCAGCCAGGCATCCAACATTTCTAATTCTCAGTCACTCTATCCTTTGCCCTCTAGCAAATGTATTCTAATCCACAGCCACTGCATGCTGAGGTGAGATGTTAAATACAAAGAATTGCTTTTGAAGAATAAGCTTATGGCACAAACCAGCAAAAACAGGGATCTTGAGGTTAAAGTCAGCACTCCTCCTGCAACCTGAGCTGCTGTGAAGGAAGAAAGGGATTTTTTTTAAGAGTAAAAAGGGAAAAAACCCTGTGACATCTTGAAGATACAGTGTACAGGGCTTTTCAGCATCTGGTGTCGCTGTGTTTGGATCTGGCACTTGTTTGTCTTCCGTTGCTAAAATACCTGCATGGAGGCAAGGTTTTCCTAGGTCTTTGTGCCGCGTGATCCCAGTTGTTGTCTTTGTTGCAGGTCTCACTCCTTGCAGGGGCTCATGTTTTAGTGCAAGTAGCTGCCTTTTCTCCCCACAACAGTAGAAGACAGATGCAGTAAAAATATGCTTTGTTCAGATGTCCATAGCAACATCGAGAGGAAAGGAAACAAGATTATTGATTTTTCTCAACAGAAATCCCTTGGAAGACAAGCAGGATTTTTACTCAATTATCAGTGGTGATTCTGGAGCATACTTCCAATGTTGCACACTTTGAGCTTCTGTTACAATTCCACGCTGGAACAATCCTTTCTCCTATCCTCACCTCTTTCCTACTTAGTATCTGCCTGAGTTCTTCCTGGAAAGTCAAAAACTGGTAACTAATGACATGAAATGGGCTGCAAAAAAAAAGTAATTGATCCATCGGCATGTTCTGTGGAGGAGATTTGATCGCGTTTGGCAAATAAAAGCAATAGCATTGCCTACGTTAGTGGTATGATTGGAAAAGCCTGGCACAACTTGACCTCCTCAGGTCTCTCTCTGACTCGCAGTGAGGGCTGTGCAAGCCATCCACATGCCCAGAGTTTACCTTTGGGTTGTTCACTGTCTTGGTAAGCTACAAGGAATCATTTCTGGTATTGAAGAGAGAAAAACACTGGCAAACACAGTGTGAGAGGATAGGTGTGTGAGGCTGATGGTAAGGCAGCACAGCACCGTGTTCAGCAGACCTCGCTGTAAAACACTAGGATAACTTCTACATTTGTAGTTCTATTGCAACAAATTCCTATTCCCAGAGGAAAGCTTCATCTGAGAAGTGGGATGCCACTTTTCTTTCAGGGTTTATAAGAGAACTTTGTTTGGAGTCCTTTTTGGAGATGGTATTTTTGTTCCCATTGTGTCAGGAGTTTAACTTCTGCTCATGTCAGAAGAAGTCTCTGTTGTAAAACGTACTTGTACATTACTTCTGAGAATCTTTATCTGGAAGAGCTGGTGCAGTTGGTGTGAAAATAATTCTGGTGTCATGTGCAAGCTCTGTAATAGGTAACAATAAGGCTGCACTGATTGTGCTGGATTTGTCTGGGAAAAAGATAAGTGGTCCTGACTGGACCAGGCAATTTGCTGCCCTGGTTAGACAGAGCAGGCAGATGAATGACTGAGAAGATAAAAGAGCTGTAAAACTATGGGCAGAGCAATTTGCTCAGACAGTGCAGCCTCTCTGCTCTTTCATCAGTTTGGTTACGTCAGCACCAAAATGATCAGGCTGCAACATACTTTCCACCACACACACTGAACCTCCTGCTTCCTGTCAGAGAGACCTGGGCTTTAACCCGAGGTCTTACCTGAAAATGTATCAGCCGTGCTGGTGATGCAGTGCACATCGCTTACAGGCATGGTATCATGCAGGGTCCTGTAGGTGTGTGTCCAAAAATCTGTGCTTTGGGACTCAGAAAATCAAAAAAATTACTAGTCTAAGTTTCAAATAAGCTTTTACACTGAGTCTCTGCAAGTCACTGAGTGCTACAGAGACAGATACTTTCCACTCACCTGAAAAACAAACTACTGCCAGATGTAACTCCAGCACAGTTGATCAGTAACAATTGTTTTGAAGTATATTGCATTTTCATTTTAACATTGAAACTTGTATGTGCTCAGAAAGCTGAATGCTGTGTCTGGCTTTAGCCTGTGCTGCTTTATAATGTGTAGTTACCTCATGAGGATGGTGCTCAGTGTGCGTGAGAGCTCCTGCAGCAAGATGAGCAAGTTTAAGGAGGCGCTGTAGATCAGATGCTAATGTCACATCTGTATTCTCTCTGGCCACTATTGTAAAGCAGCTACAGAACTGGACTGCAAATATGCATCGTTTTTGTGTGAGATGAGACAAGGCTCAGTGGTCTTTAAATAGCACCAGCAGTGCCTTTCACACGGCCAGAGGGTCAGCCGCTGCTGCTCCAAGCAGAGCACACGTTGTGTGGGCCGTGTTTGCAGTCCCGTCCAGCAGCATGCCTGCACTGTCCCGTGGTGCCTGTGTGACTGAAGGCAGCTCCGGCTCTGCAGGGCTGTGGGACCTGCCCTGTGACTCTCGGCATCCACCTCTGTGGCAGGCTGGACCTGGTGACATCTTTGTTGTAGCAGCAGTCTGCTGCAAAACTCCAAAAGGAGTTTTCTCTTTCTAGCCTGGGATTTAGGACCATAGGACGTATGGGATGTGCGTGTGAACTCTGATTGGGAAAGAAGTGTCCACTTCCACCCAGGCAGGGAAAGATGTTGTTCATAGGAAGTCCATAAGGCAGACTGGTAAGTTAACTATACCTCTCAGCCTGGAGGTCATGGGCTGAGGGACAGAGGATGTGCCCGATTTCCTGCTCTCAGGGCCCTGTGGATGCTCTCCACATGAATCTGCAGTTGGAGCAAAAGCCTCATTTCTTGTTAATGTCACAATCTTCCATCCCTCCCCACTGGGGGAGTAACTCAAAAGGTGGCACAAACATAGAAAAGCTTGGATTGAACACAGGCCTCAGATTTGTATTTCCAGCCATCAACTGAATCCATGCATGAAATTGAGTGTAGCTGATTGTGTTGTATCAGGAGGAAGGAGATTTGTGTTTGATGGGGTCTGCAGAGCTGTGCTTGTCTGGTGAGCTCCAGCCATATCAGCATACTAAATCATGTTTGCTGCTCAAGCAAAGATATTTACTCTACAGAGTCTTCTGGGCTCTCCCTAGTGTGGTTTGGCCACATCTACACAAGCTACTGTAAAGTTTAACCTTTCTAGATCATCCCACTTATTATACCACTCCATACAGGCAGCTTCTAACTGCCTATCAACTTCAGATGCCCTCATGAATGAATTTTCTCCGTGTTTTGCCAGTGCATGTTAGTGCTGAAATAGCATCCTTTGGTCAGTAACACTGAGCAAGCAATCCAGGCTGTAGATAGGACTGCAAGATCAAGATAAGATTTTGTGGATTGTCCTTGTTATTGGGTTCACACCAGTTAGTTTTTCAAGGACTTACTATTAAAAAAGTGGAAAGAACTTGTGTTGATGCTGTCGTAGCAGCAGCCCAAGTTCTTGTGTCATCAGATATTTCCTGGTGACTCCTTTGTTACAGAAAACCAGAGTGCGTGGGATGAGTTTATGAATATACTGTACAGACAGGGCAGCACTGGGAACAGCTGCATGTTCTGTTCATACAATGGAATATTGCTCTCTTATAGTTGTCTTGGAGTACTCTATACGTTCAGAAACACCATGGCTTGGTGAGGGGTGCATGGTAAAGCTGTAAAGAAATGTGTGCTTGCCCTAGGGGCTCAAATGCTGGATGGTGTGGATAAGGCAGTCTTTGGGAGGAGGACCAACGTGCTTCACAATGCTTAATCTGTTCCAGAGCTGCACGTATTTAGTGCAGTTGGGCATGGAAGTTGAAAGTCTGTTCTTTCACCTTGCAGCAGCTGCTTTTTGATGTCTCCACAGAGAGGGAAGAGGGTTGATCTGCCTCTGTAGGCTTCTATGACACACCCAGCACGGCAGTGACTGAAACCAGCTGTTGACAGTGGTTTCATTCCCTAGCAGTCCCCAAACCTGTATGACAAAGCTGAGATGCTCTAGACACTGCACGGCGTGTACAGTATAAAGTGTATGGAGCTGTGTTACTTACTGGTCTCTGTCCTGCTGTGACCTGAGTTTCAGGGTCTCCTGGCAGCAAGAACCCTCTGTGACTGAGACCAGAGTTGCAGCAGAAGTGTTCCTTATTATGGGGACTTTTCAGATCCATGTGTACCTTTCTGCACCATGGTTGTTTTAGCCTTGCTTCCATCTGTGAGCAAGTTCACAATGTCCCTTGCAGTCCTGTCGGAGGCATAGGCAATGTGGTGCAGGATAAGAGGAAGGTATCAGTCTGCATAGCTCTGCCTGTGTGCAGGTGATGGCATGGTTCTGTGAGTTAACTACAGCTCAATCCTCTGCTCAGTCAGATGTCCTTCTTCTAATGTGCTTTTAAGTGTGAAAAAAGCATTGCTTGGGGACATCCTGGCATTGTTTGGGTTGGATTTTCATTCCTTTCACAAAGATGGAGGAGTTTACAGGGGTTCTGTACTAAACCTAAGTTATGTGGTTAGTATCAGTGCGCCCATAACTTGCACAGAGTCTGCTGAGCTTTCAAAGCCAGACCTGCAGAGAGGAGGGCAGTGAAATCAGACTTCTTACACAGGCTTAATTGTGTGTCTTTTCCAAATGCAGCATGATGTTCAGTTGACCTTTGGGTCAAATCTGATTTTGCTGCAGAGTGTTTTGTTTTGTTATAGGGTGGACAGAATGCTCCAGAGAAGTTTCTCACTTTTTATTGTAAATCTCTGCTAGATACTGCAATTACTGCATCTTATTAAAGACCAGTCTGAATGAAGAGCACTGTTCCACTTGCTCCTCAGGACTGCCTTGGTTCTAGCAAAGAGCTGGGGAGCACAGAGGAGCTATTTCAAGGCTGCAGCTGGCACTAGCAGAGTTGTCAGTGAGTGATCTTTGGGATAATGCACAGACAATCTAGCTTTGCTGGCCAGCAGAACGGCTCTCTGGCATGCAACGATGGAATTTAGCTACATATTTCTAACAAGTCTACAGAGGGGACCTTTGTGCCCACTTGGCCAAGCACTGCCTCCAGAGGCACTGTCGGACCTGCCAACAGCTGAGACAAGTCAGCGTGCTTGATCTTTGCCAACTGGCTGACCAGCCAGCACATGTGCACCAGAGGTGCTACACCAGGCCAAACGTTGGAAAGGATTGATGAGAACATGTGGCTGGAACATGAAACTCATATAATTGAGGCATGTGGTGTTCCACTTTGTTTTTCAGTCAGGGTCTCTTCTTTTAAATAAACAGAGCAGCAATTGCAGTGAGGTTTCTTTAACAGCTCCTAGTCCTAGCTTCAAAGCGTGCTCGTATCTGAACTTCCCAATGGCATTGTAATTCCACTGGCAGTAGATAATTTGGCTTTTAATTCAGTCTTTTTTCACTGTGTGGGAGATCTGCTTGAATATATGCCCACCTCTGCATATTCTTCTGCCTTCATGTGGACGAATGCTGTGTGCAACTAAACAGGTGGCTACACAGACACATACATCTCCCACCAGACTGAGTCGAGGCTTGGTTTTGCTGAATTCAGCACTTTATCAAAGAGCCTGTCAGGAGCAGCTCGACAAATATGCCCATGGAAGACAGCCACAGAACTGGAAATAGCAAAAAGCAGAGTGCCTTGAAGTCCAGCATGGATGTAAGTGTGCAAAGCTGTGCTCGGGGCTCA
Source organism: Pogoniulus pusillus (assembly GCF_015220805.1). Classification (NCBI taxonomy): domain Eukaryota; kingdom Metazoa; phylum Chordata; class Aves; order Piciformes; family Lybiidae; genus Pogoniulus; species Pogoniulus pusillus. The sequence continues at coordinate 561,396 of NC_087282.1, read as the reverse complement.
GCTTTCCCCTGCCACAGCCGATGTGCATTCTTAGTTCACTTACACACTGAGCACTTCCAGTCAGTTCAGTGGGGCTCCCCTAAATGAGCAGAGTTAAGTGTGCATAAGTGTTGTCAGGCTTTAGGCTGCACAAGCTGTCATAATTAGTGCTCGAGACAACATTAATTAAAGAGTACTTTAGAAAGAATATATCTGCTTAAGCCTCTCTAGTGGGTTGCATCTTATTCAAGGGTCCCAATCACTGCAACATGTGGTATGCAACCTCAGAAGGTGACGCTGTGTTGCTGTGGCTTAGCGGCGGTGACACTGTGTTGGTGTGGCTGTGGTTTAGTGATGGTGACACTGTGTTGGTGTGCCTGTGGTTAAGCAGCAGTGACACTGTGTTAGTGCAGCTGTGGTTTAGTGGCAGTGATGCTGTGTTGGTGTGGCTGTGGTTTAGTGATGGTGACACTGTGTTGGTGTGCCTGTGGTTAAGCAGCAGTGACACTGTGTTGGTGCAGCTGTGGTTTAGTGGCAGTGATGCTGTGTTGGTGTGGCTGTGGTTTAGTGGCAATGATGCTGTGTTGGTGTGGCTGTGGTTTAGTATCTGTGTACATCTCTGCAGTTGAAAATGACACAGCTTCAGAGCCCGTTGGGTTCCAGGGTAATGACTGGACTGATGAACCACAGAATCACAGAACTTTAGAGGTTGCAAGGGACCTCCAGAGATCATTGAGCCCAACCCCCATGCCAAGGCAGCATCCCCCAGGGTGGTTGGCACAGGAATGCATCCAGGCAGGTTTTGAAAGTCTCCAGAGAAGGAGACTCCACAACCTCTCTGGGCAGCCTGCTCCAGGGCTCTGTCACTCTGACTGTAGAGAAGTTTCTCCTCATGTTGAGTTGAAACCTTCTTTGTTCCAGTTTGTAGCTGTTGCTCCTTGCCTTATTGCTGCTGACCAGTGAAAAGAGATTGGCCTCAGTCACTTGACACCCACCCCTCAGATATTTGCACACATTGATCAGATCTCCTCTCAGCCTTCTCTTCTCCAGAATAAACACCCCCAGGTCCCTCAGTTTTCTCTTTGCAGGGGAGATGCTCAAGTCCCCACAGCCATCCTCATGGCCCTCCAATGGACTCTCTCCAGCAGGTCCCTGTCTCTGTTGAACTGGAGAGCCCAAAACTGGACATGGTATTCCAGGTGTGGTCTCACCAGGGCAAAGCAGAGAGAGAGAAGAACGTCCCTAGCCCTGCTGGCCACACTTTTCTTCATGCCCCCCAGGATGCCGTTGGCTCTCTCGGCCACAAGGACACATTGCTGGCCCGTGCAGAACTTGCTGTCTACCCATGCTCCAAGGTCTTTCTCGGCAGAGCTGCTTTCCATCAGGGCAGCCCCAGCCTGTACTGGTGCCTGTTGTTATTCCTCCCCAGATGGAGAACCCTGCACTTGTCCTTATTGAACTTCATAAGGTTTGCCTTCACTCAGCTCTCAGCCTGTCCAGATCTGGTTGGGTGGCAGCACAGCCTGAAAGATAAGATGTGTCGGTGGTTTTGTTAGGGAGTTTCTTGCAGTAATCAAACAGGGCGAAGAGGCAGCATTTCCTGAGGCTTGTCATAGTTCTCTTATTTCTCTTTAGCCTTGGGCCACAGTTAAAATTTGTGTCACACTCACCCTTCTGTCATTATATAATTAAAGGAGGATTAAAAATAAAGCAGTGATTAATAGCTGTGAAGTACTTTTATGACCAAAAATGTTTAGCACTTGTGTTCTATATAAATTATTATTCAGCCGTGTTAAGGGCTGCTTTGACCTTTTGTTCCACTGCAGATGTTGTGCAATGCAGTCTGTCTTCATGAACCCCTCTTAGCATCACATGGCAAATCTTCTGATGTGTGCTTGAGAGTTGTTTGACGGTACAGGATCTCCTGCTGAAGCTCAAACACAGTTTTAATTGATGACACCACTTATGCTGTCTTTTCCTCCCATATTGAGATAATTTCCAAGCTTGGATGAAGAAATTAGTGCATCTTGTACTGATATAGTTGTAAAGGCACAATAAAATTTGACATCTTCCATTTAGTGAGTGAGTCTTGATCAGAAATGGGGCTATCACTCAGAACAAATGATTTTGAAGCCTAAAGCAGGAAGGATGTAATAGTTAAGCACAAAATTACCTGATGGGTCTTTAATCACCCGACAATTACAAAAGAAAAGATCTCAGTCCGTTATTAAAGGAGGAACAAAAGACTGAGAGTAGAAATAGAAACAGCTGACAAACTGCATTGCCCAGAGAATGTGGGTGTCTCTGTGCCATCTGAAACCTCTTGCCAGTGCCTAGAGATGATCAACAGTAGTGGGGAAGCTCAGGCACTCCCTTGGGTAGGTTGAGCATCCTTGCAGCTGGCTGTGTATTTTACTTGTTCTGACAGAAAGTATGGACTGAAAAGCCCCAGTCTGGATGTCTATCTGTCTTCCTTTAAAGTTCACCTGCAGAACTGAAGTGGTTGACCCAGAATGCCTGCAGGGTTTGGGGTGTAGAAACACATCCAAGGCACTGGTAAGGCACCAGCCTGGACAGTATTCTGGGGTCCAGAGAGTGGGACTGCAGCAGGCCTTTGGGATAGGCATGAAGATACCCAAAGCTGCAGAAACTCACCTGTTCCAGTGATTGGGCTCTTTTCCAGGGAGGACAAAAGGTTGTGTAGTGCTGTTGAGACTATTTCTCTGTTTTCTTTGGAAGACTCATTTGCCAGAGTATGTCCTTCCACTCCCCTCAGCATTGCCTCCACAGATCCCGCTCTGTTACACGAAGCTCCAGTAGTGAGTCCCACTTTGCCATGATGGTACAATAATCATTAAACAGGTGAGTTGGACTCATCGTTTTTCCCTCTGGCCTCAAGTCTGTGCCAGTTACTGCTGATTATCAGTACTATTAGCGCAAGAGAAATCAGCACAGAGTGCTTGAGCTTCTTCTCAAATAAAGGCTTTTTTTTCCCAGTGTTCAGGTTCCCCATAGGCTTTTAATCAAGGTTATGGGAAAGTCCATAAACTTTCTGCTGAATATTTAACAAGCTGGAGGTCATAGCAGGCATGAGATCCCAAGGACAAGTGAAATGAGATTGCAATCAGAGGAGCAGAGGCGACCCGGAGATAAGCAAAGCTTTGCCCAGAGATAGTATCTTACAGAACAAACACCAGAGGCACCTTTTCAAGCTTCTTTCCCGAGACTTAATTTTCCTACTATAAACAGCCATAAAAAGAGGTAAATACAAATGGGCAGAGACATTAGTTTTAGTCACTGAATTTCACTGAAAATCATCATCGAGTTGAGATTCAGATTGAGACAAAGCTGAAAAAAGGCAGTGGTTTTCTTGTAGGTGCACAGTGTGTTTACAGAGCTGGCATCCCAGTTCCCCCACACCTTTATGCAGTAAGTTCTGTTATGCTGAATTTTAATGGCATTTTTGATGTGTTTGCTACGAATTTATAATTGAACTATTTTTGATGGTGGAATTGTGACCAATTTTCTGTATACAAATAGGACAACAGTGTTGCAGCAACTCTTATCCAGCTGCTAAAAAGTATAATTACTGTGTTCTGTGTCACAGAGAGAGTGTGAATGTTCAGAAAGGTACCTGGCACTGTATAGAGCCTACGTGGAGGTTGCACTGTGGTTTGGCAATGTGCCACTGAAGCAAGAGGCAGGAGTGAGGCAGTGCCGTGGAGCTGCCATGTTTGGAGTGGCTGTGGGAGCTGGGTGGCAGCAAGGGCTGCAGCCAACATGTCCCAGATGGTATCAACTTGCAACATCTGCTCGTTTTGGTGATCCTTGGAATTAACTGCCCAACAAAGTCCCCCTAATTAGTGGGATTTTAACTGGGTATTTCCTTAAACTGATATGTTGTTTGTTCTTCAGTTCCAGCAACAAGTCCCCAGAGATGTCAGCACTTTGCAATAGTTTCACAGCCTGCTGAAGAGGATAGGCAGAAGTTCCTGTTCTAAAAACAAGTTGCCCCATGCCTGCTTGTATCATCAGGGTCCTGAGACACTGAAACAGGCTAAGTTGTGGGTGCCCCATCCCTAGAAGTGTTTCATGCCAGGCTGGAATAGGCTTTGAGTAACTTGGCTTAGTGGATGGTGTCCACACTCTTGCCTGGGGAGTTTGGAGCTAGGTGATCTCTAAGGGTCCCCTCTAACTCAAACCATTCTATCAGTTATGAACTTATTTTTTGTTCCTTTGTGTAAGAACTGTTAAAATACCCACAAAATATCTGCTGAACTTCAAGCTGGCGTTGTAGCTCAGTAGCTGAGCACATTCCATTTCTATTCCTAGACTGGCACACTGAGTGGCAGTAAATCTGGTTAGAGTCAGTGGAGTATCCTCCTGGCTTACTAACCAGCAGAGGAGAAAGCCTGGGACCCTGCTAAATGTTTTCCCTCCTTCTCTTACAGCAGCTAGCGTTAATGAGCCCAAATGTTAGCAGCTCTCTGAGACAAGTGTTCTAGGTCCGTGATGGCTTCCAGCAGTCTTTTGTAAATCAAATCATTCATCTGAGGGGTCGTTTCTCAGAGCTGGGTAATCTTTTCTTTCAGCTATTCTCATTGTAATTTCCATTCGTTTTAATTGAGAGGGGGAAGAAGCCAAGCAGAGAATTTTCAGCAGGCTCTTAGCTTCTGTGACAAAACGTTCGAGACGCCTCTGTTGCAGAGCTCAGTGTTTACAACACTCCTTACCCTCCATCAATTTTTAGTTCAGATGCTCTGGCAAGGCAGGCCCAGAGTGGCCCGGCGTGTTTTCAGGAAATGCCAAGAGCTGGAATCCCTTTTGTCTCCCTGGTGAATGAGGCTGCTCATGCAGGAGGACTGGGCTCTGTCCCAGATGCAGTGCTGTCGTCCCTGTCCACACACTGGTGATGAAAAATTTAGGCACCTCAGGAGCAGATAGTTTTGCAGTCCTCCTTTCAAAGAGGGGAAGGAGCCACCTGTTTGGGTACTCTCCCTGTAAGAATTAATAAGAGATTTCTGCATGGAGTTAAGCAGAATTAAGATCACTTTTCCTCTGTGCAGTTGACAGGGCATGATCCACAGCCCCTGGGGTTTGATCATGCTGTCAAGTCACAGCTTCACCACTATGTAAATAACTTCATATCAAAGAATTCCTCTTTCTGGTGTATTTAAAAATACAAGACAAAAATCTGATCCGTGCCATTTTCAAGTCTAGTCATAGAATAATCAAGCATTGCAACAGTGTGATAAAAATACTGGAAACCTGCAGGAGAGGGTGGTGAATAATAGATGTCCTCTCAGTGCTTCACTTGTAAGATCTGCTTGTTTCACCAGAGACTGCACTGCTTGCACGACAGAAGAGCTGAGAAGAAGTGGATTGTAAACATCCATTATACATTGTGCCTGCTTCTCTTTCTCCTCTGCCAAGCTGCTCATGCAGTGCTGTGCTTCAACACACGACACACGAGTTCAGCAGCTGGTGAAAAGTTAGGAAGCTTCTGACGAAGATGAATCTTTTGAGCCCTCTGCATTTGGTGTGTCCAGGGGACTTCCACAGGAGGCATTTATGGCTTTAGCTGCACTTCTCACAGGCTCACAGGATATATGGGTTGGAAGAGGCCCAAGGAGATTATCGAGTCCACCCCCCTGCCAGAGCAGGACCACACAATCTAGCACAGATCACCAAGGAATGCATCCAGACAGGCCTTGAAAGTCTCCAGGGAAAGAGGCTCCACAACCTCTCTGGGGACCCTTACAGTAAAGAAGCTCCCCTTTGTGTTGAGCTGGAACCTCCTGTGCTGCAGCTTCCATCCACTGCTGCTTGTCCTACCCCAGGGAGCAGTGAGCAGAGCCTGTCCCCCCCTCCTGGCCCCCAGCCCTCAGATGTTTATAAACATTTACCAAATCTCCTCTCAGTCTAAGCAGCCCCAGGTCCCTCAGCCTCTCCTCATCAAGCAGTGCTTCAGTCCCCTCATCATCCTCCTAGCCCTCTGCTGGAGCCTCTCCAGCAGATTCCTGTCACTCTTCAACTGGCGAGCCCAAAACTGAAGGCAGTGCTCAAAATGAGGTCTCAGCAGGGCAGACTAGAAGGGGAAGAGAACCTCCCTTGATCTGCTGGACACACTCTGCTTAATACACCCCAGGATTCCGTTTGCCTTCTTGGCCCTCAGGGCACATTGCTGTGCCATGGATGTTCACCATCACTCCCAGGTCCCTCTCCACAGGGCTGCTCTCCAGCAGATCACCTCCCAGCCTGTACTGGTGCAGTTTATTATTCCTCCCCGGGTGCAGGGCTCTGCACTTGTCCTTGTTCTGGGCGGAAATGCTGCAAGGCAACAAGTGTGAAGCCACAAAAGGGAAGTTTGTTTTAAACAGCCAATTCATTAAGAATGAGGCTACTCTCTAATGATTCCAGGAACAAAGTGAGGAGGAAAATGTCAGGTTAACATTGAAAGGTTAACATTGAAATGTTGGTTTGAAAGTACTTTTTAAAAAACTTTTATTCTGGTACCAGTAGTTTGTCACCTTGGTCCCAAGACACTGCTTCTGCTTCTGTGAGATCCATGAAACTGGGCGAGAAGGGAAGAGAGACTGAGAGGAGCGACCCTCACTGTGAGGAACCTCGGCTGTACCTTAGCAGAGTGTTGTAACTGATGTGCTTGTGAGTAACACATCGGCGCTGCAGAGGCTTCTCTGGTGCGCTGGAGGCATCCCTGTGCTGTCAGGCCATGGCTACCCTAGGTGAGTCCCGCTGGAGGAGGCCCAGGCCATCTATGCCCTCTGCTTCTCTGCAGGTTCAGTTTCTTTCCTCTGAGGATACCAAATGCTTTTCAGGAAATTTGAGTCTGAGGAGGTTTGGTGTTCTGCAAAGGTTAGGAGGCACTAATAAGCCAAATGAGAGAGGGTATTAAAGGGAGGTAGATAAAGCACTTTCATTATGAAGCCAGCTGAATGACTACTGGTCTTGTGAGAACTGGGAATTTAAAAGCTGTCTGCGTGACCTTCAGGGTGGGTATTAGATGTAGGAAATAAATCTATTAGAGGAACATATTAACTTGTTTGTAGAAATGATGGGTATTGACAAAAGTGGGATACTTCCATGCCACATGTCAAGTGGCAGAAGTGTGCAGATTGTCTGATGGCTCTTACACCTGGTAGGGAAATAGCAACAGGGTGGCTAAGCAAGCTGATAAACAGCTGCAAGTGCCGAGAGAAGAGCAGGATCTGCACACCTGGCAAGGCTGGGACAGGCCTTCCAGATAACAGCAGTAAGGAAAGGATATGTGGTCCTGTCACGTTAGAGATATTCATGAGTCCTGCCTAATGTGCCAGTGAAAGGGTTTGCAGCAGCGTTAGGCAAGAGAGCTCTGAATCGTTAATCCTTCTGGAAAATAAATGGGCGTGCAGGGCTGGGGAGGCATCTCTGAGGGCTTCGCCGAGAGCCTGGCCTTCATGGCTGCTCTGTACGTGCCAGGAGGGATGCTAAGGCAGGGTGCATGACAGCCTTCCCCATTCCACGTTGCTGAGGGCTGTGGTTTGGCCTCACTCTAAGTGCCCCTTTGGCCATGTCTCTGGATGGAGTGCACAGAGACGTCAGGGCTGGTGCTGGGAAATGCAGCAGGCGCTTGCCTGCCTTTCTGCTCCATAAGCACACACGTGGCCTCTCACAAGGTATTCATCAGTATGAATGATAACTTAAAACAAGATCTCATTTTCCAGATGAGGCAGGTGAGAACAAATAGTGCTGCTGGCTTGTCCTTGGTGCTGTATCAGATTTTTTTTTCCATGCTGTCTCAAATTAGAAGAAAAAAAAATACTGTCTCTGCTCAGGAAGTTAAAAATAGTTCAGGATGTTTTCATTTGGGTTTAGCAGCCATTAATAAAATATCATTTAAGAAATGATAATGCTAAGTTGCAGTCTGATAAATGAGTTTTGAAAAAACAAAAATGGTGTCACGTGATGGGAAAATTGTTGGGTAGTTATTTATAGGAGGCTTGTCAAGCAGGGAAAATGACAGGGATCTCCAGGAATTAATTGGAGAGGTCGAGATGGCTATTTCCCTTCAATATTTTCTTCATGTTACTGTTTTTAAATGTTCATTGCAATTTCCTAGATAACAATCTTCAAATGATGTTTAGATCAATGTAATGTAGGAAAAGGTTATTAAATGTTCAGGAGCTTTATTCCGTTTCTGTTGTTGACATATTTAAGAGCTGAAATTTTCCTAGCAGTTAAGAGTTTTTTTTTTAAGGGATGCTTTGTTTTAGAAGAAAATATTAAGAAAGTCGTTAACAAAGCCCTCACCATTGTGCCAGTCTGCACTCTATAACTACATTTTCAAGTGAAATATGGGAGAGGTGGAGATTCAAAGTAAGTTCCATGAGCAGAACGTAAGGAAAAGCTAAGAACAGTCCTACCAATAGAAAGGAATAAAGAAATCATTCTTCATGTGTGTCTTCCAGAGCTGTGCTGACATTTTTCATGTTGCCAATCTGTTGTTTGACTTCACTCACTCTCATTATTCTGAAACATGAATCCAGCTGTGGCATCTCTGCCTTCATCAACATCCTGATTGCTCTATAGCTGTCACTGGTGTCTGAGACCAAAATCATTCTGTGAATTAGTTACAGGTGTAAGACTTATAGGTGGAAATGATGTATTTTATGAAAATTCAGACAAAACCAAACGAAAAAACAGCCCACACCCCCCCAGCAAACATAAAGAAAGCACCACCCATCCTCATTCAGAGTGTGTTGGAGCACTTCTGGAGTGACAGCCGTGGAGAATGTTTTTCTGGGTTTTGGCAAGAGGCAGCAGTGAGTGACTGAACTTGGTATCCAACTGGAAATGTGAGCTGGGCACAGCACCATTGCCAGCATGATGAAGTCATCTACTGTGCAGTATGAGCAGTGAAGGTGACAGTGGAAGCTGGAATTGGGAACTGTCTGTCTTGCCAGGCACCCATAGCTGCTCTTGGCCATTCTTGTTCTGCAAATCTTAACTGGCTGTTTGCTTTTGCTGTAGTTTGGTTGGGGCATGCCTTGTGCCATGGCTGTGCCATTTTCTCCAGGGTGCTCCCAGAGGCAAGCACAGGGTGCTGTACTCTCTCTCCTTATACTTGCAATTAAAGTCTTAATTAAACTGTCCCAAAATACTGTAGAAGTCTCCGGCAGATCCATGGTGTTGTACCTATGAGAAACTGCTTTTAGTTCTGTGGAAGCCTGGGGGAGCTCTCTGAATGGAGTCAAGAGGCACAGACCTGTTGTCTCTCCAGGTGGGTTCTGTGTCCAGGCAGTGGCTGGCATGTTATCTACACACAGAAGCATTTCAATTCATCTGGGGTTGTTACCTTATGGTTCAAGATCAAAACACCTGCAAGCTGTTGTTTTCATGTCTGCCTGCTGGACTTCTGAAACTAGCCTCTGTAATTTCTGCTTAGATTCTTCCCGACTCTGTATAGCATTCCAGCTGTATCCAAGTTTGATGAGGAAAATAGAACCTGTGCAGACAGCCCTTCAGAAGGAAGAGTTCCTGGCTTTGCTGGCTAACAGTTTTCAGAAGTCATGGACCTGTTGCCCTTTGTCTCCTGTAACAGCAGATCATTCTGTAGATTTGCTTTTCCCTGTGGATGGTGTGAAATCCCCAGTCACACTTGTGTCCTGTGCCTTTGCTGAGGTTAGGAAATCATCCTGTCTTTCTGCAGTACCCCACAAGGGATTTACTCCTTGTTAATGTGGCTACAGGATAATTGGTGGCTAAAGTCAAGCTTTCTTTGGAGTTCAGTATCACTTCATGAGTGCAGTTCTACAGTGTGGACTATTATTTCATCAGCACAACTGAAACCTGGCTAATTTGTTTTACCTCCAGCAGTGCCTGGTGGCTGGCACTTAGGCTTGTTCAGGCTATTGTATTACCATTTTCTGTGGTGTAGCTTTCTGCTTTATGCAGTAAATGTCATTTGCAGACAAATTAATATTGTATTATCATTTGCTGAAGCAAGAAATAAGAGAGCTGCAAGCCAGCTGAACTGGCAGGAGCACTGCAGTGGTAGAGCCCAGGCAGGAATCAGTTATGGTCACCCCTCACGGTACAGTGATGGACTGCAGTAAAGCTGAAAGAGTTTCTCAGAATTGTTTGCCACCTCTGGTGCATTCATAATAGATAAGCGTTCAGTGTGCTATCAGTTAATGTTGTTCTGTCAGTGTGATCAGTGCCCTGAAATGCAGCGTGCTGTGGCGTAGCCATGCTTGCACAGCCTCACCTGGCAGCTTCAGGAGAGGCAGGAGCTTCATCAGCCCCTTCGCTCAGTGTCTCCACAAGCCTCTGTCACAGGCAGGAGATGAAACAGGTAAATGGGTTCCATGTTCCATGTGTAATCCAGCCTGAGAGCTTCTGAAGAATCTGGGAGTGGGGGCTAAGTAGTGTCTGCTGAACGCTGGAGAGACTTTGTGTCCCAAACAATCTGCATGGTACCATCACTTGGAGAGGCCTGGATGTCTGTCTTGAGGATGCCAAGTGCCTTCAGAGTGGTTCCTCCCAGGTTCAGCTGGAGTTTGGTCAGTGAATTGTTAGCTAGAGGGCTGCACTTGTCAGAAAGTAGCTTGTTTTTTCCTGCGGGATTTGATCTTGCCACGCAGGAGGACTTGCTGATAGAGGGCAGAGTTAGCTGCAGCTGGCCATAGCTGGCTGCCTGCCGTCGATTCGATCCCCACCAGGCAGCCAATGCTGCTTCCCACAGCCCTGTTACAGCGGTGGTCCCCCGACTTTGTCCCAGGATGTTCTGAGTGCTACAGGCCCTGTGAGTTTGACTGAACTCCTGGGAGTTCTGTTCGTCTCTGCTAAGCTCATGACTGTCTTGGACGTAGCCCCTCGGTCTGATTTTGGTTTATATTAGAGTCTTTAATAAATGAAACCACCTTTATCGTTGGCAGTGGTACGGTGAGGAGCAAAGCATCTGGGAGCAGGGATGTTTTTCCTACGTGGGTGTCTTTGTTACAGAGAGTTGCAACACAGCTGTTATGTAATCTCGGTCAGGATTTGGTTGTTCCCTGGTACCTTGATGGATTAGTTTACAAATTACCCTGGTCAGACATATCCTGTTATTTATACAGTGGCTTTCTAACCAAAGTTCATTTTTAAGGTAAGCAATCAGGTAATTCCTTACGTGGAGATGGGGGAATACTTAACCTTGAGTACAACAACATTAACTCCAGCGAGCTTAATGAATTATTCATGCTATTACCCACCTTGAGAGACATCAAATTGCTCCGCACTGTCTGCAAAGTGCAGTTTACCAAAACCTGATAGCTCGTTGGGTTGTATTTGTGTATCTGGACATTAAAGACAGCACTGCGAGGAGGCGTGGGCAGACGGACCTGTGTCATCCATGCCGAAACATCCGCTCATAGCTCATTCACAGTTGCCTTGCTTTGCCTGACAGCCAAAAGCCATCTCCTGTTCACAGATTCCCACAGCAGCGTCAGAGGATGTAAGCACTGCAAGCAGGAACGGTTTTACAAAGAAGCTGCTGGTTGGGCTTTTTTTGACTTGGGTGCAACATTTGAAGTGTGAGGTTGTCTTTTTGTCTGTTGTATTTGGGTTTTAACAGATGGAAGTGTGCAGTTTTAGTAGTTTGGGTGAGACCTTTTGTTGAAAAAAAGATAAACATTAATCTCTTACCTATTTCTCTGAGCTCTCCCGACACATGCTCGTCACAGAGACGCAGACACAGAGCTCCTGCAGAAAGAGATTTATTAGTAACTAAAATTCAGAACATCAAAAATATTCAAATGGAACCCCCTGGCTTCTTCAGCTCTGTATCAAGATGCTGTTACCAATTTCTGCACATAGTCACTAATTGCTTTGTCTGCGAGGTGTCTTTTAACCCACCGAGAATGCTCATGGCAAAACCCGCGTGTGTTAGGGATTTAGTTCCTAATACTTTGTAACTCACAAGAGCTGATAGCTGTGATAAATCTCTAAAGACTCCCACGAGCTGAGCCTCATCTTTTCCTTGTGTGCTGTGCTCACAGCATTAATTATGTTTTTCATACGTGTGGGAATGCATCCACTAATTTTGGCATAGCCAAATAATTTGAAACCAGAATGCCCCTGCAGAGCTGTTCACCACCTGGACGTCCAAGCACAGGCTACTGAAACGTCAAAATGCATTGGGTACACAGCAGTCTGCGTCAGTTCTGACTTTGCTGAGGGGCTGCTGATGCAAAGACGCAGAAGTTCTCCAGTCAGGCAGGTGCTGGGACCACCGCAGGTGCCAGTCTCTGCAGTGTTCTGGTGTGGCGAGGGACTGCAAAAAGAAGTTGTAACTGTGCAGTGGAATGTGAGCTGCAGTGTGGCCGTGGGGGGTGCATGCGGCGTTGTGTGCTCGCAGCCCGCCGCAGCGTCCTGGGGCTTGTTTCATAGGTTCCTCAAAAGGCGTTTATCAAGTCTGCCGTTACAGTGTGGCTTTTATTGGCTCTCTCTTGTAGAGCTAATTCCAGTCTTGTGCTTGGGCTGCTGTGTTTTTGGAAAATCTTCTGACTGGTTTCAGAGCTCGGAGTCTTAAAGTACATTGTCTGGCCTGGGGAAAGCTCAGTTTGGTATCTGACAGCTGTGTGTCTCTACAGAAAAACTACTTTTGGTAAGGATTTACATAAAACTTAACCTTTTTGTCAATGGAGATTTTGCTTAAAGATGTTTGAGAATAGGAGGAAGTAGCTTTCCTGTTCTCTGCAGAAATGATTTATTTAAGTCTGTAGTAGTTTGGCTGGAGGGTTTTATATCTCAGTTGAGTGGGACACCCCAGGTACCCTTTCTCCAACTCTGCAGGTGATGTTCTGACTATTGTCACTGAAGAAAAAGTGGAGAATTAGTATGTTGGTGCTTACAGAGGTGGGCAAGAAGAGAAAGGAGCCTTTTTGTTTGTTTTACAGTTTTGATTGCAGTGGTAGCTTTGCATTAATCCATTTAATACTAAAAAAAAAAATCCCAAAACTTTGCTGACTTTGTGGATTTGAAGACATAATTAGGCTTCCCCTCCTTAAGCACAGTTTGAAAGGGCAACACATCATCTAGTGCTTCTGTCCTTGTCTCCAGTTTGGGCAGGGATTTCCTTCAGATGGAACTTGGTAGAGGTTGTGCGTGTGCTACGACAGATAAAATAGTCTGGGTGCCAGTGTGGATGCCTGGGTACCTAACAGTTGCCTTAGCAATCCCTTTTATTAGCTGTACTGCTCACAACTTGTCAAAAACGTTTTGGAAAAGGAGGGGAAGATGTTAGCTAAACAGGGAATGAGAAATGTATGTTAACACCTAGGCATTAGAATGTTTTCCATGATCCAGACTATGTCCAAAAACTTCTCAGACTTTTGGGGAAAAGCTGTCGAGATGCTTATCCTGAAGCAGCAGAGTGAAGGCAGTCAGGGTTTGGTAGCTGTAGGTCACTTCCCTTTTACACACAGTCCCTTGGAAACGCTCTCTTGTAAATCCATCTGCAGCCATCTGCTTTTTCACTGCTGTGGGTTCATGTAGTTTGATAGCAAACTCTCCTCCTCTTGATGTCTCCTCTTGCTTTCTCAGCCTGTGTGTCCCTGCTGATGTTAAAAACGATCAGTTGCAAAGCAGAAGGCACAGAAATGGGTGTGAGCAAACACCACAGAGTTCTTCTGCTGGTGTTTGGCTTAGCCTTTTTCCCAGTCTAATCCAAACCAGTTCCTGCTTCATTTCCTCTTGCAGGTGCTCCTGCAGCAAATGCAAACACAGAGGACGCAGGAATACAGAGCTCCCTTCCTCCCCCCATCACTCTGGATACAGTCATTTGTTATGGGATAGGTTGCTGCAGGCTGCGTTGGTGTTAGCTCCTGCTAGCACTGGCTCCTCTGCTCGCAGAGTTTGTTATGCATGTTTTAACTGATATGGAACTTTGGCTGATAAGTGCTGGGTGAGTACAGGTGTGAGGAACAGCATAATGGTGAAGCAAATCCCATCACTTCTGTGGTGGGGGAGAGAAAGAAATACTCTTCAAATCGCAGACACCAGGTTTGTGGATTGTGGTTTAAGGCATGTACAGGCTAGACGTACTGAGTCACCTTCAGCTCCCCGGTATTTCGCTGCCTAAGCCCTTGGACTGTGCTGGGAGCAGATATATTTACCTCTCACATTTACAGATGGGTCAGGGCTGAGGTCACAAACAACATCATGAAAGAAACCTCAGACTTTGCCTGCTAGCAGTGTATCTGGGGATGCAGCTCTGCTCTGCCTGAGTTCAATTTCTAGTGCTCCCTGACCCTCATTCTGTTATAAATAATCAGAAATATTCATTACAGAGTGGCAATAGCTTTGGAGAAGTGATGGAGTGTATATTATAAAAGGAAAAACACATCCAATTCTCATAACTCCTTGCAAATTGTATTGGAAAGCCTTCAGCTGAATATATTCACATCCTGCTTTAAGAAATGCTACAAACAATGTGGGGAGTTGAATTACCCTCAAATAATTCTACTCATGTAGATGTCTGTGTACCTATTTCCTTGGGCAGAGTTATCACTTTCTGCTTTCAGACTGAGAGGGCATATTGAAATGCCTGGAAAAAATCCTTTAATTTAAGTCAAGCATCAACATTAAGGTCATAAAGTTATGTAGGCTGGGGAGTGCTAACATTCTGCAGCTTTGGTGTTTGCTGTCTCAAAAAGATTAAATCATTAACACGAATGGAAAGTTCCACTTTTCCAGATGTTAATGGAAAAAAACCCACACCCAAATCTGACTCCTGGCTCTGATTCCACAGCTCAGGCACTTGCAACAGACACGACAGAAGAAAGAGCTCCTGGTGCTGTCACTGCCACAGATCTGAATGTAGTGAGGGGCGCTTCAGAAAGCCGTGAGACTTTTGTGTGCTAATACTGGATGTGGAGGATGGCTTTTCGTGGGTAATTTTCCACTTGTTCTCGTGAAATCTGTTCCGCTTTCCCAGGACCTTCTCTCTGCAGCCATAGCTGATAGGTGCACTCTTGGTTGGAAGCTGCTCCTGCCGCTGTGCTTTTCGGCGGCGCTGGTTTTCCTTCACCAGGGAAAATGGAATTCTATAGTGCATTTGCAAGCTGGTGCCTTAATAAAAGAACTGAACTGTAGAAGAGCAAGGAGTGCAAGCTTCAAAGGCTTGTCCAGTCTATGGTATGGTCTGTAAAATGCCAGCTGAAGTCCTCGCTGGAAGGCAAAATGGAATTTGCTGTTCAGTGCAACACAAGAAAACCAGCCATTGGGTTTTGATAATTAATTCATTTTCTAAATAATTTACTTTTTAAAATGTGTGTCTTAAGCACTTGCTTTCCTTAGGCCCACACCTCTTGGAAGTTGTAACATTTGCAACTAATTCAGCCACCCAATCCTGATTCCCCGTGCTCAGTGCCACTTGTGTTTGAAGAGGGCGAGGAGACTCTTACAGAGGGTTCTTCTGGCACATTAACAGTGTCTGCAAGTGGAGTAAGTGCAGAGTCCCCTATAACTTTACAGCCTTATTTACTGCATAATAAGTTCCCAAGGGAAATAAACTCTCAGGTGCAGTGAGCCAGAGAGGCTAAGAAGAAATTGTAGGCAAGCAGACTCACCAGTGTTCCTCAGCTTATTACTCATAAGCCTCAGCATCATACCCTTTGAAGTTCTGAGACAGCCTAATTTTATTGAAAGGGTGCACTTCAACTTCTTGTTACTCCAGAAACCTTCATATCTTGCCCCGGTAACCTACAGGATGTTCCTTTGCAGGAGCAAAACCTATCTTACACTTAGCTCTTGTCGTAATTAATTCTCCCCCATCTGCTTATAGCTGCCACGGTAGAGATGTGCTTACTGTTCCTTATTTGTTCATGCCTTGGAGTCATTTTTAATAGCAATAGCTGTGAATTCCCCAATAATTTCAAAATCAGCCTTTTTCAGCTCCTTCTGGCAACTTTGAGTACGTTGTTAGGGGAATGCAGCCTGATCTTAATAGGAGGACACAAAATTTACTTCATGCATGATCCATCCTGCACTAGAATTTTTAAGAGCAGTGTGATCCAAGTCACAGAAACAGAAGCATCATAGCTCCAAGTTTGTCTGTTTTCTGCCTGAGAAACTCCACAGGATGTAAAGTTCACTCTTTCTGCAACCAGGCAATGATTTCCACCTAATAAATAATTCCAGTGTTGCTGCTCTAGCCAGCTTAGCTTATTTAAGACAAGAAAAGGCACTCCATGCCCTGGAAAATACACTGCATTTCTGTAGAGCAGAGCTCCTTTAAACATTTCTTAAAAGAGAAAACTCTGTCTTTTGACCCAGTTTCAGGGTAAATGTATCCAACTTCTGCCTTGCATATCTTATATTCTTGTGAAAGAATACTGGAACAAAGTCACTGGCCACAAACTGGGTCGTTCTTAAGACTTGGGCTCTACTGCCTCAGGGTTTACTGCAGCTTTCCCACCATGGTCTGCAGGGTTGGTGTGCTTCTGACACACTGAAATAAGCTGCAGCCTTGCAGCAAAGAGAGCTCTGAACTTGTGCTTAATCAATCAAAGCTCATGCAAGATGTGGATGCACAGCATTGTCTGGAAAGATAAATTTGGCCTTTGCAATCACAGCTTCCAATCACAAAGGTTTCACTTGGATCTTGCAAAAGGCAGGGCAGGCTGGGTCTTTCACCACCTGACTGTCTAAGGAGGTCTTTTCAATTGGGCTTTTATTCTAAATTATTTTAGTGCTTTGTATTCTTTTTAACTGGTGCCAGACAAGTATTGTTATGTATTTGTATTTTTTAGTGGCTGAAACTTTTTGATATATCGAACGTTTCTTCCCAGTTATCCTCACCAAACCCAGCCCTGAAAGCTGGGGGTCCTATTTTCAAGTTAGTCATACAACCTGAAACGTGCAATGGTCGTTATTAATGTGCTGTCAACTATTCATTTGTCACTTAACTCATGTTTCTCTAATCCAGTTCATACCTGCCAGAAATTGGCTTCAGGTGTTCCAATGGCTGATACTTAGGTCAATAAAAAAATCTGATCAGTTGTTTTAATGAAAGCCTGGAACACTTGCCTTGTAAAATGACATTAAAATGCTACTTTGGGTTGAAATCACAGATTTTGTTGGTGCATTTTCAAATTAGATGTTGCAATCTAAAAATCCTAAGACACATTTTGAAGTTATTGTAGTAAATGTCTTGTTAGTGAAATGTCAAATATTCCATCTGACCGGGCATGAGGAAAATTTTTGCTGGTGAGAACATTCAGCCCCTGGAGCAATCCCCCAGGGAAGCACTGGGTACCCCAGCACTGGGTATCCCTAAGGTTTGGCTGGCAGGAGGCTGGGCCATCCTGTCTATTTGTGGCCCCCAAAAAGGCTGGGCCAGTACAAACCAGCCCACGTGTGTGGTTGCTTTAACCTGTTCTGCCCACTGGTAAGGAAGGCAGCTGGTTAATTCAGGCTGTAGCATCTATAAATGTGAACTGAAGTCACCTCTGGCTGCTTTGGCGCTACAAAACCGAGTTGGATTTTTCACATTTTATTGTCCTCCATATGCAACCCTCTCCACAAGGACTTTTCCTATTAATGTGCTAGGGGAATGCACCTCTTTGTTTTACCTACTTTAAAGTTTATTTCTGCAGCAGAACATAAGCCAAATGAAATGGTTGGGTTCTGGTGTGCTTTGCTGTAGATACCATTGTCAGCGCTTGACTCCATACAATGTACCTTGCAGAGCCTTCTTGTTTGTAGGGATCTGGCTGGGCAGAACTGACAGCCTGATGCTGGCTAGCAAGGTTTGGGTATCTGACTCCAAGTCAGTTACTATTTGCTCTGCAGTACGTGGGGGGAAATGCAAAACCTGGGTCAGGAACTTGTGTGATTACTGTTGGAGGTAAAATGTGATCCTCCTTTCCTGAGCTGGCTGCTCCATGGCGTTGCTGCTGGAAGCAGTGCTTGGGAGATTTCCTCCCTCTGCCTACACAGGCTCCTTTTTTGAGCACAATTTTCCTCTGATGGAATGTTGAATTTCTGTCTTCAGGAAGACAGACTGTAGATTTGAGAGTCATCAAGCTAGTGAGTTGTAAGAAGGCAGAATTTTTCTTAAGGTCATAGTAGTGTTTTTTGTTGGGGCAATCAATGTAGTGGATTAGGTGGGTCAAACAAACACTCAGAAAAAGACATGATCAGTTTTCTTCTTGACCTTCCGCCCTGCATTATCTGAATACTTCATCAACAGTATTCAGTTTGTCTCCATCAACCTTCCTGTGTGGGTTGTAATCAGATTCTGTTTTAGAGCTGGAAGCACAGGCAGAAAGACCTAATAAGAGCTTTTTCTGATGCCGAAGCTCTGTGAGAGACAGGAACTTGTCCTTACTGCAGTCCAGCTGTTCAGTCACCAGACCGTTCCTGCTGTTCCCTCTGGCTCCAGCTGAAACAGTAATGGCCGTGGTGACTCCACAGTTAAACCATCTTGTCTGATAGTAGGCAGATTCACTTCACTTAACATTTTGTCTTTTGCTGTCATTCATAGAACTTCTGTAAACAAAAGCTCCTCTATCTACTGATGTCTACTTCTTTCTGTTCATTCCTTTGGACAGCCCCTCTTTGTTGCTGCCCTTCCAGCCATAAACCAGCCTCTGAGCTTTGCAATCAATGCTGCCAAACCCAGTGTCTGTCAAGATGGAACTGGGATTATTGTCGTCTAGTGTCAAGTGGTGATTTAACTGCCTTGGCTGCAGGAGTAACCTCTGTGTATATTTGCCTTTGCTTATTTGAAAGTGGACTGGACACTTTAGGGGATTAAAATCTTAGTGAGACCTGAAACTATTATTTTCTTATCTGTCTGCATGTTTGTTAAATGCAGATTTAAATGTAGCTGCAAAAACTAGAAATAATCTTTTAAAATGTAGCAAAGTATGAAACTGTGAGAAACCACAGACCCCACAATATTATTAGTCTTACAATTAGCATTGCAGGTTTCTTGGGAAAACCCACCTGGTGAGTGGGAGCTTGCACTTAACCAATTTATATTACCAAGTTCCAGTTTCGCCCAAGTCCTTGCCGAGGAGAGAAGGCCATCCTGAGGCTCTTGCTTACACAGCTCTCTGTACATTGTCATGCAGCCCATAAATAATGTCTGGCTCCTGGCATGCCCACGTAATCAGAGCTCTGGAAGGACAAGTACTACCTTACTGCTGATGGTGATCCAGTCCACCACACTGAGTTGACACTTACAAATATACCTCCATTTTCAAGTGCAGTTCTAATTAAAACCTAGAATTTGGACAGTCAAGGGTCAATTAGTTCTTAATTCTCACAGAGCATGGAAAATTTGATCTTCTTCCCTTTTTCTCATCCTTGAGATGGCAGCCTGGCAGGTATGGGTGCTGGTGAGTTTCCCGCTGCAAAGAATGCTTTCAGTGGAGCATTGCTGAGTGTATGGAGTAGTCTTGCTCCACAACCCAGATCTGCCCAGATATCCCTTTGTCCAGGTCAGGCACTTCCAAGCTGCCCTAAATTGTGTCTATGCAACCATTAAATCCTAAGAATTTCTTTGCCATGAGCTTCCTTTCCCAAGTGCTGCAGAAATGTCATTCCACCTGCACGTGGGCGGCAGTGCGGGCAGCCAAGAGGCTTTCTGCCTGCGCAAGTCAGCCTCCAACCTTCTCCCAGTAACAATTCTTTCTGGAACTAGCCAAGCAGAAGCTGTTGATAATTATAATGAGCCTATTAAGCCTAGTCATGAGTTTAGTTCCATCAGGAAAAGTTTTAGATTTTCTCATCTCTTCTATTCTGCTGAGAATAATTAGCAGAGTGGTAATCTGCTTACCTAAAAGAAGGCTAATAATGATTTTCCAATCCCACTACAGCCTGTGATTTAAACCAAGGCCATTGCACTTTTTAGTGGGGGGAGGTGTTGACTGCTAGCGTTTTGTGGGTTGGTTGGTTTGTTTGCTTCAGGTTTTGTTTTGTTCTTTAAATTAGAATCTGGAAGCCTTAAGTGTAAAACAGGTGACAGAGTCCACGAAGTTGGTCTGGGCCTCTTCTCCTGTGCACAGTGCTGCTGAGCTTGCTCAGCTTTTCTGTGCCTGACAAGGGTACCAGAACTGCAGAGGCTCACAGGTAGCACAGATTTGAAACTGCAGTTACACCAGTAAGTCCCCAGAAAGATGACTGCTCAGGTGTGTGCTTGACATGGCATTAGATCCTCATGCGTAGCAGTAGCCTTGCCCTTCCGATTGTCATTGCAGCTGAGTGTGTAGAAGCAGGCAGCAAGGACACTTGCAGAGTGAGCAATCCGCAGCATTAAGAGCAGCCTTAGGTGTCTGCTGCAGACACAGGGGCACCTTGGCACGTTGACCACTGCAGATGGCTGCTGCCTCGTGGTTCAGCTGCCTCACGCAGTCCAGTCAGTGCTGCTCCTGGGCAGTTCTGCACGTTTGAATAGTTCAACAGCCATGCTGGTGCAGAGCTCCTTGGTGCTGAGGAGACCTTTGGAGGTCCCTTCCGACCCAAACCGTTCTATGATTCCATGCATTTGATGTCTAAAAGGCTGTCTGCACTACAGCTATTATTCCTCTTAGAAGCATGAAAAGATAAGCATGCAGAAAAATTTCTGTCGCTGTATGTCAGTGACTGAAAAGAGGAACCAAAGGGCTGATTCCTGCCGTTGTTCTTCCTAGGTTTCAGGTCACTTTGGGTTGTTTCCAGACAGGTCTCGGCAACGAGGAGCACAGGGGTTTCTGTGTTGTGCCACAGGTGCTCGGGGCTGGTTCGAATGGCTCTTGGTGACCCAGGTTTTCTGATGCTTTCTCAAGGAAGATGCTAATCTAAGTCACAGAAAATAGACCAGGGCAAAAGATGACATTTTTATGGTAATTTCTACTAGCGTTGAAGAAAGGTTTTGAGGCAGTGTTGACTACAGGGCTGCTGTGCACATCGAAGGTGTCTGAAACAAGAGCTGGTCCCTGAATTATGCCTGGCATCTTGATGCCATTTAAGTCCTAGTTAATTTTGATGGCATCGTGAGAAATCACTGTTTCTTTCCTGGAGCACTAACCGGTGGCAGTGCTTAGTTCCTTGTCTTCTCTGGCAAGCTGCTGTTTACTCTGGCATTGATACTTACAAGTCAGAGTCTGAAGGAGACTGTGAAGGGAGCTGTGTGTACGAAACCCAAGCTCCATGTTACAACACTCACCACGTTTTCTCACAGATAACTTTTTCAGAAGGACTGCTATCACTTGCTGCTGCCTAAAGGAAATGTCACTTTCTTGCTCTGAGTACAGCAAAAATAAAAGATAATTTGGAATAAAATCTACAAGAGCTACGATTAGGTGACATAGTTTGTGACAATAAAGCATAACTTTAACCTGGGTTATACACTTAGCAGTCAGCATTGATTGTGGAGGAAAGGCCTGACAAAATGCCCTGTGCTTCTGAACACTTTGGTTCTCCAAAAGAACGGAGCATCAGTGCTGATCCTCCTGTCAACACTAAATGCAGTACAGTGGTGGTGATGATATTAGAACAGTGTTTCCTGTTACTGCTTAACATATGCAGAACAGAGCAGCACTGTTGCTAGAAGAGAAGCAGCTGGCAGCGCAGAGCCTGACCAGGCAGCTGGTAGAGCCAGCAGGGCGGGAGCCCTGTAAAGCACCTCCCTCTGACCGAGGGAAGCTGGGCTGCGGTAGCTCTGCACTGAGAAGCGGACCGCAGAACACCTTTTCTACAGCATTGTTCTGCAGAGGACGGAGTCTCTGCTGGCTGAGGCTCTGCTGGGCATTGCCTGCTGCATGGCTTTCAAAAGCCGTCAGCGTTTTGTGTTAAACAGCTGTTCCCCTGGGCTGCTCTACCTAACTGCTCTGGAGGTGCTGTGTGTGTCTGCAAGTCCACAGCAGTTTCAGGTTCCAGTGTGCTGACAAGTCAGATGATAGAGTAATTCCCTTAATGCTCTGTAGGTACAGTCTTGTTTTGTATTCCCCAACTGGTGTGTCCTATTTATGTCGCTGTTATTCGAACATCTGCAGGTGGCTTAGAGAGATCAGAGGTTACATTAAGGCAGTCTGTCTCCTGCAAGAGTTACAAAGCAAAAATGATTACCTACTGGAAAACCAGTTGTATCTAATTGTCAGAGTCGTATGCTCTCAAAATCAATATCCCTGAAAGAAAAAAGAATTAAAAGCAATAATAAAATCTATTAGAAGTTAAATTGCTCTGATAACATTTGGGTATGTTACTAAAAAGGCTTCCTACCTTTGCACTGGTGCATTGACAAGTAAGTCAGGCTGGAGGGGTGAGTCAGAATAGCTGTAATAAAGAAATGGTTCGGAGCCACCAGCATCCCGGGATCACTGAGCAGCTTAGTGGGGAATGGTTTTACATCCAGAGAAGTCTTGCCCCATGCCTTCTGGTAACTGGGTGCAGTATCTGTAACAATACCTCCCTGGAGTCCCATGTAAGC
Source organism: Pogoniulus pusillus (assembly GCF_015220805.1). Classification (NCBI taxonomy): domain Eukaryota; kingdom Metazoa; phylum Chordata; class Aves; order Piciformes; family Lybiidae; genus Pogoniulus; species Pogoniulus pusillus. The sequence goes on along the minus strand of NC_087282.1, from coordinate 538,958 downwards.
ACAGTGTCCCCGGAGTGATGCATCCTCCTACTTAACAGATACCCTGCAGAGCTTGCCTAAAGGGAACAAGACAGGAGAGAAGCTTGCAAGAAATGAGCAGAGTGGCTGCCATGCATACAGAAATGCAGGAATGGAATGAAAGCAGAACCAGAGAGAATGTCCAGTGTCTGCTCTGGAAAACTTCTTGAAGCCTGTGAGATTGCAACCATCTTCTCTGCCTTTGCTTCTAAGTGAGACGTGTCAGCAAAGCAGATAACATCAATGCACCTTAATCACAACTCTCTTTTCCCCTCTCTTCTGATAGTTTTGGTTGGTTGGGTTTTTTTCATTTACATATTTGGTGGCTACTGAGCTTATATTTATGCAACATGGAGACCAGGGCTACCTAATTCTTCTAAGGCATAGACTTGGGGTGCAGTGTTGTGTTAGCACACAGCAGAGCATGGATAGAACAAAGGTGTAGACTTGAATACTTGTCCAGTATCTTTTACAAGGGTGGCAGGATGGCAGCTTGCAATTTGATTTTGTGTTGTTTCTTTAATTCCATGTGAATCCCAGAGCAGGCCTGCTTGCATCACAGAAACAATCATTTCTCAGCATTTGTTCCAGGTTTGTTAAGTCAATGAATTCCAAGCTAAAACTTCCCTGGAGAATTTTCCTGGCCAGCTTTGCTGTAAATTGCTCTAAGTATTCTCAAGTACTGGATCTTAACTTCATCAGGCTACTCATCAAAAATCTGTGAGTAATGTTGATCTCGATTTCTCTCCACCTTACTTTGGTCCTTGCTGTCAAGTATTTCAACTCACAAAGACTCCATGAAAGTAGATTCATTGTTGGTGAGGAGTCAGATACCCCAGTGCTGAATGTTACAAGGAGATGAGTAATTCTCTTACCAGGAGGTAAACAGATCTGTCCCAAGAGCTGAGTTTGAGGTGTGTGGTGACTATTAACCAGGTCACCCCCTAATGAAGACGTTTTTCACGTGAACTATGCCTTAAATAACAACTCTGCAGTCAAGAGCATATAATCAGCAGTTGCACCAAACTGCACGCACCAGAGGCCTGGGGCGTTGCAGACACAGATTAGCTCAAGCAGGTTGTCTCCTCAGGTGCAACACTTTGTCAGTTTTAAGTGTTCTGCCTGAGACTAGAGTGTGAGGGAATTTGTGTCTGGATGCATGTATGAGTCCTGCCTCTGGTGAAAGCGTCCAGGTTGCTGCAGCCCGTGGGAAGCTGCACATGCAGTAAGCCATCGTTTTTAAGTAGCTCTTTCTAAATGATTAAGAAGTGACAACAGCAATTCAAACCCATTGTGCCGACGTCATACACTCTTGCAGTGTGCTTCTGACTCTAGTTCTTCATCTCTTAGATTTCTTTGGGCTGCTGACATCTCTGTAATTAAGTGATGTTTGAGAACCACGTGAGAAATAAAGACGAGGGAAAAAACCAACCTGCCAGCTTGAGCTGCAAGCCTGTAGAAATTGACACGATGTGGGGCAGTAACAGCCAAAGCTACTTATCGCTTATTTTGTCTTAGCAATCACCTCAGATTGAGGCTGTTTTCTTTTTACACCGCAATAAATAATACTGCATTTAAGTAAGAGAGCAAAAATGAGATGAGAATGCATAAAAGAGTAAATTGGGTATGACCCAACCACTGAACAGCGCAGGCAGAACATGTTCTGAATAAAAGCTGAGGTAGTTACCTCCCTCTGACAACTAATGCAGTGCTTGTGAGTAACTCCTGGGAATGAACAATGGCAGATAAATGCTTGTTTCTGCCAGTGCAGGTTGGATTCTTAACCCTCAGAACAGAAAGACAAATTGCATACAAGGTATTTAAAAGCCTGATGGAATTATCCTCATGTTTCTCCTAATATTCCATGAGGTAATCATCACATAACTCATTCTTAAATGAGCACAAACCTCTGCTCTGTTTAGGAACGGTTTTCAGTGTGAGATGCAGAAAAGACAGACTTACAACAAACATTACTTCCTTTCCTTTATTGAATAAGACTGAGTGTAAAGTGCTTCTCTGGTGCTCTGTATCATGGTATCATGAAGTTTGACTCTGCTGAGGTGTGAGGAGCAGTAGAGTGATAGAATTTACAGGATCACTGCAGGGCTATCATTTGCACTGAACAAGGTAGGTTCTGTGCAGAACTATCACCTCAGCTGGGAATTTCTGTACCTGGTCACAGAGACCTCTGACAGCATCACCTGAACATGCAGATTTCATGTTGCCTTTTGCAGAGGTCCTGCTGGTTCACAATCACTCGCTGCACACTTTGTCCAGAAGCAAAGTTAGATTTTAATCAAGCCATGATAAATAAAGGACATAACAGGGCAGCCACGTGACTTGCACAGAGTACTCTTGTGTTCCTATCAACCTGAAGATGCACAGGGAGTAACTTCTAGTAAGCGCTTTCCTGGTTTGCTGTGTTTCTATATATCTAGTTCATATGGAAAATACCTTCGGAGAAAGTCAGGATCAGTCACTTCAGCAAGTGCTAAACTCAAAGAGGTTGTTTGTTGTCTATTGCAAGTTTCAGAGACTGCTGTTACTGCCTTCAGTGGGAGATAAAAGGTTCTTACTCCAAATACCTTACTTAATGAGTTGACTTTTCCAATTTTTAAATAACTGCATTATAAAATATTTCAAGAAGTGTCAAAACTCCCCACCTTGGATGGTAGAAAGAGGCAGGTAAGTACATAAAAGGGACTCTGCTTGCACACAAAGATTGTCAGTGCAGAGACACCTGTGACCTTCTGGTTTAATGAACACAAACCAGGTATAGCTTTGTTTTATAATTGCAGTAGAGCAGCAGCGGTCTTCACTAATATTATTCTTTATTCTCTGAGTGCTCTGTGGTGAGAAAGCAGCTAATGCTCTGCTAAAGCAGCATGCCTAAGGTGAGGGAGAATGTGGGAGTGCAGAACTGTGTGTGGTTGTAAGATGCAAAACCTAACAGAAAGAACATCCAGTCTGATGGAGGTGCAGAGGCAAGTGTCACATTCTTATCCCTTTCAGAACTCTCTTAATCCACAGTAATCTGCCTCCTCTGGTTTCCAGGAGTTCAGTTTCAGTAAGGTCTGTGGAAGTTTGCAGGCATTCTCCCATTTCCTGAGAGCACCTAAGTGCTACAGCAAGGACAGCAGCTTTCAAAGCATTCCCTTCAGTCAACTTAAAACCAGTATCAGTCTAACGGTGCTGCTAAGTAGATAGCTCACCTCCGTCCCTTTCTGCATCCAGAGGAGGAGGATTCAGCCACCAGGCAGATCCAGTGCAACTGGGAATTCTTTCGTGGGTGAAAAGCCTCCCAGTTACTGGTAAGGGCTCTGGGCACTGCCGGCACTGTTCCTTCGGGATGCTGCTCAGCTTTCGTTTACCTGTCTGTTGTGCCAGCCCCTGGCTGTTTTCACTGGGGCATGCTGTCACATACCAACATCCTAGCAGCTCTCCTGTGCGAGTGGATTTTGCCAAGCTGTGTATTCTTCACTTTCGAGAAAGACATGTAAGAAATCCTCACGGGAAGAAGTACCCTTAAAAGTGGTTTAGAGCTCTTTGTGATCCAGTGGTTGGGCAGCTGTGCTTTTTGGCAGTGACGGAGGTGAGCTGTCTGTGACACTGGACTCGGGCTTGTTTCTAGGACTTCGTGGAGAACACCTGAGTGTTATCCTTATGTTTTCATTAGATTTCCTTTCTCAAAGTCCCTTTGCTGAATAACCTGCAGTAAACTGCCTGCCTTCATTCACCAAAGTGCTGCCAAAGTCACCTTTCTGAATGCCGGGTTAGAGACTTCCCCGCTGCCTCAGGCGTTTTATGCGCATTGGCCGTGAAAGAAGCGCAGCAATCACAGCAGGTATTGGGTTTTGTGGACAACTTTGCGAGCTTCTTTTTCAAAGATGAAGTGAGGATCAGTCAGGGCATTTACAAGCACTTCTGTTTGTCCTGACCCTCTTCTCAGCACCACTGCATGGAAAGGGTTTTCTCTTAAAGGAGTTTCTGTTTCTTAAGGATTTAGAAGCATCACGAAGCTCGCAGACTTGTGCTCTCTGCTGCTCTGGGTATTGCCATCACCCTAAATGATGGCATCACTAAGGACATGTGTCTGCAAACCAGCCTTAGCGTTCTGATGTGTTATTGATATGCTTGAATGAGAGTTTAAGTGTTTAGGATCTGAGTGCTTGTTTACACATGTGTGCACAGGAAAATTAATGCAAATGAGCTCTGAAATTATCTTAATTCATTTTATCTTTAAGAGTGAAATAAGATAAACTAAATTAAGATAATTTTAATTTTAAATAAGAATATCTACACAAGGACTTGGGGTAATGTAATTAATCTCCTTCAAAGTTCAGACATTTTAGTTAATTCCAATTAACCTTCCTGTGTATCATCATGTTGGTAAACTCCTGCGAGCAGGTTGGCCCTAATGTGGTGAGGCAGATGAACAGGAGTGCTTCTGGCAACCCTCTCCAGAGTAAGAGCAGTGAACAACTTTCTTGAAGAGGCTTCTTTCTGCTGGGATATGGCACTCACTGTTTGAGGAATTGTACAGGACTTGTTTACATTTACTTTCCTAAGGAAGAAGAAGATGCCCCCAGTGCTGCTGTGTTTCCATACCTGAACGTGCAGCAGACACCAGCACTCCAGACAGCAAGAATCTCACTCTTCCTAGATTGCTGAGTATCTGTGCTCATACTAATGTGTACTCATCACAGCATCATCCTTGGAGTCACACTCCTGTACCATGTGTAGCCCCAGTTGGTGACTTGTTTGTGTACAGGTGTGTGTTATTAATGGTGGGAGGTTGTCTCAGCTTTCCCTACTCAGCTGTCAGCCGAGTGGGAACATTGGCTTTGGTATGCTGTCAGCCCTCGGGACTCGCCTTGAATCCTGGCTGCCAAGGGAGTGGGTTCTAGTTTAAAGGGGAGCAGGGCCCATGCCGTTATGAGCTGCTAGAGCCATCAGCATTTCAGTCACCCGCAGTGCTGCCAAGAGGCTTTTCAGATAGAGAAATTATAAGCTAAGCCCCAGGTAAATCTGCAGTGCTGGCACAAGCTCGCTGATTAAATGGTTTGCACAACTCATAGAGAAACCATTTGGAATTTCTGGCTTCTAGCTCAGACTTCGGATCAGAACTGCACTCACTGAGTCCCTGCTTTCTGTCTACGTTGTCTGACCTTGCCAGGTTCAGAATCTCACCCTTCATGCCTGTACAGGCTGCAGGTTACCTGTTCCCTGCCACACACAGTATGCAGACTCTTGTGTTCACGCAGAGAGAATAACAGAGCATGGAGACCACAAAGCCAGTGCCTGGAGAGGAGATACATCTGAATGAAATGGGAAGGGATTTTCTCCTATGTTCCTTTCACACCGAATCAGCATTTAACAGTACAGTTTTTGCTGCCATGCACCTAATATTTAGTTGTTCAGTGTTAGGTCACCATTGGTGAGGCAGAAGTACACCTGAAGAAAGGAGTTCACCCTCAGCTCCTGTTCCCTAGAAGCACTCCATGAAAAAGCAATACCTTGCAGCTCTATGCACAACTTTCTTCAAGACCTTGAACTTCAAGCCTTCAGGATCTTTCTGTACTATGCTCTGCCCAAAGATATGAAATGTGAGGGAAGTCTCTAAACAGATGACAACAACCAATGATATCTTTGCTTTTTAGAGTTTAAGGGTAGTCTGGTGGTGTTTGACAGGTTATGTTCACATGCCTCACCTGAAATACATTCTACTCTCTCTTCCAACAAGTCTGCTTTCTTCACGTCGTTTCTCTTCCCCAGAGCAATATTGCAAGCAGCTTCTCTGTCCCTTTTTAGCTCTAACTTACTGCCATTTACTCTGCAATCAGCTTTTCCCATTAGCAGCGGCAGATTTCCACCGGGCTCTGTTTCCCTCTCTGTGATATCCTGTGCTCATTCTGGAAGCTTCAGCTTACAGGCTAATGACCGATTTCTTCTGTGTATTTCCTTGTTCTTGCTCTCATTTCATCTATGGCCCTACTCTGGTGTGCCCCAAAATAGCTTTTCTTTACTATTTTATCGAGCACTTTCCTTTCTTTGAGGCATGTTACACTTTTCTTCTTTTCCACACATGTCTTACTCAATGCTGCATCAGTTTTTTCCTGCATGTAGCACCCTACATTTTGGGGACTTGCTTTAAAGTTTGTTTTGATATCACTGCATAATATCTTGTCACTTTCTACTGGATGAAACCTGCCAAAGTGAGGTGTTTATCTGTGCCTTCCCATTGGTCTGGCATTCTTTTCTCCATCTCAAACATCCTTCATTACAAAGGAGCACAAATTTTCATCTGCTTCCTATTCTGTTGTGCTTGTGCCATCACAGTGCCTTCTATTTCTTGCTGGTTTCATCTCTCCTTTTATTTCCCTTGACAATAAACACATGATTAGCCTTAAGCCTCTCAACCTTTAAAAACCCAAACATCTGAATGACCGCTTCTGTTCTCTCCCTTTTCTGTTGTTTTATGCAGCATTCTGATCAAGGTGCTTCGAAGCTCTGTTCATCTCAGTCTTGTCCAGCTCCAGCTTCTGCAGTCATCTGGAACTATTGTTACCAAACGTTTTGATCAGGCACTTTTAGCTGCACATCATTCTCACCTCACCTGAGCTATCATCAGATGGTTTTACCACCCAGCCAGACTCTTTTTTCCCCCAGTATCTTGTCATTTCTTGTGTTTTCTTATTCCACCCTATTATGGAATTTGTCTGCATCTGTCTTCCATTTGCTTTACCACCTTTTGTTCTTTAACTGCACACACATTTTACTCTATAATTAGGGCTTCTGATTTGTGCAGGGAAGCAAATAATAACTTCTTCAAGGAAAGCATATTGTTTTGTTCAAAGAAACCAGTAAAGCTGAAGGAAGCAAATAAATTTGAGGACATGTACAGAAACAGCTTCTAGAGCTAAAATGGTTACAAGGAAACATGGCACTAGAACTAATGATTTTAGGGCATTATCTACAAGGAAAAGCTAAGTGACATTTCCAGGCAATAAAGCAGCATACAGAGTACTGTAGATTAGCGCTAGCTACAGGGTGCTAATCACACCTACCTGGAGGCAGTGCAAGTGTTTTTTCCAGGAATTCCAGTGCTGGTGCTTAGAGTAGAAGCATAGAAGCATAGAATCAGTCAGGGTTGGAAGGGACCACAAGGATCAGCTAGTTCCAACCGCCCTGCTATAGGCAGGGACACCCTACCCTAGATCAGGCTGGCCAGAGCCCCATCCAGCCTGGCTTTAAACACCTGCAGGGACAGGGCCTCAACCACCTCCCTGAGCAGCCCATTCCAGGCTCTCACCACTCTCATGCTCAACAACTTCCTACTCATGTCCAGCCTGAACCTACCCATCTCCAACTTTGCTCCGTTCCCCCCAGTCCTGTCACTCCCTGAAAGCCTGAAAAGTCCTTCCCCAGCTTTTTTGTAGTCCCCTTTCAGATACTGAAAGCCACAATAAGGTCACCTCAAAGCCTCCTCTTCTCCAGACTGCACAGCCCCAACTCTCTCAGTCTGTGCTCATAGGGGAGGTGCTGCAGCCCTCTGAGCATCCCAGTGGCCCTTCTCTGGACACACTCCTGCATGTCCACATCCTTCTTGTAATGGAGGCTCCAGAACTGGATGCAGTACTCTAGGTGGGTCTCACCAGAGCAGAGTAGTGACATTTTGTCACAGAAGAGGAGGCTCAGGGGTGACCTTTTGCTGTCTACAACTACCTGAAGGGTGGTTGTGGCCAGGAGGAGGTTGCTCTCTTCTCTCAGGTGGCCAGCACCAGAACAAGAGGACACAGCCTCAGGCTGCGCCAGGGGAGATTTAGGCTGGAGGTGAGGAGAAAGTTCTTCCCTGAGAGAGTCATTGGACACTGGAATGGGCTGCCCGGGGAGGTGGTGGAGTCGCCGTCCCTGGAGCTGTTCAAGGCAAGGTTGGACGTGGCACTTGGTGCCATGGTCTAGCCTTGAGCTCTGTGGTGAAGGGTTGGACTTGATGATCTGTGAGGTCTCTTCCAACCCTGATGATACTGTGATAAGCAACAAGGAGAGGAAAGATAAAGCAAACAAAAATACTTCAGTCTACACTCTGTCTTGTAGCAAGTCATTCCAAGTAATTGTGTTGCATTTTCCAGTGACTTTGTAGCAAACCAAACCAACTAAAACCAAACAAACCTCCAAAACACTCAAACATTAATTGCTGTCAAAGTCTACAGGCAGAAATCCAAGATTTACACAATCCCTGGATGTTTTTCACCACTACCTTAGCGATTTGTTCATTATACATCTTTGACAACACACCGCGGAATTTCACACACCTTGCGTGCCACAGCATCTCTGCGTCAGCACAGGGCTTCTGCAAATCCCTGCTCTGTGAGGAGGGCGACGGCTTGCAAGCCATCAGCTTCTGCTGTGCAGAGGCTGTGCTGTCTCACCAAGAGCAGCATGCAGCCGTTCTGCTGTGGGCAGCGGGTTGGCATTGAGGTAGGCTCTGCCATGGGCAGTGGGTTGGCGTTGGGGCAGGCTCTGCCATGGGCAGCAGGCAGGTGTTGGGGCAGGCAGTTGCAACCTGTAGCCAGCTGTACTGGCTACCCTGAATTCTGCTGCCGCTGCTGTCCGAGAGAATTGGGCATCTCTCACATTCTTACAGTGTGCATGTGAAACTTCTAGTGACTGCAGTCTTCACAACATTCTTCTTCCAGCAGGATTTTGAAAGTACTATTTCCTGAACCTGCAACTGGAAATTCGACCTAGTCTTCAGAAGTTTTGATTGAAGGCACCAATCCATGAGCGCAGGGGCACTGCTGTAGGCAAGGTTTGTAAGCAAAACGGCCCAAAATGCCCATCAGGAAAGGCTCTTTGTGGATCTGGGATTGACATTAGAACATTATTAAAACTGATGTAGTTTAAAGGAAAAAGAGGCACTGGCTCATTATGGCATTGCATGTGCCAAGTGTGCTGGGGTTTATTTGGGCTTTTCTGCGTGATCTGACCTTTAGTGCAGTCAATTTTGTTCAGGAACATTGAGGAAAGGTGTTCTAAGGTTAGTCCACAATAAATGAGAGTATAATTTAGAAGTAAATTCAGGGCTCATCAGAGATTCTCTGCAGTGGGAATTAGCATATGAGACCTTTGTATAAAGTTAGAAAAGGAAAACAGCTCTGCAATACATATTCATAAAGCTATATCCATAAAGCTCCAGCTAAAGTGTGGGATTATTGCACTAAAGGAATTCAGCTTTTCAAGGAAAATGCCCTTAAACATCAAATAATAATTTCTGCAATCTTGATTGTTTTTGTCCATACATGCTTCAATAATGCCTTACTCATAGCCTAAGATTAAATCCGTGCATCTGTAATCTCCAATATTGCTTTCCTTGCGACCTCAGGTAGAAAACAGTCAATTATTTTCTTTTTGTTTAACCTTAAACAGAAACTAACCAATTATCTTCTTTCACAACTAATACTGCTTCGGAAATGCCAGAAGGAAAAGCCCTTCCCCCAGAAAAAATGAGTAACAGGAACAAGGAAGACAAAGCTGGTTTATTGCGAGCACAGACTAAGCAGACTTACTTACATTTTGTTCCTTAAGAACTTTATTCAAGACTGTTATTTCACTGTCCTTCTTGCAAGAAAGCCTCTGCTGTGGTAGGAATGTGCAGTAGGGAGTCACATACTCCCAGGGTTCATGGGCTGGAAAGGGAGGTCAGAGCAGCAAGCCGTGAGCTGGAGTGGTTGAAGTGACTCCACAGCAAAGTGCCTTCTGGTCCAACCTGTCCCCCAGTTTTGGGAAAGATTAGGAGCAGCTGCAGATTATCGAACCAAAGTTGTCTGTGTGAGATGGGGCAGGGAGAGTACAGGCTTTGCAATACAATTCTGCTTTGATTTCCTTTACCCCAACTGCTGATGAATCAGCTTTCAAAAAACAGTGATTGGCTCCATACATGGAAACACTGCACAGAGAGCCAGGAGTACTGAGCCAGTCTGGTAGCGAAGTATTGGGGTTTAGCACGTAGCAAGGGTCCGTAAGAGTGCAAGCAACAGAGGACAGGGGGAAAGGGATAGGGATGATACCCAGGTGTGTAAATGGCCAATTGCTGTTCACAGAAGAAATGTAGCTGTGACAGTTGAGTGGAGTTGGTTTGGGGGTACAACAGGGAAGATGTATACATGTCAAACAGGTTTGAAATACGGTGAGAAGAAGATAAAAAAAGATGTTCTAAAAATGAAAATATGTGCAGCCCTTACAAAGCTTTTGAACGGAGGAAGAGCAGAAAGAAAGGCTCCAGCTCTGCTATTAAGGCTGCCACATCTGCTGACCTGCAGTGGTGGTGTTTGATTTGCACGGATTGCTGTTGCAGGTTGGGTAATCACTCGTGAAATGGCACCTTCCACCCTGGTGGCTTTGTGTGCTTGTGAGAATTTGCACTGTGGGCCAAAACATGGGGCTCAGTAATTTCAGGTCATACAGTGATCCTCCTGGGGTCACTGTGCTGTGTGGGATTTCATAAGCTGGTTGTTTGAAACACAGTTCCGGATCTTTCTATCACGGCCGCATAAAAACCCCAAGCAGAGATGGATGTAAATCACCATGTCTGAAGTCTTGTGTCAGCTCAGAATCTGCTACAAGACTTTTATGCAGAGATGTACACATAGCCAGAAGGTTTGCATTGCAGAAGCAGCTCGGGCTTTATTTTATACCGCTCCTTGGAAGAATATGTAAATTGTAGAGGCACCAGACTTTTTTTCTCCTTGCCTCCAGATCTGCTGTTTCAACTCTGTTGCTGCCAGTTTGCCTAAGCATGGGTGGATTAGGTCAATGCTTCATACTACTCCCAAAGCAGGCCAGTTTTCCTTAGAGTCTTTTCATTGAATAAATTGCATTTTAAGTCAAAACTGAGCAAATCACTGCGTTCAGAGACACTATTGCAGACAACCTGTCCAACAAATGCCTCTCTAATTTGAAGCTTTTTATGGTTAGGAGTCCACAAAAAATACAGGCACTGGAGAATGTGACCAGAAGGAATTAGTTCTTGAACCATGTAAATTTACCAAAATCTCCTGTGCTTTGGCATTTATTCTGATTTCAGTACTGAACAAAACAAACTCCACAGTACTTGGTGTCAGTTTTGCAGTGGTTAATAATAGTCACTGAAAAAGAAAAGAAGAAGTAAACTTAAGGGAAATCAGTTCCACATACTTTGCCAACATGCCTTGTTTTCATAGAGCTTCTCCAGTTTTAGTCTCGGGTGTTTGACTTAGTTTTCTGACAAGGACATGAGGAAATCAGCCTGTCAGTTCCTGCGTAAGAAAAGGAGAATGTCTCCTGTCTGTTAATGAAGTCCCTGCTCTCGTTGACGCTGTCCAATACTCTGCTTACTGTAAACCTTCTGTACCCCTGATAGTGCAGAAATATGAGCTGGCAGCTGCATCACGGTTACAGCTTCCTAACTGCGAGTCAGTACTTCAGGTGGCTAAGAAATGGCAGAAAGCTTCCTTGGCAGCACTGCCAGACCTGTGTCAGGGCATGCTTCCGAGATGAGTAGCGCTCTGGTCGCCGCGCTGGTGCCGCCGCCGCCCGTGCCGTACCCCACCACATCCAGCACCGTGTTATAGAAAGTACATTTCTAATTCCCTAACAGGCCTTCGGGGCAGAAGCTGTGCAAGGACTCCTGCTGACCTCAAACCTGGCTGCCCGGACAGATGTGGCCGCGGCAGGGCTCTGCCAGCAGCGCTAGCGTACAAGGGCAGGGCTGGTGTGGCTACGCTGCAGCGTGGCAGCGCTCGGAAGTTGTGAACTCAGTAGTTAAAGCAATTATTTTCTTCTGAGAGGACAGCAGGGCCAAGGGGGAAGACTTTTAAAAAGCTCAGTATTTATTACATATTTCCTCAGGTCCCAGTGACTCAGAACTGCTTTAAGTGTTTGATAAAAGTTGTCTGAAGGAGGCTCGTCGGTCCCAAGTCTGCTCGCTTTGCACAGCTCAACACCTGTGAGTGCGCAGCTCAGCACCCGCTGCTTTCCCGGCTGGAGCGGCTCTTTTCAGCGGTGGCACCAGACCTGCTTCGTCAACAACCACTCCAGCATGCCAGGCATTCTGTGACATGATCAAAGCTGGTGCCACTGCCTCTACTACCTAATGAGTTCTGTTTCTATTTTTGCCAAATCCTTTGTACCTTTTTCCTAAAATAGCAGCAGGAGACTCCATAAATGGAGAATTAAATCTCGTTAGTGCTGTAAGCACTTCTTTGCTAGTCTTATTTGGCTGCCTGGTGTCATGCAAAAGAGGCTCAACAGTACACCAAAAGACACCCTCCCCGCAGGGCACACAGCTCCTTCCTCCCTGGGGAGAGAGAATAAAGTTCAAATGACACACAGCATAGGGGGAGGATTCTCGTTAAAAGCATTTTACCTCTTAATGCCCTGCCACTTCAAACTGCCCAGTGTCAAGGGGAACTGGTGATGTAGCTGTAGAAAACAGGACACTGGTACCATGAAACTGAAACAGAAGCAAGACAAAGGGTAAAGGAGGATGCAAGGTGCAGAAAATATGACGACAGTTTAAAGGAATTCCCTTCAGTCTTTGCTCATTTCCTATACTGCTCCCTACAGCCTCTTTCATGTGAGCTCTTACGACTTAACATGGAGAAACAGGGAAAACTGCTGCTCAACTGCTCCGTGACACAGAGCTCAGAGCTGAGCGATTCAAGAGCAAGCTATGCCTCAGCATTGAGCAGTCTCATCGAAACCGCCGGCTCTTTGGGCACGTTAGAACAAACCAACACAAACCCAACTGGGCAGTTCTGAAGCAAAGCAGTAACAGCATCCCTTGGTGCCTCAACAGGCAAAGGCTGGCTTCTGCTGTAGTCGGGGAATATCAGAACTGAATAGGTCTGGGTGATAGGTTGGACTGGATGATCTTGGAGGTCTCTTCCAACCTGGTTGATTCTATGATTCTATGAATACAAGATGGTGGTATGAATACATGGAAGCTGGTTTGTCCTCATTCCAGTGTTTCTAGGATGAATGCAGTCAGTGGTGGTGTGGGCAGTTGAAATGCCATCAGTGTGAGGAGCTAAGGGGCCTGCAGCCCTGCTGCAGAGCTGGCTGTGCTGTCTAGATGGTTTTGTCCCCCAGGCTGCATGCCCAAAGCACTTCCCTGAGTTGTTAGAATTCGGCAGATCAGGTGCTGGGCTGTGTATAAAAGGAAGTCATCTATAGATATGTTACAGAGCAGCTTTGGCAATAAATTGGTAAAAATGAGTTCTTAATGGTAGGTCATTTCGTGGGATGGAAACTTGCTATAGTGTGACCTTGCTGCCAGAAGCTACACTGTTCATGCCTGGATGGAGTTTCTGACAAAATCAGCACGTAATCATGGGCATTTTCTCAGAGGCTGAGAGAGAAGAGATGCAGGCAGGATGAGTTTGACAGGGTCACTTTGAAAGTGCAGTCAGCCTGCACTGCTGCATAGCTGCTGTAGCGGCGCAGCGCAATCGCAGGCGCTTCGGAAAGTGGCTCCCTCCGAGCTGCTCCAGCACTGCTAATGCCTTCCAAAGTTAGCAAGCCATATCTCAAGCTATACCCAATGTGGTGGATAGGATATTTCATGAAAATGAGTGTAAGCCACTTCCAAATTTCCTTGCAGGCATGCATTTCTTCACCACGGAGGGCCGTGATTAAGTGGCCTTCTCCGCATAGAATGTACTGAAAAGCTGTGTGAGAGAGAAGGGGGGTAAGGCTGAATGGTCATTCTCTGTGTTTTGGTTATTTGTCAGTAACTTGCCATGTCCTTCAGCTGATCAGATATAAGCCCAAGAGATGCTAATGAATGAACAGCAGACTAATAGTTAAAATTAAATCAGGCTCTAACCCTGCCAGATTGCCAGGCTGTCTGAAGAACTAACTGGAGAAGCAATATCTTGCCAAAGCCATCCAGCCTGGAACACACCTTTCCTAGTGTGCCCTGTAAGGCACTTAGCAGTGAGTGAAGTTGTAGCCTCGTGGCTGGTGTTCACTGCTTGAAAGCTCTTCCACTTCCAAAGAGAAGTGGATTGATAACTAAGTTGTTCTCCATGGAAGTGCACGCCATTGTATACATTAGTAGCTAAACAGTCCCGGGGCAATCTTGCTTCCCCTTCTGAATTCATGTGTAACAGGAAGGAATCCAAGATTAATAATAAAAGTGAGCTATTTATGTCCTGGGTTCACATGGTCTCTGCTCAGGGTCTGAAGTCTCTTGGAGTGAAGGAACTGGCAAGACCCAGCAGCCCAGAATCAGATTTTCAGAGCAGGTGCACCTTTTCCATTCAGACAAGTTGTGCATGCAAAGTGACCCCGGTGTTAGACACATCAGCCTGACTGTTTGCACAGCATGTGCTTGTCACGACCACCAGGGATCTATGCGGGACATAGACACCCAAACAGTGGATCTAAGACACCCCACCAGGGATCTAAGTGGGACACAGACACAGTCCAAACTGTGATGACAGCTGCAGACCTGTAATGCAGAAAAAGTCAGAGTAGTGCCATGCTGACAGAGCTAGAGTCCAGTACATATTTTAAGAGCTTTTTCCCACAGTCAGAGAAAACAATGTTGGGAAGTTCTCACCTAACAAACCTGAAGTCTCTAAGCATGAGCCCAGGAGAAGTGAGTGTAGTTAGTCCTGAGTCTGGCTTGTAGGTGTGCTTTAGCACTTTCTTATTGCTTCAGAAGCCTGGCAGGCATGGGTATTGCAGAGTAAGGAAATGTTTTCTCTAATTACAGCTTGATTTGTCTACATAATGACTTCCTTGACAGCAAGATGTGATTATTGAGTTATTTCTGTATGCTATAAACAAACCTTGAGGTGGGAGCCACCTTTGAATGTTAGGATGTGGCAGCAATGGCTTCCTTGCACTCCACTCAGCCAGTGTATGAAAACTCACCTACAGATGTGTCATAGCTACAAATCTACTGTTAAAGTTACATTTTCCTTCTTCTGCAGGGTGGCATGGCTCTGGAGTTGTAGAAAATCCAGTTTCTGGTTTCATTTCTGCTTACACACCGACAGGGTAACACCCCTTTCAGTAGCTCCACTCTCACCTCACTGTAGTTTATGAGCAGCTTGCTAAACCTCTGAAGGAAATCGTTTACATATTGCACCAGAGCCACAGAAGAGCCTAGGCTGACAAGAACTTGTGCAGGTCACCTGCAGTGCAAACTGAAATGTCACTGGAGAAGCAGCACAACATTGCTCAGAAGTAAAGGTTTTGTACCTGGTCTTTATGCAGGAAATCCAAGGCAGGTTTCGTTCTCCCCAGCAGGATAAGCAAAGTGCTGAGTGCTTTTGTGTGCCACAGGAGGGGCTGTCTGGACAGCCTGGAAAGGCTGACCTGTGTGCAGGGCTGTGTGGAGAAGCCAAGGCACTTGATGTCACGCAGCACTGGAGCCAGTGCCTCTAGGAATGGTGTAGGGCACTGGTAAGAAAGAATCTAATGCTTAGGTTAGGAATTATTTCTTCCTTGGAGAAAGATTTTGAGAGCAGTGAAACTTCAAGCAGATGTCACAGCCAGTGATGTTACTTAGGAACTGGCACTCCTGGTGACCACAGAGCAGCTGTATGGTGCCAATGAGTGCTGGAATGCCATGCAGGATAAGTGTGTTTCTATTTTACTGCTTCCCTGCGTGTGGTCAAGATAATTTAAGAAGTGCTTTCATGTCTGCAGCAGAAATTGAAGAAATCTTTCATTCCAGTGATTGGTCCTGTTCTTCATCTGGATGGTTTTGAGTGTCACTTCTAAAGCAAAGGTAACTTGTAAGTGCATGTGTCCTGGGCAGACACTCTGTGTTTTCTTATCTGATTATTGAGTTTAATTAGTTTAGGTTAAAGGCCATCAAATGCCAGTTTTCAAGTAAATATAATGTGTAATTGCTTTTAGAGTGGATTCTTCACCAGAATGGTGCACTGCAGCTTCTACCCACAGCCTTATTTACCAGTAGTTAACTCAATACTAACACTGAGGCAGATACCATTCCCATTGCTTCCACTTAATTAAGGATGCCACCCTGCTAATTGATTATGACAGGGCTTTCATAGAGATTGCTCCCTAATGGCTATCTCAGGATGTTTCCTGCTAATCGAGGAGTAAATTTCTTCTCTGTTTTGTCACTGGAAGTAACAAAATGCTTCACTTTTGTACTACTACTCCTCCTGAGTTGTTCCAAAAGTTCCAGAGAAGTTGCGTCCCCTTACTTCTGTTTTGTACTATTTCAAAACCAGGCCAGCCCTATTTCCATTGGTTTTGAGCATTGACAAAACCCAGTTCACAGCCTGTATGAGTAAGACTTCCCTGCTCTGCAAGAGAAGGGCCAGATGAAGGATAGCTTGCAGCTGACTCACAGCTACCATGAGGAAATAAAAATGGCTGCATTCTTTCCTGTCAGGTGAGAAACATTCTCGTGGCAAAAAGGAGGTGCTTTAGCTCTGGCAGGGGCACAAATCCATCAGATACAACAGGGCTGAATTTGGGTCAAATAGCAGAACCTTTTGCACATTCGAGTCTCATTTCCCAGTTCAACTCGGGCACTTAATGACTGAATCAGTCTTTAATGAGCACCCAATCCAAATGAGGGAGTGTTTAGGTTAGTCGTTGTGTGAGGAAGCTCAGTGACACTTTCACCCTGTTTTTGTAGCTGCAGACTTGGGAAGGTACCATGGCAGTTACCGCAGCCCTGTCAGCAGCACCATTCGTCCTGTCGAAACGTAGTGTGCAATGAAATAGTGACTACAGTAAGAATCAGATGGGATTGGGCACATTCATGGTTCCAGAAATGTGTATTTCTCAGACCTGGATTTGATGTGAATTTCTCAAGTTTTCACAGCTTCACATTTGAGACAAATGAGAAGTGACCTTAGGACTGATACACTCCACCAAATTAAGGACATGTGTCTGTGTGTGCCATGCAGAAAAGCATGTATGAGAGGCTGGGTTTAGCTCTGCTTCCCAGGCAAACTCTTGCTTTCCTTTTAGCAGCTCAGAAAGAAAGGTGATCTCAGGCAACTGAAACTCTGGCAGATGACAGGGGGCATGGATAAGTGAGCTCTGATGGATCTCACTACCAGATACAGTTCAGCTTTCAGGCTGCCCTGAAGCACTGAAGGTGTCTGCAGACATTTCCTTTGGTCGACTGCTGTGGGCATGAGAATCTGGGGAGCCACCAGCTGTTCTCACACCACCCCTTTGTGTGTGAGAACTTCCAGAAGCATTGCAGGAGCAGCTGCTAACTCCTTAGATTATCATAGGAGGACCTGCCAGGACTTCTTTTTCAGCAGCTTCCTTGATCTTCAAGTTTTGTGCAGCCATGTGCTGGCTCTGACTCTCCTTCCAACAGTAGTCTGACTGTCTCCAGATACATAACGATGAGCCTAGGCAGCAGTTGTGACACAGGTGAAAGACGTCTGTTTGAGGGAAGCCAGCAGAATACATTTTGCAGGGAAGAACCCTTACTCTTCCTTGAGGTTTAGAGGAAACTGAGCTGTAGTTCTGGCTGTCCGTCCGTGGAGATCCATCTATCTGTGTGTTTGCTAGTGTCCCACATCAAAATCTGGTCACTTGCTGTGTGCCATTGAAGCACATCGAAGTTTGTCCTTTTGGTCAGCCCTCTAGTGGCAATCGCTTACAAGATGTGCGGGTGAGAGAAATCCAGGCAAGAGACAGGAGAGAAAAGACGTAGCTGTGTGCGGATGCCCTGCTTGGGAGCTTGACTTAGGTGCCGCTGGATTGCCGTCTGTAAGCTGTAACAAGGAAGTGCAAGTCTGCTCTTGTGCTGAACTCAGTTCCTCTGAAGGGTGTCCCAGGACTGGCTTCTTTGTGTGGACGTTTACAAATAGATTGTATTTTTAAAAGATACTTAGGTGGTCATACTATAAAAAGAAATCCAAGCAAGCAGTTGGCATCCAGCAGATAGCTCATTTCTTGGGTAATTTCGTTCTGAACAGACTGTGTCTTCCTGTAAGCACACTGACGTTCTCACTAGACTTGTTTTACCCTCTCCTGCGTTTAGCTTTGACATTTAATTTCCAGATGGGTGCTTAGTATGACTGATGCTTTGTGTATCTGTAATCCAATCCTAAAGTCATTTTCAAAGCTGCAGAAAGTTGATGGTTGCCAGTTAGGTACCAGTATTTATATTTTTGTATATATATATATAATTGAAATCCTATCCTAGTTTTACTAATTATTACATGGAACTTCCCATACCAAGAATCATACAATCTCCATATGTCTCTAGGTCTCATCTCCTCTGACTTACCTGATGTATTTTGATCTGTTCCTAATTAGCATTGCTGTCACCATAGTTACCACCAAGACAAGTTAGAAAAATGTCTCAGTCAAAACAAAGGAGAAAATATCACCAGTGTAGGGTCTAAGATGGCAGAAGGTTCTCTAAGGATTAGGAATTGTAGAGGGTGTGTGGAATTTTTGCATTGTGAGGTTGCTGTGGACATGTCTTATTTAAAGTTGGTGGACAGGAACTCTGCAGGTTTGCCATTTCAGTGTGAAAATGGCTAGGGACTACTTTGGTTTGGCTCAAAAAAGCCCAAAGTCAAATAAAACTAGGAGAAAATCTTGCAGAAGACTGTTAACAAGAGGCTTTTTGGCTTGGTGTGTGGTTTTGGTTTAGTGTGTGGCTTTGTCTTGATGTGTGGGTTTGACTTGTTGGTTTTGGTTTGGTGTTGGTTTTGGTTTGATGTGTGGTTTGGGCTTGGTGTGTGGCTTTGGCTTGGTGTTGGTTTTATTTTGGTGTGTAGTTTTGGGTTGGTGTGTGGTTTGGGCTTGCTGTGTGACTTTGGCTTGGTGTGTGGTTTTGGCTTGGTATGTGGTTTTGGTTTGGTATGTGGTTTTGGTTTGGTATGTGGTTTTGGTTTGGTGTGTGGTTTTTGAAAGAGCAGCGATGGAGCAGTTGAGGATGAGAAAAACAGGCTGGCAATTCAATAGGCAGGATAAAGTTCAGAGGCAGTGCTGTTTGCAGAGGTTCATTTCCATAAGGTGATGAAGTTTAACATTGTAGGAAGCAATTATTTGATTTGTAATGGGACAGAGCCTTCCTGAGGGCAGGAGGAGTTTTGCTTGGCTTCTGGGAGCATTAGATGCATGGCACACAGGAGCATTAGATGCATGGCACACAGGAGCATTAGATGCATGGCACACAGGTACACGCACCCCCGGGTTCACCCGCGCTGTTCTCCCTTCCTACAATGAATATTACCCTTTGGGGGCTCCCCAGTTCCCCGTGTGTGTGCAGATGGATATTAGGTAGGAGGTTTTACATGTAACACGGTAAATAATAGAGGGGCTGCAGCCTTTGGAAGCTCTGCAGCACTGATGTCAGATTGTCAAAGTCAGTTCACTTTCATGGATAATTCAGTAGCCCCTCTCCAGTCTAGACGAATGGAAAATGAACTGTGACATTTTATGTCTCTTAAAGTACCTGACTCAAACTAGTACTTTTTTCATTCTTGTTTTTTTTAATCCCTGCTGTATATTTTATATTGATTGGTTCCACTCAAGCCTGTGTTTTGATTGAGAAGTACTTCCTTTGCAATTGCTATTCATGTGCTGGTATAGACTGAATTCAGCAGAGATTCTGGGCTGTTTGGGTACCAGCTGAAGACTGTTCACACTGGGAGTGGATGTGAACACTGCATTCAAGTGCAACCACTGAAGTGTGCAAATAGGCATTAAAATGAGTAATGCTGTAGATTCCATGAATCTGGCACTTGGAGATTTAAAGAAGCATCCCCAGTTGATTTATTTTTGTCCTGCCTTCCTCTCTAAGGCAAGATCTGCCTGTGGGATTAACAAAGCCTTATCGTATGCTTAGTGCAGTCTAGATGTTTTCATTTACAGATCTCAGTGACAACCTGTACGTTCCAAGTCCCTACCAACCAGTGAATCAGTAGTCACTGTCCTCTAGCTCATATTCACTCTAGGAGACAGGAAATCTTAATATTGCCAGCAGCTTTTTTTCCCAACTGAAATTAGGGAACAGCATTTGAGGACAAGTACATTATGCAGTTAAACCACAACATAAACTCTAAAAAACTTATTTTCAGGTTCAGCATGTCTGATGTGTGATGCTGCAGCTAGGTAGCCTCCAAGTGCTTCAGATGTATCTGGAATATTCTCAGTCAGCTATGTCTAGATGCTAAATGTAGTAGATACTCTTGCTATATACATGGTATGTCTGATGCTTGTGGCCACAAGCAAACAATTGCTGGAGACAGAAGATAAATGAGATCTTAAAGCAGAAGCTTTGCAGCAGGTGTGAAATATGCCTGTGGTGCACAGGTATAGAGTAGGCCTCTGTTAGCACCAGTGTATTCAGTTCTAACAGGACATTTCTGCATTGCTATTGCAACACAGAAATGTAACATGCTGTTGGTAATGTATGCAATAGTAATGTCCCCTGTTTATTTAGCCACTAGTCAGACACACAGCAGTATGATGCCCTTTTTTGTCAGACGTGCAACGATTAAGAAGCAAAGTTCCACATAGAGTGTTTGGGTCTAAGTAGTCCATTTTTTTGTGTGTTGAAAGCTGCCATGTAATGCAGGGACCATCAGAGCTTCACTGTGCGTGGAGGTGCATGGACACAACCAACCAACAACGCTGCGCTACGTAACCAGTACTGTTTCGCCTTGTCAGAGACCTCCTTTGGAAACAGATCTGGCAATAAAAGCCTGCAGCAATAATAACTTCCCACTGATACCTTCCTTGTCGTGCACTCATGATGTGGCTTCCCTGTAAAATGCATAACCCACTATTAATAGCTCTCATGTCAGGTTTCAGCATTGCGTGCTTATTTTCGTGACTGAGTCACAAACCCCATAGTGACTGGAGCTGAAAATGCTGATAATTGTCTACATCTACTGTCATTACAGGGCTCCAGAGGTCACTGAGGGTTTTCAGGACTACAAAACTGTCACCATCTTTGACCTACAGCCGCAATGAGAGTACAAGAGGCAGTAACTCACTCAGATCTGGCAGTGCTCAGAGTACTTCCAGGGCAGGGGGAAATAGAGACATGCTCAGAGAAAAAGTGATTAGACTTCTGCTTTGGAAACTCTCTGAGAGTTTTACAAATCGTTACTGGGCAGAAAGAATTCAGCAACAGCCAATTTGCTGTTAACACAATTACAACTCGAAGGGCTGACTAGAGTTTTGCTGTGTGACAGGAATCTGATATCCTGCCAAAGGATGTTATGCATGGGAATTTCTAACCACAACCCATTAGGAAAAGCCACAGTACTGCTCTTTTGAGTGCCTGGCTGCAATTAGGCAGCTGTGGGACACTGATGTGAAGCCTTTATGAATAGAAACCAGCATGCCCCTGGGCAAAAGAAGTGTGTGAAGTGAAAGGATGGCTCAGCAGCAGCCGGGAACGAGCTCACATTTTGAGCAATACTGTATATTGCATGAGAAGTGGTTTTTAATGTGACAGGCATCTGCATTCACCTGAGTATTATAGGAGGCTGCCCCCCAGACAGTACCAGCACTACCGTTCATGATCTGAGCGAGTGGCAGGGGTGGCTCTTAAGCAGCAAGGTGTGAAGTTCAGCTGTGTATGGAAGGTTTTGCACAAGGTAACCTCCTAAATGGAGTCACTGATGCTGCTAAATCTTGTTAGGCAGTAAATGCATCCAGGGCACTCTTCAGGTTGGTTGCTGGTTGCAAAACTGTGAAGGAAGCATGGGAAACCTGATTTAAAAAGGTAGCTGGTGACTCAGTTTACAAAATTTACCCACTGAGTTTTCTGGTTTGTTACCTCAGAGCTTTAATTTGTGTTAATTTATTGGTGACTGAGAGAGATTGGGTTATACAGCCATAACTGGGCAGGTAAGAATAAACTATCAAGAGCTGTCAACATATGAATGCACTTAAGATAAATCAATGAAGGACCTTAGTTAATGTCAAAATATGAGTAATTTGAACCAACTCTGCCTTATCCTAGACTTTGCCTTTTATGTGCAAGGTGAGTTTGGAGGATCGGCTAGGGGGGTTAGAAAGCAGAAAGATTAGTTACACAGAAAAACAGGCCAGGGAGAAAAGCACAGGTGCCCAGAGACCCTCATCGACTGTCTTATCTGTGTTTGTGTTCCTGATTTTATCTATCTCAGCAAGCCTAGGAGTGCAGTAGTCATCACCATTGTTTCCTTTTCACAGCCTCTCATCTAATTTCTCTTACTAAAATATTCCAGTTAACCTCAAACTAGCACACAGGGGACTACAAAGATGGGGACTGTAGCATCTGTTACAAAGAAAGGCTGAGGGACTTGGGGCCTTTTAGCTTAGAGAGCAAAAGACTGAGGGTGAGCCTTACCAATGCTTGTAAATGCCTAAAGGGCGAGCATCAGGAGGATGCAGCCAGTCCGTTCTCACTATTGCCAAGCGACAGGGCAAGAGGTCCTGTCCTTTTCCTTTCAAAGCAAGCTCAGATGGGTAGCTCCATCAGAAGTATTCTATCTGCAAGCAGCATTTATTCTGAAAATATTTTTAACATCCATCATTCTCCAAAATGCTTCTTTTCTGTCAACATGGCAAAACCTGAGACTGCGTAAAAAGCCTCATTATCCCTGAAACGCAGCGCTGAAAGCCTTGTCAGGCTGCCTATTGAGTTTGCAAACACAAAAGTTGAGCACTCTGATTGATGCTGCCCTGTCAAAGCAGCAGCCAAGAGGATTTAGGTAGCTTTATTAAAGCTGGGTTGTACAGCAAGACCAAGTATTAATTCTTAATATGGTGGAACACAAGGTTGGAGCGTGTCTGCTGAGACTGCTTTTTCCTTCTCTTAGATTACCAGATTCAAGCTTACTGTCAAAATGCAGAATAGAGGTTTAGATGTCAAGTACTAACTGTATTCCACACCACAAAAATAAGCTTTCTGTTTTTACCATATGGCACTTTTAAGAAAAGGCCTCCAAACCCTGCCCCTGACTAAAAGAAATGGAGCACCTGAAGCAAAAGGTAAAGGATGCAGAAGAATGCCAGAGCAGTTACCTTCAGCTTTTTGGTGGGCACTTGACTCTTCAAGAAATGACAGTGTGAGGAACGAGCTCTTCTAATTACTGACAAAACTAGGGAAGGAGCAGAGGTGGCTGCGCCGTCTTGCTGATTTCAGAGCTTGAGACAACTGCCAGCCACGACTGCTCCATCAGGCAAGGTGGGGTTCTGGGAAAGCAGCCTCTGCAGCCGGATCCAGCCCATCCCCGCACACGGGACTGGTTACTGGTTTCTCCTCAGACGGCAAGGCTGAGTTTCTCTTGCATTCAGAAGGCTTGAAGCAGCACTTGTAGGCTTCTTTGCCTCCTTCACATTCTGACTGATAAGGAGCTAACATTTCTGCAGGAAAACAAAGGTTGTAACACAAAGAACGTCACAGTTAGTTGTGCTTCGTTAACTGTTGCAGAGAGAGCACAAATTGAATGGGGCAGAATGAGAGTTTTCCATTTTGAAAGCATTTCTCAGGCTGCTCTTGTCTTCAACACAGGCTTAATAGGAAGTGCGTCCAATCAGAGAACTCACTGAATCCCAGTTTGGTTGTCTGTCTATTTTTGTGCATCCAGAAGGTGGTAGAAAACCAGAGCAGCTTTCAACTATAAGCATAATGCTCATCAGTGACAATGCTGTGGGCTGTCAAAGTGTCTGGGAAGTTGGATCTATGTGAAATGTATGTGGTTGTGTAGTCTGCCACCTTCCTAGACAGCTGCCCAGAGGTGACCATACTGGTTGTGTCCCTTGCAGTGCCATAGGTTTCTAGTGGGGCTGTAGTCCATTGTGGAGAAAGGTCAGCTTGACCTTTTTAAGCCACATTTAACTTCCCAGCATAAAGTTTCAACTAGTTCTGTGTTTTTCACCAAATCCTGCAGTCCTACTTGTCCAGAGTTTTCCTTGTTTCTCCTCCTTTATTCTGTTTGGAGGCTGCTAGTGTGAACAACGTGGTCTATGGGAGATCCCACCTTCAGTTTTTCTGCCAGGGATGTTGTGGTGGTTTTCCTGTTCTGCATACACCTGACTTACTTTGCAAAATGTTTGAGTTTGGATTTTATTCTGCAGTGTTCTTTTTAAAAACCAAGTCTAAGCTGCTGTTTCTCTTGATCTGCTGGCTTCAAGCTGGGTGACCCAGTGAGAAGGGTAGGGAGCAGTAGTTCTTCCATTTCTCCCCTTAATTTAAGAGGGCAACTAATCCAACTCTCAAGCTGCTTTGGCATAAGGTAAGAAAGGCAAAAAGGATTGGGAATGAGAGGCAACTTGCAGGGAGCCAACGTGCAGACAGATGTGAGGCAGCAGACAGAAATGTCTTCAGGACTTAGAGCAGAGCACATACAGCCTGGAACAACGTCAGAGCTGCTAGGCTGAGAGCCAGGCTGAAGGGAAGGCCCCTTCGTTAGCCTGCAAGGACACAGTGACAGGGGGGATCTGCTTAGACATCTTTTGGGTGATTTTGAATTATTGAAGCTAATAGCTCCAGGTGTGTTCTAAGCAGCCCTTTTGTCCGTGGTCTCAGCATCAACAGAGCATCTACAGACTTCTAGGCTCTCAAAGCCTCACTGGAGTCTTGCACCATCTCAGGCTGAAAACACTGCCATTCACTGCATTGGTGAGACGTTATTGCAGCAGGCTGCAGCGCTCCTGGCACAGAGGAAACAGCAATTTCTTACTGCTTTCAGCGTTTTAAATAGCCTTCTCTGCTCCGAATTGCAGCTTGGGAAACAGGACTAGAGTGCTGAGGAAACTTTGCTAGCTTCTGTAGCATATTTTGTGAAAGTAATCAAATGCCTATCTCGGTTCTGGGGAGTTGGATGCACCTTTGAGTAAATTCAGATCTGCAAGATTATCAAACCAGGTCACAAAACACAGGGAGAGCCAGGATCTAGAACAGCTTTATCTGGACTTCCAAAACACTCCAGTTGTGCAAAATCAAATAGGACAGTTTTTCCTTCAGAAAGAGAAGTCACCAGTTGGAATCCATATCCTACTATGCAGTGTGGCAGCTTCTTCAAATACCTTTGACAGCAAACAGTACATAGACATTAGGATGTTTTGGTGTCCACATTCATATGAACTAACCAAAACTGAGAGCAGCTGTTCAGCCCTAAGGCACACCAGCAGTCCATGAGCTGATCTTTGAACAGCAGCATATTGTAAGATCAGGAGCCATGTGCAGGACATAACCCAAGCTCGGCTCATATCATATAGCTCATAGCTAGTTTCTGCCTGATAAACCAGGGTACAGATTTGATGAGCTTTAACATACAAGGTAATAAGAGCATTCCCTGAACACTACATAGAAAGAACCAGAGAGAGACATGAAAAGCTAATTGCTGTAAATTCTCAACAGCTGTAATGCAATGCAGTAAGAAACATCCCCAAGCATACTGCATTAGGTTCACTTGCACAGAAATCAAGAACTGGTTAAACAAGCAAAACTGAGATTGAGCACTCCCTAAATCAGTGGCTCCAGTTTCAGCATCATATGTACAGGAAAATGCTTGCTCTATGCCCAGCATGCACAAATTACAATTAAGCTAAAAATTATTTTCTTTCTTCTTTTTGACTTCACTTTCCTATAAGCATTTTTTCTTGCACAAACACTCAGCAAATAGCAAGCACACTGAAAATGAGATTCAAGAACAAGTGGTTGATTTCTTATCTTTGCACTGCAGACTAGGCATACAAATCAAGTACAGCATGCTCCTGCTTAAAATGCATCTTTAAATATCCATAAGTTCATCTTTATTTCCAATAAAGGATTTACTCTACCAGCTGAAAGACGTATTATTATACAGTCAGTTCTCCACTTCTACATTATCCTGAGTTTAGGTCTTAAATTGAAACAAATCACTCAGCAAAGGAATACTGACCTGAGGAGTGTATGTGTCTTCCTTGACAGTTGGAATGGATCACTGCTGCTGCAGGTCAGTCCAGTTTTCTTATACCTGTGCAGGCAGTGTTTGAGCTACAGATCAAACACTCCTCAGATAAAGAACAAATCCCAAACTTCCTCAAACATTTGCTGCTGGCTCAATCACAGAGTCACAGAATGGTCTGGGTTGGAAGGGACATCTGGAGATCATCTAGTCCAACCTCCCTGCTAAAGCTGGCTCACCTAGATCAGGTGGCACAGGGAGGTGTCCACGCGAAATAACCAAGCCATGCAGACTGTAAGACTTCAGTGTTTGATTATTCCATGGCGGCTGAGGTTGCTATACACACTGTTACTGCTGGCATGGGAGCTATGACGTGCTGTGGCATCTTATTTCAGGCATTCAATACGATGAAAGTCTCCTACTGTCTACTCCAGAGTTTGAAGCACAGCAATCCAGCAGTATTGGTTCCTTACTCACTTGACACGTGTCTGTAGCAAGCTTCTGGGGAAATCTGCAGGAGGATCTAGAAGTCTCCCCAGCACCAGCTACCAGCAAGTGCTACTAAAATGGAATTCACAGTTACCACTACTTTTTACTCCAGATAACAGGTAGCAGATCAGACTCTCAAAAGGTGTTTCGTGACAATCGGTGTTGCCTGTATCAGGTGTAGTTTCGCACTTGACTGGTCACTCTGAGAGAGTTTTAGCATTTTACTCCAACAAGTCTTAAGCAGCAGACCAGAGGTCATGGCATGAAGTCCGTGGCCGTCTGGTTAAAGTCACCTTCCCTCAGCAACTCGATTTGGTGAAAACTTCTGTTAACATTTTGTAGTTAAGCAATTTCTTTCTCTTCATTTGACTGCTGAAATAGGAGAGATTTTTTAGGAGTAAGGCTTGTAGTGTTAATTCTCACACTCCACATCCTTGCTACACTTGGCTAACATGTTTAACAAAAAAATTATGCCCCTTTCTTTTCCAAAAAACACATAACTGCTCATTTTTCACTTGAATATCAGGTGTCAGTCAAATGTGGGCCCCATAATTACTGTTGTGCTGTAATTTCCAGTAATTAAAATCCTGTGCATTAACCAGTTTTTTCTGAATGCCTTCTCAGAGAAAGCTGATTCCACTTTTTAATTCTGTAGTTTATTTCAAAGGTTCAATCTGACTTTAAAGCTAAAATTACATTGCACCAAAAATAGAACTCTGTTTATTATGACTCAGGAGGAAAAACCTCCTAACTAATATCATTCTGACACTTCTCATTGTCTCCATGATTTTTGATAAGTCAAATGTATTCGGTGCAGAAGTACCTCAAATATTCTTAGTTTGACTGAACAATAAATAAATCAGTAAGTAGAAAGAACATTTAATACTCCTAGCAAGTCATTCCAATGTAAGGAGAAAAAAAACTTTACTTAAAATGTGTTTTCTCCATATCTGAACTGGCTTAAAACTATTAGTTCTCATAATATTTACACAATGGCTATTGTATATTAATTAGCAAGAACATTTTAACCTTTAAGAACCAGAGGAGTTCAACTATTCCATAATTAACCTGAAATGCTAAGAGATTTTGGCTTGCCTGTGGTTTTTTGTTAGCTATGTCCTTTTTTTAACAGTTCTGGTGTCTGTGTTCTTTTTAGCCTGGGCTGTTTCGATATAGTTTTTCAGTAGCTGAATTACTGTATTTTATATCTGAACTTCACCTTCACCACCCTTCATTGTACAAGTCAATGAAATAGTTTATCTAAGTAGTATGGATCCAGGGAACCATCCAAGCTGTTCTATACTGAGCAGCAGATGACATATCCCTGTCTTGAGAGCGAGCTGTGAGCACAGGTTGCTTCCTCCTCTGTGCAGTGACACAACCTAGGATGAGTAGTTTGACAAAGCCAGCTGCTTTAGAGAGACCAGAGATGTCTTCCTGAATGGCACACGGGCAAGGACCTGATGGTGTGTTTGATCTGCAGCATGAGGTGAACTTTGCACTGTAGACTTTAGCCTTATGAAACCATCATCTGGCAAAATGGTAAGGCCAAGTCCCAGGCCTATTGCATCAACACCCTGTAGCTATTGCACATCTGGCATTGAAAAGCTCCCGGCAGAAACCCAGACATGCTCAAAAGGGGGAAATGGGGTTTGCCCATTCATATGTGAAGTAAGTGTAGTAATTTCTTCTGTATTCTTGAACTGGGTGGACAGGCTGATTTAATTTGTGCTAGTTATATGCTTAGCAAGCCTACCAATGTCAGCAATTCAATAGTTTCAGGGGAATATGGTGTGCATCCAGCTGTGCAATGGGATTTCCAAACCTAAATCTTTGCATTTGGCTGACTTGCAATAATGAGCCTTTCAAGGAGTGCCACAATCCTTTAATTGCCACACGTTTGGAAAGCCATTTCATCAAAGAATCAATGGGATAATCACTTAGGCAATTTGCATTATTGCTGCAAGCCCCACACGTGTGAAACAGCTTTTGCCTTAACATGATTTAAGGGCTGCTCTTCCTTAAACTTAGGGTTTGGTTTTATGGTCCTAATTTATAACTAGGTATCAAAACAGAAACAAGTCCAGCAAGTCCTGGAAATACCAGTTCATTAAAACAGCGTTAAGAGCCTTGTGTACGTGGTGTGTGTACAGCAGGTTTGTGCCAGGGTGGTGGGCTGGGAGGCTGGCTGGGCACGGACGCAGCAGTGTCACTGGAAACGAGAACAACGGCTTGGAAATTGTAAATTAATTCACTCTGGTTCCCAGCCTGCTCTCAGCTCTGATTGCACAGGGCACAGCCTAGCTCATGGGTTTCTTTCATCCTGTCTCAGACACTTTCTTTCCCTTCTAAGTAGTAAGCTGGAAAACTAACAAAGGACAAGTTGCAAGGGCGTGCTTGAAGAATACCCATTAAAAAGCGTATTTTAGCAAGCATTTGTAAATGATTCTTAGCATCCCTGAAACGCTTTGGACTGCCAGTGCTGAGGGCGATGCTTCGCAGCTGCACAGAGGCTGGGCCGGGCTGCGAGAGGAGCGGGCTTCGGCCCGGGGCTGGCGAGAGCCTTTGCGGCGCGGGGGCCGATTCCTTCCCCAGCGCACCTTCAGGCGCCGCCTGCTTTGCTTTCCTTTCCTTTCCTCGGGCTGCCAGAAAAGTGCCAATTAGTAGCAATTGTGATGGTGATTTCTGAAGTGCAGTTTAAAGGATTTCTGACTGGGTTGGAGCTGTTGTCAGTTGACTGACTGGAATAATAATAATAAAAAAGCTGAGTGCTTCAAGAGAAGCTTGTTAGGCGTCCCTGTGTGATCTGCCTGCATAGCCTGAACTGCCGCAGCTTTTGCATTCCAAAGAGGGATTTTCTTAAAGGCTTCAGTGGGCGCTGGGCTGCTTTATCTGCTTCAAAATATCTCCGGTTTAAATTCCGTTAAAAACCAAAATAAATGAGGATCTGGAAATAGAAAGGCAAAAAACTAAACTGCAGGGCTTCAGTACACCGGGATCCCTTAAGTGTGCTCTTATCAAGTGGAAACATATCGTGGGCTTTGGCATGTGCAGGGCTGCCGAGCGACAACTGGAAGCACTAAATGGGTTAAAACTCAAGGGGGCCGAGAGACCGAGCGTCGGTGTTGGTATTTCATCATAAACATCACAAAGTGGCAT
The DNA here is from genome assembly GCF_015220805.1 of Pogoniulus pusillus. NCBI lineage: Eukaryota > Metazoa > Chordata > Aves > Piciformes > Lybiidae > Pogoniulus > Pogoniulus pusillus. The sequence continues at coordinate 509,385 of NC_087282.1, read as the reverse complement.
AACTGACAGGCCATCCGAAGCAAGGCACATCTCCTATTTGCATACAACAAAGGCATGCTTGAAATGTAGATGAGCGGCATGAAGCCATCTTTTAAGGAGTGATCTTTGTTTAGAACATTTTCTTTCTGGAACCATACATAGTTAGCCTCTCGTGTGTTTGTGGCACTGCGTTTTTCCTCTTGCTGGTTTGATCTCGTAGCACTGTGAGACAAAGTCTGAGCTGCATCAAATACCATATCTTTGTAGAGTTCCCGAGAGGCTTTTAAGGGTTTTAAACTTAAACAAGTATTACTTTGATTTTGTGTGAAGACGTGGGCCTACCAGAGCTGCAGGAGCACGGGCAGGCCTGGCTGTGAAGCCCCGGGAGGGGACAGACTGCAGGAGCATCCCCAACACAAGTGCCACCTCGGGCTGCACGGCGCGGCCGGGCTGCCTCCCCTCGGAGCGCTCTGGGCTTCCCCGGCCGCACCTCGCCCTGCTGCGCTGCCCTTACCCGCACGCCGGCAGCGCCTGTGGGCAGGGGCAGCCTGCGCGGCTTGGGGTCAGTGGGTCTGTGCCTGCCCCGGACCACCTCGCGAAAGCCAGACTGGGAGAGTGGCCTCGGGGGTGGGTGTGCGGGGGCAGCTTGGGGCCTTGGAAACACTTCCATGGGTGACTTAACAAAACCTTTCTGGTCTGCGATGCTCGGAGCGATTTCCAAGCATCAGGTCAGACTGATGTGTGAGCTGTCACACACACATTATGTGTGGTGATTTCAGGGTATGTGTCCTGAAAGATAGTATATGCTTCCAAAATTATTTTTGAGGCTTATAGTAGCTATTGCTTTAACTCGGAGAATGAAACTCCCTTTTTTTCCTTTTGTGTGCTGTGTGTATCTGTTTCACAGCAGGGTTTAGACAGATGTAAATCATGAAGAGTTCTACAGAGATTTATGTTACAGCACTCCTATTTCCATAAAAATGAGATAAGACTTCTAATGCTGTACTGCAGCTTTTGTACATACAGGACTGCATTCTGCTTATGCAAGTGTCAAGTTCCTCGGAGGCTGAGGGTGTTGTGGAATATGCAGTAGCTGTCCTTTGGAGAGAAACAAGGAAACACTCAAAAGAAGCAATGACCAAAATACAGCTTCCCCAGCAACCTTTTCTAGTGCATATTATAGAAGGGACATCAAAACCACTGGGTTTAGTTCTTAATCTGACAAAATAGGGCTTAATTATTTTTAAATAAATGTTTGTGTTTTAAGCGTGTTGTTGAGGGTAAGTTGTTGTAGAGGGAACGTTCAGACTGCCAGAACTAGTGCAGGGACACTGACATCGTTGCGCTGCTGGAAGCAGTGGTGGTGCAGTTAACAGATCAGCAGTAGCTCAGTGACGTGCTCCCGTTTGTGTTCCTAGGAAATCAAACGCTTTGTTGTCTCACACAGTGGATCCAGACTCAGACCTCAGGATGTCTTTGGCGCTTTTCTGAGTACACACGTTTCAAATACAGACACATGTGTGTACAGAGAACTGCAATGGAGGCGTTTCTTTCTCATAAAACTACAGCAAGTGGCAATTTTCTAACATAAAACTATTGATTCAGGGATCTAATGTGTTTGTTTCTGGCTAAAGCCTGCCTGAATATATACATATTTTAACGTGCATATCTTCTGTGGACATTCTTATATATATATATATATACACACACCAAGAAAGATCCCTGTGATTAAAGTATGTCACGTATTTTAGGCATAAGCAGTTTGCCAAATTCAGAGTTATGATCACTGAACACTTCTGGGTAAACAGATTCAGCCTCTGTTTCTGGCAACCATAGCACATAATGTCTTTTATGTCAGGCTCTGTCTTTAAAATGATCCTTATGACTGCTTGGAGCTATCAAATTCCTTTAATGGTTGTTAAGTTTTCTAATTTCCATGCTAGTTTATTCATAGAATTTGTTTTGTACCAACATTACTCTTTTAATTTGATCATTTTTATTCTTCTGATCCATTTAAAAGAAAAAATTATAATTGTGTTTTGGAACTCATTTTAGTAGGCAAAGGAGCAAGAATCCTTTCGTTTGCTTCACTGTAGAGCTCACTGTTCGCCAGTCAGGCTCAGCAGTTCTGTCCTACCCCCGTGTCAATTCTACTTCATTTGTTTTGTTGCGGTTCATGCAACCTGTGTAAAACCTTCTAGATAAGACACTGATGCACTGAGCTAGAGCAGGGATGGCTGCCAATATCGGTAGCAAAGCACCAGAAATGCTTGTACAAAGAAATCAGAGTGCATTTCTCTGGCTCATGGTCATCTTAGCCAAGAATGCTCTGAGAGAGGCGCAGCAGGGACAGCCCTGCAGAGGTCTAGGCTCTCCCAGCCCGGAAAACCTTTGCCATGGCTTTTGGTGTATGTAATGCAAGGAAGAAAGGGAAACACTGGGACGGAGATAGGAAAATGGAGGCATTAAAAAGAAGTGTTGTGGAGTAAACGGGAGTTGCTAGGATGGAAGAATTCTGGGATACAGTCATTCTGATAATTAATATTCAGAAGATACTTTCATCTTGTCATTTCCCCTACCTGCTACCCCCAGGGTACCATTTCCTGTTATTAGTGTACTTAAAGTTTAACAGTGTAAAATGTCATTCTACCATCAGACTCGAGGTCATCTGGTTCTTCACGTTTGATATTCTACTGCCCTTTGAGCTGATGGCTTCCACCTTCCAGCTGCCAGAAAACTCCACCATGGGGTCTTTAGGGAAGCCATCAGAATTAGGTAGGCAGCCTCCAGCTCACTCATTCAGCAAGGCCTTTGACACCGTCTGCCACAACAAGCTCCTGGCAAAGCTCGTGGCATGGACAGATTCACTCTGATATGGGTCAAGAACTGGCTGGAGGGCCGGGCCCAGAGAGTGGTGATGAATGGTGCCACATCCAGTTGGCAGCTGTCACCAGTGGTGTGCCTCAGGGATCAGTGCTGGGCCCAGACCTGTTCAATATTTTTATTGATGATCTCGATCAGGGGATTGAGTCCAGCATCAGTAAGTTTGCAGATGACACCAAGCTCCGAGCAAGTGTGGATCTGTTGGAGGGTAGGAGAGCCCTGCAGAGGGACCTAGGCAGGCTGGATGCCATGGTCTGGTTGATTGGACAGGGCTGGGTGATAGGTTGGACTGGATGATCTTAGAGGTCTCTTCCACCCTGGTTGATTCTATGATTCTATCATTCCTTTCTCATTTGCAGTGTCTTTGCTACCTACCCTTATCTGCCCTTACAGTCTTTTACTGCCACGTTCTGCAAGTTAACAAAGTTCCCTGTGTGTGTTTGGATAGGTTTATTTTACCATATCTCCTTTATCTCCTAAATCAGTTGTCATTCTGACATCTCAAGTTGTGGGTAAACCATGCTGTCTGTCATCCCATTTGTCACATACTTTGCAAGGAAAGTAAATCTTTGTGGGTTCTTCCCTCTGTGTGGAAGAGAAGTTTATCACAGAAGAGCTGAATAATAAAATATAATTTACTTCTCTAGATTCAAAGGCTTTTTTTAGACAGCAAGGAATCCGAGCGCCTTCTTTTTGTGGAATTACAATGCCAATGTTTTTATGCACTGTTCTGAGTGCTCCCTTTCTGACTTGTTTCTCTGAATAATTTAAGCTATATCTAAATTTCTTTCCTTGGGAACAAACCAAACCTTTGACATGAACATGCAAATACAATAAAATAGAATATTGCAGAGAGGGTAGGAGTGTGGTATGGGTACATTTTAATTACCCAGTTCATGAGAGCAGTTCATGTCTACAGTGGAATTTCCTGCACAGAGCAGGCAAATCACAACCACTTTGCTCTCTGTAATTTTGTAACCACCACAGCCATTTCAGGCAGGAATTCAGGTCTTGTACAGACAGTCTGAAATAATTTTGCATTTCCTGGTTGGCCCTGTTCAGCAGGTTATAGGAGTCTAAAATCAGAGAGTCCATATGCTCAACTCCCTGGCAGTATCCTGCTGCTCTGAAAACTCCAGCACTACCGAGCTGGTTTATCCCACAGTGCTTTAGGTGAAACCTGCTGCTCGCTTCTGGTTTCCTGCAGCTACATTGAATGCAGGTATTGCACATGCACAAGAAACAAAAATGATGTGCTGAAAGTACTCATCAAAAATGGTAACGGTAAATAGTTCTCCTCCCTTGAGCTCCGGGTGTGTGAGTATGTAGACCTACATGAATGACATGTAGAACGGTGTCCAGATCCCTGCTCTTTTGTTTTTGCTAGGAACATTTATCATATTTCTTGACAGAACTGCTAAAACTGTTAACATATTGATGTAATGTGAGAAAGATACTGGGTTCTTACATGCGTTGTTTTGTGTGTAAACACTAAGGGGGGGGGATGTGCCCAATCTTTCCTGCTTTCAGCATGTTTGGTCTGTTCACACTGCAGCCTTCATAATCATTATCATTGCTTATCATCATTGCTCACACAGCTGTGTGCTGCAAACTCCTGAGAGACATTTGCTTCAGAAGAGTTACTCAACATGTTCTCTTTAGCAGAACATCAGAGGCCAGAAGGGTCCTCTGCTTCTGTTTGCCCTTCTCACTTCATCAGGTCTGCAGCCACCTCAGTCTCCTGCCTCCCATGCCCACTGTGCATTGTTATGTGGCCTCTTCTTCCAGTTGACTAGCAACAGGATGAGAGGAGGTGGCCTCAGGTTGGCTCAGGAGAGAGGTTTAGGTTGGATATCTGGAAAGGTCTCTTTGCTGCAAGACTGATCAGGCATTGGGACAGGCTGCCCAGGGAGGTGGTAGAGTCACCATCCCTGGAGGTGTTCAAGAAATGTGCAAACATGGACCTTCAGGACACGGTTTAATGGCCATGGTGGTGTTGGGTTGATAGTTAGACTAGATTATCTTGGAGGACTTTTCCAGCCTTGATGGTTCTATGTTCTGTTTGTGAGCCCTGGCAAAGGTCTGGATGAACCCTACCCACACATAGACATGATAAAACCCAAACAAACCAAGAACAGCAAAACAACCCAAACCCCAGAAACCCTAAGGATTTCTCAGCTGGTGTTTTTCATTCGTGTTAGCAGTGGCCTGCAAATAGCTGTACTGGTGCCCTGTGAGCTGCCAGCAAAGTAAGTTCCAAGAATGCTGGGCTGGGCTGGCTGTGCTAAAGCACTCTGCACTGTGTGGTTGCATCCTGTGTCAGGTCTTCATAGACCAGCCACATGTGACAGAAGTGACATCCTCACTGCTGCCATACACGCCTGCCCTGGCTGCTTTGGACCTGCAGGTTGCCTTGCCAGGCTTTGATACAACTCCGCTTTCAGTGGCACTGTAGCCTGAGTCAGCAGTTAGTATGTGATGTACTGGTAGCTGGTTTCTGGGTTTGAACTGGCTATCTGTACACCTATTAACACTTCACCGGTGGGAACTGCAGCTGGATGCTAATCCCCCTCAGACAGGTAGAGGCTGCTCACACCTTGGGAAGGGCCTTGCTGGTTCAGTTTGTGCACAAACCAGCCAGCCAGAAGTTCTGCTGTGGCACAAAGCCTGTCTCTGCAAACACAAGAGCTACACATTTGCAAATCCTACTGCATAAAGCATATCCTGCAGGAAGTTCTGGAATTCCTAAGCTTCCCTTTCTGTGTCATTTCCAAACTCCCTTTCCATGGAAGGGTAACATTCTCTGTGGTTTAAGCCAGCAAAACCCTGTCGTGCCATGGGGAAACAGGACTGTTTGCATCTGCCTGCATTCAGGATTCCAGAGTAATCTGGCTCCCACACAGCACAGCTGAAAGTTAAAATTTGTCTTTGCTCAGTGTCTCAGTATCTTCATTTCTCCAATTACTTTCCAGGGATTGAGGTACAGAATCTGATTTAATCTTGCAGAAATTGCCTTTGGGGATTTAATAAACTCTCCTCTCTTTGCCACACAACATTGAATCTGACGCCATATTCAAGGCAAAGAGTTTGTCCTTTATTCCTTGGATGTGTAACTTCCATGGTCTAAAGCAAACTGAGGAATCTTGCACCTGAAGCTCTAGGATGTTCAATGCCCCTTTTAAAGCAGAGTAGCTAAGTGTGCTGAATATGAATTAGTGATTGCTTTGACAAAACAGAGTGATTAATACCCCTTGCTGTAATCAAATGAAGCTATAAATATCTAAGTTGTAAAATCCTGTCTATTATCTATGAAAAAATTAGGTTTTATTCCTCCCTGACATGTCTATGGTATCTTAGACTGCTTTTGAGTCTGAGCTTTCAAAGATTTCCATAGATTTGAAAATCTGTCCCCTTCTCCCCATATTAAATGTCACTGTCAGTTTACTCCATGGAAAATGAAGTTTATTTGATATGGTTGTCATGATTCTTGTATAAGCAATGCACCTTTCATTTTCCTTTGTAAAGCAAAAGCTGACATGTATTCAGACTTCTCTGCAGTGACTTTTTCAGAGCAAAGCTGTAGTAATGTAGGCTTGCTTTACTCAGGTAATTTACAAAATACATAAACATGTAATAGTCTAAATTAAAATAAGGCAGATAGAATACTTATGTGCTATACAGCAGGATTTACTGTGAGTGGAACATGGTGGCTGCAAATACCACTTGGAAGCTGCTGAATCCAGTGCGTGTTTGTGCTTGCCTAGACCAGAAGGTCTTTGCCAAGCAGTTATGAGAACCAGTCTGTAAATATTCACCCCACAGCATTTACCTCAATTTCTTGGGCTCTTTCTTACACTGAGACAAAAGAGCAACAGTGACCCCTTGCTTAGTGAGAACCCTCTTAGGGTCCAGGCCATTGCTCCAGTCAGGCTGCACAGTACTGAGAGGAATAGTTTCTGCACCACCAGGGAACAGGTTGCCCGGGGAGGTAGTTGAGGTCCCATCCCCAGAGATATTCAAGGTCAGGCTCTGAGCAACCTGCTCCAGTGGAGGATGTCCCTGCTGAGTGCAGGAGGCTTTAGCTGGGGGACCTTCGGAGGTGCCTTCCAACCCAAACCATTCTATGATTCTCTGATTTGCAAACGATTTGATTCTTTATCATCTGTAACTCCATTTAGCAGGACAAGGGTCACAGTCTGTATATGCTGGGAATCCTCATTCTCCCACAGAAATACTCAGTCTAAAGTGGCCAGTCTCTAGCTGGCTGCCTGGCTACCATCTAGCAAGATCTAGGTGTACCTGCACCACAGTGATACTTCTGTCTGTTGGTGTTTGATTTGTCTTCTCTATTAAAGAACAGTATTAGCTGAGTTCACAGAACACCTTAATTCCAGTCTTGTTGCATGACTGGGTTTCACTGAAATCTGTCTCCTGTACAGCTGCTGACACTGTCCCTAATTATGACATGGCCCAAATCATCTGTCAGCAGCAAGAAGAAAAACAAGAATTTAATGAGCCATAGAGTGGCCAAGAAGGAAATCCAGCACCTACCGTTAGTTTAGGTGCTAACTTCCTAATGAGTGTTTCCATGGATGAAGTGAGATTTGGTGTGTTAATTAAATGCCTTTTCTACTTCAGGAGTGCTAAGCTATGGCGCAAACTGGCCTGCAGTGCATTCTGCTGAAGTGGGCTGCTGTTGAAGTGAGTGCTTCAGTCTGTCATACTTGCCTGAACAGTTGTAATAAATGTAAAAGGATCCTTTGCAAGTCTAGCTGGATTATTTATTATTAATAATAGCCTCGAAGATGGATCAGGCACTGTGCAAAAATGTAACTGGTGGTGATGCCAAAGGGCTTGCACGAAGAACCAGGCAGAGAAGCAGCAAAGATGTGACTGGAAACCTGTAGCTTTTTCCCTCCATCACTACCATTTTCCCTCACTGAAAAAACCTAAGCAATGCTGCCTGTACTTCTCTCTGTGTTTTTCCCAAGTTCCACTTGTTTTATAGCACAGCTCTCACTACAACACTCCAGGTCTAACCTATTTGTACCGTATTTGTCCTTACACCTAGGAACGTAGAATGCTTGGGGTTGGAAGGTACCCCCAGAAGTCATCTAGTCCAGTCCCCTTGTGCTTAGCAAGGACATCCCCAACTACACCAGGCTGATCCGAGTCCCATCAAACCCGACCCTGAATGCCTCCAGAGGTGAGACCTCCACCACCTCCCTGGGCAACCTGTTCCAATGTTCCACCAGCCTCACAGAAAAGAACTTCTTTCTAACATCCACACTTCTTCCCGGTGTCCAGATTCCTCATTAATCACAGTATCACAGTATCACAGTATCACCAAGGTTGGAAGAGACCTCACAGATCATCAAGTCCAACCCTTTACCACAGTGCCCAAGGCTAGACCATGGCACCAAGTGCCACATCCAACCTTGCCTTGAACTGCCCCAGGGACGACGACTCCACCACCTCCCCAGGCAGCCCATTCCAGTGCCTAATGACTCTCTCAGTGAAGAACTTTCTCCTCATTTGAGTACCTTAGAATCCTTCTGAATCTCATAAAGCAATTTAGAGGTCACCATTTATTACAGGGGAAGTGCTGTGTCTTACCTAAATGAACCTAGCACACATGCAAAGAAAACAGCCCTGTTTGTTTTTCAGCAGCCTAGTCAAGACTATATTTCTGTTCATGGAACTCTCCTAATAGAAAGGAGAGAATTAATTCTGGAGAGGAGATGTGGTGAAGCTGTGGAATAAGATCATGGGTAGGTCTGTATTTTCTAAACCCTTCGTGTCCTAAGGAGAAAGGGCACAGAAATAGGGGCCGGCCTGTTCAAAGCCAGCACAGGGGGACTGCTTTCCTCTTGGGACTGATGATTAATCTACATCACTCACTGCCATATGGTCTCCTGAACTGAACATTAATAAGAATAAAATAACACTCTGCTGGAAACGATTGGTATTTAAAAATCTGTCAGAGTACTGAAAGGATTACAAATCTTCCTGCTTTCTTGCATAAATGGTCTTGTGGCACATGTGCCAAAAAGAACACTTTTCACAGGGTAGATTTGTCTGCTAAACAAAGAGGTTTGGGTTCTTCCCTGTAAAACGCCACTGTTCAAGGCAGGATTTGGGATTAGATGGGATGATGGCTTTGATCTGTGCTGGCCGTTCCTCTTGACACTCCACTCAAGGAGTTCCAGGTGTAAAACTTGTCACCCTGACGATTTTTGATCACCTGGCTGCCTCGGGAGGTGGTGGGTTGCCCCGTGATCTGACAAGGTGTTGTGCTGGGCTGAGAGTTGCAGTCGAGCTTTAGACAGCAGTGAGCTTTTACTGACAAATTATCCTCTGCTCAGAAGTTGAGAGCAGTGGAACTGCTGAGGAGCCATTAACTCCGTTTGCGTAACCTGTGCTACCATAATTAAGAGGGTAGCAGGAAACCCACAAAAGATTATTTTACAACCTACTAAGATTTCACCTTTTATTTGATTCACATCTTTAATAGTGGCAGCAAAAAGATGCCCTCACTTAGGCTGAGGAAGGCTTGAGAGAGAGGTAAGCAGATGGATGAAGTGGTTCCCCAAACGCTGCTGTTTGACATGCACTCGGAGGTGCTGCTGCAGTGGAGGGAGGTCAGCGTGCCTTTGATGTGTGCTGAGCTATTAGCTGTGGTGAAAATGCTGCCTCATTAGTGCATGCTTGAAGGAGTGCAAAATAATGGCTAAGTCATGGAGCAATAGGATGGGGCTTTCCTGTCCAGGAGTAGCATCATTTAATGTTGGGGGAACACGAAGAATTCCTGCTTGTAATGCACACACTGTCACTCTCCTGTGCTTGCTAAAAGGAAGAGCAGACTCGTTTGTTTCACTCAACTACAGAGTCCCTCCTTGCAGGCCACGTTTGCAGCACACGTGGTGAGCCCTACAGGGTAGTTAATAGCTGCTAACTCTGGCCTTGGTGGCACAGGGGTTTCAAGTTAAAGTTTAAGCAGCTCCTGCTGTACACATTTAGTTCAAGAAAAGCCTGGATGAGTCACTTAGTGCCATGGTCTAGTTGACTGGATAGGGCTGGGTGCTAGGTTGGACTGGATGATCTTGGAGGTGTCTTCCAACCTGGTTGATTCTATGATTCTGCAGTAAGTCACAGAAGAGTATATGGTTGTTCAGTGGAAGTACTTGGTCTGTTCAAGAAGAGTTAACTTTGGGTCACAGTCATCATGCACAGAAGCACAGCTGACCTGGCACCAATTGCCTAGGAAGGGATCTACAAATATTTGGACCTATCACCTGTCACAATGGATGCTCAACCAGAAACTCTTGGGCTTGTGACTCCCACTAAGGCTAAAAAAATCTGAGCGTAAAGCAACTCTGTCCCCGCCTAAAGTATCTCTCCCAGTTACCAGTGACAAGTGAAGCTTTTCTCTGGGGCAGGAGGGAATGCAGAAGCCAATGTCTTCACACTGTAAAACCTCTGCCTAATCCTTTCTGCCTTGTATTCTACAGGACCCCTTCAGCTCTTGTTACAGACCTTTAATGAAAGCTTGGGAAGTGTTTTGTTTTGCTGTGGGGTTTCCAGGCTGTTGCATTTCTGCAAGTGGCTGAGAAGATTTTCACAGCAGGGCCATGTAGTCCTGGTGAGGCTGGGATGCTGTGAGACACACTGTCAGAAGGTCATGCACCTGGCTCAGTGCATGACCTTCTGAACCATTCCAGGTTTATACCTGTCATTTAGGAAGTTTTTAGCAATGTGTCCAGCTTGGTTCACATAGAACTGCATTTGTGTGTCTGCAGCAGGGCACTGGGCCCTGTGAAGCGTGCAGACAACATTTGAGGCTGGCTCTGGAAGATCGTTTGGAAGACTGAGCTGGGAGAAGTGATGTCTGATGCAGCCTCTGCTGTACCAGCTCATGGAGTAGTCCCAGGTTTCATTCAGTGGAAGGTCTCTTGTTTGCAGTCCAAAAGAGGTTTTGGAAATGAGCCAGAGTGTGGACAGTGTGGCAGGAACCTCAGAGCAACATCCAAGGGTGATTCTCCAGAATTTGCTACTCCCCTCTTGTCCAGACATATACAAATTGCAACATGACTTAACCCAGCCTGCTTGGTGCTTTGCTGCTTGCTTAGCTCCCCAAAGCCCTTCCACTGACTTTCAGCAGATTCTGGATTGAATTCCCAGGCAAACCCAGTGAAATAATTGTGAGTACTAGAGGTGCTAAGGATGAAAAGCTTTTAATTTTGCAATGCTTCCCAAATACTTAGGGGCTCAGATTCGATAAGAATACCAAGGCTTTTGAGTTCTGTTGTTCTCTATGCTGCAGTAAATTATGGAGTAGTGCAATACGTGCAGCTCTCAAAGATGATCCGCACTGAGGTATGTTTAACAGGGAAGCTTTATTCCCCTGTTACCGAGTGGTGTATAAACAAAAAACTCCCTTTGATTGAAGATGCATCTAATAAGCACAGCATTAGAATGCACAGCAGTCACCTTTTATTTCCCAGTGTCTGAAAAGGTACCAAGTATTGACTAGTTTTGTCTAGCCTAGCAACAATCCCAAACTATTCTTTGTGAGTGACAGAGGAGAGATAGGAGTGGAAGGGGAGACAAGACACAAGCGTTATCTCTGAAGTACAATCAGATTGTCATTTCATTTTGTGTTACTGTTAGCAAATCACAGTTTGATTGTTTAAATGCATCTGTGTTTAAGGAGTCCTGCAGCCGGGGAGCGTTATAAGAAAATCCATCATGCTCAAAGGAAAATGCTTTATGCTGCTCAGAAAAAGAAATGAGAAATGTGAAGTGTTGTGAAGAAGTGTTCTTGTCACTTCTTTCGAATATGCAGGCATGTGGCATGTTCTTTTCAATAGTGGCTGGCCATTACAGCTGTAACGTGGTAATAGAGTTCAGTGTGATCAGCAGCACGAGATGAGAACATGCAGGCTGCTCTGATACTGTACAAGAAGAAGCTCTCATCTTCTGTTCAAGGCAGTTTCTTCAAAAAAGGAAAACCCCCAAACAGGCAGCTGTAAAAAAAAAACATCTGTGCAGCCTTTAAAAGAAGCAGCTAATAGTTAAAGATCTGAACTGCACTTTCTGGTGAGGACTCGCTGTCTGACCTTGACAGAAGTTGATCAGCTTGGTTTTATTCACATCTAAGATACTCTGATGTCTAAGGTACAAGCTGAGTATCACTCTGTGCTACTTCTTCAGCTCTTGTGAAGCACATTAAAAGCCTCCGTTTATGCGTTAACTCATAACTCAGATTTGATTTCATCCCATGTCTGTAGAGTCTCCAGCTAAGTACAGCCCTGATAAACAAGGATGGAGTTGCTTTGTGTTCCACAATTAATTGCTATTATTACCATTAGTCATTTTACAAATGGATAAATGCATAGTGCTGTGTTACTTACAAAGTATAATTACACCAGTTGCAGTGTCCTCACTGATTTCTTCCACAGTTAAGGTAGGCATCCCTGAAGGAGAGCTCTCGCTAGATTCAGAACCAGTAGTTACCAGTGAGTATGCACTGAAAGCACACTGAAAGCACACTGAAAGCACACTGTGCGGGTGGCTGCATGTGCGGAGTCACGTGAGGACAGTACATGAGCGTGAGCTCTTCTCTGCAGTGCATTTCCAGGTGTCAAGAACAACACTCTTCCACTGGCTCACACAGTCCCTGAGCTTCAAGTTGGGGCAGACTGAGACAGTGGAGCCATCTGTTCAGCCCTGCTGGAGCTACAGCAAATGGTCCTTTGGCATACTATAAGGAACAGTCCAAAGATCTTTCTCTGTCTCGTCATTGTCATCAGGAATAGGGACCTCCTATTTCTTGAGCCTGAAAGCCTCAAGAACATCAAGAGCCTCAGAGGCTCAGGAGCCTCAAAAGCTTCTGCTTAACCTCTCAACTTCATCTCTACACTTCCCTACAACAGAAGAGATCTCTTCTAGCAGCAACAAGAAAGAAGGCTATAACAAGAAGAAGAGGACCAGCAGGACTGGACTCTGGGACCAGAGATCCATCTTTGGGATCCTCGAGTTGTTGGTAGCTATGGGACCTCTTCCCCTTTTCCCTCTTCATTTTACTTTTCCGCTTTCTCTTCTCACTCTTCTTTATTTCTTCAGTAAAGTTTCACAGCTGACTGAAGTAAAGCCCTTGGCGTGAGTCACCTGTGTTTGGTACTTTGAGATCACACTAACGAACCACTGAGTCCTCTGTTCAGACCCCGACACATACCCCATGCAAACCTTTCTCCATACTGAGGTGAGGCAGTTCTCTGAGGGGGGATTCTTTGGTATTGAGCCGTGTTTGTGTTACAAATGATACATTCATTGGATACTTTGCAAAAGGTTTGAAATATTTTGAACTGGTAGGGCAGAATGTAGAGAAGTGGAGTGCTTATCTTGTAGTTAGCTGCTCCAAGCCTCCCTGGACTTCTTAGTCCTCTGCTTGGCGTTTCCACCTTGTTTCCATCTACTGCATATGCTTGGCTGTGACTGCAGAGTAACAGCCAAATAGTTGTGCCTGGGAAGCTGTGGGAGCAGTGGCAGGCTGTCCTTAGCAACCTAGCCCTGCACTGCAGCTCAAGAGCAGGGTTTCTCGGGGCAGCTGTGGGGACAGCCAGGCACTGCTCCACGTTCTAGGTACACCAGGGCTGCTTCTCTGACTGTGTTAGAGAGGAAGTGGTGCACCTTAGACAAAGTATTTCGTATCAACCTATTTTTTATTCACTTTCTTGGCAACCTCCTGAGGAAACAAGACATATCAAAATTAAACAGCAGCAGAAAAATCAGTTACTGAGGTGGAGCTGAGAGAAGCAAAAGTGACAGCAGTTATACGGAGAAGCGCTGGCTCTTGAAGTTAAGCTGCTATGTCACATACCATCAATTGGACTATTATCTGGCACAGGAGGACTGTAATAAATTGTCAGATTTTCTTCTTAGCTGAAATGATGGGATGGAAATTGTGCTGTGTATTTCTGGACAGGAATGGAGCCGGGGGGGGGGGAATCCAACGTGTAGCTGATTTCCTCACACACCAGACCTGCTGTGATGCACAAACCCAGTTTCCAACATGTAGCTTTTAGAAATCTTGCATGATAAAAGCTGAAATGGCTTACAAAGAAATCTTATCTCTTCTCTGGGTAAATCAAGTCAAGGTGGATAAAAGTCACTAATGAGAGGAAAAAAAATAATTTCCCTTTAAATGCAAGAGAAGAGGTGGTTTCAGATGTATGAGGCTTCTCTCTTTGTCAGAGAGAATGGTGAGGAATGTGGATACAGATCTCTCTGGTCTGTAATATTTTCACTTGCAGTAAACAGAATTACAGTACCAGAATATTTGGTTCTCTAATAGCTAGATCTGATCACCATTGCTTTTGGGGTCAGGTTATGGAAAAAGAGTATCTGTGATCTTTTTGGAAAGCAGCTCATAGTATGTAGTGATGGTACAAGCAGTAGATCAAAATACTCCTTCTACATTCCCAGAAGCAGGCCTTGCCCAGCAAAAGCATTCCCTGACCAGGATCTACATGTGTGTATGTGTAATGATAGGGAACTGAGAGCCATTGCTGAAGTCTTGGCTGAATCATAACACAATTGTTGTAGTCAGCCCCTGAAACCATTCTGCACTCTTAAATCATGGCTAAGGCTCCAAGGATCTAGTGTGGTATTACAGTTGTCTGAAAGATTTCTACTACTGTAAACAACAAGCTCTTGACTGACAGCTTCTCTGGATGGAAGTAAACAGAAATGCCATAAAAGGGGGGTGAGGTTAGAAGCAAGTGAATTTAGAAGCCATTAAGGGCTATTAGCCAGTCATACACCTTTTGCAGTCAGCTGCTGCAGTAGTTGTATAAAAGCTCACTTGTGAGACTCTTTGGCTTGGGAAGCTCAGACAGTGAACCAAATGTGTACAAGAGAAGAGAATGTGAAAACCTTTCTAAGTATCTTCAGCTTTCCTTTGAGTCTTTGCAAGCCATTGCATGTGGAAGGTTCAAGCTCTGAAGTAGAACCGTGTATCCTATCAAGCAGTGTGTGTAGTAAGCCCATCATGAGATGGGGCTGTGCAATCTGCTGCTGTACTTGGATCTTCTTTCTTGGCAGACAGGGATTATCATATATCAGAGTGTGCGTTTTTATCTCAGTTCAAAGGTCTGGGTTGTAGGGTCTGAAGTAAGTCTCTTTCCATCAGAAAATGGAAATCCTATCTAGCAAGGTCAGTAAAAGCTTGTGCAACCAACCAACGTGTGGAAAACAGGTCCTGGGCAGTGCATGTGAAAACTGCACAGCAACCAGCCAGTCTGTCAGAGCCCTCAGAAACAGAAACCAGATTTACCAGATTATTTACTTGTATTATTCCAGTGCCATTAGAAACTGGGCCAAAAATGGAGGTGCCAGAGCATGTTGAAGAAGTGTGAAAAATCATCAGGCATAAACTGTATCGATCTATGAATTCTGAAGGAAAGTACTAACATAAGCAAGCTGTCAACAAAAGTGTGTGGTTTCCGTCTAAATTACTTGTAAGGGAAGGAAGTAGGTAGCAGCTGCTGCATCTAGCATTACAGAGTGCTAGAAATGGTCCTGGGATCGTTTCAAAATGAGGGAACTTGCTAAGAAACTGTTTCCAAAGCTCTAAAGCCTCCCCTCAGTGTGAGAAGAACTGCAAAAACCTGACTGATACCAGCACAGCTTCTGTAATAGCACAGTCCCGGTGCCGCCTGGCAGCGTTCCCTGTGTGCCGATTGAGCAGCAGATACACTGGAACCTGGGCATCGTTGCTTGGAATATTAAAAGATTAAAGTCCCTGACAGATTAATATAAAAGCAGTTGTCATGGATTGGCAGGTAAATTATTGCTTTGGATTAGAAACTGGATAAGGCTCTAAAATAGGGTGGGAGTGAGTAAACAGTTTAGGGCAGGGTTGTCTTGAGAGTCTGCTCTGCTGCAACAGTAACAAAAGACTTTAACAAAAGAAGTTGCAAGCTGATAGGTGGCACATGAGAAAGTGGTTTAATGAAGGTCACCGAGGTTCAGGGATGTTCAAAGCTGCCTTCTTGGCAGAGGAACTTCGAATTGACCAGTGGGATAGCTGGGACAGTCGCTGTGTACAGCCAAGCGTCCTGCAGAGTGCTGTGGGGATTGAATCCTGCTGAACACTCTAAGCACCTTTCTGCTTTCTCTACTAGCAGCTGTGGCTTCAGAGGGATGTGAACAGAGTTCCTCTCTTCGGGTGCAAAACTTTGTATGGTAGCCAAGCCCATGGTCTAACTGGAAGCAAGTATTTCTGGGTGTTTTAAGGAAAACCTGGGCTGTCCTGTGAGGTGATGCTCATACAGCTGCTATTTGTGATGCTTTTGCTGTAGGTATATATCTTCATCCTGTGGCTCAAGAAGCAGGCAGCAAATCTTTACAAGCCTTTAACAGAGCTTGCCAGCCATGGCACAGATTTCACATACCATCTGCTGTGTGAAGGACACATTAAAGTGGTCCCCCATTTCTCCAAAGCATCAGCACATTCGTGCAAATCCCTATTCCCCTACCTGCACTTGGGAGGTGGTGGAGTGTGCCAGCTACACAGTTCATTGCAGCCTATTTGGGCTGTGCATTTCCAGGAAGCCTGGACAAGCCCGGAATGGCTGAGCTGCAACACTCTCAGATGTACTCCACATTTTCAGCTGCAGCAGAGGTAGTCAGCTACTTAATAGGCATAATTACTCTGAGAATAAATTTTATCCAAAGTCCCATTAAGAGTGTAACAAAATTTTGTGGAAGTGGTTGAAACTTCTGGATGAGGGTAAAGCCCTGACACTCCCCGCTGAGCTCACAGGAGCTCTGCAGAGGACAAATCCATTCTTTTCACAGTTGGAGTTACTGGGTTGGGAGTCTGTTTGACCAGGGAGACAAAAACACAAGAGAATGTGCAGACGCATGAATAATGAGTTCAGGGCTTCTGCTGGGATTGCTGACTGGACCAAACAATTCAGCTTCCTTACAGGGCTGGGAGGACTTCTCCTCCAAATTGATTACAATGACTTCTGCACAGCAGAGGAGATGTTTCTGGTGACACAGTCTAGTGATACTTAGCTTCTGGAGACCGTGACCTTGCTGTGGGATTTTGCTTTGCATCAGGATAAGTTCAGCTTAAGAGAGCCAGCACACTGGAAGAGTTCTTGACAGTCGGTGTTTATTACTCTTAGTCTGTCGCTCGGACCCACTGCAGCATCATGAATTGTCCACAGAAAAGTGGTGGTCAGCAACCCCCCGCAATATGAAGCTGTTCATCATAATCAGTAGAACACAGCAGCTACCTGGAGAGACTTTAGACCTTTAGAAACAGAATAGCAAGCAGACTGCACTAGATCACTCCTAAAAACCTGCAGATGGTCCAAGCAGCCCTCAAGGAGGTTTCAGCACTGATCTACCTGCACTGCTTTGATACTGCTTGGATGCTGGCGTGGTATTGGTATGGATGCTGTGCTCTGCTATTCAAATTCCTGTGAGCATTCTGTGCATTTAAAACAAACCATTCCAGAAGTATTCAGTATTTCACGTGGCCCCGAGGATCCAAGCATTTCCACTTCTTTATGACAGGAAATCAAATACTGAGCTTTGTGTCACGGATTCTGTGCCATTAAAGTACGTACTTGGAATGGGACTTGGATGGAGGGAAGTTGTTTTTTTTTCGGCTATAGCAGTTTGCTTGACTCAGAACCTTTCTTTTGAAGGAAATAGCTCCTTGTTTAAAAGAAATAAGGAAGGTGCCTCCTGTGTAAAACTCACTTGCAGGGCTTTTATCTTTTCTCACTGAGTGAAGTGCGTGTAAAAGACATTAAATTCCATAGCTGGAGTGCCTGGTCTTACTGCAGATTGAACTGGGAACTTGCACTGTTTGAAGATGTCTTCTTTTGTTCGCCTCTTGCAGCTCAGAGCTATCTCCACCATGGAGTGAAAGACAACAACTGGGTAACAGAGGGAAGCAGAAGCAGCAGGGTTTTGTTAAGTGTTAGCTGTGGGGCTTTCCTGTTCTTCAACCTTGATTTTGACTAAATGCCGTAGGCATAATCCTATTCATTGGTGGGAAGTGATTCCCTTAACTGCAGTATGGAACTTGTTTTATCACCTTAAGGACAACCTTGTTCATTCTGGGAATCTCATCAGGAAGTCTCACGGGAACTGTTCCTATCAGGTGCTTACTCTGGTAGTGTTTCTTGGATCTTGCTACCCTAAACCAGTCGGCTGGGTTTGAGCCATTCTTGCCCCTGTTCTATCTATAAATGAGACTTTATTAAAGAGACTTAGTGGTGCTTCAAATCTTACATGGTAAATTATATTCAAAAATAATAACACCAAAGGAGGTTTAAAAATCTTATTATCTACTCCCAATTTTAAAGCAGAGCCTACCTGCCCCAAATCAATATTTCACTCTTAACTGTAGATTAGAAGGAAAAGTCCGGTTCATTCCAAGACAAAGTGTGCAGGAATTGCTTCAAGAGTCCTGAAGTCAGCTGTGCCAGGCACACTTTGTCTCAGGCTGTTATTTTCAAATATATAGCATGGAATTTTCAAGAAAGAACAACTGTGAATGGAACTGGAATGGTTAGGAAGTGAATTCAGCACAGTCACTGCTGACGTTGTGAGCAGTCAATGGCAGTGTCCTTTGCTTCTGCCATTTCGTCTGCTTTAGCGTGGCCTAAATGTTAATTTATAACAGTTTGGAGTCTAAAGCTAGGAAAACAACAGAAAAATTAGAGCAATAGCAGACTGATCTCTCCTTAGCTGTGTGAACGTAATTCTGTATATTGAATTGAGGGGCTGCTAATCCCTTACAATCTTGTTTCTTCCAATTAAGTTGCAGGGCTTTAAATACTTTCAGTCAGAAGAGGTTGAAGAAACCAGTGCAGTGTCGGGGAGGAGAGAAGGGTGGTAATCCTAAGTGGAAGTGATTTTATTAGGAGAGAAAGTATGCAGCAAACAGAAGTTCTGAAGTGGAAAAGTTCAGAAAAGAAAAGATTCTGCAAAATGCTCTGACCCCCTAGGGAAGCAAAGAAATAAAATTGGGATTTTCAGCTTGATTAAAGTTTGATTTATGAGCTGCTTTTTGTTAACAGCAGTGGAACAGGAGGAGGAGAAAAAGGATTTAACTTGTAAGGGAGAAAATTCTTTTGGAAATTGCCTTCAAGTTCCTGAAGCTTAAAAAAAAGTGACAAATGGAAGTGTTTTGTAAGTACTCCCCTTCTAGCCTTTGCTGTGCTCTCCCCTCCCCCAGTCCATAGTTAGTGATCAATTAGCAATAATAGCCAAGCAATGTGAAAGCATAGCAATGACTGATTTGGTGGCTTATTGTTGCTCAAGAGGAAAGAGCTTTGAGCTGGGGCGGTTCTCCTCGGCTTTTATTGTGTGCAGTCTTACTGAAGTGCCACAGGAATGTGGCCAAAGATGCAGAAGGGGTTCATAAGCTTCATTTCCACGCATGGGAGTCTTTTGCACAGAGGTTGTTATGTGTGGGAGCCCGGAAGGTGGAAAACAATGCGAGGAGTGCTGAACCTTTGTGCAAAAAGCTTCAGTCTTTCACAAAGGGAATTAAGATCAGGAGAACGTAAAATAACAACGAGTCCCCACTCCATCCTAGATATGTGATACCAAACCATAACGGAGGTGGCAGGCACAGGCATAGCAGTAGTGTACTTTCATGTCTCCTTTACATCAGAGAGTAGAATCTGGTCTAAGTCCCAACTTGCCTGGTGGTGCAAATAGAGAAGATCTGAGGGTGACCGTGTCCCCTTTCCTTTCCCCAACCTCTAGCACCTTTCTCTTCCCTTTGTGGGGCACAAAGCAGAGAAACTCCATGGGCAAGGTGGATGGGAGGCTGACAGAGGCAGCTTTACTTACAGCTACATCCCTGAAGAGGCTGGGTTGGACTGGATAATTTTGGAGGTCTCTTCCAGAATGGTTGATCCTATGATTCTAGCCCTGTAATGAGAAAGTAAGTTAGCGGAAAGAATGAGAGGGAAGAGATCCGAACGTCTGAGTAGCCGACAGGTAGTTTAGGTAGCAAATATCTTGGCATGAAGTGAACATTGAATGTCTGTTAAAGGCAGTGTATTGGCTGAAAAAAGCCTCAGCAAGTCCTGCCATCAGAGGTACAAAACCTGCCTCCATCTCTGGGGGCTTTGCTGTGCTGTGTAGGCATCAAGATGAAATTGGAGGCTTTAAAAACGGAAGGATTGCATAGCAAATGTATTTGCCAAAGGCAGAGCACCTTCTCTTCCCTCGGTGCTCACATGTAGTACCGGGTCAGATGCAGCAACAGTAAGTGCTGGAGTATGTAAATGTATGAGTACCAGTCTGTGAAGCCAGTGTCCTCCGTCAGAAAGCACAACTTCGGTGCCTGCCGGTGTTGGAGTAGATGGCTTCTGCATGCAGACACTTGTCCCTACAATCACTGTACCTTGAAGACTATCTGCCTGTCACTGGGCTGTTTCTAGGCTGTCTCTTTAGCACTTAGAGAGGCTGGGCTGTCACCACACTCCTCTCTGCCACTGTCATGCTCTTGGAAGAGAAGTGGCCTGAAGTGCTGCTGCTGAGTGTTATCTGTAATTTACCACAAAAAGCAGAAGCTTGCAGGGTAAAAATTCTGCCCTCTCATATATTTTCTGGGTGCTATTTTATTTTTAATGTGCTCTTACAAGGTAGCTTTGAACTCAATTGAGATAAAAGAGCCTCCAGCCCTACACCTTACGAAAAGCATCTGCACTCACTTACTAATTCTTTTTATTCCTCTGACTTGAGTGTGATCTGCTGTCCACTCTCACTGATGGGGCTGGCACTTGAACTTCTTCCAGATTTGTTCTGGATCTAACTCAGCAGAACAGACTTAGAGTGCAGTAACAGCCACTGAAATGTTTTTCAGGCCCACCACACACAGAGGCACCAATGTCAGTATTGTTTCAACAAGAAATTATTCTTGTCCTCTCGGTATTTCTTGGCATGCTCTTTGCTACAAGGGGCATTTTTTATTGCTGAGGAAATCCCTCATTAAAAAACAAAGGTGAATAAAAGGCCACAAGGGCCCCCCACTGAACTTTAGCCACACAACAGTGCCTGGTCCAGTTACCCTAGCGTGTTGGTGCAGGCCTTACCAAAGGGTCAGTGTCGTGGCAATGTTTGTCTCACGAGGGTGTGTGGCACGGGCTGGCCGTCAGACCAGTCCCACTCCGACCCGCAGTGCTCGCCAGTGAGCCGCTGTGCTGTGACTGGGATGTCATTCCCTTGCTGTGTTAGCTCTGCTTTAGCAGACACCCATTTTTCAGCACAACAAAATGTGAGGATGAAGCTTCCCCTCCGATCTGCCCCTCTGATCCAAGCTGGCTAAATGTTAAAGCAATTTGGCCTCTTCTCAGCTCCAATTTCTGCTTTCAGAAACTGCACACCATGAATGCTGTCTTTCTAAAGGGTAAACTCAGTTTGATTTTCTGTTGTGCGAGCTAATTTGTGAGGGGCTCTCATAATGTCATGTCTTCAAGGAGCTTGTGCCGAGCGTCTCTAAGTTCAGCCCAAACGTGCCTTTGCTGTCCGTGGTGCAGTCTTAACTACAGCTAACTCTCATCTTTTCACAGTGCCCAAACCCTGCAATTCAGAAAAAGGAAAGTCTCAGCTGCAAGTGATCTGAGGCCTTAGACAAATTCCATCAGAGGTGTATTTAGAGTAGAAACTGGGATTCCTCTGTTTGATCTCCAGCTGTTCCACTGGTTCAGGCTTTTTACTTAATCTTCATTAGTGGCTGTCATATTGCTTACGTTTTTACAGGGGCATGGCACCTAATGATTACGTTTGGCAGACTCTGACACAGCAGAATGTATTTTAATAGATAATAAGGTGTTGTGACTTGAATGAAAGCAGCTCCTGTTTTCACCTGTGTTCTCACTGTGTAATGCTGCAGCCAGCTTCAGCAGCCAGAGCAATCAACTACAGTGCAAGTAACCTCAAAGAAGGTCCTAAGATGCACTTCCTTTCAATGGTAATGAAACAGTCATTTATACATAAAGAAGCAGTACAGGAGAGGCTATCGAAGTGATGGAGTCCATTTCACTGAGCAGAAAAGGGGAATGTGTGCAGCTCACTGAGGTTTGTTGCAGTATTGCTTAGGCAGTTTAGCTGTGGTTACACCTGGGCCATTAGTTATGGTCACCTTTGACTCTCCGTCTTTCAGTTGTGTGACTCCTACTATGAAGTTATCTCTTTCTAAAATGAATTTCTAGCTAAATATTGTATGACAGCAGCTTGCACTGAAAACAAAAAGGAGAAAGCTACTCCTGCCCTGTCTGTTCAGATCTGGAGAATAAAGGACTGGCCATGAGCAAATTGGTATTATTTGGTGAGCATCATAGTACAGCAGTGGCTCCGAGTCCTCTTCTGGGCCTTGTAAATGAAATCCAGGAGTTCAGAGGAGCATTGTAAACTGCTTCATCTAGGATGTTATACAGGGAATATGTGGCTGAGGGGTTCTTCTGGAGGGTTTCAGCTGAGTCCTAGGGAATGCAGATCTAATCATATAAATACTCCGAAAGCCTAAAGTTTTGTTAAAACAAACTACAGTGGTTTCAAGGGTAAGCTGAACTATTATTCATTTCCCTGGTATTGCTGGAAGAAGGGAATATAAAATGAGCTCTGTAATAGTGGCCATTAGGAAAGCACAGCTCGAATGGTGAAGCTGCTTTCCCATTGTTTACAAATCTCTGTCCTCCTGGTTTATTATCTGAGTAAAACCTCTACAGTCCTCTAGCCCAGAAATGAATCCCTGCCCGTGCTGAGGAAATCTTACTCTTGCGAGCACTTTTCAATTAGCTTGGGCGGAGGTGAAAAGACAACTCAGGCAAAATAAGAACGCTCTGACTCCAGCTTGTTGCTCTCTGCTTTCTCTTGCCTGACCTGAGCCAGAAGGATACACTTCTAAAATCCAGCTTGCATCCTCTCCAAAGTCTTTTGTGATGAAGGCTGCTTAAAAATGCCATGAGGTGACCCTGAGAAGTTGGTGCAGAGGCATGTTAGCACCTTGCACCCTGGTTTCTGCCAGCTGACTCTGGTTTGGGGCTAGTGGCAATTGAAGCAGTCCTGCTCTCCTCTGCACTTGGCCATGCTTTCCTCCCGCATTCTCGCGCTCACTCTGACGGCCACTCTGGCTGCTTTTCAAGTAATTCTCTTACTCTTCTACTCAGATCTACCTCTATTTTAAATCTACTTCTCTTGTAGTGCTCACACTCCAGTTTGTTTTGTATTCAGTGACTGAAAGCCTCACTTTTGCCCATAAATAATGCAAATTAAAACAGAATCTGAGTTTTAAGTCTGCTTCCTGACAGCTATTCACTAACATTGAAGGTAATGTAATTAATTACTCAGTTTCTTAAGAGAGCTGTGATGCTGGATGGCTCCAGTGGAAAAGCTCTCTTTGACTTTCTGGTGGTGTTATTGCTGGGTTTCTCTCTACAGAAAACCTATCCTCCAATTACTTACACTATTAAGCTGTGGCTGAGGGGTGATTGGAGATCTGTGGGTTTACAGATAGCGATCCTTTCATTGCTCCATTGTGTCTCATGAGCACTGGACTTGTACCTTGTGATAGCTGCTATGGCATCCACATGTGGGCCAGGAAGATTGTAGGGGAAGTGTGATTTATGGTACCAAAAACTGAAGTCCTGAAAAAAAAAGTGATCATTCTTTATGGGAGTGGCCACTGGCCCAGCAGGTCCAGGTGACACCTTTTTATTTCCATCTCATCCCTCCAGCTGAACTGTCAGCAACTTGGTAACAGAGCAGAGTGTTCAGCTCTCTTGAGAGTGATGTTCTCAGCAGCCCTTTCCTCTGGATGGAGGAGAGCTGCAGTGATGCTCTGAGACCGAGGCTGCTCTTGCTGGACAGAGCCAGGCGTGTGGCAGTGGGGAGAGGTCAAAGCAGGGTGTGTGGCACTGCACAGGGGGGTGACAGAGCCAGGAAGAAGGGAAAGCTGCTTTCCTGTATTAAGCATGAGCTTTTTCTCTTGAAGTTTGAATTCTTCCAATTAAGAGAGGTGACCACTTAATTCCAGCTAATTAGAGAGAGTTTAGATCCATTCTCCATTCAGAGCACTCAAATGCAGGGTCAGCATCTTCCCTGTGCCATGAACTCGAGTGGATTGATCACTTGTGTTGCATAGTTTAATTGTTGCAGTTCAGCTCTTAGTTACTTTTGGCTTTTAACTAACTTCATGAAGGCCATTACTTGTGCTGTATGACTTAAGGAGGAACTGGTAACACTGTGATTTCCCAATAAAAATAACAAACCAGCTGCAGGAAGCACTGCTCAAACAGAGCACTGTGTGGGCAGCCCTGCGTTTGGACAGGTTGTGGTTTGGACACTTACACATCGTGATGTGTACACCTGAAGTTTGTGTGCTCACCATTTCCTATGTCTATGAATTCTTGTTTCTCAGTTCTCCTGACTTGTGTCCTCTTTTTGAGCTACTGGATCAGGATATCAGCTTTCTGAGAATCCAGAAGGACTCTTCTGAAAAGGAAGCTTCTATTTCTGTGGTGTGAGATAAAAAGATTCAAAACATGAATCCTGAAGATGCATACAAAGTTATAAAGGTACAGGGGAATGCAGCTCTACGAAATGGTCTCAAAATGTGACATTTTACTTGGTCTTGGACTTTCTGAAAGTCCTCTCCTTGCTTAGGTTTAAGATGCAGGGCAATCTTGTGTGTCATCAAATGTCTTTGGTGCCAAAACACAGCAAGGCTAGTGTAAAAATGGGCTTTCTGCACAGAAAGAGGGACTGGTGTCAGCCTCTTCTGCTAACCCTACATAGCCTTCACTAAGGACCTTGAGGCAGATACTGCTGATTCTCTGTCTGGTCTAACCCTGGCCAGATGAGAAATGAGGAAATAACTGAAGTTCATCTTCTCTTTCCCTTCATTGTGCCTTGTTGCCCTTCAGGGCAGCCAGCTTTGTCCAGTGCCACTGCTTGAAGTGATTGTACAAAACAATTGGAGTGATTCCTCTGTAGTATCCCCACATCTGGCAGGCAGGAGAGGAAACCTGACCTCTTGTCATACTGCTTATAACAATGATCTCCACAGCTGGATGTACAAGTAAGATAAAATAGTGGTTCCTGCCGTGATTCGGGTGTCTCTTACCTGGGATTTTGTTTTCCCTCTGGCTGCCTACCGTTTCTCAGTAGAAAGCCTTGAGCCTCTGGCCACAGCTGAAGTATTCCCTGTACGGTTTGCACAGCAGCTTGGAGCCTCTGGGCACATGGCATTCTCGTGAAGCAAAGCCTGTTACTTTATCTCCAACAAATGTATTATTAATCCTCCAACAATGAATGATTTATGGATATCCTTATCTTTCTTTTACTTGCCATCATTAGTTGTTGAAGTGCAAAGGGTTTTTTATTGAGTTTCTTTCCTGCCTGGAACCATTTTCTCCTTCAGTTTAACACCCAGCTTGTGCAGTGGCCATCTCTACCTTGAAGAGCAAGAGTCTTCTACTCAAAATGTAAGAAATGGTTCTTTGCACCCAGCCTAATTTTGTAAGAGTTTCCTTGACAAAGTCTCTGGTTGGGTTTTTCCTTGCTTATCGAAGAAGCTTATCACGTCCTTTTACAGAACCTTAATATTGTTTTTCTTCCCTGGATTTGAATAAATGCTGCAGACAGTCTGGAGCAGAACTGATTTGTGAGTTCTCTCTCTCTCTCTTGAAACCCATAAGAAGCCTTTCACACAGAGTTCCAGCACTGCTTTCAGTCATGCTGCTGAGCCCTGCAAGTGCAGCGGTGACTGCACCTGCAAACTCTCTTGGTGTAAAGGCAGCCTCCCTGTCCCTTTAAGGAAAGAGCCAGCTTAGAACATCTAATAAAGCAGTGGAGTCACAGGTCGGGTTTGTTGGGCTGTAGAATGAGAAAATATTTTGAAGGATGATGTGCTAATGGTGTGTCAATATTAGGACTGAAGTGAGAATCAGGTAGACAAGATCTGGCTGGCATTTGTCTAATTAGAAGTGACCTTTTTTAAAGCAGAGCTCTCTGAATTAAATTAGTTATTGCTCATCTAGTACGATCTTCCTATCTGAGCACTGGGAAGATCTCATCTAGAATGCTAATTCTATCCTTTAGTCTTTTCCTCTGAGGCATCTTTCATTTAATAATGACTTTCTTCATTGTTTTTAAATTCAGGGCAGAGCCCTCTTTTCTTGAGGTTATCCTTTAATTTCTGCACAAAAATAAGCAAGTAGTACTTTCAGAGAAAGCTGTAGGAGAAGTGGGTACTTCAAGCAGGATCAGATCAGTGGCCTTCAAGCAGAAGAACAAAGCACCTGCTAGGCTAGCAAGGTGGCATCTGAAAAGTGAACTTCTCTATTTCAGACTTTAGAAAGTCGTGTCTGGCACTTAGCATCCTCCTGTGCTACACCTGAACCTCTCATTTGAGGAGTTTTATGCTGCCACTGGTTTGGATTTCTGCAGGTGGGCCCAGGTGCTGTCCTGTAGTCTGAAAGAGAAGCAAAGTCACAGTCAGAAAAAAAGAAGGGGAATGTGGGCCATGCTCACATTCCCAAAGGCTCCTTTCCACCCTTCCTAGCCATCTGGCCAGCTCTGCGTTAACAACTTGCCCTTGTTAACAAAGGTGATGCTGTCTGAGTTTGCCTTGAGTTGCTGACCATCCAAACCTTGAACAGGTTTAGGCTCAGCTTTGAAGAAACTTGAGGAAGTGCAAAGTTCCTGTTGGCATTGTGGGCTCCAGCTCCCAGGGTACCTCGATAAACTGGTAAGGAAATGAATATAGAAGGGTAGAAGGGATTACAGACAGAGATAGAGGGATTAAGCTGTGAACTAGCAGCAAGATTTGCTGTAAAAATGTTGCTTCAGGCTTTTGTTTATTATTTGGAGAAATTCTATTTAAATGCAGATTAGATTTTCTACCTAGCAGTACAACTTATTCTTTGTTGGAACTCTGCAAGGAAGAATAATACAGAGTGCTCCTATTTCCCTTTCTGGGCTCCGGCAGTGACCTTCTTATCCTGCTCTCTCAAGCAGCTCTGCGGGCTGTGGGTGGAGGAGGTGTTTAGAGACTCTAGTTTAATTACTCAGAGTAAGATTACCAAATTGCCTTGGGATGCAAACCTGTGTCTGAGAAGCTGTAATTGGTCCCTGACTAAACAGAAGGGCCCAGCTCCAACTAGGGTATTTGGGAGGGATGGAGGCAGGGCAAAGGCAGGCAAGAGGAAGGGAAAGAAGCAACCAGAAATTAGACAAACATTGAGTCTTCTGTGAGAACTTTTCAGTATGTGCAATGCTTTTTTCGCGTTGCTGTACCTTCTCTCATCAGCTGCCTCTTAAAATAGCATTTCATCTTCCCTGGAAATAAAAACCAAGTTAAAATAGTTCTTTGTCAATCCCACTGGCTTTGTGAAAAGTCTTCACTTTAAATAGACTGCTGAATGCTCACAATTTTTCCTTTTACATACTGCATGCTTACTTACCAGTAAAATGTAGCTAAGGGAAACATCCCAATCACTTCCTACAGGCTTATTTTTATTCCTTTATCCATTCCTCTTGCATCTTGACACCAGCATCTCCACTGGTCCTTACTGTGATCAGAATGACGGTAACATGATGGACGTGTCTGAAACAGCTTTTTGCTAATCATCTCAGCTGTCAGTACTTGGATTTTAAAAAAAAGGCAAATTCCAATCCCTGATTTCAAGGGACTACTATTTTTTGTTTCACCTTTTCCTTCTTTCCCAGTGTAAGTCATTCACCATCTTCTATGAGAGGAGATCCATGCAGTGATTGGCATGAAGTGTCACTGGGACTCATCTACAGAAACTCTTAAACAAGATTTGAGATTGCAGGAAAGTACAAGAACGGTTTGGGTTGCTGGATGTAAAGATGACTTCTGTTATTTTTTGTGTAAGATACGAGGAGGCCACCCTTGGCTGACTGGAAGTCAAGTCTGCTCTCTGAGTTGCTCCACTTCGCTGGCCACAATCAGTAGCTTTGTATTGATCTCTGAACATGAAAATAAGTTGGTGATGTGATGCATTCCGTGTGGTGGTGTGGTACTGGTGTACCACCCAGCAAGGTGGTATCTTAGCATTACCCAGGTCATAAATTCTTGTCTGTTGAGAACATAGCAAAGATTTGTCAGTGTGTTGCCTGTTGCCTTGTTATGAAGCGGGAGAAATCAAAAGAAATGTCAAGTCTGTGCTTAAAGGAGGCTGATGCAACTTCTGGCCTTCCCCCAGACACGGTTTAGGTACCACGGCTAATGTGTGCCTTTCTTGGTTTCTTTTTGATGGACAAGCTAAAACAGTAACTAGTAAAGATGATTCTTCAGGACACAAAGTACCCCAGGCCAATAACTGACAGAAAGTAAGGATCTCTTAAGAGCTCCCAGAGTCCCACTCGAGGTTTCAGGCCATTTAAAGTCTGGGTTTGAGCATTACTTTTCTGTGCAAGCTGGATGCTTCTCTTCATTTATTTTTGGTAGCATGGTGAGCTGTACATAAACTGAGTTGGAAAAAATGTCTCTGAAAGGGACAATGCAGGACTAGTGAGTGACACCCAGTGGTGTCTGTTCCATCAGTGGTGAACCCCCTGGTGAGCAGTGCATGGACCTGTCAGATGCTGGTATGGTATGGGCTCAGTGGACAGACTGAAAGGCAGTTGGAGGAGCAGCTTTCATGCATCCTTTTCCACTGGCTGTACTCCTGTGCAGCCTGAGATCTTTAGATTCTTCTAAAATAATGCCTTCTGATGTTCCTTGACTGGAATAATACAGCCCTTGTTAGCTTTGATTGGCTACAGACCTCAAACTATGTGCTCCAGGCTATTTTTTTATTACTTTTAAAATACTTTCTTTTTTAGCACGCCTGCATGTGTGTACTATCACTCCAGGCTGGCTGGCAGGATCAGCAGAGGTTCTGAGCTCTAGCTTTGGCTCTGTTTCAGTTGTGAAGACTTTGCAAAGAGGCTCTTTTGCAAAAGCAAGAGAGAGGCTCACATTGAGGATGTGTACTGTAAGTCTGTGGAATTTCTGAAGCTCAGCTGTATCTTAATCTTTGCACAAATGGCCTTTCTAATGGGTATTTAAGGCTCCAATTAAAAAACAGGTTTCTGAACAGACCTCTGGGGTGGCTGGGAAATTGTTGCTTGTGAAGATGAAACCTTGTAATGAAAAGTCTGGCAGTAAACCTCAGAGATCTCTTAGAGACTACCTCCCCTTCCTTACTTTCCCTCTTTTGTTCTTTGAACGGAAAGGACTCAGATCTGCTGGGCTTCTGTTTTTCTTTGGATTGCAGCAATATGACTGTTCAGTTCAGGACTTTGATTCTGCAAGTTGACATAAATAGGGGGTGAACGTGAAGGTCTTTTGTTGTGTGATAAGAGTTAGGTACCACTTCCTCTACCTCCTCCTTTGCACCTGTCTTCAAGCCTATTTACATACTCTGTTATATAATTATATTGATTTAATCAATGCTAAGATGAAATGGCAAACTCTAACCCACCTTTATATGCTTCTCAGTTCCTTTGTATCTGCACCACAGCCTTTGGGGTGAAAAGGAGGGCAGGCTTATGCAAGGAAGAAGTGTTGCATTGCAGTAACCTGGATGCAGCTTAAATGGCTCTACACAGAGACAGAAAAGCTGCACAGCTGCTGCCCCGAGCTCCTCTTGCTGTAGCCACAATGGTAGCTCTGCCTGAGCCGACTTGGGTATAACTAATTGAGCTGAGCATATTGTGCTGACTGCAGAGGAGACCTCTGTGCTGCTCTCTGTACATAGCTGTGCGTAGCCCTTCTGCACTCATTCTTCACCAGCTGCCAGCAGTGTGATCACCATTTGTAAGATTTACTTTTCCACAGATGATGACTGTGTTGGAACTAGAAGGGAGAGCAGCCTTCCTGCCGTCAAAGCTGGTTTAGACTTTCTTCTGTGCATGTCGTCTTCCCTTTGCTTGCTTAGCTGTCTTTGGACTTGGCTTGTTCCCTAAGGAAACAGTCTTTAACTTCACAGCATGGAAGCTGTAGCCTGTCTAGCGGTCAGGAAGCGAAGGTTACAACCCTCCTTGGAAGCAGGCAGGAAAGAAAAGCCTTCAAAATAAAATATTCATCAGTTAGAGATAAGAGCACAGCAGCTGTGAGCAGTGCCGGGGTGTGTGCCTGGCTTCAGTCACATGGGGCCCCTTGCACTTACATAGGCAGTGGTGCAGCTTCTGCAGCGGGGCTGGCGTAGCCGCAGCCCGGTCTGCTTCACCAAAGAATGAAGCTCTCACTCCGAGAGGGCCTTTCTGCAGTGGTTTGCCATGTGGAATGTTCTGAAATCATGACGTGTTAGTGGGTCTGAGGTGCTGGTAAATGGGAGGATACAGCTTTTGGGAAGACTTAGGGCCGTGTCGGGTCATGGCAGCACATACCCTGGGAGCTTTAGTGCTCTCTTCATCACAGCAGGACTGCTTCAAGTGCTTTGCTGGTGGTGCCTTTGGTGAGATTCGCTAATGACAGCGGAAGATAAGTCACTAATGTGTCTGAGGAGTTGTTGTATGGAACGCACAACACCGGTCGTGGGAGGGAGAAAAGTGCCGTTTTAGTAAAATGTTGTGCCTCTCAGGTTTCTTCGGGTGTCTGAGGCATCATTCACCACTCCAGCAGGTAAGCTGCGAAAGCTTAGCAGATATCAAATGCCCAAGTGTGGAAAGTCTGGGGTTAAACTATCTCAGGTTGGAGGTAGTTTGAATAATGGATGTTGTCTGATTTTGCTTGATTTCCTTATGCCTCTGTTTCCCAGAAGCAAGTGGCTGCAACAGAGCAAACAGTGCCAGTGGGACAGGATCCCTCTTCACACAGCCTGTGATTGTGATGTGAAAATCCCCAAAAAGGCACAAGGAAATGAAGAAATCTGCATTCCACACAAGGCTTTGAAAGTATTAATTAAGGTGGTGTCTGGCCACATGCTGATTAGCTAGATAGAGAAATATTGAATAACTACTTAGTCTCTGAACTGGGCCCAAGGGTCCTATGAGAAAAATAGTATATGATAATTTAATTAAAGTTTGCATCAAAACACATTTCCACGAAGGCACTGAATTAATATTGCAGGATCTGCACTTCCAACTTCTCAGTGCTTCCCTGGGAAATGGTAGCTCTTGTCTAATGTAGGTGTTCTTCAGTGTAGCATCATGTATTGATCAGATACTTGGCATGTGCACCTCACTGATTTGCTTAGGTCCAAGGCATTAATATAGTTCTTGAATGAGAAGTAACAGTTATTGATAGCAGCACATTTGGGAGCAGAGCTCTGCTGGCTTCTGGAATGTGACAGAAGGAGTGGGGGAAAGGGAGTTAAGATTGATGTTTTGATTGAGTCAGCCAGATGAGCCAACCTATTTACACACATGTGAGCACTGATATTTACGACCATTCTGCCATTTAATATCCTTTTAAACATATCCAGGCAGAGCCTGGTGAGTTTTGTCTCTCCTGGACAAGCCCAGAGGACTCACTGCTGGGTTTCTTTGCCTCCTCCCCTGGGGAAACTTTAGTTACTCAGTCTGGAAGCTGCATAATTATTGCGTAAGCAGTTTAGGAGCAGAGAAGGGGCTCTTTTGTGTACAGAGTTAGAATAGGTGTGCATGGAATGATGGATAAAGGCAGTATCAGTCCCTTACGGAAGTGGCCATGTCCAGCACACAGCAGTTTCTAGTACTGAGGAAGGGAAACCAATGCTGTGATTAACCAAGTGTTTCCAGACTTTAAAATGCATCCTCACAACCCTTCTTACACTGTCACTATCACAATACTTTCCTCTTCACCTGCAGAATGGAATTAAAAGATAGCGGGGGGGGAAGTTCTGGGTTTTGTTTGTTTTATTTCTCTTGCAACAGCATCTGAAGCATGCTAGAAGTGCTGTTGTATCCAGCTGGTCCTGGAATGCAGATCATTTGTGTACAGACAGAAAATGCAGTGTAATGCTGACAGTAGTAGATCCCACACAACCTATGAGCTACTCTTATAGAGGGGGTAAGTAGAAGAAGTTGTAAACAAGTGAGCATTGTGTCATGCAGCTTTGTGGCAAAGCCCTTTGCTGGCTCTGCTGAGCAACAGTTTGTGACCATCTCTATAAGCTTCGAATGTCACTGCCACCCCTCATGGCCCAACACGTCTCTGGGCTCCACAGCATGCAAATGATGGTGAGCAGAGCCTTGGTGATTGCTTCTGCAGCACAGAGGGTGAGAGAAAAAGGGCCTGAGTGTGAGAATTAAAAAAGTCAGTCAGGAACTTTTGTACTGTGTGAGTTAAACTCTGGGGGGGTTGGCTGGTTTGTTTGTTTGCCCCTTGAGGCTTTAGTGTCCTTTCTATTGAGGTTCTGCAGCCGCAACAGTTTCATCTCCCAGCAGCCCAGTTGGTGGGAGGCTTTTTCCCAGCCACGATAAATTATTCTCTGTCAGAATCCAAATCTGCCTTTTCAAGTCTGGTCATTTTTGATGACTTTATTCTGTTAACATGAGCTTGGATAGAAGCAATAGAGGATAATAGATTGACTTTGAACATATTAATGACATCTCTAGGAGACTGTGGATAAATTAAGGAACAAATAGAAGAAATAGGTCTGAAACAGGCTGGTGAACACTTTCTTGGTCAGCAATTGACTGGTAGCCTTTAGGTTCTTTTATACCCTGTGGATGTTAATAATAACAAAACCCAAACCAACCAACCAACCACCACCAAACAAAAGCACAAGATCTTAAAGCAACCTTTTGAACACAGAGTAAGCAAGAACCCCTTCTGCCACCCACGTTAGCCCGAGAAAAAAGGGTTGTCACGTGGACACTGCTGAAGGTTAAGGAATATCAGCTTCAGAAATTCTTCGTACCCCCTTAGAAAAATCCCTGTGCCAAACTCCCAGACTCAAAATACCCTTTCTGTGGAGCTCACAGAAACAGGCATTACAGGTGCTTGTGGCTGTGCTCTAGAGATCAGAGCAGAGTCTGCATGGCTGTTCCTGGCAGGAGCTGTTGTGATCTCATCTTCTTTGGTTGACTTTAACATATCACACAACCACAGAATGTCAGGGGCTGTGAGGGACCTCAAAAGCTCATCCAATCCACCCTCCCTGCAGAGCAGGATCTCCTGTGCCAGGTCACACAGGAATGTGTCCAGGCACGTCTTAAATATCTCCAGAGAGGGAGACTCCACAACCCTCCTGGGCAGCTTGTTCCAGGGTTCTGTCACCCTCGCAGGGAAAAGATTCCTCCTCATGTTTAAATGAAACTTCCTATGCCTCAGCTACCACTCATTGCCCCTTGTCCTGTCATCAGGCATCACCTTGCAGAGCCTGGCTCCAGCCTCCTGGCACTCACCTGCACATATTGATAACCATTGATGAGGTCTCCTCTCAGTCTCCTCTTCTCCAAGCAGCACAACCCCAGCTCCCTCAGGCTCTCCTCCTAGCAGAGATGTTCCATTCCCTTCAGCAGCTTTGTGGCTCTGTGCTGGACTCTCAAGCAGTTCTGTGCCCCTCTTGAAATGAGGGGTCCCAGAACTGAACACAGTACTCCAGATGTGACCTCACCAGGGCAGAGTAGAGGGGCAGAAGAACCTCTTTCAGCCTACTGTCATAAATAACAGGCATAAACTGGCATTCATGCAAGTTAAGGCTTTAATAGAGTTGCAGGAATCAAGCAATGTACAGGCCTGGGTACGAGGGGAGACTCTGCTCTACCCTAAGGCACAGCCTTTGCCTTCAGTTTTCTCTTTTTATCCCCTATTCTATTACATATTCATTACTAAGTTCTAAGAAAAGATTGGGTTTTCTTTATCAGTTTTTAGGAATGTGAGATGTCTCTTCCACACATGTCTCCTTCTATCCGGTGGTCCCTCTGGTAATCTTTGATGAAGTAAGGGGTCTTGCTTAAGTGTCTTCCTCATGAACTTCAAAGTCCTTGTTGTTCTTCTGTTTGCTCATGCAGAAGGGTGGCACCAGGAGGAATGCATTTCCATTCCAATATGCAAAAGACTATCTCTTCCACATGCCTCCCTCCTTCGCCAATCTAATTACTCTTGTCTTAAGCCTATTGCATACCTTTGGGATGGTGGTGCAAGCAGGAGTGCAGTTTTATTCAGTATCCCCCTTCTTCTCTGACTGTGACCTCTTGCCACGAATTGATCGGATCAAACATATGATTCTATATATTTCTCACACTACTAACCACAGCCCTTCTGATCCACCCCAGAATGGCATTGCCCCTCCTGGCCATGAGTGCACATAGCTGGCTCATGGTCAGCCTCCCATCCACTAGGACCCCCAAATCCTTTTCCCCTTCACTGCCTTCCAACAGGTCAGTCCCCAAACTATCCTGATCTCGATGTGAAGTGATACCAGAAACTTCCAATCACACAGCAAAACTTAATGGAGAAGCTGGTCAGAGGTGAACATTTCAGGAGGTGCTAGGAGTGAAAGGACTGCCTCACCAGAAGGGTGCCAGAGCTTCTGGGGGTGCTGGCAGCGCCCGTCAGGAGACAGTTGGGAAGCCTGGGCCGTCACACGCTGAGGACTTGTAGCTCAGGGCTGTCGGTGGGAGCACTAGCCAGGCATCCCAGTTTGCCTTCAAATGGCTTTTCTGAGCTAATGTGCACGGACTGCTCCACATCACTCAGCCACACTCCCATGCCTGACTGGAGCACAATGAAGTTTGGATTATGCAGCTTTAAATTATCACCCATCTGAAGTAATTTTCTTTATAAAACAAGATTTAAATGACTGTAATTCAAAACATTTTACCTCAAATTGATGTGAAAATTGTAGTGTTCATATTATTTCCATTTTTCAATTTGACAAAACATTTCACTCCACACACAAGCTTTTCTGTGTTGTCACTATCTTAAGAGTGAAAATAGGCATTTTACTCCACAGTTTATTCTTTCCTGATGTGTCTTGTTTCTTAACACCACTGATTTCACCTTTTAACAGCATGTCTTTGTGCCGTCTGTTGTGGCACCTGGGGAAAACACAAACAGATGAAGGAGGTTTGCTTACCTCCTTTCGGCCCCTTTCTACACTAGAGAACTTTAGAGCTTCATACTGTTGCATTTGTTCTCTGGTCTTTCTGCATACCTAATGGCTACATTAAGTGCTGCTGATGCAGCTAAGCAAGGAATTTGAAGTCCTGGTCCGACAGTGTTACAACTCAGATTGTGGAGAGTTTTATTTACATGAAATTCCCTTTCATTTATTTCCATAATAATGCCACAGTAGAAATTTCTCTTCAGATTTTTTTTCCTCAAGGTTTCACATCTCCTGGAGAAATCATTTTGGGAAAGAAGAGTCTTCCTCAGAATCTTATTTCACAGGCAGGCAGCTTGATCAGTAATTCTATTTAACATCTAGTAGACTCTGAGTTCCTTACTCGAGTTGCCTATGAATAAGGCTGCTTGTTTCATCTAATTTCATCTGTGTTCCTGACAGAGCTCATGTGGTAGCAAAGTGCAGAACAGTACTGAAAAGTAGCAGCAAGGGCAGAGTCCATGGCTAAAGTATTGCCAGTGAGAACTGAAGTTCCTGGCCTAAAAATACAATGTACAGCCACCCTTATTTCTAAGTCATGCCTCATGCAACCATGAGTGCAGCAGAGTGCCAAACCTTATCAGGTAAAGTAGCAGCAACACCTACATCAGCTAGCGGGTCCTTCAACCCTGGGAAAGAGCTGCTCTCCAGTGCTCACTCTGCGCAGGATAATTCATTCCCTCCTAGGGGGTATGATGTTATGAGCTGAGAGCTTTAGCTGGTACACATGTATAGGACAGGTTTAAAGTGATTATGGAAATGTCACTGCAGGACAATGCATTATTAGGTGTCCCTTGTATGTTGTATGCTGTCCCCTTGTGTTTGCTGATAATTAAAAAGCAGATTGGGATGTCATGGTGAGGAGGAGTGTAAATGTGCCTTTTATCATCTGCAGTGAATGTGAAAGAGTGGTCTTCCTGTACCCTTCAGCGACTGTTCTATTTGCGTTGGTGACAAATGACATCTTTCTCCTTGTAAT
Source organism: Pogoniulus pusillus (assembly GCF_015220805.1). Classification (NCBI taxonomy): domain Eukaryota; kingdom Metazoa; phylum Chordata; class Aves; order Piciformes; family Lybiidae; genus Pogoniulus; species Pogoniulus pusillus. The sequence goes on along the minus strand of NC_087282.1, from coordinate 473,451 downwards.
GTGCCTGTAGGGTTAAATGACTTTATTATTATTAATGAGTCACTGCTCCAGCTGCCCAGAAATAGAGAGAGTAGGAAACATAAGAGATTTAGACCTAAGTAATTACAAATGTAATTATTACCTTTCAAATTTCAGTTTTACAGCAATCACAAAGTTGTTAATCAAAGATGGCCCTTCCCACGTGTTCACACTGTGGGGGATCTTTGTCAAAGGGATGAGTAGCTCTGTGGTTCCACTGAGGGCAGTCTGTGGCAGATTGACAAAGTGGTGATGACAGAAAACTGCTGTGAAAAATTGGCTAGCAAATGTTGTCTAGTTAAGGAGTCTGTGCTCCAGAGGATTTTCCAGGAGAAAAACCCACCTGAGCTGCAACCATATGGAGGAGAGTGTCCTCCTAGGGAGGACAAAAGCTGCAGGAGGGGATGATTCCTCTTGCTACGTGGAGATACGAAATGTCAGAGTTGTCCTCCAGCCCCTCCTTCCACAGAGTGTCATTAAGGGATTGAAAAGCACAACAGAGCCAACATGCTGCTGGACACTCAGGGGACTTCAGTCGGTGCCCTCTCAGCCCTGCAGTGGTTGTCCTTACTGCTCAGCATTCTGCATTTCTGTCTTTAGCTGGAGCATCTGCTGCTGCTGCTGCTGCTGCTGCTGCTGCTGCGGTGCAAGGGAGGCACAGGGCATGTGGGAAAGGGAGAGAGCTGTGGGCTGTTAGCCATGGCGCTGATGCTGTGGGGTGCAAGCAGTGGTGGCCTTCAGAGTCATCACCTGAACTTGAACCTCACTGTGAAATGGGAAGTTAGAGGAAAGGCCTTGGAGAAAGGAGCACATTTCCTTCCACTGTTGTCATTTCTGTGCGAGGGTGAAGTACTAAGGGTACTCCTCTTTTAAAATCTAACCAAAAAGGAAGTGGACTCTACTCCTTTGCATACTTCATACCACAAAATGTCATGTGAATCACTGCTGTCGCCAAGCAACGCCGAAACCACATTGTTGGTGTAAAATGGTTTTGTAAAAACACCTAAGCCAGCTTTACTCATCTGTGCAAATGGGGTAAAGATTGAATACTGGTGATGGCTCAATCAAATGTACCTCCTGGCACTCAGATAAGCACAGTGTGGTACTTGCATAGCAGCACAGGTGAGTATTTGCATGTTCAGAAGTAGGCACAACTTAAATAATGTCGAAGTGTCGAAAGAAAAGTTTCTATTCTAATAAAGGCTTTCTGTTTTTTGTCTTGACCCTCCCTTGGAGTCACAGCACAAAAGCCATCGAATTTTTTTAGAATGTAGTAGGTTTATTTTGCTTGCTGCCTCCAAGGCCCTTGGCTCCACGTTTCTGTTTGTGTTTATCTGAAGGAAATGCAATTCCAAAGCATCTGTTATTGTCTGGCTCTTAAGCTATGCCCAGAACGATGTGCTTACAGCTTGCTTAGCATTTGAGCCGGTTAGGATTTTCTTTGCAACCTGAGCTCTCAATGAAGTGTCTGAACCATGAACAATGCCCCACAGTTGCTCAATTACTTCATTTAAAAGAATTTCTTCGTATTCTACTTTAGAGCAAGCTTTGGTTTGTCTTTGCTGCACAGTCAATAGAAGGACAGCAGAGCCAACCTGGCCTGCGGATGCCTTCCGAAACTCCTCCTGAAGTGAGTGAAGGGTATAAACAGAGATGTTTGAAGCAAAACTGAAGTCTTTTATCCCACATCTATTCCTGATGGAGTTGTCATGTATGAGGTATCTCTAACATGTCTAGGATGAGCTTCTGCTCTCTGCTGAGGACAGCTCACCTGAGCTGCTACTATCACAAGGGCTAGGGTTCATTATTAGAGCACTGTGAGACCATGCTAATACTTTCATGCAGGTCTGCTATCGAGAGCAAGTGCTGCTGACCTTGTTCCACTAGGACTTCTCTTCCTTTCTTATCTTTCTGAAGTTGATCCTCTTTCCTATCTCTGAGCCCTGATCTTTGTTCTCCATCCACAGCCTCATAAAAGGTAATTGATTTCTTGATCATGTCCATAGCTTAAGCTGCAGAAGCGCATTTCCTGCCGCTTCCCTATCAGAGGTGGTTATGCAGATTCAGTCCTCCTTAGCTTCGTTTATGAATTTTCACCCTTCCAAGGTGTTCAGTGATTTATACTAAAACCAGTAGGCTGCCTCTCCTTCACACGCATGCACAGAGCTTTACTGAACGCCTCAAGCCCGAGTCTCATACATTCTGTATACTTAAGAGTGAAGATACTGTGAGCAAGAATCTTCTTCTTTTTAGAACTTAATCTGTGCTTTGGAATACAGCTGTGAATTTAGCTGAGCAACCTCTATGGCTGAGTCCAAAGAAGGGAACAGATGTTAAGAAATACCAGCAGAAATGTCTGCTAATTCCTGGTTTTGGCATCAGCGACACAGAGCTGCATTTTGAAGAGTGCTGGGAGTGTGGGTTCAGACAAGCAACCTTTCTGTACAGAAGAACACCTCAAGATTTTTGTGTTGTTTTAGTGTATTTTTGCCTCCTTTTATGGGGAAGGTATAGTAATGGACACATCGCCAAGACATAATGGTTTTTCTCGCTGTTCTATTCTTCAAACATTTCCAGTGCCTCTTAAAGTAATAATGATATGCTCCCAAACTCCCCTGTAAAGCCCTGGGCCAGAGATTCTCCTGGCTGCTGAATTAACTGACAGACCAGACAATGATGTTGAACTGACTTTGGATCTAGCAAATAAACGACTTTAAGCCAATACACATCTGTCTAAGTGGTGGCAATGGATCCTCAGCTACGTTCCTAGAGGTATTTGAATAAAGACCCCTTCACTAAAAAGAGATACAAATGATATTTCGGAGTGCACAGGCTTGCTTTGGGTGATTTTCCTGTCAATTAGCCCTAATTCTGTTTTAATGTTTGACTGGATAACTACGGAACTTTAAAAAATATGGTAATAACTGATTGCTATTGCAGTTTGTATCTTGTTGGTTATATTTAGTGATGTTCTTAAGCCTTTCTAATCCCACTTCTCACAGACAGTTAAATAGTCAGAGTAACTTTTTCAGACAGGCACAGCCAAAGGGTGCTAATTCCCTAAGAAGCAAGAGGCAAGAACAGAGCTTGTCTAACATCATGGGATGGCTTCACTTGTCTGGTGAGAGCACCAAGCATTTGGAGTGTGGTCTCTGGAAGTTCCTATGAGATACACTGTTCTGCATGGATCTCATATTTCAAGCCATGTAGGAAGGCATAAAAGCAGTGGTTATGTCTGTACAGAGGTGTGAGGAACACCATCAGAGTGCTGAATGATAGCAGTGTGGTACTCGTGGCTGCAGTGCTTGCAGACTGCTCCTGCCACCCTCGTGGTTTCCTGGTTTCCAGCAGCCAGCATCGGCAGGTGCAGCTCATCCTGCAGGAAGGGGAGAAGTCTGCAGTGCTGAGGACCGCTGAGGGGTGGGAGGGAGCCGGCAGCCAGCCCAGGACTGTAAGGTCAAGATGCTACTTGAAGAAGCAATCATTCCAGAGTGGTAACTGCTGCCTATCCACAACTTTCTACAGACTCCTTTCCCTTACTGCAATAGGAGTTCTGTCTTGAGAGAGGACTAAAATGAAGTTTTGTGTACCGAGATAAAGCTTTCTGTTACCAGTACCCTAAGGAGAAATCCTACTGGAGCTGTTTCCTCTTCCAGACACCAGCTGAGAGTGATAGCTGAAGCCCTTTTTCATCCAGCAGCTTTTAGTAGGATGGTGAGTTTATGGCAGAAACTTTACATTAGCAGAAGACCCTCTCAGGGATGGGGCAGGAAATGCAAATGTCATCCTTTACTCTCTTTCCAGGTTGAAGTTGTTGCTGGAGGAGAAACCATTTCTCACTGTATAGTTTCACCTTGTTTAATTGATCTGAATTTAAATGTATTTTCTATGCTAAATAATGAACCAGCTATTAATAATTAAGAAGCTTCGGTACAAGTGCAAGGCAGTTCATTAAATATTAAGTACAGCACGTTGTATTCCCCAGTGTTGTGATCAATGTGGCTTGGGCCGTTCATCTGAGGTGGTCAGTGGCTAACATTCTCCCTGCTAACAACATGCAGTGGCTGGGTAAGAACGAGCCTTTTGGCAGCTACCAGTTGGTTTTGCTGTGGTTAGCAACAAAGTGGAGACAATGAAGGTGGATGCAATTGGACTGTTGAAGCAGGGAGGGTCAGTGCCACATGTGCTACGATGCTGTCACACTTATGTTCATTAAGATGAAGCAGAGAGGCTGCAGGGGGTTTGTGGGCTTGGGGTTTTGCTGGCGAAATCTCTTCCAGAGAAAAACAGCAATTATTGAAGCTGAGCTTTCTACAGGAGCATTGCTTACAGACCATGTCCTGGGCTCGTTTAATATCAGATTGAAACTGTAGTCAGAACAGCAACAAGAGATGACTTAATGAAACATTTATGTCCTTTATTTGTATGTCTCTTACTTGCAAAGGCAAGAGTCACTTCACAAGCATAGTTAATTATACAGCAATTAACAAAATGCTGTTTTTTGTCCTGGCACTTCCTCCACTCCCTGCCTTCTTTCCTCCACCTGTCCCCAGTCATCTTTGCTAATGTTTTCTTGGCTGATGGAAGCCAGGTGCAAAGTATTCACAACTCACACAATGGGCATTGTCTAAACCTGACTCGTGGCAGGATTTAGGACTGAATTCAAATCAAACCCGTGGCTGTTAGGGTATAAAGTGTGTGCAGTGGAATGGAAGCAGATCTAACTCTTGCAGGACATCTAGTAGAGCCTGGCAGGCCTAGGTAGCAGATGAAGATGTGTGACTTCCTGCACGCTTGCTGATTCCTCAGAACATCTGGAGGATCAGTCTTCCTCCGAGAGAGATTTCTCACAAGTAAGGCCAGATCTGTGCACAGCTGAAAACTGGAAGAATGCTGTGTCCTACTTGTTCTCTGGATAAAAAGCTTGCAAGGTTTGGACTTAAGTAACTCTTTTAGCTTTTTAATATATTGAGACATATACAGGCAATAAAATATTCATAGGAAACTTCTCCCAAAGGCATTTCATTATTGAAGCCAAACCAGCATAGCATATTGTAGCAGCAGGTTTGTTAGGGTTTCTGCATTCAAGCTTCTTCCTCCTGACCTTATTAAAGTGATCCAGTTTACACTAACAACTGGTCTCCCCTCCCTTTTTTATTGTTAATGTCGTTCCTGTTCTCCTCATATAGTGGGGACTGCTAAAAGATGTTACCCAAGTGGCCACTTTTGGTCAGCAGGGTAATTCTGGACTATAATTTCTCTATATTATGCTTGAATGTCTGCTTAGATTTAGTACCACATTTAGTAAATACACATGGGCAAAAACTAGGGGGGGGACACGACGTGACCTATTCTGTAGGAGCTATTGGCTGAGACAAGTAGTATAAGGTTGTCATCTTCACCACTCTGGTGGGCTCCTGCTGAGCAGAGAGCCGTGCAAGTGCGATGGGAGCTGTTTAATACGAAGCGCTTCGGTAAATGAGAGGCACTTCTGGCTGCTGACAGAGTAGCATTGGCACTGCAAACCATGTATTCATATATGTGCTGTGTTGGGAAAATACGAAAAATAGCTCAGCAATGGCATCATTATGGGCAATTTGCTTAATTGCTTGCTAATTGTTGCTTGCTTTATTATGAAACAAGACTTCTCTAAATGTAACACTGAATGGTTTGCATCCAAAATGTGTCAAATTCAGCAGTGGCTTTTCATTAAGACTTCAGCTACATGGCTTTGAAATTCAAGTGAGCACTCTCTGTTCTGTGGCTTGTTTTCCTTTTCTCTTTCTTCTTTTTTCTCCCCGTTGTTTTGGGATTTTTCTAAGCCACTAATTCAGTAAGGTGCATTCTGATAGGTTTTGAACTTCCAGCATATCTGAAACACTTTGACAGAGAGCACAATTTACAAATGGCTTTTGGTCAGTATTAGGCAAGTGGATAAAGGTGGAGATGTTTTAAGGCTTCTCCAAGAGTTTGTGCTGTTGACTGTTCAACTCTCAGAAATGTTCGTCTCCCTTCTGACAGGTGTTCAGATTCTGGTGAAGGCACACCTGCAATTCCCAAAGTTTGGCCTGCACTTTGGGAGACACTGTTCTCCTCTGTGGTGACCAAGATAGCCTACTTAGGTCAGCTGTCTTCAGAAGTCCTTTCCAGTCTAAGTGTTTTTATGATTGTGTGATGCAGGTGAGGAGTTTTATGGCAGACTGAGAGCACATCTGCTCTTAGGGCGTGGAGGGAAGGGCATAGGGCAGAAAAGAAAGTGTATCACATACAGCAAGCATATACTGCAGTGATCTTAGCAGTCTTTTCCAATCTGAATGATTCTGTGATGCTAACTTCTCAACAAGGTAGTTGTGCTAACAGCACGCTCTCCTGTGCCAATTTGCAGTGAGAAACAGACTGAGCTGGAGAGCAGCAGCACAGAGTGCTTCAGCTTGCACCCCTCACAGTCAAAAACAACCAGTGGGTTTATTTAATACCTGCAAACCCCTCACAGACAGAAAGTCTCTAAACAAAGCAATCTGGGACAAAAATACGAACTGCTGTTTTTCAGAGATGTTTTGACTGCAGGACAGCTACCTGGCAAGGCTGGAATTCCACACTCTCTTCAGAGAAGTAAATATCCTTGTGAAAACTGCTTTGACCTATAAATGAGAAAGGCTGGGGAACAACGAAGGAAGTCTTTTAACTGTTGTGCTTTCAGCTTCGTCTGACAGCTTTGCTCTAAACATTTCATGGGAGCTGGCAGACACCTTCTTTTAATACCTTCCTAGTTCTGAGGCAGACAGTTGAAAAAGCAGTTTCCTTCCTAAAACAATCTGAAGCTCAAATCAAAGTGCATGAACATGATCTATTCTATGACTTAAAAATTCTGTTTCATATCACTTGTGTGTCATGGTTGAAGAGTCTCCATCTAGTATGAAAAGATATATATAAAATTAAGGGTTTATTGCTGAGGGAAGGGGGGGGGGGGAAATCTCTGATAAAATAGGGAATTGATAAATATCTGGTTTTAGTAAGTTAAGCATAGTTTAGATGATAGTGCAATGCCAGTGCCTAGTAGCTATTGAGAAGGACTACAGGTGCTGAAGGAGCAGGAGAATGATGATCTTTTAGGAAATTAGAGAATGAATTAGACTGACAACAAGCAGGTGTGTTTCATGACCTGGAAGAGCAGGCAAAATAAGACAATTCCTGGTGAATATTAATGCAAAACATTTCCTACACTTTGTTGTAGGTTCATTCACACTCAGGTGAATTATGCTCCAACAGTCATTTTCACTTCATTGTGCTAAAACCATAGTATTCCACACTGCTGCTTTTCTTCATATTCACTTTATTCCAAGCAGAAACTGTTCAGCATCTCAGCTGTCCATGCTAGCTGTATTTACTGCAGTAGATCAGTTGGTGAGATGTTTCTGTTCCCTTTAAATGCAGGTACTGGGGCCCTTGGCTGCCTTGCTATAGTCATTGCAGCACCCTTGGTCATTGTGGTTTCCTGCACTACACTCAGTCTCCTAAAGGCCGCCTCAGGGTTTCACTACATCTGTGGCCTGTCCACAGGTCATCTGAGTGAAAAACAATCACAAAACTCTTTGGGTTTTTTCTTTCAAAATGTTGTACCTCTTTTAAAGTGAGTCCAGAGCTTAAGGTTATCATTGCTCTTTAGATTGTTTTATTTCTTGTATTTTCAATGAGTGCAGTATATCCTAAACCAGCACTTGACTGTTACTTTGGGGAAACAAAACAAAACAAAACAAGACATCATACAGCAGAGTATCTGTTGAATACTTTTTCTGTTCTGCAGCACTGCAAAGGAGCTCAGTAGAAAAGTCTTTTCAAAGTTAAGAGCTGTATATTTTGTGTGTTATAAGCCATAAGCAGCAATAGCAAACATACTCTGGTAACCGAGATGAGGTGCACCAAATCCCAGCACCGAAAGGAAGGTTCTGATTGCTGCAGAGGTGTGTGCTCTAAGCAGTCCCACTCTGGTACACTGACCCCAGCTCAAAGCCAACATAATTGGTATTTGTAACTTTGGGTGTGCCCAGGACTGTCGTAAAGGGGTTTGTTTTGGGTTGGATTTTTTGGTAATTTTGGGATAAAATATCTCAGAATAGAATAGCCAAGACTGTCATGGTGACTGTTCTTGTTAGCAAGGACCAGGACTAGTTGGCTGACTGTTCTTATTGACAAGGTAATGCGTCCCAAGTCTGCGGGTAGTCTGGCAAACATGGCAGAAAATTACTCTCCTCCTGGTCTTTCGAGATGGTGTAGAGAATGTTTTGTAAGTGACCTTTTATTTCTGCTGTTGCCTTGTCTGAAGCTCAAATGTTAAGATTTTATTGCCAAACACTTCTTTGGATGGTTTAGCTTTGTTTATTCTCATGTTAAAGTTTGAGATATTACAGGGTAGGTATTGTAACCACTTGGCTGTGAAGAGCTAGAAATGCAGGGGTGTGCTAGTTTGAAGCAAATTAGAATGTTTTGGTGAGAAAAACTAGATGATAGGCTGTGAAAGGAGAACAATGGCAATGTCTCCTTCCCTCAGAGTCTCGATGAAGAATGTAAACACTAGATAACACTCTGGCCATTTTGTCTTCACTTTCGGGCTGGGCTCTGGCTGAGCTGCATCTCCCTAACCTCTCCTGCCACTCACCTTTGCTTCTTAACCTCTTGGCTGCACCTCTATTCTTCCTTAGGACTGGGGTAAGGTTGAGAGGGGCAGGGGGAAGGTGCAGGGGTGGTTGAGAGCCCCTCCTGGGGACTCAGGTTTCTGAGAGGGGAGTTGTGCTTCTGTATTACCTTTTCATTTGTATATTTCTGTATATGCTGTAAATATCTGCTTGTATATTGTGCTGCTGTAAATAAATAGCTTCATGTATATTCCTAGAGTCCGGCTGAGTCTAGCTAGGTACTTCTAAAAGTGTGGGGGGGTGGATAACACCCAAACCACCACAAGGGGTATTATTTCCCAATAAATAACTCTCTGGATTTCAGTTTAACTAAATTAATAGCATTTTAAGAGTGATTAGATACCCTCAAGATAAAAAGAAACACTGAGGTAAAGGGCATCAAAAATGTTGTACTAATACATACAAATCTGATCAGTGTCTGTATGAAACAGGAATAACTCAACACCCTGGCAAGGTGGTACCTGCTTTCAGTGGATTGCCTTGATCAAAAGAGAAGGAAACCTGGCTAATTAAAGAGCTTAACAAGGCTCCTGTTTGCTCAGATTTATGTCTCTAATAGCAGGTAGCAGACCACAGAAAGATTAGCCTAATCCAACAGTAGTAACTTTTTATTTTACAGGAACTATTGCCTCTGCCGAATCATTTCCATATTCATGTCTCCTACTGCCCATCAAACCTGGATTACTATTTCAACAGGAAGGTGCCAAAGCTTTGTCAGGATTACGCTGAGAAATACCTAGACAAAATGACTGAAGAGGTGTTGAAATGCCAGCAATACAGCAGAATGGCATTTACAAACATTGCTTTAACTGGCACCTGCCCAGGCAGTGCTCCTGAGGAGCGATCAAGAATGCAGCATTCATGAGACCACCAGCAGCCAGGTGTCTGCTTGCATATGGTCGATTTAACCCTCCATATCCTGTGCTTTGGACAGCAGCATTGTGTCTGTCAGTGCCCCAGCATTCAATATTTTAGTGCTCAAAGGAGAAATTTAACTTGGATTGAGGAGGTAAGATGGAATTAGGTGTTTGTCCTTTGTAGCTCCCACAGATTTCAACAGGCAGAGTATTTACTAAAACAGGGATGCAGCATGTGTTTGAACATGCAGCTCAGAGGCTCCAACTCAAAACTCATCTTGCTAGAAGCAATGCCTAGTGGTGTACCTTGTCCAGTGCCCATGAGCCAGAATCTAGTTTTAAGTTGTTTTTATGAAGATAGGTACTAAGAAATAGGTGGATATCTCTCACTGGAATGCTTTGTGAAGTCAACACAGCAAAACATCTAATCAGACACTCTTCTTTCTCCTGATGTATTTTCACCATGTGCATGGCAAAAGAATGTAGAATTAACACCTGTAATATGGAAACTATTTCAAGGAATCATCTGTAGAAGTTTCATTCTCTTAGCCTGAATTTACACACCACGACAGAGTGCCAGTTTCAATGACTCTGATTAAGATTGTTTGTGTATTTCAGCTCATGCCTTTCAGATTTAGTAGTTTACTTTGCCTTTGAACAAATGATAATTTCTATAATCCTTTTCCAAGGGCACAAACCTTGCATCGGCTGAGGAACTCTGGTTTGATTACTAGCAAACTACAGAGGTTACAGCTGCTTTTTGCTGTTACCCTTTGATTTTTCAAGGTTTCTAGTATCGAATGCATGGAAAAATCAATTCTCTTTAAAACAGATGTTACAGTGTCTCTCATTCTTAAAGCTCTTGAGTGCATCTTTGAAGCCAATCTACCTTCTTTGGCTGTGTGTCCAAATTAATTTTGTTTGCCTTAAGCAGAGTCAAAACAATAAAAATTCCACTTTCAAAAGAGCATTACAGAAAAGTTCCTCGTTTAATACTTATCTTTTCCTAGTAGTTGTATGCAAAACCGGAGAAATGTGGTATTAGGTGACTGTAATTTTTAGCTTTAGCACACCAAAGATCATTCCAGCAAGCGAGGAGGTGGCAGCAAGCAGACTGTCTAAGGCTTTGGTTCTGTAGCTGCAATGCTGGCATCACCTGGGCACTGAACATTCATGTTTTGCTGATGGAAGCCAGTAGCAATGCTGTGGGCTGGCACACTTGCAAGCAACTGAGCCTTCACTGGACTGGTACACCTGGGGGGATCTTCTTTCCAGACCGTGGCCATTATTGCGGGACTGGGCTGCTTTGTTGACTCTGATTCCCTGTGCAAGGCAGCCTTTGGACCTCTGGTAACATCTTGTCTCTTTCCATCCTCCCAGCTATCGAAGTGAATCTGCAGAAAGCCCTCGCCGAGGCCTCTGACACCTGCACGCAGGAGTGCCTGATCCTAGGCCATTCCGACAACTGCTGGATGCCGCCGTCGCTGACGCAGTACCAGCAGGCCAACACGCCTCTGCCGTCCTTCGGCTTCCAGCAAGCCTGGGGCCGCGGAGCCAGGCCTGAGGGACGGCACACGCTCGGGAGGCCCCTGCCGAAGGACGACACTGACAAAGGCCAGGGTGGGCCCAGGCCTCAGTTCTACAACACCTGCGAAAGACACTGTGCCAGCAAGGATCCCGTCAAAGTCATCCCCCTGGCCAGCTTCGCCGCGGCCCAGCAGGCCCCGGGGTCCGGCAGCAGCAGCACGCTCGTGCGTGAGCACCAGCTCTGAGCACCTGCGGCACGGCCCCGGGGCAGGCGGGAGCATGGCGGCGGTGCTGGCACCACGCTCGGGGCGCGGGCAGACTGCTGGGCTTGTGAGTAACCCTGTACAGAACACAGAACCCTCAGCGCTCACGTACAGGAGCTCGCCAGAGCTCTTGCTAAACCCCACAGGCGGGAAGAAAGCTCCCACCCATGAACACCACACCTTCACGTTGCGGCGTGGCCATCCAGCGCAAACGCCTGCCAGCACTTCTTCCTCCCTGCTGAAAGCAGTGTCTTAGGACAGCTAGGGGAACATTGCAGTCTAAATACAGTTTACTTCAGTTCTTTGTTGTTATAATTTATAGCATGTCCATAGGCTTCATCTTCCATGTGCTTAGCAATAGAGATCAAGTGGGCGATTCCTCGTCTGACTCCCTTCGGTAATGGGATGAAGAAGGTGCTGCCGTCTGATTCTCCAGAAGGATGGCACATCTCTACATCAAAATGGTTCTGTTACCTAACTCAGGAGGAAAGTGTACTTACAGACCTGACAGCTGCTTTCGGTTTGATTTTCTACAGGTATTTATTCTTTGAAAGAGTGCAGTAGATGACATAGAAAGCTCTCAGCCAGGCTCTTCTGCGTGAAGCAGCATGGCAATGATAGGATATTCAAATCAAAACCTGAACAAAAAATCCTATAAATAACTTTTTTTTCTTTTGATTTCCAGGGTTTTCCTTTCTGCGGGAATGCAAAGCAACGCTGCGGTGCACATTGTGCTTGACCAGCCCTGAGTCTGTTTCTTACTCTTTTTTAAGGCTTTCTTTTTTGCCGTTGCAGAGCTCCCTTTGGCCGCTGTCCCTGTCAGCTGAAAATTATGTGGGCACTGCTGAGAACAGTGGGAAAATGGGATAGGGTTTTTTGGCTGATAGGATGTTGTGGCTGCAAGCTACTGGGTGTTTAAATGAAATATAAAGCGGGGGGGTTACAGCTGTACTCAGCTAGTGTAAGCATTCAGGAAAAGGCTGACTGGAATGTTAGTCACCTCACCACAAACCTGTACTGGTCACTGTAGCTCAGCTTGTCAGAGAGTGACTGGCAGTGCTCAGCAAAGACAGGAGAATCTAGGTGATGAGAGCTGGACAAGTGTAATCATAAACACTCCCCCTCAGGACATTGGGTAAAGTCTGAAGATGCTTCTCATTAAAGATTGGGGATTTTTTTAGTGTGCTTAATAGTGGCAGCAGAAAAGCTGGTAAATCTCTGGCGGGTGAGAAGGAGGCCTCTTTCTTAGGGCAAACACACTTCCCTCCAAGCACTCTGTTGCTGTTCAGCCGTTTGAGTATCTGCGGTGTGTACATCCAGGAAGTTTTTTCTTTACGAGCCTGTGTATCTTTGTTTAGCTTCCTTGCTACATCGAGACAATCCAAGTTATATGGAGATGAAAAAAGATGATGTGTGAATATTTCCTGTGGATAGAATTCTGTGTAGGCTTCATATTGTAAGTTAAACCTGTAATTTATAAACAAAGCTGTGTGTACAAATGCTGTAATAATAGCTGCTTGTAAAATTTACAGAGGTTCAAGTCATTGAGGGTTTCCAATGAATGCTAAAAGAGCTTCTCTTATGTGCCCAGCAGGTATAAGTAGCTTTATATATCACTGTCCCCACTGTAAATCTATTCAAATCACATTTAGATTAGATGTGCAAATTAAAAGAAGCTTCACTTTTAACCTACTGCTAGGGTTTAATTAATGGGCATCCAGTTACCTAATGATGTACCTATTGTCTTTTCTTTTTTTTTGACTGTAGTTTTCAGTAATGTTTAGAGAAGATGTGGCACACTGGCTTCCAGTTGCACGTCAGTCCTGAAAACAGTAATGATCCTTTGGGTACTGACACGCAATAGCTGGCGCAAGCTGCTTCCCCGTTCCTGGGCAGCTGAAAGTTTGACAAATTAATTCGTACCTGCTGTATACAAAGCCCGTTGTCGTTTGCTTTGGAGAGATCACAAGGAGAAAACTGAGCAGTCCTTTCCAGGGCGAGGCGAGAAAAGCTTGTCTGTCGTTTACATGGATTCATCAAGCATGTTAATTGTGCGCATTTTGGACAATGCTGGCAGCTAAGGCTCCCTGCTGTAAGCAGAGCACTTCGGAGGCTGCTGTGCCAAATGTTCACAGAATTGGCAGCTGCATTGGAAAAATCCATTTTTGATTTACTTATTTTTTATGCAACATTTCCTTTCTGGTTAAAAATTGCCACTGAGATTTCCTAGCAATGGATTCATTGCTACAGTTTATGATTTTCATAGGAAAGCTGAAGGAACCAGAGTTAATTTTTTTCATAGGTAGGGAAGAAAAACCAACTAACAAACTTTACAAATGAGTGTTCAGGGCTTTGGTTTGCTTCCTTTTTCCTGAGACACAGAAACAATTAACTCTCTCTCCTTCTCCTGAAAGTAAGCAAACAAAAACCCACACCAAAACACCTTACAACTGCAGAAACTGCTTACAGCAAAAACGTTGTAAAGACAAATTTGATGATGGGAAGTACAAAATGTTATATCCATGAATTCCATTGTGATACTCCAAAATTCTGTCAGCAAGACACAGAGCAGTTGACTGCAAACCCGCGTTGGGTCAGGCGCAAAACGGCTCCCGTGGGTTTATATATTGCATGTGTACTATACAAAGCTACAGGTCTGAGGCAGCACTTCCGAGTGACATGTCAGTATCCAGAGGGATAATATTACTAGAGACTCTTCACACATCTTGCCATATATAAAAATTATTTATCTAGTACCTAGACTGTATATTTTTGTGTAACTTTTATTTCAGTCATTTAACTTATTTTATCTTACTTGTGTGAATTGGTGGAGAAAACAATCCTATATACAATATACAGTAAAACGGTAGTTACATGATTAGAATTGTTCATACAGTGTAACAGTAAGGGAAAACCTTTGCCTTCAAAGCAATGTGTCACACAGTCTAGCCTAGGTCATCGACCCCACCCCAAACTCGGCACCTGCTTGCTGCACACCCAAGTGTTGCGTGGAAGTCACGGGCGGTGGTGACAGAGACCTGCACTGCTGTCCAGAGTGGGCCAGCAGTCAGGGATGAAAAAGAAACGCCAAAAGCAAAGAGCTGAACTCAAGCCGTTTGAAGCCAAAGATGCTGGTTTCTTTGGCTAGCTAGCCTGTGCTGTATTCTGAAGTGGAACTTCGGTGTAAGGAAAGAATAATCAGGCATGTCTGCTTGGCCCGCCGGGCTGCTGAGCACCTGCTCTGCCCGGGCTGAGAGCTGGCCGGGTGCAGGCCATTCAGCTAGCGAGTGTGGCAGTGAGCCCATGCTAACAGGCCCCGGGGGGCTTGGGGCCGCTGGCACAGCAGCTCTCCTGGCATAGCCTCAGTTACCTGGCGCTGCGGCCAGCCAGGGCTTTCTGCTTGCCTGGGGCTGCAGGAGAGCAGCCACTTGGCCTCAAATATTTATGGCACACGTGCGTATAGGTCTGTTTGGGATTTTTGTAGGAGCGGTGGAGGTTCGTTCTGTTGTGTTCTGGACGAGCTAGCTGTAACCCAGTGTGCAGCCTCAGCAGCCCTGAGCTACCATTATTACCTGCTTCCAGCGTGGTTGAAGCCAAAGACAGCAGCCCTGAATCATTTCCAGTCAGTAATCATTAACGCAAGGTTATTTTATTCAACCTTACAAAGGTTGTTTTTAAAGCTTGAAAAAATGTGCTTGGCTTTGTTTGCTCAAGTTTTGCTTTTGCAGCTTCGATACCAATCCTTAATGAATTATTATCAATTGAATGATTGCACTGCAGTTCGCTGCCATGATTTAACCAGATACATGAAGGGACTGGTTTGTGCAGACACAAAGTACAGTTGAAGGCAAAGATTTTATTTGGTATACATAGGAAAAATGTGTATAACTTATGTTATCCCTAGTGAAGAAAGAGGTTGCCTATCTCTTGTAAATATCCGAGTTTGTATTTCTGGGAAGTCTTCCTGCTCTATGGCATACTCCAGGATCCAAGAGCGAGCAGTGTGTGTCTGTGTTGAAACAGCCCTAACCACACTTCACAAGTCGTGCAGCTGGCCATCATGTACTACAGTCCAGCAGCAGTTGAAGTCCAGTCAATTTGCAGTAGTTCTATTTCAGGTTTCTGTACAGCATGTTGTCTTGTTAATTACAATGCTTATTAATAAACTAGAGCCACAAAAGCAGTTTTCTCCTTTGCACTGTTTTCTTTGTGTTTCTGAAATAGAAAGAGGTTTAAAGCATTCCTCCAGCTGTGCTTCTCTTCCATTTCCAGCTTTCCAAAACTCATTTCTTTGTGAAGTCCCAAGCTGTCAGCCAAGAAAATGTAGCTTCATTTGCAGTTGCTTCATGTGTCTGAGTAGCAGGCTTTTGGTAAAGAGTGGAACTATCCACACAGTGTGCACAGCAGTCTAGCTTTGGATTGTCAGGAATCCCTTCCAGTTCTGTGTCACTGCTCCTCACACCAAGCTCCCTCTTTCTGCTGTGCCCAATACACTTATAGAAAATCAATATGAGCTGGAGGCAGGAGTGTTGAAGGGGTTTGGCTTGTTAGAAAATAAGCTATTGCTAACTGAGAGAACATGGTTAGAAAGTTGTTGTAGAGCTGAAGGGTTTGTCCTCCCACTCTGAATGTGATATGAAGAAGTAGCCATCACACCAGGGACTAAATGAAGCAACATTTGGTGCATTTTTCGGTACTTTAAAAGCAACTCTTTTGATAGTTGTCCTGGACACTAATAAGGCAGTAGATCTTATTCCTTGAGGCAGCTATGGCTTTGCAAGCATTGCTTTCTTGTCTACAGGACCCATCCAAACAGGGAAATACGCGTTTTGGCACAGGAAACAAGTAGAAGTATATTCCTCCACTGACAGCAGCTGTCGGAACATCAGTTGCTGTTCTAAAGAACATACTCAGCCTACAAATTAAGCAAAGAAGGAATAGCTAAGAACTCCTGGAGTGGAGGGTTTCTCTGGTTTGGATGGTTAAGTTCTCAGCCTGAGCTCAGTGATACTTTGAAAGGCAATCTCAGGAGGTGATCAAACTGGAATTGCACCGAGGTCTGCAGGAGGTAGAGATGTGTAGCGTCTGAAGGTGTGCAGCATTGCTGTCACAGAGGGATCCATCCATAATGCTGCCTGGAGCCATCGTTTTGCTTCCCTCCCTGTGGGCAGAAGGAATACCTGGAGCACTTCTCTGGCCACCTTGGAAGTGCTGGGTGCCAGGTGTTTGCCGTGTAGCTCTGCAGCGTGCATTGTTTTCACTGCAGCACTGAGGGACGGCTGCTGCAGCGTTCAGAAACATCCCTTACCAGAGGGACAGACTGCAAGGCCTCCTGGTGGTAATCTGTGGTGAGCTGATGTGTGAGTTCTTTAAAGGAGCACTTGTGTTTCCCAAGGGCAGGCCATTCTGGAGGTGTGGCTGCCCAGGTGATCATTTAGCATTCTTTCCTTTGCAGGTCTCTTCCTGCCCTGGCCTTAGGACTGAGCTGGAGTTTGACTGAACAGCAGCTAGGCTGCTTCTCCTTAGAAGTGCCACATATCAAGCAGAAGGAGATGAATGAGAAGGTGCTTTCTACAGGGAATAGAAGACAGCTGTCCTCCCTTCTGTGGTGGTAAAAGTTGTGTTTTAAAAAGGTACATATGGACTTCCCTTGCAAATAAGTATCTGTCCAAGATGTAATCTTGCCCTGGTCCTTGCATTCCTGATCCGGTATGAAAGTACATGTCTGATAACTACAATGAGACTAACCATATATTCCTGGGCTTATTTATATTGTTTTAAGGATGTAGAGGTCTTGTGATGATGCTAATTTCATGCTTAAAACTAAAGGTCTAATGGTAAATGCATGAATGATCTGAAAGCTATGTCTTCATATTGAATTTGAAGCAGCTGAAAGCAGGAACTTAAAGCTGTAAGTCATCATATAGTGGCCTGTGTTGGAAGGGACCTTAGGCATCATCTACTGCTTTCTGGATAGCTTTTAAATATGGAATTGATTAGTAGTAAGAAGTCTGTATTATAAAAAAATATAAAGTTAGTGTGCTGTACACCTATTGAAGAGACAGATAAATGAAGTGCCTGCAAGCTCTGTGCTAGACTTCAGCCCATAGCTTTAAGCCACCATCTGTGATTAGTTCTAGAGCATATGAGTAGGATGTGCAAAGGAAAAAAACCCAAAACGTTTTCTTAAGGCACTGGAACGAAGCCGTTCATTGCAAATGCAGCTGTTATGTCTGTAGTAAAAGAGCTGATTAACATAATGAGATTTAACTAAGAGAAATTACTTTTAACCTGTACTTGGCTCGAGTTCTTGTTTAGTTATCACAAATGATAAGAGGCAGTGCTCCAAAAAAGCTTGTCTAAACTTCCCCAAGGGCCGCTGTGCTTTAAGGACACGCTGCTGCTTCTCTGCTGTCTAGAGCAAGCTCCAGTGTGTAATTCCTGGAAGACTAGTTGAACAGGGCACATTTAAAATGAAGTGATTGTAAGTGGGGTGGACAGAAAGGTGAATGCTTTAGCAAAAATACTCTCGAGCCAGAGGAAAGCAGGTAAAATGAGCAACCTTTCCAGCTAACAAGCAGACTAGGATACAGTGGTTGTCTGCAGGCTTCCAGTGCAGGGCTAGTTTTGTCTGTTAACATTTTGTTTTGCATCAAAAGGTGTTTTAAAACCAACATAGTCCAGATCTGTAATGGCAAAGAGGATGAATATGGAGTATTTTTATGCCTTTTGAAGAAGATCCTTGTACCAGATAGGACTAATTGCTAGTAGGTACACAGGGGCTTGTGCTGTTGCTGTGCAAGGTCTAATGCTTCAAAGTGATTCTAACTGGAGAGACCAGAGCAGGCCACAATGGTTTAAAAACTGAAGTTCATTGAGAAAATGAAGATGTGTAATGGATCTACATATATATAATATACAGACTCTCAGTTTAATGCTATTTGTGTTCAGAGTTCATCTACATTCAGGAAACAGATTTGATCACTGAGCATCACAGCAATTGCTACAGCGAGTCTAAAAATACTCCTTGTGTTATGGAGGTGTGCACACCGTCAAAGCTGCTCGCCTTGGCAGATACAAGTTGCTGTTTGCTTGTTTTAATTGCAGTGCAGACATTCAGCACTGTGCCTGCCTGGTAACATAGGAAATATAATGCAAGACCTCAGTGTCTCAGAAGATTAGGCTGTCTGAACTGACTGGCTCATAAAAACCATGCTGAGGAACTTGGCAAAGAAAGCAAGACTCTGAAATTCTAAACAAGTATTTTAAATGCAGAAGAGTAATCTAAAGGGTCATATTTACAGCTTGTGTGCTGCAAACAGTGCTGCCCAGCTCCATCCATAAACAGGTAACGCTTTCACAGCAGGGCCTGCTAAGGAAGCCCTTTTCTCAGCTGAGTCCGCTCTCTTGCAATGGTTACATACCAGTGATCTGCTTGGATTTTTAAGTGCTTCTTATCAGATCCCAGCCTATTGAGTCATAAATGTATTTTTGTCAGTGTAATGCTACTGAATATTAAAGAAGAGATCAGATTTTCCAACCCAAAAGCTGTCACTTCAGTCTACAAAAGGCAGTGAATGCATTGAAAGTGCTTGTCTGAAATTCCTTCAGAATATTCTGCTGAAATACCCAGCAAACACTAATATTTGAGATTTATGGTGTAAAATTTGAGTGAATTTGCATAGAAATGTTCCATAGGACATATGAAATGCAATGAAAATTCAGGAATGCTTTCTCTGTTCAGAACATCTGATGTAAAGTGGGTGCCTGAATCTAATTACAATGAAATTAAATCCAGCCAGTCGGCTGAATAGAAGCAAAGACATCAATATAAATATAGACACAAATTTGCCTATTACACATCAGGGAAAAAAGTGCGTCTGTGTACTTTAATTAGACACAATAGCTGAGGACAGAGACATCATCCTTAGTTTTAGGAAGGTGTATTGTCAAAGTTAGTTGTCTGAAGCATCTTTAAGCTTGGTATTGGGAGAAAGGTCCCTGCAGGGGTAATTCTTTCTGTTCCAGCGTTTCAGAATCTTCTCATAGCCAGCTGATGCTGGAGAAAAAGGAAGGTTACATGTCTGCCTTTTAGAGAGCCAGAATCAAACTAACCAAAACCTTAGCATTTACAGAACAGATTATATTCTGTATTCTAAGTATGAGATTAGTGTGGTCAATGAATATCAAATAAAACAAGCCCAAGCCCTCTCCTCCCACCAAGCATGACTGCTAACCTCTTCAGAATGCTTTGCCTGCTAGGACGCACCTAGTCGTGTTCTGTGTTTTGTGCCAGCTGTCTGCCAGAGAGGTACAGAGAGGCTGACATTTGATGTATGCAAAGGAACAAAGAGTAGGTTTTGCAATAAAGCCAAACTGGCAAATATTTTTGTTTCCTGTGACAAGTTTTGCTTAACCAGCACAAGAGGCAGCCGTGCGGAGAAGCGTGCTCCTGGGGTGTAAAACAGAATCTATTTATGAAGGTAAGTGCAGTTGTTGGTTTCCACTTCCCTTTCTTCTCTGCCTTGCTAAATGCTGTGCTGGCACATCCCTTCCTTTTCTGTGACAAGTCCTTTGGAAAGCTAACAGGAGCCAACTGCGCTTAGGCATGTGCACCTGTACCAGAGAGGAACCGAGTGAAAACATTCAATAATGTGCATCTTGTGCAGGAGAAACGTCAAGAGCAAAAAACAATCTGCAAGAAGCATTGCCACGATGCAGAGAAATGAGTAAATAGTCCTCTGGTAGGGGAACTTCTGAGCTGGGAAGAAATGGCTCATTTCTGAGAATTTTCCTGTTTGCTGAGGGCTTGCTTCTGAACAACCTGGGGCTGTGACCAACCAAGGGAACAACCATGTCGGTGAGTTGCTGCCCCTCAGCTTCCCTGTAACAGTCAATTACCTGAAGGAAGGCTACGTGCAGGAGCATAGCACTTCAGTGAGATCATATTGAAGTGGCCCAGGTGGTATCCCCAGGTCTCCTTTATCTAGAACTCTCTTGGAATGCCATTGTTGTCTAGTCACACACATTTGAGTGGCATTTCTAGCAGGGGAAAGCACTGAAACTGTTTTTCAGTTAAATTGTTTCAGTGTTCAGCAGCTCCTTCTAGGCACATTTCAAACTCCTTCTCACTTAAGTTTCTGAAGCTGACTCCAGCCTGCACCATTAATTTTGGCAATTCTGTACTGATTATTAATTTGTTACTTGCTAGGCTGTGTCAACCCTGTGTGTTCCCTGCTCGGGCCAGAGGGAGCCTGCCAAGAGGCTGTGAGTCTGTGGCAGCTGCCTTACTCATCACATCTGCCTTACTCATCACATCTGCCTCAGTGCTAGAGCATGTGACAGTAGAATTAGGAGCTGTTTGACAGATTGGTCAACTTCCTGCTTTCCAGAAAGGCACTCGACTTATGAGATGTCCAGAGGCAGCTGCTCTAGAAGGATGAGGTTGGCTGTAGTTGGAGACAACTTACAGTAACACCAGGGGCGGAGAGTCTGTGGCGTATCCAATAGTGATACAGTCTGACTGAAAAGCATCTTCAGTGCCCTTGTCCAAGTCAGTTCTGAGCTGAGAAGTGACCTGAGGTAGACATTTCACATGAGAAATGTGCACATGCAGTAAGAGAGTGGCTCTTGGTGCAAAGGAAATGGTTAACAATATGAGAGTTCTCAGTTCAGCTTGGCATAAGCCTGCGCAGGAGCATAATATCTACTCTGAAATGCTTTTTATCATTTCCCCTCCATCTTCCCCTCAGCTTTAGTCTTAGCATTATAAATCTTTTTAGCTACCCCAAAACACTTTCACTCGCTTTTTCTCCAATTTTTCCCAAATCCTTACTGCTTAGTTACCTCCTCATAGTTACCTTTTACAGACCAGATGTTACATAAAAATGTAATAATAACAGATACCGATGCAAAAAGTTCTGCTTGTGATTTCAGCACAGAAACTCATATCCAGTGTAGGAAACCTGCTCTTCTACAGCTGCAATGTGATTCTTGACATGAAGTGCAGGCACAGGATAAGGCTCCATATTTGTATTGTGTTTCACACAGACTTTATAAGCTTGATTTGCTGTTTTCTTACATGGAGTTTATGGCAGCTGTAGAAACTGAAGGGCTTACACATTTTCCTGCAGAGGAATCTCCCCTTCTTTGTTCAGTTTCTTACCAGTAATTTTAAGAGTTTGTGGCTATTGGTTCCATAGTTGATAAGTTTGCATAAAAGGTTTACAGTGTAGTGGTCAGTTTGAGTGCTGACCCTCTGGAGAAGCTTTAGCTGTTCAGTGTAAGTCTAAGAAGGTTGACTTAGGTAGATTGTAACTATATTATTCAGTAAAAGGCTGGATTAATCAAGGGTATTGTAACCTTGTTTATTAAAATCACACCAAAACCAAACAAAACCCCCAACAAAACAAAACCTACAACAAAAACCACCACAACCCACAGCTCACTATTTTTTACTGTAGATATTGTATAGGAGATAGTGCAGTGAAATCAGGTTTGAGTTCTGAAAAGTGGTGCTTTAGTACTGAAACAGCTATGGCTAACAGTCATCATTCCATCATGTACCTCTGTCCTTTACCAGCACAGTTAAGAAAAGCTGGGGAGTAAGAAAAAGTCTGAGTAACACCTTCGTACTACAGCAGCTTCTTCCTTCCTGGTCTGTCCACACAGCCACCCTTCCAGCACCAAGAAAAGATTTTTGCTGAAATGAAAAACAAATGTGCCTCTCTGTTTAAGGAAGCCTGCATGCTGGGGCAACTTAAGTGTGATGCTGTAACTGAAGCAAGCAATCGAGCCTTCCTCATCTTAATGTAATTATCACCAAGTGAAAACCTTTGTGCTAACTGAGTGTTCAAGGAAGACAGTCAGTATAGAAATTGTCACAGCACATCCTGGTTTCCAAAGCTATCATTACATTTTAGGAGTGGAATTCTGCTAATGAAATTATCACTAAAATATGTGTTAGCAGAGTGACTGTAACAGTCAGCTCCTTAAACTCTGGGGTGCTCCCCTTTGGATGCTCGGTCTAAAATCTATATCCTCAGAGAGATGGAAATGTTGTTCCACTATTACTAGCTTTAACTTTGTCCTTGTCACAGCTTCAAGCTTTAGACTACTTTCAAATAAAAGTTAAGCACATGTGAAGATTTTACTCACAGGGAACAGCAACATTTTCATTAGCTGCAATTCACTTTCCCTCAGCTCTGTCATGGGAAAATGTACAAGGAGACAGCACCAGCATGGTCAATAAGGACTTAGGCGAATTCATGTGCAACAGGTTTAGGAGCAGATACTAAAAGGGATGGGTAGAGGTACAGAGGTGCAGAAATGGCCCTTGCTTGGAAGAGTTTCTGTTAAACAAGTGGTTTTGAAAGCTCTTCCTCTTTGGCTGCAAGCTTTAAAAGCCCTCAGACTTTGCAGCTGTGATTCACTTTTTGTTTACCACAACTAACATTACTACAGGCCCTAGTAATTTTATTTGGCCTTTTCCCACTGCAATTTTCAAAGTGTTTGATAATCCAGAGGAATTCCATGTGCTGCTACATAAAAATGCACAGAGCTGTTCTCCAAGCACAGACTAATCACAGTGAAGGTGTGGAATCCAATTGCCTCTCTGTCATTTCTTGCACAGAAAGCAGGACTGTAATTCTCTGGCATTGCATCATCTATTCAGCCCAGGTTATCACCCTTCTGCATTATCAAGATTGTGTTTTTCCTCCCTGGGAAGCAGCAGCTTTAATAGAGTATTTGCGAAATGACAGCTTAAGTGGCTCCATGGTTCTTTAATATCTATTCAGAAGTCTTGTCTCCCTGCATATTTTTATTGCTTTCTTTAAAAAGCAGCTTGTGAGAAAGGTAATACATTATTAATGCTCCATGTCATAAAGTAAAATAAATACTCACTTTTTGAAGAACCTGATCCACTAATCAAGAGTAAATGAATGCATCTGAATTATTCAAAGCACCTCAAATAGTGCAACTTGTACTCAAATTGAATATTGCGAATAGACTATTCACAGTGTAACACAAAGAGCCTCCCGACGCATTAACTCCTCCATTTGCAGCACAGAACATGGGATTTTCCTGCCCATTTTTTATCAGTGTAACTATTTTACCCACCTTGCGAGAGCAAAGAACTCCAGGGTGTGTTTCTGAGCTGTTACCTTTAACCTTCTAAATGAATTTCCTGTTGCTAAGAGCAGCTGCTGGGACAGGCGGCCCAGGCTTCAGATGATGCAAGTAAAACTCTCTTCCTGTGCCACAGAACTGTGTCTCAGTCGCTGGTGAGCTGCAGGTTGGCAGTCGCCAAACAGCTGTGCAAAGAACACGTGAAAAGTTCCATCATTTGTTGTGCGAAAGTGAGCACTGCCGAGTCCACAGAACCTAGAACCAGTGAGAGACAGCACCCAGGCCAAACAGGAATGAGGAGATCTTAGGCATTTAGTTAAAACCAGCTCCTGCAGCCAGAGTTGTTGCCTCCCTAGTCCAATCCATTTATGTCAGTGAATTTTTGGCACTGTTTCAGGTCTTCTTCACTACAGCCTCTTGTTTTTCACAGTGTGGTGTTAATGCTTTATCCTCCAAAGATATTTGCAGTCCCTAGCAGAGTTCTCTCTGGGAAAATCCCAAAAGAAGCTGCACCACACATCCGAATGTGTCAGCAAATTCCCCCCCGAGGCCTGTGCAGCAGTATGTCCTCTTCGGACCCATGCTTTGTTCAGATGCCTTTACTGAAGAGATTCTCCTGAGTTCAAACAGAGCTGTCCAGAAGCTGTCTGGAGTGGCAGATGTGTAAAAGCAGTGGTAGAACTCAGAAGGAAGTAAAGCAAGAAGCTGCTATGGGAGAGTGGAGTGCATGGTTCCAGTCCTTGCTGGCTCCGTGATCCCATTTGGAATTCTGGATATAATCAGTTCTCCCTTCTTGGCTTCAGTTGCCCACTCAGCACCTGCACGGCTCCCAAGTGGGTCACTACCATCTAAACTTTATCAGGAGGGAGGCAAGGTGGGAGAGGAGGAGAAACCCATTAAGAAGATACATGTTGTGTCTGAACATCTGCAAAGCAACAGCCTGTGGCTTCAGACACAGGGTGACTGACTTGGCTTGCTGGGGCTGAGGAGGGAAAGAGCTGCTGGGATGCTTTTGAACAGCCTTTGTGGCAGGAGTTCTGTTTGTGTAAGCCTGAAAGCCAGTGCTGAAGGAAGATGTTTTGTGCATTCCAGTTTGCATTTAACTCGTGTGTGGCAACACAAATCACACAGCTATTGCTAAACTACGTCGACAGCCTGAAAGTACTACACTCCTGAAGAGGATTCCATTTGGGAACCTGGGGTCTGGCACACATAGCCTGGCCCAGAGATACCAAATGATTGCTTGGATCAAGCAGCAAGTTTGAGACCTCAAACCTGATCCAATGGATTGCTTCCACGGAGTCCAGCAGCCATCCCTTCAAACCAAATGTGCTTTGTATCCTGTGACAAAAAGAGGAAAGAGCCAGAGAATTTTTCATCTCGGTGTTCTCCCTGGAGGAAAGCCACAAGCTGCAGCCATGGGATTTATGAACCCCTTTTCTTTGGTCCTCAAGGAGCAAAGTGTCTTCAAATGCCTATATCTCTGGATGTAGGCCTTTACCTCTGGGATAAAGATGTATACCTGCTTGTGTTTCAGAGACACTGAAAATCTGCAGTAATCCTAAAGAAAAGCAACTTCTGCCTGCAGAACATGCAGCTTCCCTTCAGAATCTAACCTTCGTCTTGAAACGTGAAATGGTGCATCCCGAGCTCTTCCCTTATGATTTAATGCATGTGAGTACTGATAACTTTATACTCAGCTTTGAATAGAGAGAGACACACACACATATACGCCTTGATTTTGTTACAGCTTGGTGAATTGTACTGGTTGACTGTCTCTGTAGGTGTCCAGACTAGATGTCTATATCCAGAGACAGCTACTTTTTCTTTAGAGTGTCAGCAGGCCAAAGCAGAGCCAGAGAGAATGCATTTGTCACATCCTTTTGTCTCCTCTGCTTTCCCATCTACGTGTATTCACCATAAATCTAGTCAAACATGTTACGATGCACTGGCCAGGCAGCCTCTGCAATGTCAGTGGGTTTATATGTTAGCAAAGCTAGATTTTAACAGCAGCTTTGCTTCCTGATCCAAAGCTGTGATAAAAGTTCTGATGCACTATAGAAGTTATCTGACAAAGCATTTCCTTGTCTGCAATGTGGCAGGAAGAAGAATGATTGCATTGGCAGAATCCTACAGGTAGGTTAGGAACAGTCTTTGTCCAGATAGGTTTGAGTTTAATAATGTATCTTGGAGTGAAATATAGATTATCCCATTTCAATCTTGAGTCCTTTTCCATAGTGCTTTGCTGGGGGCTGGAATTTCTGGGAGATGAGATTCTAGAACCAAAACCAAGTGAAGTTGACCAAAAGATTTTCGTCAGCTCTTAGAGGTCCTTGGATGATGCACTCAATGAGTAAGTCTTTTATGGCTGTGAAAAATAGATCTGGTTTTGAAGTGATCATTTTTGTACAGGGACTTGATATAGCTCTCCCTGTGTGTCAAAAGGAAAATGCAGTTACTATTAGTTAGTAAAAGCCTTTTTTCTGTCACTACTTCTTTGAAATTAGCCCTCACTCTCCCTGCCTCCAGGAGTTTGAGTGTGTTGAGTGCCCTGCTGTCAATACCCTGCACACCCCTTCTTCCCTGGCAAAGCATTCAGGCCTGAGGCTGCCCACTGAGACAGAGGGCGTGACAGAACACACCCAGAGGGGCAGTGCCAGGGTGTTTCGAAGCTGCATGCTGACTCGGTGTGCTTTCATTTGGCACATACTGATCTACCCTATGGTATGGGTTGAACTGGGGAGCTGTGCTGAAGGAGCTCCTCCGGATGCAGGAATGCCTGCACTCTCCAGGGTGAGTTTGCAGCATCCTGATTATTTTCAAGTGTTGAGAGGGATTCAAAACCTAACCAAGATAATTTGTAGAAAATAGTTAGTCCTTTAAGTCTAACATAGGGAATGCAAAGCATGGACACTGCTGGGGAGAAGCATCTCAGCCTGCTGCCTGCTCAGTCAGTCACCAACTGGCCCTGCTGCACAGGGGGGCTGTAAGCCACGAGGCTGACACTGTCTTCAGTTGTTTCCTTGCTGCTGTCTGCCAGCTCAGACACAGGCAACTGCTTTTGGTACTGAAAGCTCTCGTATGCCAGGTCCCAGATGCACTGATGTTGTCCTCTGTCTCCTTCAACAGCTGTCAGAGTAGCAGCAGCTAACATGAGATGTTCCAGACTCAAAAGCTACCAACACCCAAGGATCCAGCTCATCCGCCAGGAGCAAGCACAGCACCAGCCAGGTCCCCAGGTGCCTGGAGTGTGTGCACAGGTGAGGAGCAGTTGTCTGGGGTCTCTCAGGAAAGCTAACACTTAAACCTTCTCTCTTGAGCAGACTTAGCTGCAGCACAGGTCACCTAGCTAAGCCTGAATCTCTCCGAGGCCTACAGCTACTGTGCCATCATGGTTTTATTGGGTGCTGTCACTGTAATGACACCTGTAAAGTGGCAATGAAATCCAAAGTGGAGTGATTAAAAAGCATTAGAAAATGAGGAGTTATGGCTAGCAGCTGAAGAGGAATTAATTGTTCATCAGACAACTGGAATGAAACTATCAGGAGTTCAAAGGACACAAAAAGAGGTGGATCTGGTGGTTACTGTTCATGTCTGGCATTCCTGGTCACCAGATGCTGTCACTACTTAGAGCTTGATGGCCTCTTGAATAAGAGTGGCCTGCAGCATCAGTTGTTGAGTGGCTGGGCTGCTGTTTGCAGCAGCTCCTGAGCTGGTACCTGGCTGCATACCTGGCTAAGGGCTGGAAACACTCCAGCAAGGTGCCACACCATAGACTCAGTTCTGCCTGAGATCAGCAGCTGCCATCTTGTTTGCAGTGGCAGGTAGGGACCAGGTTCTTCCTCGGGACACTGGAACTGAGTTTCCTTCAGCTGGTCAAAGATGTGAGTACAGGTGCACTTTCCAGGCATGAAGTTCACTTAGAGTAGCATAGTAGATATGAAACTGGGGGGGACTTCCTTTTTCTAGTACTGGCTTTTTTCTGTTTCTGGGCTAAGCTGGGCTTCTGTTCCAAAGCCTTATCAGCATTTCAAGTCTATATGAACAGGAGGGTTAGTCTGAAGTAGAGCAGTGGCTATGGACTCTTCTTTGGCCATCATGGCCTTTTTTCTGTCTTTAGAGGAGTCACAGAAACCTGTTTGCTCAGCATGTGGAAGAGGTGACAAAGGGATGGTCCTGGTGCTGTCTACAGCTACCTGATGGGGAGATCCAGAGGAGGCAGAGCTGGTCAGGGAATACAAGGATCCACGGGGGAAAAGCTGAAGGAAGGGATATTCCAGAAGCAAGAATTTTTTCTCCCATGCAAGTAGTCATGCCCCAGAACATGGGATAGTAGGGGTTGTGGATTCTCTGTCCTCAGAGATATTCAGAACCCAGCTGGGCTGCTCTGAGCAACCTGATCTGCTTAGCCCTGCTGTGAGCTAGATGTCTGAACCCTGTGAGCTCCAGGTCCCTTACAACCTAAATTATTCTGTGAGTTCGTGAATCCTGTTGGTAAGCTTTTAATACATCCCTTCATTACCACACAGGCAGGAGATTTGAATAGAAGCATTAATGGAAATAGAGTGTGTGAGATTTGAATATCCTGCTTAGCGTTTCCTCGCGTCTTCCCACATGCCTGTCCTCATCATGAGTCCTCTTGCTGAAGAGGAAACTGGAAATACTTTCTTCTGAGAATTCTGGAGTAATATTCCTATCAGGAAAATGTTAAAAGTGTCCCTTAATCCAAATTCTTTTGAAATCCTAAGCTTAGCAATGACATTTTTTAGATTTACTTTTTGGTGTGTTTCTAAGTGTCCAGAGGTCAACGTTCACATTAGGAACAGAGAAGATCTGTGAGAGAGATTGTTTTGGGTTTTAGGGTCAGGAGAAAGTGAAAGATTAATTTGTGAAAGTACTAAAAACATGACCCAAAATGATGAAGAATTTTCTCTTGTTAAAATCTGCAGGTTTTAGCTGACAAAAAAAAAGAAGCAGCATTTTATTCACATCCCTAGACTAGAGAGGAAAAGGTGAGCCAACCAGTAAAGCAGGAAGGTAAACCAACCAGTAAAGCAGGAGGATACCAGTAAATGTGGCCAGAGTGTGCTGTGGGTACAGCTGCAGTAGGAGCTGACATCTTGTCCTCTATGCCCCCCTGTGCCTTCTTTCTCAGGCTTCTTTCTGAAAACTTCTTTTCTCAATAGCCACAAGTGCCCTTCTCTCTCCTGGGTTTTGTTAGTTAGATCTGAGCTGCCCTCACGCTCCCGTTCCTGTGCTCTTTGAAAGAACAAAGGAGTCTCCTTCCTATTCTGGTTGCAGTGCTTGCCTTGGGTTGCCGAGGCTCTTACAGCTTCTTTAAAAGTGAAGTTGTCAGGAAAAAGGTAAAACCATTCTTGTGCTCTTTCTCACTGTCTTCTGGGCTTCACAGTTCTGTGCTGGTTTAGTGGAGCAGCTGCCATGGTAAACAGACATTCCCTAATCTGGAAGGAGAGATACTGGAAGTTGTACATCTTCCTTCTGTGGGCCTCAGTTAAGCTGTGCTATGCAATCTTAGAATCACAAGAGAAATCTGCTGGAAAACTGAATGGAGGGCCCTTGGGAAGACAAAGCATAGCTTTGGGTCAGTGTGAGCCTCCTGGGATGCTGCACTTTCCCTAAGGTGAGCTTCCTGCAGTGTGTGTCTGAGAAGGATCCCAAGGGGATGTCGGCAGCCTGCCAGAAGCAGCTGCCCACTCACCACGCAGGTGCTTTTATGTATCTGCTATCTTTCCAGCCTTGCTGCAAAAGGGTTGTTGCTGAAAGCAAAGAGCAGTGGCTGCAGTAAGGTGTCTCTCCATCAGTGTTTGCGATCAGACCACATCCCAGCTTTGCATCCTGATGGCTTGTTTCACTGATGATAGAATAGAATCAGAGACTCCTGCGTCCTGGTAATTCACATCCTACCATCTGGGTTTTGTACGTGAAAGGCTGGTGACTGACCAGTGAACCTATCCAGACACACCTTCTCCACGCCACTCAAGGATTTCTGGTGTGTCCGAAGGGCCCAGAGGAGCCTATGCTTACCTGACCATTTCTCATACTTGCTGCCCAGCTCTGACTCTTTTCACAGTCTAGTATGTGCTCTGAGTGAGAGGACCAGACGTGGATGCAGTATGCAAGATGCCAGTGAATTGCAGTTGTGCTTGGGGCTTGCATGTTGGTTTGTTACACAGTGAGTAGCATCCGCTTTGTCTTTCGGTCTGCTACTGAGCTGACATTTTCATGGAGCTATTTATAATGACCCCAATCCTGGTCTTGAGTGATAACAATCACCTCAGGTCCTGTTTTATATGTGAAGTTAGGGTTGCCCTGCTTGCCCCAAATATATCACTTCATGTTTTGCTTCATTAAGCTGTGTCTCTTGTTGGTACCTAGCAGTTCTTTACAGCTCTTTGTCTCGACTCCTTTGAACGCCTTTGTATTGCTCAACTTGTGTCACCTAACTACCTGACTGCTGGATCCATTCGGTCCTGCGGCACACCATTAGTGACCTCCCTCCTTCAGGAGGGCAGATCATTTACTCTTACATTTCGTTTCCATCTCTTAAGCCATTGTTTATCCACGACATGCCCTCTTACGCTATAGCTTCTTAGTACCCTTCAGAGCCTTGATGGAGACATTTGTTGAAAGCCTTTCAGAAATGCAGGTAGACTTCTATCAGGTGGTTCGCTTTGCCTGCATGGAGGTGACCTCTCTGGAGAATCTGTTAGATTTGGGAGGGGCAATTTCCTCTGACAAAAGGCAGCTTGACTCCCTCACGGTATCTTATTTTTGTTGAATGTCCATTCATTTTTTTCTTATGTTTTCTATAGGTGTCAGATTTCCAGACATGTTCTTTCTCACAGCTATTCTGGTATCCTCCTAAATTTGGGCACCCTATTTTTCACTTTCCAATACTCAGATGCCAAGGCAGTTTTAAGGGAATGGTTATTCACTGCTGTAAGTTATTTGGCTGTTTGGCTTCTCTTAGAAGTCTCAGATTAAGAGCATATTGTTCATGGTGAGAAAATGTTCCAGAATCTTTTCTGTAGTGACTTTAGTGTCACACAGATCCTTTGAGTCCTCCACAGAAAGGACTGCCAAGTACGCACCTCCTCTTTCTGCCACGGGATCCCTATGCAAAGAACCTGGCACCTCTGAAGTGGTGCTGGCTTCTCTGAATGCTCCTTTTGGATCCTAAGTATTGACCCTACAGACGTTTTGCATAGCTCTGTTTCTGATGTGCATGAAAAGCAGATTGTTAACTCTGGTACCTTGCACTTGCCGGTTCTTGAACTCTTCTTTGGCTGCCTTACTGTGCAGCTTCACCAAAGCTCCATCATCACGTCCTCTTTCACAGGATGCCTTGTTCTGCCCGGTGAGCTGTGGAGAGTGCAGAAACATTCCTAAGGTCACAGGATCACAGGATGTTAGGGGTTGGAAGGGACCTCCAGAGATCATCAAGACCAGTCACCCTGCCAGGGCAGGACCATAACCTAGTGCAGGATCTTTAAGGAAAAGGGAATGTGTTTGGATAGGCAACATTTGCTGGTTAATATTATTCCCTTTAAAGGTTTTTTTTTTATGTCTGTCTGTGTGATGTCAGACACAGAAATGTGCCTGCATTTCTTTGCTGAGTAGGGAAGGGTTTCATTAGAGGCTTAAATACTCTGCTGAATTGGGGCTTGGTAACTAACTTCCTAGCAGTCTAGGTGATATGTCGTCTGTCAGCTCCGAAGGACAAATTTTACCCACACACACCTCAAAGGCTGTAGTTAAAGCTAGTCAAAGAGATCAAAGCTCGAGTTAGCAACTTTCCTTGGTGTGGGCTTTTCCTTTTTTTTCCTTTAACTGATGCTTAAGTAGCCCCGCACCCTTTCTTTTTCCTTCCAGTGTAGCACATGCTGCAACATGAAGCTGCCCTGAAACTTGTTTTCGCTCCATTTTGAGTTATGAACAAGGGATTTGCAGTGGTTACCTTGTTCTTCTCCTCATTGTTGGTCATTATTGTAACACTGCTGTTCAGCTAGAGATTTATCAGGTAGGCTGCAGTTGGTTCCACTTTGGATGACTAGTTTTAGATTTGCAGTGGCTTGTCTAGATCTCAGCTCTTTCTTTTAAATTAGTTTCCCTGGAGTTCTGAAGTTTTATCAGATAGTGGAATAGTAAACAGCTGTTCAGGCTTCAAGCCCTAATGTTTCTGATTAAAGCCACGGAAGATTTGCTTTCCCATTGCAAGTTTCAATTGAAGCAAATATGCCAATTCAGGATTTTCTTCCTAAAGGAGTTCTTTCTAGACAGAAGAAAACAAAATCCTTTATTTATTCAGTTGGCTTTCATCAAAGATTACATGGACTTGGAATATAAAGTGCTTACTTGGTAGCTATTCACTCCCATAACTTATGAAGGCTTTCTGTCATGTATTCTGCATCTGCAATCAGACCACCCCCAAAGCAGCCCTTCAGGCGTGCAGTGGGACATTGCCTTGGTTAACAGGAGGCTCTGCATCTCCAGCCTCCCGAGCTAGCCATAGCAATAGTCCATTGCTTACAGTTTTGAGACATGCTAGCTACACCACATCATTCAGAAATGCCTTCTGGCCAACAGGAGGGACCCCTAAGGGAGGATGATGGAGACAGGTGTATGCCCCTGGTTTTGCAGCATCCTAGTAAAATCTGTGGGGTGTGCTTCTACAGGAACTGAACAAAAGGAATTTGCTGTCACCTTAAGAGTGCAAATTGTCTCTCCTTTGCAGAAATGCCTTACTGTTAACTTACTCCTCCTCAGGGTATATAGATTGAAGGGGTGCAGTGAAGGTCTGATCTCATATCTGTTATCTGGGCTGGCACTGGGGCTTGGCTTACCTCTGCAATGAGAGAAAAAGACTGACAAGGTACCTGGCTGTGGTAGCTCTTAGAGCTGTTGTCAAGGCAGGAGCTGCTAGCAAATTAGTTCCAGTGGTGGCCAGTGCACCTTGGTGCTTATGAGAGCATGGAAACTACACTCATGGTGTGTTACTGATTCTGGAAGTGGTTAGTGACATGTGTCTGCTTTCAGTTAAAAATGAGAATAATCAAGGAATTGGACCAAGGATTAAGCTAGGGTTTAGGAAGAAAGGTCCTAAGTAAAAGTGGAGATGGACTAAGTAATGCTGAAACTCCAGAGAGTGCAGGTGGTTAGTTTTGGTGTAAGCACTTGGTGAGCTTTAGGCTTGGAAAAAGAAGGCTGTACTGAGGTCCTAAATTTCAGAATGAGCGTTGGAGATGGCAAAACCTTGCCTGATGGAGGAACAGTTTGTACAATAATGGCAAGAGTTTGGTAGCATGTGTGAAAATCAGAACTGATAGGCAGAGTGAATTGGTGGGGTCTGCTTGTGCCACCCAGTAGTGGTTGTGTTGCAGCGGTTTTGTCACTAAGATCGAAGGCCTGGCAAAGATTTGTGTGCTGCCCTTAATGATTAACACCTACATTTAAGTTTAGCTTATCATTTGGGTGTAGTAGAACTCCAGATCAAAGGAGGTTATGATTAAATATTGGCAAGTTTTATTCATTAGTGGGGTTGGTTCTTGATCTCTTCATAGCTTATTTGTTCAACACTCTGAGATATGCTTTCTTCTTCATTTAGTCACCATTCTCATGCCTCTTCCACAGCAAGGCAGGCAGGCTTTATACATAACAGACAGCTCTTCCTGGCCTCAGAGGGTCAGTGCTGGCTTCCAGTCAATAGAAAACATTCAGCATTCTTGACCTTCTCCAAATGTCACTTTATCTTTGTACTTTGTGTGTGTACAAATATATATGTGCCAGCCTCTTTCTTCCAAGTAAGTAATTGCAGTCAGCTGCTTATCAAATGTGCTATCCCACAATTTGCAGCATCCTGCCATTGCCAGTTCATTTCCCCATCCCAGACTATATGTTCATTTCCCATACAACTCTGATCAAAACAGCTGGAGGGTCTGGCCTGCAAGCTAGGCTTTGGCAACCTCATTTCATCCTAAATTTGATTTTTAGTTTCCAGATTAGAGGGAAACTCCTGCAGAGTTCCCATCTCAGGAAGCAAGATGCTGCTGATTTCTTCCTCAGTGCAGAGGTAGTGCCAGTAACACTCCTCTGATGGGTCTGGAATAGGATGGGAGCCAAAAACTAGGAGGAGCTGCCTACTCAGGAAAGCTACTGATGTCTTTTACTTAGTCTGCAGGACTGATATTCATTAATATGGCTAAGAAAGGGGAAGAATGTTACCTGAATAGGAAGCTGAACTACCACTGGGCAGTTGTTAAAACCTTTAGGGACCATCCTCGATGTGTCTCGCATCCCAGTTCTCTGCACACCTGGTGTTAAGCTGCAGAGGGGTTTATGATCCAGTCTGTGTGGTGCCTATCAAAGTAAGTGTGCCTATTTTTCTTCCACTATGAATTTGGACATCAGCATTTGAAGTTCACAGAATCACAGAATGGCTTAGATTGGAAGGCAGCTGAGAGATCAGAGCAACATTCCTGCGAGGTTACCTTTCACTGACTGTCCTGAAGCATGGTGTTGGTCTTTGCATGAGTTCTGCTCAGTTGCCAGGCCAAGTCTTGCCAGTTGTGTGTCCAACTTGTACTCTCAAAGAGGCTGAGGATGAGATCAGCTGAGGAGGTGTGTTGATTATAATGACTTCTCAGTCTGCCTCTTGGTTCTTCACCCTGGGACAGCAGCACTGTATTGGAGCCTATTTCTGGAGTTCAAGGTTAAGTGGTAAAGCAGCAATGAAGAGAAGGAGCAATGTGCTCAGCTCGTTAATATGCTGTGCCATGTGTTGTCTAAGCCAGCTATGGAAGCCTGAGAACCTGTAGAAGGCTGCAAATTGTGTTTATCATTCATATTTTATGGGTAAAAACTTTGATTTTCAGTTGTGAATGCAAGTGATAGTGGAGAAGCTGTCAAAATCACTGAAGTGTTTAGCAGCGTTATCCCAATGACTGTGCCAAGGACTATCCATGGAATTCAAAGCCAGAAAGTGTAACTAAAATCAGGTCCCTAGTTTATCTATTTAAAATGCTTGTCTGGAGATGAGAAGGGAATGGATGTCAGAAGACTGGAAATAATTGGAAATTCTTTCCCAGTACCCTGTTGACTTGGGCATCTTGGCATTAAGTCCCAGGCTACGGAAAAGTAGCGACGTAAAGATAGAGAAGTTTGTCTGAGAGCTGAAAGCTCCCCAGGACCATCCCTTTCTTGTGAGCTGTTGTCATCTGCGTGTCTAGGCAGCCTGTGTCAAAGTTCACCTGTCTCAGTTGTTACAGAGCTTTCGTGCTGCCTGGCTGGAAGCTGTCTGGTTGCAGCATGAAGTGCTGCACTGCTCTGGTGAGCGTGGAACGCGTGACCTTCCTCTAAGCAGTCATCTTCGGTACCGCTTGGACTGCTTTGACTTTTGCTCCGCTCAATCTTTCAGTCTGCCTTCTTAAATGAGGAGCAAGCACTCAGACTCACAGGGGTACAGACCTGTTAGCTCCTTCCCACTAAGTAATATTCATAGCCTTAACACTTAAGGCACTTGTAGTTGAGCTACAGAGGCTCCAGCAGCCTGGCTGTTAAAGCAGATTGTTTGACAGGTTGAGAATGTTAATGTTAAAGTTCCCTCATCACACAAAATTGCTTCACCCTGCCTGCAAACTTGGGAGATTTTCCTCACAGAATGATGCTGAATGCAGAGGAGCCCTGTGAATTAAAACTGCCATGTGATAAGCCCAAAGGTTTCTGTAGCTGACTGCTCTTTCCCTCAGCTAGATGCAAATTGCTAGAAATGAAGTTTCTCCCTTGTTTAGGCCAGGTGGAATAAGCAATCCCACAGAAGCAACTGTAGCTTCAAGGCCAGAATCCACTTCATGTTCAAAAAATCCATGTTTATTGTCTGCTCCTAGAATTGAGGCTCTAGTGTAGTAAATGCTACACATCTAATAGGAGAAGGACCACGATATTCTAGCTTTGGTTTTCTGTCAGATTTAGCACTTCTAAGGGTTCTCTAAGGCCATGAGTCATCATGTCTGTGTGTTTTAAGTCATACAGTGACTGTTGGAAACCTGTTTCTTCATCATTCACTGAAATACTGTTCAGAGAGTGAACGGTCATGAACAGCCTCAGGTTTATATTCAGAAAGCCTAAACACAGACCTTGATCTCATTCTTTCAGTGAGAGCTGTATGAAGGAAGCAGAAACAGCTGAAATAGTGTAAATTATTAAACTTGGTAAAGAGGAAGAAGAAATCAAATGACCTTGAGGAAGCACACAGTGTCCCTCCTTCTGAGTACCTGTTACTCCCATCTCTCCTCTGCATAGGCTTTGCTCCACCTGACACTAGACTGCTTACAAATTCCATCTGCAGGCCTGGCAGGCAGGTGGTCCTTGGAGATAGGGGATCTCATTTCCTCAGCAGGAACCACAGGATGGTGCTGCAAGGCCAAGCAGAACAAGCAGAGACAAGCCAGACTGCATACTGAACAGTGACCTATCCACATACATCCTCTGGGCTGCCTCTGCTCCTGAGAGAAGGGAGGCTGGCAGAGGGAGTTTTGTGCAAGCAAGCAAAAGCCTCTCTCCAAGACTTGTGATCTAGCTGGAGTTGTCCAGTTTGCCCCTACCCTCCTTTACCTACCTTTAAGCTGCTGTCCTGTTTCTCTGTGGCTTGGAGGGGGCACTGACATTAACAGAGCACTAACACCTTATCCTGAGGAGGACAGTTCAATGCTCTAGGCAGTGGCCACATTCTCTTGCAATCCAGCTTCATTCTGCTCATAGAGAGCAGCTCAGCTGCAGCTGAGTCACAGGTAGCTATGGACAGGAGAAAGAGTAATGACCTCTGTGCCATGTAACAAGCTTCAAAGCTGTGCTCTTTGCTGAACTGATGGAAATAGTTTCATGTTAGCATCTCATATTTTGTGAACATAAAATCCTTTTGCAGTCTCATTAGTGTGCCTTTCCTTGGCTTTGGCCTTATTCCAGTCTGTGTGCTAAGTAAACTGCAGTGGCAGTGAAACCATGCTACAGCTGCAGAAGAAAGCCAAATTCAGACCGAAGCTGAGCTGCTGGCAATGACAATCATACCAATGACTTGTGTCAGGCAACTGCCTGTTAGATTTACTGCTTATAGTTCATTAGAAAATAGCAAAAATTAAGAATTCCTGTTAATTTTCCACTTACAGATACTGATGAGAAGTGAAGGAAAAACATTTTCAGATCACAGCTTAAAATAGCTTTGTGTTTTTCCTAGGCTCACCTTTGTATTAGGCCAAACTGCTTAGGAAATCTTAGGAGAACATTTTGCATTTAACACCCTGCTGCCCTTTCAGAAACAGCATTTCATAGGCTAACCATGCAGCACTGCACAGCTCTGGGCACTGGGCTTTGGACACCTGATGAATCTTACCAGACTCTCATAACGACACGGCCTTCCTTGTTGTAAGAGGAAACCAGAAACAGGACATACGAAAAGGAAAAAGGGAGGATCATTATCTCCTCAGTTATTAACCTCTAGCCTATCAACTTCAAGGCAAGAGACATTTCCAAACAGCCAGCAGAAGAGAAATAAGAGGAGGAGAAATAAAGTGAGAGGTTTTTCAT
This sequence comes from Pogoniulus pusillus, assembly GCF_015220805.1. NCBI lineage: Eukaryota > Metazoa > Chordata > Aves > Piciformes > Lybiidae > Pogoniulus > Pogoniulus pusillus. Next base: position 436,365 of record NC_087282.1, on the reverse strand, counting down.
CTTGATTTGGTTGCAGTTTTAGGGCAAAGAAAGAAGGTATCTGAGAAGCCTGTGGGAAGTGCTCATCAGCCCACTGTTTTGTTCAGAGACAGGCTAGAAACAGTCACACAACAGTCTGGGGCTCTGCAATGCCAGCAGGAGCCTGGCAAAGCTCAGTGTCATCCACACAGCTGAGGGTGATGCCATGGTGCTATCCTACTCCTGGACACGTAGGTCGTGCCCCAGGAGCATGTCAAACAGTCAGAAATGAGAGTGCTGCTCAGCACAGGGACAGCCTGATGGAGGCAGTCCCAGCAGGGCCCAACACAGAGCTCTGGGCTGTGTCAGGGAAGAGAGCCTGCATCTCAAGCTGTGTGGGAAGAAGCAAGCAAATCAATATATCGGTGGGAAGTAACAGGGGTTATAGACAGGAAACATTTGAAGTGTCTCTAGAGGGAAAAAAAACCTGTTTCATTCCCTTTCCTGATATAAGACAAATCTCTTCCTGCAAGATTTCTCTGGCAGCCTCCTCTCAGAGGGGGAAAGAATCCTTATCCTGCTAAAACCCTTCAGATTTCACTCAGGAAAGTTTCCAATCTTTCTCATCCTCTTAAGTTTTTCTTTGTAGCAGTGCGAACTGTTGCTATCAAAGCAATCAGCTGGTCTGTATGTGACCAAGGAAAGGCATTCCACGGGGGTTGCATCATGCTGCAAACAGTTCTGGCAGCTGGGTCCTTTGTCTAAACAATTTCCTGATGCCTGGAAAGAGACTGCTGGACAGGATAAGGTGTGAGGTCACCCTGGGAGCTGTGGAGAAAACAGCATCATCTTAGTTCACCTGAAACTGACGTGGGAGTGATCAGTCAGGGCAGTGATTTGCTTTTGGCAGTAAATGGATAACTTTAATGGTATTTTTTAACAGCATCATACCACAACATGAGACAGCTCTGGCAGTGACAAATCGTCCTCAGCTACCGAGGCCTGTGAACTGCAGTGGTGTTAGACTAAGAGATCGGTTTTGCTTTGAGAGGCACACAAACCCTCCTCTAAGATGATGTGGGTTTAGTTTTGCCAAGTCTTCCTGTCCTGATGGGATCCTGCAGACTCTCAGATGTTCAGAGAGAAGCAGGTCACCAGGGAGGCAGCAGCAGACATCTGCCCATCAAAGTGCAATGGGAGAGCAAGGTTAGCATGGAGATAGGTTTCACCTCAAGGATGGACTGGCTGACAGCATGCTTTGATATGCTCAGGCAGATGTGCAGAAAAGTGCTACTGCCCATCTTGAAAGTATCCTGTTGGAAACAAACAGATCACAGCTCAGGATTCTTTGAGTTTGGGATCAGTGCATATCAGTCTGCTACACTGGCCACAAGGTAGTGTGGAGGAGCCCAAGTGCCGCTTTGGAGGTCTCTGTCGGGAACAGCTGCATAATGACAGCAGTTCTGGCTACTCAGGGCTGGAGCATGGGCATGCTCCTTGCATAGAGATTTTCCTGCCTCCTTCAAGAGATTTCACACCATTGCTATAGCTTATATTTGTCATTTTTGTTTTGAAGTATGGGAAAAATATTTCAGAGCTTTTCTTGAAGGTTGCCAGCAGCTGAATCTGTGTAACTTAAGGCAGAATTGAGCTTACAAGGTGAGATATTTAAAGTCATTGTCTGTCACAAGCATGATTCCTCACCTGGTCCCTGCATCAAAACCTAACCATCATTGCAGCACCTGACAAGGCTGTTATTACAGACAGCTGCCATCTACACAGCCTGCCACATCCTTCTGGTATTGTCATATCATGCATCTTATATTTGAGTGTGACATGCCAGGCTTTCTATTTGAATGTGACATGCCAGGCTTTTCAACTTGTCTGTAACTTAACAGAATTAGATGCACAGGCATATGAGGATTTCTTTTTCAGTAGTGGAAAACGCGCTGGCACACACAGCACATTTCAGGGAGTTGCCCTGCCTGTGTGGAAGAACTTCTTATTGATAACTCAGGATGGTAAGAGATGGCAGATTTCTTAATAAGTATTAACATAATTAAAGTGTAATGCACTAGCAATAGCTCTGCTTTAATGACCTGCTGACTACAGGACTTGTACCTGTCATGTGTCAGATCAAACTTGCCTACCCATAGTGGTTCGTAGGAAAATGCATGTTGCTTATGCACACTTTAGATCAGGTTTGCGTGGCAATGTTGTGCTGGTAGTGGGGGAGGAAGGGGGCGCTACGGGGGTGGCTTCTGTGAGAAGCTGCAAGAAGCTTAGCCTAGTCTGAAGACAGCAAGCGAGACTTCTGAGCAAAATCTGCCTCGGTTGTTAGGTGCCTTGGCTGAGAAATCATGTACTTGTTGAGTTGGGGGATAGGAAAGAGAAGTGCCAGCCGTGTTCTGCTGTGCTGCAGCAGACCTTTTGCCACACTGCTCTGCTGAGCAGATTTTCTGAGCGTTGAAACTCTGAGCTGGAGATTGGGCCGGGAAGCTACCAGCAGAATTACCTACTGGCTGAGACAAGGCATGAGTCAACAAAGTCCAGGCTTTGCCTTGGTTGCAGGCCTGAGAGCAAAACTCTCAGCTCCTCAAGAAATGACTCATTATAGGAAGCAGAGCTGCCAGCCTCCGCTCCTGAAAGGATTTCTACATTTTAACACACTCCTGCTTGAAAAGCCTCTGCTGAACCTAGCAGTTCTGTGTTGAGCTGCTCTGGAAGGGCATGCTGTGTACAACAAAACAAGGCCCTTCAGAATCCATTCCTCAGGCTGCCCTGGGCCCTTAGGGGGTCTATTTAATTGGCAGTGCTTCTTTCCACCCCACCTTGCTCTGGGTTGGAGACTGCTGCATTAGCTTCACACGTGTGCAGGCTTGTGCATTTGGGTCTTGACCTCTGATAGGTTCACCCAAGACACAGAAAAGCTTGGCCCAGGTGAGAAACTTAATTAGGTCCTTCTGCCCATCAGTGAGTTTTGCAGCTTTGCATTACAGACCTTGAATTAAGACTACAGCCTGGCTCTGCCTCAGTGCTCTGGGAGGATGAGGAGGACAAGGAAGCACAAAGAGTGAGCATGTGAGTGAAATGCAGGAAGTCTGCATGCCAGGAGCAAGCCCAGCATGGTATTAGGCACTTTTTCCAGTACTATCTCCTCACTTTTCCATCTCATCCATGGTTGGTAAGAATGGATCTAAGAATGAATGAGTTCATGTCAGTGCTGTAAAGATGTGGGTCAAGAGCTCTGTAACTGAGAATTATGATTGGTGTGGACTAATTCAGCTTCATCTGTTAAAGGGAAATGTGCTGTTATAATCCTGCCCGTAAAGGACACAGTGTGTCAAGACTGAAAACAAACAAGCAAGCAGTTTTAACCTGGTTAGGGTCTGATGCTTTTCTGTCCAGAGGGTTAATCTTTTCATACAGAGCTATAAAGACAATTACTTCTTTTATGGGTGTGATTACAGTCCAAGGTGATTTACTGCTGGGCTTACACTGCTGGTGCCAGTTGGACTGTTCATTTGGCTGGATTTTTTGGGTTTGGTGGTTTATCTCTTTCAGTCTCTCATTGTATTTTCTGCCTCCTAAAACTCCTTCAAGCTTGCATGTCAGCAAGTAACTCAGCTATGTACTACAATTTGCTGAGGGTGTAGCAGCAGAAAAAGCATTGCCCCCTTCAGATGTGACATTTGGTGTATTACCTGCCTGCACAGGATTGTCAGGGGTGTAGTTTCTGACCTGCAATGCATTATCTGCTCTGCTGGCTTCGGGGCTGTTTATCACCGGTGGCATGTTTCTCTGCAGGACCCTGCCACTCTTCTCCTGCCTGCTGTAGCGCCCTGAATGCAGACAGACGGTCTGAGCCTGGCTGCAAACCTGAGAGCGGAACGGGAACAGATTTTTCTTCCTTTTAACAATTCCCTTCAATGTTGTCAGCTAAAGATGGTGCCTAGTAAGCTGCTTTTGCTACGGTAACAAATACCATGTTAAAGAGCAGAGGCACTGCAAGAGTGCAATTAATTATGCATGCTGTATGCTTGTCCAACTAACCAGGCTGCATTCCCAGAGCAGCACTTAGCACATCTGTGCGCTCCCCAACTCGAAGAACATCACTAGAGCCTGAGACTTGTTTTGAGCAGCAGAGAAAAGGTGCTGCAGGAAAACAGCTCTTTGGGAGGGGGCTTTTTTCGTTGGTGTGCTTTGATTGTGAACCTCTCAATTTAGCAAACCATCCTAAGTGAGCCCATTGGCAGGCTGCCTGGGGCTGGGCACAGTGGGAATCTCTGAGTGTGAAGCTTTGGGGACGTTTCCAGAGGAACGTTATGTCTTCTGTTCCTGCTTTATTGTGGCAGACCGATGAGAACTTTTAAAGCAAACGACAGTTGACATAAAATAGCTCACACTGGAGTTTGTTCTCCCACTGTTGCATTGTAAATGAAAGATTTCAGATGTACTATTTCATTTAGAATATGTGAGTGTTTGATATGATGGTGATAGATGGCAAGAGCAGTTGTGGAACAAGAGGTTGAGTGTGAAAAGAACTCTCAGCAGAAGTGATTTCTGACTAAGCAATTGGTGGCAGACACCAGAGCAGCACTCAGTATCTGGAGCAGTTAAACAAGATAGATTTATTTGACAGAGCAGTATGTGTCATGGTCTAAGCAGACATAATAGGATCAAATTAAGAAATAGGAATTTTTAGGCTACAGACAAGGCTCTTTCCTGATCCTAAGACCTGTTCTAGCTTAAATGGTCTCTGAAGAAAAAAAAAGGCAGCTCCTAGCGGGGAATATTGAACAGCACACTGAACAATATGCTAATCCTCACAGGAACATTACAGAATTGTCAGCAGGATGAGCTGGCTGATCCCTTCCATCTTTGTTGAGTTTAATTTCAGTATCTCTTTGAGTTTGTGCCTGGCAGAATGTGTGCTTCTCTGCCTCATTTCCTGCGCTCTTGACACCTGTCATGTCTACAGCCTAGAGAATGAGCTCACATTTAAGTGTGGTTTGAAGTGGATTATGCCATGTGATGCTCAAAATGCCCCACAACAGCTCCTCTGCATGGTTCCCTGGAGCTAGGTCTCAAGCTTCTGAACCCTTTGCTGTGATGTCATTGCCTTTGGTGTAGGCCCTGGGATAGGCTGGCAGTGTCTGGGAGCTTTGGAGCAGCAGCCTACTGCAGTCCCATGCACAAGCCTTTATTTCATGGACATCATTTAGTGTGACAGAAGAAACCTGAGAATCTGTTGTGAAGGAAATAACCTTGGTTGTCCACTGCATTCCACACTGAGTCACTGCTTGCACCTTCCCAACTTGTCCAGGTTACCATCAATCCTCAGATTGTCTTGGATATGCTAATAGGAGTAAAGACACATGTCAAAGGCACAATAGGCTCATGTTAAATTCATGCAGTCTAACGAGAACTCTCATTTCATTAGCAGCTAGCAGGATGTAGTTCCTTCATCTGGACACACTACGAGCACAGAATAAATAGAATCATAAATAAACATTTCTAGTAGCGCAGCTAGCTCTTGAGCTATGCAGGACCTGCTGTGGGAGCATATAGCCAGGGCATTCCTTTAACAGAGGTCTGTACCTTCACAGCTCTGTCTGAGCACGTGACCTGCTGCCATGCGCTGCCATGCACACAAGCCCAGATGTGGTGGCTGCTATTGGTGGCAGACAGCAGGCACTGTGCCAGCAGTTTGCTGCACACAGACCAGAGCAAGTCAGTACATTTCATACACAATCCAATCAGTCATCAGAGGTCCCCATTTACAAATGTAACTGGTGTGTTTCAGACTGCTGGTGTAAGTAGAGCGTTACTGAATTGGCAGGCAAGTCTGTCTGAGGATGGAACATGGCACAGCAGGCAATAGAAACGGTACTGTGAAACTGACCCTTCAAAGCACAGTCTCCTGAAGGGATTTCTATGAATCAAGTAACTTAATATGGGAGAGGGCACCGTGAATGCCATTGCAGTCGTCTTCTTGTTAGTCCTTCTGGTTTTGCAGGAAGTGGCAAGCTCAGGAGTTGGAGACCTAGCTCCTGAATGACCTTGCACGCTTGGCCGCACTAGTACCAGAGTGAGTGCAGAAAGGCTCATCCAGAAAGATGAAGGGGAAAAGAATTCAGATCTTCCATCTGGTTTAAAAACCAGAATTTACTATCTCTGGGAAACACTAAGTGACTTTGAGAACCACTCCAAACAACTGAAGAAGACCCAAGCAGTAAGAAGGAAATCCAGACTCTTCACAGCAGTTTGAGCCAATGATCGATTAAAATCCAGCAGGAAGGTGTGAAAACTCCCCCTTGTCATTCCCTTCTGTGATGCTGGTTAAAATTTAATTCCTGTGCTGGGGAAGACAACATATGTGACTGCACAAATCTGTCAGTACTGCTGCCCTGGGGAGACATCAGCATCCAGAATCACAGCATAATGGGTAGGCTAAATGTGACATCACACAGAGCTGCTGTACAGTGCACAGTCTGCAGCATGGGATGGTGACTGATTGAAAATCAGCTAAGAGTACTCAGAAGGTCTGGGCTTAATGTAGCTTTGCTGATCTGGGGGATCGTAAGCAGGGCATTAGGGTAGGACATGCCAAATAGAATTCCTTAGAAAGATTGGTCTTGGAAATTTTTACTAAAGGACCTGATCAGCTGAACCCATGGCAATAAGTTCAGTATCAGCAGGTGCAGCTTTCTGCATTCCTTTAATATTAAAGTCAAGTTTTGAGGCTAGACAATGACTGCATTGAGCCATCAAACATCTAATGTGAGTCAACTTGGAACTCAGACTGTCAGGACAAGATTTACTCTTGGATGAGTTAGAAAAGAAGACATTTGCAGCTCTCTTTGAGCTCTCTTTCTTCTGTTGTAACTGCTGTGATTATTCCAGATAGTTACACTCAGCTCACCAACAGCCTTTTCTCTGGGCTAGATGAATTGGAAGTTGCAGCCTTGTCTCTGGCTTTCCTACATTTCAGAGGTGTTGCTTCAGGCAGTAGTAAATTCACTGTTAGATTTTTTTTTTTTTTTCTCCTTCTAAATATGCAGAATGTGACTCTGAGAACTGCCTTATGAGTCAAGGAGACTTCTTTTCAAAGCAAAATTGTACTGCTTGCAAGTGAAGTGAATGAAGCTGGGAATTCCTAGCAGAGAGGCCTGAAGACTCCTTAGCTTAAAATTATTCCTTTCCCATTCTAGTCTGATCTCTGAAAAGAACTCTGCATAAATAATTGATTTCCTTTACTCTAGATGTGGATTCTTTCTGCATAAGAATGTTCTTGAGGAGCACACTTTGTAAGGCTTCAGGAGTGAAGGCTTGGCCTCTTTTCAATACCTGACGGTTTCTTTTGGACTTCCCAGCTGTGCTGCGTAGTTCTGGCTGAAGGAAGCTCTTACACAGCTTTAAAGGGTGATTTTGATCCCAGGCTGATTATCTGAATTTGTTTCACATTTTGTTTCCTCCAGATTTCATTTTTGGCTCATGCTGTGGCTAGGTCTAGGCAGTTCTGCAAACTTGGAGACTCTGGGCACCATTTCAGGAGCAGCTCTGTAATAAACCCCTGAAGGAAGCAAGCAAAGCATGTCAGTAGTGCCTTTGTCTGGGTTTGAAGACCAGGCAAGGCGCAGCTGATTTTATCCTCTACAGACCCAGTGGGAGCACTGTCTGCTGTTCTGCCGACGTGCACTTGGTAGCCCTGGCTCTAGCAGCCTCTGCGCCAGCGCATGTCCCAGCGAGGCCGCTGCGGGCGCGCATCCGAGCCTTCTACCGGTGGAATCAGGTCGCAAGTTGAGCTCACCAAGTGCAGAGAGGGAAGCCTGAATTTGGGAGGGATGGAAACAGAGTATCAAGAATTAGCATTTTGTAGTTCCGTAGGCTGCTGCTGCCCTCCTGCTAGTATGGATGGGTGACTGCTGTACCCTCACCCACCTGGATCACCGGCCTGTCAGAAAGTACAGATCATGATGTGAAATAATCAGCTTGTAAGACAGTTCAGTCTGAGATTCATTCCTCATTTGTCACATCAAAACAAGAAACCTTTATTCAGGAAGCTGGAGAGCATTTGACATTAATCCTGCTGATGTATGCAGGGAGAATAAACGAGGAATTTTTCTTGTTTGCTCGGGTAGTGTGATCAGGATGTTGATAGCAGCAGGAGGATATTTGGCTGCTCTCTAACGTGGTAAATTAGATCGTGATGGCCTTGAGAGTGTAAAGGTGTGACAACGTACGGCTGCTAAAAGGGTGGAGAGGAAGATCCTGTGGGGTGCAGACTGAGCAGTTTGATCGAGTCTCTTCATTTATTGACTGCCAGACACAGGCAACTCTTTTTCCCTTTTGCTTTCTCTCTCTGTTAGCAACCTGCCTCCTGTTCCGAGGCATTAGTGTGACATATCTGTGCAATAGTTGTTTAATGGCATTAATTTTAAAAGGAGATCATTGAGGATCCAAAGAAGCAGCTCAGAGAGCAAAGCCGAGGAGACAATTCCCATTTAAAGCAGACATGTTTGATTTAGGCTGGCAGTCCTCCTGCAGCAGCTGACAGATGGAACATGGACTGAATTTAACTTTGCCACTGTCACCAAGGATAAGAACGTGTCCACCTTCTGACAGAGTAAACTGAATGACACTCACTTGACTAATATCTCGTCACTCGAGTCCCACGGGAAGGATTATTCATGAGAGATGGTAGCTGGGAAAAACAAATCCGTGCCCCTCCTCTTGGACAGGCGTTAGGGAAGGAGGCTGATGCCCCGCGGCAGCCAGGCAAGCCTCAGAGCCTCTGCCCAGCCGCTAGGGCTGCTGAGAAATGGGGATTTTGCTTTGCCAGGTACTCAGACAGATGTGCTGCTGCTGAGTGATTGACTGCAACTGGTACGGTGCACACCCCCACCCCCCACCCCCCCCCGCCATGTGGAGCTTTAAGCAGCGCAGTCTGAGAGCAGAAAATCTGGCTTCTGAGTCAGGCTTGGGCTTTGAAGGACTTGTGCGCACAGTGGGATCAGACTTCACTTTTACTATTCCATCTCTTCACTCTGTGGCCTGCAAAACAAAACCTCTAATCAAGTGATCATTGTTTGTGTGAGCTGAAGAGAACACAGTTGTTCTCCAGTTAGCTAGGCCAAGAATCTCATCCTGTTTTTTGCAGTCAGGAAGCAAAACTTCTACTCAGATGAATAGTTAGTGCAACGCAGACGTGTGCTGGGCAGAACTGTTTTCCCAGGCAGCTGAACTATGTTAAACAGTTCTTACACACTGAGCTGAAGTATGTTAGGCACACTGTATTTAATGAAGTTGGATGTAGTCTGCAGCTGTAGACCAGTGAAAAAAGGGCAAGAGGTGAAAGCATGTTAGAGAACCTTAGAAATGGCAGCAGGTGAATAGAAGGATAAGGAGAGAAGGGTAAAGTGGCCCTCAACTTCAGCATCCTCATCCTCAGGGCAAAGGATTTAGGATGCTGATGAAATGCCGAATTCCTCCATTCCTTCCAACCAGACTGAAGCCATCAACATCAGGACACCCAGACAGATGTGGAAGTGTGAGTATGATACCAGAAAAAGGGGTAGAAATGTAGGAGCTTTCACATAACAATGCTGCAGAGGGAACAACAAAACAGCTTGCTACAATTATCTATATAAAAACAAAGGCTCTTCCGTACAAGGATTACAAAAAAAACTTAGACATGACCACTGGCTCTTTATAAAAGTTGCTGCTACAGCAAAGCCGAGAGAAAACAAACCTCTGGATGGTTTCTGTAAAGCCTGGGCAGAGCCTGACCTGCCGCAGTCCTGACACCTTGCAACCTGGGAACAAAACCTGTGGCCTCTTATTAGCAATGGTGCTTTGGCACTCCTATCAAAGGTTGACTTCTGTTCAGACAGGGCATGAGCAGTATAGCTTTTCATCTCGAAGGCTGTGACCATGTGGAAGTGAATGAAGTGTTCATTTTGGTGCTGCTGATTCAGAACAACACTTTCAGTAACTGAGTAGGAAACGAGGAGTTTAAGATAATGAGCTTTATAGAACTTTCATCATGGAAATGCAACAAGTGGAGACACACTTAAGGTAAATAAATGTCATCGCTTTAACTTGTTAAATTCTTTTAATGACATTAATGCCAGCAGAGGCATTTATCAAAGCTCTGTCTGAAAGATGGCAACAGGCAGTGTCTTTGGGAGGTGTTCAGTGTCTGCCCTGCTCCTGAGCATGTCCATGCAGGAATAAGCAGTAGTGTAAAAAGCAAGCTAGCACTCTGCTTGGGGATGATTTTTCCTCCTAGCCAGCACGTCCCTGTAGCATCTCCTCCATCTGGATTCCTTTTCTCTCAGGATGAATGCTCTCCAACCATCACAGTAATGTACATGGCTGTGTGGCTTTTGTGCAAGACAGCAAACCTCACTGTCATTTCTCACTGCCTAGTTAGGTAACAAACACGGTGTGCTGAGCAGAGGAGTAAGGGGCATAGTGAAGATGCTGCTTGCTAATATTCTGAACTTAGATATATTTAAGCAGTAGTGTGTCAGAACTGTTTAACATGGATGATGACAGTTGACTATTGTTTGTGCCACACTTGTCAGCTGTGTAGCTTCTGACCTTATTTACAGGTTAGCTTTATGCTCAGGTGCATTGGCAGCTGCAAAGCCAGCAGAGCCGTGTGGGTCTGTGTCTGTGGTGGGCCCTTTACACAGAAGAGCTTCCGGAAAGATGCAGAGAGCAGTGGGTGCTCCTCCCATTGCTTTTATAGTCATTAGGCTTCAATGTCATGCTTAAATCAGCCTGTATTTAGCTCAATTAAATTTTATGTTTTCAACTGAAAGAAAGCCGCTTCGGTGGGAAGATGAAGGTCTTTGTCACGTGCTGCAAAGCCGTTGCAGTGCCTGAGAAAGTGGACTGAGATGCCTGAAAGTTTAGTTCCCAAGGCCTCTCTTCCCCAAAGGGAGGGAGCTCATACCACTGTCTCGGATGGAAAACAGGAAGAGAGGTGTCAGAAGAGGCTTCCCATTAAATCTTGCTGAGCGGGACAGAGAACACCGAGGGCAGTGGATGCTACCAAAATGTCCCAGTCGTCAGAAACCTGCAAGTTGTTGACTGCAAAACAGTTGCCCTTGGCTCTCAGAAATCTAAGTTGTGTTCAAGGTGAACAGATAAAGTTCTGTCCCTGCACAAGTGCCACCAAGTAGCTAAAAAAGATTAATAAGGTCTGCTCAGTTCCCACCTCTTCTTGCATAGATCAATCTGTCACTGCTTCCTTTGATTTCACTGCAACAAAACACAGTGTTAGCCTGGAATATAAATCTGACTTGCAAAGTTTACCCATTGAAACGTAAGCTATGAGACTACAAAAGAGAAAGTCATATAACAGAGTGCTTTCTTTGCTGAAGCAAATGCTTTTTCACTCCTCAGAGAGAGAGATAGGATAATGTGGAAAGATTGCACTGCTCACTTTGAAGGAAGGACTTATTCCTTGTTCTGACAGCATTTATTTGGATCTCAAAGAAATAGGTTAGAGGAAATATGGACAGAACATTATATTTGCTGTGAATTACCCTCCTTGGAAATCTGTGATACTGAGTCATTTCAGTCAGTGTCTTTTGAAGAATGTTTCTGGCATCAGGTCCTTATTTGGAGCAAGAAATGCTAGGAGTGGCTTCAACACCAAAAGCTCAGCCTCCTGCAAAGCCAGCCCAAAGCAAACCAGTGCTGCACAAGTCTGTGACTGTGACGTGGGTTAGGAGTCTTTTCCCCCCCCACAACTGAAATTTACCAGACTAGCTCAAAGGGCTTGGAAGTAAGATGAAGCTGTATTTGCAGCAAGGCAAAACGTACAAGCATCTATCTGCACAACATTTACAAGTATTTACAATCATATACAGTAGAAATAATACAGAAATACAAACTAACTCCCAGACAAATGAAGCTGGTCAGAAGGGCTCAGAGCTACCCCCCTCTTTCTCCCTCTGCTTTCCCAGACAGACAAACAAAACAACCAGCAAAGATTAGGTCGTTTTCTGTTAGCTGAGATTAAGGGAAAGATATTAGGGCCAAGCGAGGAGGAAGCAAATAGATCCAGCATCCCAGACCCGAGTGGGACAAACTGTTGGCATTTTGGCTTTTTATTCCTCTCAGCAAACCAGTGAATGACACAGACTTCATCATTATTTTCTTTCTACATCCAGCAATCTAGTTTCTTTCAGTAAAATATTCCAATTAGCCTCAAACCAGCACAAACTGGTAAGAGCATTTTGGCTATGAACAAGTCATCTGTAGTGCAACTTTCTTAACTATAGAAGTAAAGAATATTTGAGGTTGGAAAGGGCTTTTGGACTTGGCATACCTGCCTCAACAGGGGATGGAGTCGATAATCTCCAGCAGTGCCTCCTAACCCCCACCATTCTGTGAGCTGATGACACCATCTGGTCCACCCCATTAAAAACAAGGCTTGGTTTGGAGAGCTCAGTGCTTTCTCCTTTCAAGTTTGCAGTATCTCAGATAATGGAAATTTCACAACCCCTCTGGGGCCTTGTTCCAAAGTTTGACCACCTTCAGCATGAAGCAATTTTTGCCTAGCTCTAGTAAAAGCTTCCTTTGCTTTGCATTGTCACCTGCAAGCTTGCCTGTCATCCAGGGAGCCAGTGATGTGAAACATGAGGGTAGTGCCATTTTTAAGCAGCTGCTAGGCAGGCTTCAAACACCGAAGCACCTCAAGTCTGAAATTTGCTCTTGCTTTATTTTTAGAGTAATTTCTTCATCTATTTAAGGGATTCCAGAAATTAGCTATAATTCCAATGCTTGCTCGTTGATAGAGTGGCTAAAAGAAGTGCTGCATACAGAGCATGTCCTGATCAGCTACCTGTGAGCGTTCCTTTGAGGCCATCTAGAGCTAAAGTTGGGATGGTTGTTGTGTTCGTTTACAGCACAAGTGGCACAATGGCCTTACAGAGAACAGGGCAGGACAAAAAAAGGTGATCTGTGCTTTCTCACCCGGTGTTCCTGGCAGTTCTTAGGGTGCCATGGTGCCCTCAAACTTGCTGGGACAGTGTAAGGCAAAAACAATGCAAACTTTTCACCGCCTGTGTGTGTTAGCTGGTTCACAGCTCCCAGAAGCTAGATTTTTTGGTCTCAGTTCTAGGCTTTAACTACAATCAGCTAAATCTGAGAACCCTAAAATCAGAAGCTTTCATTTTTTTTTTAAATGCAGTCACATAAGCTTCTGGTGTTAAAAGTAATGAAAGTAGAATATTTAGAAGTATTAAAAATGGTCTCCTTTCACTCTGCTTCCTAGCACCTTAAATATCAGTGTTCCCCGCATGAATGCAGTGGAGTGTAAATAGGAGACCTGATCATGCAGAAGCTGAACTGTGCTGTAATGAGATGACAGCATCACCAAGATAGAAAACGTTTGTAATAAACAACCCTTGGCTCTATTCATCACTGCTCTGGGATATCAGCCACAGACGCTGGTCTTGAAACAGCACCATAAAAGGGAAGCCAAACACATCCAGAAAGCCTTTTTCCTGATAAGCACAATCTGACAGAGGGTTTTGCATAAGTAAAATGAATGTCCTTTATTGAAAGGTACGGAGAGGGAGATAGGAAAGCTTGGCAAGGGATTATCAGTGCCAGGCAGGGAGAATCCAGACACATTAGGGAAGGAGTCACTGAGGTATGTTTGGCAATCAAATAGTTGCACAGTGGACAGTAGTTTAGTTTTTCCAAGCAGCATTCCTGAACACATCTGGATGAACATGCTTTAGCAAAGTCATACTGTTGTGGCAGTCTCACTGAAGGACACAGACCTTCTTCAGTGTAAAATCTGACTCCACATGAGCAAACTTCCCTGGAGCTGCAGGCAATGCAGCCAAAGATGTCAATGCTTCATTCCAGAATCACCAGTTGATTTCATGAAGTGATTTAATACTCCAGGTGTTAGATTCAGTTCTTGGTGTATGTGATGCAAGCAGCTGATGGTTCTGGTTTGAAAGGTGATGTGCTTTGCCTGAAGTAAGGTGCTGGATGCTGTGGAAACTACATCAAATGCACATCAAATGCAGCAATGGAAGTAGCTGACTGGTTGATTGTGGGATTCAAGATGTGAATCACAAATTTCATGGGTAAAACGTCATCTAGAGTGTAGTCCACTGCAGACAGCATGAGAGTTTATCTTCTGTTTGAGCTTTGTCATTAACACAGTTTTGAGAAGAAAGAGAAAGAAAAGTGCCATTAGAATAAGCAGACTGTGAAAGAGCTGCTATGTTTGGGTGTACAAATGCATAAGCTGCTTGAACAGCAAGAAAAATATCAGCTGGTATAGGTGATCCTGCTTTGGCAGGGGGCTTGGACTAGATGATCTTTTGAGGTCCCTTCCAGCCCCTAACCTTCTCTGGTTCTGTGACAAATGGCTGTGTTTGGCAAGACATGGAGGGGAGATGTTTGGAGTACATGAGGAGACCTCACACAGTTGACAACCCGTTTAGAGTTTGAAAACTTTGCCAAATTCATTCTGCTATGGTTGGGGGGGGGAGGGGGAGTGAGGAAGAGAGAAAGAGCAAACATCTTTGCAGCTAATCATCAAGAACTTAAGTTCTACAATCTGAGTGACAGACTGGTCCAGCTCTGTCATGGATCAGAAGGATAAGAAAGCCTAGGGGGCCAAAGACTCCAACCAAGCCAGGCTGCTCTCTGCCAGGGTGCCACTTCCCTGACATTTCAGCCAAGTGCAGTGCAGTTGCTGCAGATGGGACATGGTAAGGAAATGCTGAGCTTCCTCTACCTGAAAATAATAAGGAACGTTTTTCCCACTGCTGGGAGGCATGATGAGAGTGTTTTCAGAAGATACAGGTCTGAAAAGCCTGTCTGGGTTCTGTGTCACTCACCACAATGAGTGAGCTGAGAACAGGCAGAGGTGATAGGGCAGGAAGAAGTTATGCTGCTTCCACAATCTATCCAGGGGTCTGCATGCTCTGTGTTGCCTTCAAGAGTATCTTCTGCGAGCCTAGGAGAAGCAACAACAAACACTTTCCTGTCCTCATTCTGTCTTTTCCTATAACTGGAATCACAATGGGATGGAGCAGTTTTTCCCAGGGGATTGTAATAGGCTACGAGATGAAGAAGTGGATACAACCCCAAGGATTTTCCTTCTCCACCAAGGTAACATCATACCATGAGCCATAATATTACTGGGATATCACCAGAAGGAGGAATCTGCATCTGCTATGCAAATACAGTGGCAGAAAAGGGAGAAGAGTCATTTCTACCTTAGCCTTCATGTTGCATCCCATGTATTGACAGGATTTCTCACTTTAAGCCCATGAAGAGGGAAGTTTTAAAAGCCACTGCAGCCAAATAAAGTAAGCATGGGAGGCTTGACCGTAACTTGCTTTTTCTTTACCTTATTCTGTCACTGTACAGATAACAAATTGCCTTTCTAGTGTAACCAGCTTTACTGCGTTCTCGAACGGAGAAGGAGACAAATAATCCCCTTTGCACTACCAGATTTGATTAAGTTAAGCTAAGCAGTTCCTCCTGGAAAGCACTGAACTGTACATTTCCCAGGCTAAGTTTAAATGAACGTGAATATTTTCCAGTGCTAATGACTTCAAGGGTGTTTTTTTTTTACAGCTATGGAAATAACTTGCCTGGTTGTTTTCTACAGCAAATTAATGTCAAGGATAAATTTAACAGTATGCAAGTGGCATAATGCAGAGCAACAAAAGCAACCAACCATGCAGGCAGAGCTCTCTTCCTCAAATTCAAACCTAAGATGTTCCATTTCTAGACCTGTGTGTGTTAAGTGCTACTCCTAGGTAGTGAGGTATGGTAATATGAATTCATTCATTGCACTCAAGTTTATGGGTGTGAAATAATTTCTAAATGAATTAAGACTAATTTTGAAAAGAGCAAATCTCTGATTTTCCATTTTCAGCCATGGGTTTAATTAAACTTATTTCAGATAACTTAGGGGAAAGTAAGATCACACAAATACTGTGTCTTCTGCAGTCTTTTTTACACAAAATGTTTCATTTAATGAAGTGGACTAGTTCTAAGTCATGAGATACTTCCTCAGCTGAAGTTACTTCTGTGGATTAAACAGCCAAGGCAGAGCCAGGCAATGTAGCAGTAAATCATTGCCAAAGACACACACAGAGACCATGTGCTTAGGATCTCTGCAGGCTTTCACAACTCAGAGTGAACTTTTTGCTGCCAAGATCACAAAATTGTTGCTACATGAATGCGCTAGACAAAGCCTATCTTTGGAATAAATACGTGAGGAGAACGCTTATCTTCTGATTGTGCTGCACTCCTACCCAGGGGGAAAATGTCTTTTCACTACAACAATGCAGTCTCTGCATACCAATCAACCCTATCTGATCCACCAGGACTATTTGATGTGGCTCCCAAGAAAGCTAGTAAAGGAAGTTACTCTTAACTAACTAACAAGTTCTTTTATAAACAGATAAGGAATATAACTCTTTAGCTCTTTTCTGACCAGACAGGGAGTATGGAATGGCTCCCTTTAGATGAGGAATGTGGAATGGCTACCCTTTCCATTTGCTTGTGTTATACTTCAGAACCTTTGTCTGAGAACACTAGGAGCAGCAGTAAAACACAAGGATTACAGTATGGGACGTCCTGGAATTCCAAAGATTGCTTGCTTGTTTCTACTACTGGAAGGATCTGCATCCTAACTAAAGGCTTGCTTGTGTTTTCAGGTGAGTGTCATTGGGCTAACACAGCCTGCAGGCACACACTGTGGCGTGCACCTCCCAGGTTCACTCCCTTGGGCAGGGGAGCACCTGTACCTCATGGCTGACCGAAAACATCTTTCTCGTGGTGAAATGTAAAAAACCCAGAATATAAACCTCTGAGAACACCAGCAAACTGCCATTAGATTAGCCCGGGGAAGAAGAGCTGTCAAGACAGATTGTGCTGTCCTCGGGGAGACCTGTGCCTGGCGTTCCTGCTCCGTGCTCCCGTGGCAGGAAGCATGAAGGGCAATGTTTGCTGGGTTTTTTATCTGAATTGAGTACTCATTGGAGAAGGTTTTCTCATGGGCTGCAAACTCCCAGTGACTTCACAAGCTCTACATTTTCTCTCTCTTCTACTGACTTCCCATTTAATATATATATATAATCTGTTATGCCTTAGAACAATGTAAGTTATTAGGAAGCTGCTCACTTTCTTCTTGCCTTACTTTTTAATGAGACTTCAGATTGTTACCACGTGTGTGCAGCTGCCTATATTCACAACGAGGAACAAATGGAGCTGTTAGCAGAGAAGAAATACCTTGTGAATAATTTTTTTACCTCTGTGTGAATTCTCTTTACAACCTCAATCCATGCTTTGTTGGCGTTAAAGTTGTTGACCAAGGGAAAAGAACCTTGTGGCCAAATAAGAGGGAAGTTCTTTGAGGTCCTTTTCTTTAAATAAGGGAATAAGCAAATAGAAAGGTTCTTTGTTAGGCCTGTTTCAGAATCGTAGAATGGATTACGTTGGAAGGGACCTCAAAGCTCACCCAGTTCCACCCCCCCTCCATAGGCAGGGACACCTCCCACTAGAACAAGTTGCTCAAGGCCTCATCCAACCTGGTCTTGAACACCCCCAGGGAGGTTGTGGAGCACAGAACCACCGAATGTGATCAGAGATTCTGTGAGGTGATTCTGTGATCGGCAGCCTCCCTGGGCAACCTGTGCCAGTGTCTCACCACCCTCACTGCAAAGAACCCTTTCCTAACAGCCAGTCTAAATCTCCCCTCTGCCAGTTCAAACTCATTCCTCCTCATCCTGTTATTACAAGACCTTGTCAATAGTCCCTCCCCAGCCTTCCTGTAGCCCCTTTCAAGTAATGGAAGGCCACTCCAAGGTCTCCTCAAAGCCTTCTCTTCTCCAGGCTGCAGAGCCCCAACTCCTGCAGCCTGTCCTCATAGCAGAGCTGCTGCAGTCCTCTGGGCATCTTCATGGCCTTCTCTGGACTTGCTCCAACAGTTCCATGTCCTGCTTGTGTTGGGGGCTGCAGAATGTCATGTTATTAAACAGGGGAATGCAAACCAAAAAGTTGACATTTTGCTGAGTCAATCACAGAGTGTAAGGTGAGGAAAATTTGGCAGTGTAGTCAGAATGGAGTGAAACATCATCTTTTACATTGCTCTGAGCAATGCTGCTTTGGAAAGAAGTGGCCTCCCAAAGCCGAACAACATGACAGGCTTGGGCTGGAAACATCCTCACCATCCAGGCTGGAGCGTGGGTATTGAGCTGGCCACGGGCAGAGCTGCTCAGACCGTGTGGCTCTGCAAGCAGTTCCCTGAAACAAAGGAACTGCGTTTGGTTGCTCGTGGGATTATCTGATCTGAGGGTGCTTAGCCATTGATTCGTCAAATCCAAATACTGTCAGCGAAAGGCCGCAGGTTCCTCCTGGCTCATAAGCCAGCCATTAGCCCTGATGCAGATTTTACATGACGATGGATTTCTCCCATTTCCCAGGTCCTCTGCCTTCCCAGGAACTTAACAAAAATAATGAAATGGCAGCTCAGGAGAATCGCATTCATTGCCCTCTGTACTTGCCCAGGACAGAAGCCTTGGCCACAAACCCTGTGGTTATAAAATACTTCCTATCTCCTCTAATACTCTTAGGAGAATAATGCAGTGGTTTTCAGTCACACTTCGAGGGTAAAAATCCTTGCCTGCTGGTGCAGACCTCTGGCAGCAGATGATTAGAATACCGCTTCAGGAGGTCAAGGTTTAAGAATAATAAAATGCCATCTGCCAAGTTTGGTTTGCCATACCTAGATGGTGAGCTGCTTCAGGTCTGAATTTCTGAGGGTGTTCCTCATCCCGGGTGTGTGTCCTAGTGCTTAGCACAAACTAAACCTCCTACGTGCAAACAAGTTCATTAAAACTGCAAGAGCCTGTAGCACATTTTAACAGCTTGCCCAAAGGTTAACCTTGACAGTTCTGCACTGCCAACATCCTGCTTTTATGGGACACATTTGTATGCTAAATTGCCTATTACCTTAAGCTGTAAGTCCCCGTTTAGCAGCATCAGGAATAAGATTTGGCTATAAGTGTTTAGGTTTTATTAGTGCTAGCCTTCTTAAGAGCTCAAACTTCCTACAGGCTGAAAATCTGCAGCATCCTCTACAGAAGTCTCATGCATGAGATGTGTTTAGGAACAGCTGAGGATGAGGAGCATGGCAAGAAATGTAAGACACTGCTCACTGGTTGGGAAAAGGTTCCTTAGTGCAACTCACCTCTAAGCCAGTGCTGTTTAAGCAATGAGTGCATTTAAAGCCATCTCAGTAACACCCTCTTCTTGGTTTACGAGACAAAAAAGTCAGCCAAACACATTCCTAGAAGAAGGCTGTTATTGTTGGCAAGTAAATATGTCTAGTTGCTCTGGTTTTGCTGTGCTAACTTCTCACTGCATGACCCAGTGGAGTGCAGTGTGATGCACCAGCCACAGACACCAAAAAGGAACGTTTTAGCTGCACTTGCAGTTCCCAGAGGCAAGGCAAATGTATTTGCTAATGAAACTGTGCCTCACTCAGGCTTCCCCTGCTAACAGGGACTGAGAGAGCTTCCGATGTGACAAAAGCTTGTCAGTTCTAGGTCACCAGTTTGTCAGAGCAGCAGCCTGATTATAAATATTGCCTTAGAAACATCCGTAAATATTTCCTCCCCCCCCCCAGTAGTGACTGCAGTGTGTCAGTGGTGACTGACTATTGAAATGGACTCAACAAGAGCAGCTCAAGCCCTTAGCCTGGGCTGTCTCTGCAATTGGGGGGGGGGGGGGCGGGAAATGAACATTTCTTTATGAATGCTTCTGTCACAGATGAGAATGTGAGAGGACTGAGATGCTGCTCTTATCCTCAGCTCCTGCTAACACGCTGGGAAATAGCATTGGAAGAGATGTGCTTCACAAGCTGAGCAGGCCAGCTTTGCAGGCTTTTTCAGGTTCACATGGTGGGTGAACACGATGCTCTGTGTTTGTAGACGAAAGAGCTTTGGATACATAAGCCACTGAAAACCATTGTCAGAATTATTAGACTGCAACTATCTATCACCCACCCCAGAAGTGGAAAACACCAAAGTGGAGCTTTGGGTTGTTCAAATAAGTATTTTCTGAGAGAGAATCAGAAAGGTACTTTGGTAAAATAGGAAAGGATTAGTGGCAAGTAAGAATGGTAAAAGTAATGTAAAATATGCTTGCACAGTCCAGAGCTGATCCATGCTTCCATCTCTGATTAAATAGGATTTTGAGTGTGCTCTGCAGAACTCATTTTCCAGTGACTGCAGCAGTGGAAGTGAGGAAGGTGCTCCCCAGCACTGTGTCATCTCCAGGAGACACAGGTTCCACACGAAAGGAAGCTCTACGAGAATCTGCCTGAACTGTCTTTGCTGCCAGTGCAGGCTGCAGCCCCAAGCCAAGCCAGGCACCACTTTACCTATGCAGACAATCTGTAGGAGAGAGACTTGAGGAAAGTAGCTCAGAAAGTTGTGGGATTTTTTTTTTTAATGACCTATTTAAAGTTACATTTTCCAAGTAATTTAAGGAGAAGACTTAGTTAATGCTACTTAATCAAAGTTCTCAGCAAATAACTTAAAGGTGACAGGTCAGCAAAGACAAGCTTACTTAAAGGCTGCATTTTAAGATTTAAAATGCTAAGAGTCTTACCAAGTCTAATCTGCTAAGAATTATAATAAAGTATAAGAGAAGTTCAAACCTTATTTATTTCAAGATCAGATTTATTATTTTCTGAAGACCTTGCAGGCAAAGAAACAGACAAGAATTAAGACAGCCCTCTGGAAAGGCACACAGCCAGTCTGCTCTGCTGGGTGGATGACAATCGGTCGCTCCCGTTCTCCAGGACACTGCGCACTTCTGGGTGGTGGTTCTCTGATTTCAATGGATTTCTGTGTTCCAGGCAGCTGAAATAATTTACTTCCAAAGTTGTGCGTTCCTTAAGTCAGTGCTACCCCAGCAAATAACCATCAAGGGCACGGTTTAGATCCGTTTGAAGATTGGTGAGCCTTATGTGTCAAGCATACTAAGAACAAAGCAGCACATCCAGACAGCTTTTAAATACCGAGTGATGTGCTTTAGTTTCGAATGAAGCAGTGATTGGAGAATGCTCTTAACACTGTCTCTCCTTCTGGAAATTACCTATTCAGGGCAGGAAATTTCTGTTTGATTATTTCTCCAGGTAAACATTGTGTTTATTGCATTCAGAAACCAGCAGGAATTACATAGCTGGGCCTACACACACTCTTGTGGCGTTTCCCCCTCCTTTACATTTATAATAAACATGAATTATATATGGAGACAGTCATGCTTTGTTTAAACTGCTGCACTAAGTACTGCTTGACAGCAGTAAATCAATGCTTTGCTTCCTTATACTTTTGAATGAATGTAATGACTGGAATAAGCAATTAACCTGATGGCTGCACAGGAACCCTCTGCAGCTGAGGAGAACTGAAACAATAACCCTGCTGCATTGTTCAGACGCTTGCCATTTGGTGGTGATCAGGCACTATTGACTTTGTCTCATTCCCCTAATTATTTGATTCTCAGCGTTGACTCGAGTAACATATTCAGCATTCACTTAAACTGATGTCTGAAAAAATTCTTTTTCAACTAATAAGCCAATTAAGATCAGCTTTAGAAGCTATTATCCAATTCCAGTTTCTGGTTTTCCACCTAATTAGATCTAATGCTCCTGGTACTACAATGACACTCAGCACTTCACGTGTTAATGTTGCTAGAAAGAGAGCCAGTGTGTTTATGAAACACACAGGAGATACTGCACACACGTGGATGTGTACCTGCCGAAGGACTCATTAACTTTAAAGACCGGCTTGAGCTCCATTTGGGCCACAAGGGTGTTTAGAGGCACCAGGAGACAATAAGGGGCAAAACTCTTCAGAAGAGCTTTCATTAGGCTTCTGCTACCTGGTGCCCTGAAGGTGTCATGGACATTATTAAACATCATTAAATTAATGGAGGAAACAAGAATGCCTGTACAGTGACATTCTGTGGACAGGCATGAAACATTAGATAATAAAGTTGAAGAGCTTGTTCCATTATTGCATCTCCTGTTTCAGAAATGGAGAAACTGCAACCATCTATGTGAGAGAAAGAAGTACTCAGTGGAATGATCCTGTTCTGGTTGCTCTGTCTTCCTTGTGCTCCTGGATTTCAGCACATTGGGTACGAAATAATTAACTTCTTCCAGAAAAATGCAGTGCCTGACCTATAAGTGTCTTCCTTTGTAAAAGTTTGGCAAGTTCCAAAAGGTGGCTGAAACAAGATGCCGCACCTGAAATGTGAAGGTTCGTCTCGTGTTTGTGTAAGTTAAACCTCCAGTGTGTGAGCAGGATTTAGCTTTAAAGCACCAATGGTGGGTGAGGAATATAGGAACAGTCCACAAACCCAGCTGTCTGTCTTGGATTAAGCCAAAGGCTAATTTATAGGAAAAGGCTTTCTGTCTCAGAAACCAGTAAATCTAATGGTCAGTAGTATCCATGGTTATGGGAGGAGGAGTGAAGCTTCTCAGAAGCTCATTTCAATTTTTTGGCAGATCCTTTTAACACTCGAGGCAAGAGTTAGATTAGAATAAGCTCAGCATCAGTGTAGAGGTTAAGATGGTAAAAGGGTGAGGTTTTATTATGATTATAAAAGACATTTCCTGAGATATGTAATTTAAAGAAGTTATCTCTCCTGCAGAGGTAATGTTGCACTTATGGGGGCCCAGGTTTGAGAGGAGAATCTGCTTCGCGTCCCAGAGTCAGAACTGATTTTCTGGGATACTCAGATGCGCTCCTTTTGGAAGTGTCCTGGGGCACAGCTGTTACATCTCTACTCTTCATGCCCAGAAAGGGTGGCAGGTTTGATGGGGTAAAGCATACCACAAATTCCTCCTGCTAGGGAGAAATGGCATTATTTAGTTGTTCCTTTGGTAACGAGTAACCTCACAATTTCTTCTAGCAGTGAAGGAAACATCAAGAGTTGATTCACTTCTGTCTTTCTCTTTGTAATTTTCCTCTCTCGTTGCTTTTCCTTGTATTTGCTAACAATTTGTTCTGTTGCTTGCATCCTTCCTCTCTTCTGTTTTTTGATATTTTTTCTCCACTGCTACACTAAACCAACTTCTGAACTCTTTTGCCTCACATGTGCCTATTTTTCAAGTCTTTTACCTATTAATATGTACCCCAAACAGGTATTGGAGTGTTGGAGTTTATATTGCCCCTGCAGCCTGGATTTTCTCTGTGTCAGTCTATTGAAAAACTGGATGGAACAAAACTCAGCAAGGCCCCTTCACATTGTCCTTGCTACCTCACAGGAAGAGCTGCTTCCTGAAAGAGCGTTTGTCACACAGCTGACAACGGGGCTGGGTCACTTGCTGTGAGGATCTGGTGCACTCTCATCCTTCGGTTTATTTGCTCTATTTCCACTGAATGAGGACACTTCAGACTCTTTCTCCTGGCTCTTGTGCTGTCATTCACGTCAGCATGCGTGCAATGCAAGTGGGCGTACCTAGCTGCACCAGCACCAGCAGGAGAAAAAGCTCCCTTTTGGGTTTCAGGCTGTGCTAAAACTCCCTTGGAAACTGTCCTGAAAGCACAGCATGCTGGAGTGCCCACGGTCACCAACCCACAGCCAAATGTCTCATCTCTTGTGATAAAGTTTAGTCCTTTACCTAGTAACAGAAGGAGGTGTGGGAGCCCTCGATACATCTCTGCAAATGACTGAGTGCTAGCTGGGCATGTCACGGCTGTGCTAGTGCCTGCACTGCACAGTTCACAGGTGAACTTGTCTGTGGAAATGTAATTGATTGCCAGTGAAAGACACAATGGAAATGTGATTGAGGAAGTGCGAGGGGATGGCTGGAGATTACCAACAGCCAAATGACAACAGAATAGGGCTTTGAATTAAGGTGACCTAATTTCATTTCCCCTCTCCCACAGACTGCCTTTAATATCTTTTAAGGACAGTGTTGTTCTGCATGACCACACTGATAGTGCCTCTTCTTCTGGGATGTGAGTCCTCCTCTGCATTTTTTGTGAAATATAGTGAAATTAAAAGGATTGATAATTGAGCTTGTAAAACAGTTAGGGAATCGTGAAGGGGAGCAGAGCTGTGATACACACAAGAGACTTGCTGGTATTAATTTTTGTTGTATGAAAGAGAAAGAAAAAGGTGAATTCCTAGGTAACATTTGCTAGCAAATCTAAGGCCCAGGTGTCCTTACTTTCTCTTTAACCTCTTTACAGATATTTCATGGAATATGGACAGATAATTAAGTGCTGGATCAAGTCTTATTCCAGGAGGGGGGTTAAGACTACCAGTGTGAATTTTCTCAGTCCGATAACATCAAGAAAGCTTAAAGTAAATGGAACATCTTGTACCATGGTCAGGGAGATGTGAACCATAGCAGTGCTATAACCAAGGCATCCTAGTTGCCAAGGAATGTGCCAAGGGAAGCCAATAGCCTGCTCGTTTAACATAACGACCAAAATACACATTGCAGTCAGCATTCAGAAGTGGAAGCCCATGGAGCTGCCTGCAGCCATGAGCCATGTTCAGCCCAGCAGCGCAGAGGCAGTGGCTCCTTTCGCTGAGTGCGTGGGGAGGGCACTGCCTGCCGCAGCGCTGCTGCGGGCGCAGATCACCGCTGCCCGAGCCAAGGGAGAAGCAGGCCCTGGCTGCTGTGGTGGCGGGAGCAGGTTCTCGGGCTGGAGGAGCGTGTGCGCTCCGTCACTTGGCCGCGATCCCGCCGGAGGAGACCGCGCAGCGCCTTTGCTGCCGGCCAGGAGGCACGCTCCCGGCACCGCCTTCCCGGACGTGCTGCCGCGCAGGCTGGCCTGGCAGCACCGCAGCACAGCCTCTTACCTGCGGGCACGGCTGCTCACGCCTCCAGCAAATGCCTATGCCGAGACACCGCCTAATGAAACACAGCACACCGGGACCGGGGGTCGTGCGCTCGCCTGGCCTCGGGGACCAGCGTAGAAGCTCAACTTCCAATGCAAAAGGCAATGTGGGCAATAGTGCCTCTGCTCGCTGGATTCATCAGCGGGGTGAGAATAATCCATTTCCAGTGACAGAAAATGTTGGGAATTCTAATTAAAACGTTTGCTAAAATGTAGCATTCCAACAGATGTTTCTTCTGACTCCCTGTTTTGCAGATGTGGAAGGGAAAGTCACCAACGAGCAGGCCAGGCTCAGCCATCCCTGCTGCTTGTCAGGAGCCAGTTCAACGCCTGATTGAACAATGCACGAGCCTTGTGCTAGTCCCAGTCACGAAGGGAATTTCAACCTGTAGAGATTAACTTTTTGCAGAAAGGTCACATATGGGAGCACTTCACAACAGATTCATCAACAAATTCAGTTAACTAAGAGCTGTAACGTCTGGACTAGCAAAACTGCAAGAGAAAGCGCTTGGTGAAGCTAACAGTGAGGTGTTCTGTCTGCTGGTGATGCAGGCTTCTGGGCCCAGCCACGGCTGAGAAAAGAGCAAAAAAAGCCCTTTTGCACTTAACATCAACTGTAGGCTCAGACAGATATTACTGAAAAGCAACTGCGAGGTGCTTCTTGCTGGTAGAAGATACTGGAAATGAAGTGACTGCAATGGAAGGGGACTTCTCCGCAGCGTGTCACGGACCTCATCTGGAATAGCTCATTGTTTGTCTTTTCCAAGCAGAAACAATCTTCCACTGTTACAGATCCCCCTTTCCCTAGTAGAGGATCGAGCTGGGAGAAAGTAAAGAGTAGCCTTTACTAAAATCTTTTATTAATTAAGCTGGTATTATTAATAGAATCCTGGGTGCATTCTTTACTGCAGGAGATCAACCTCCCCTTACTCCCCAGAGAAGTCAGGCACACAGACACGTTCCTGAGGTGAGTTATGGCTATGTGGATGGAACACGGAAGGAGGCCAGCCACGGTGATGGCAGCAGCCTTTATGCAGATGTGGAAGAGCCTCCAGGAGCTGTGCATGAGGTTAGTGTCTTTGAGTACAGCAGCTGCCACCTTCTGGATGCGGTGTGAGCGATACAGCTCGTAGGTGGTGCTGCTGTGTGCTGGTGGCTCTGGACCATGAGGCATTTTATTCGTCTTTTGCAGGTTCAGCCAGACGTTGAGTCTCCACAGCTTGGAAGGCTTTTAAACACATCTCAGCACATGCTTGCCTGCACTTCCTCTTCACTACATGCATTGGCACCTCTGGACCCATTTCACCCAGCTTCACACCTAAGGGTGTGACACAGGACTGACCTTTCAGAAGTGAATGCACAAAATGCCACATAACTCAGGTATGCTGAAAAGCCTCAGAAGAGAAGAAAAAAGGCTGAAAAGCTTCCATTTGAACTTACCATTTTTAGGTTCAAGGCAGGGTGGGGGAACCCACTTGATTTAACCAAAGGAGTGATTTTGAGAAAGCAAGGACGCTATTTCTCTGCTGGGGTGCAGCTGGATCTTGTCCTGCTCACAGTACTCATTAGAAGAAGAGGAATGTGACTTTCGTTGTCAAGAGCACTGGCTGCTTGTTATTTTTCCAGTGTTGTGTACAGGTTGCTGTCTGTTTGTTGAAAGGCAAAAGAAAATCAATGCAAAGGTTGAAAAGAATGTCGTGTGTTCAACTTTGCTAAGTTCTTAAATAAGCACCAAGAAAAGCAGCAACAGGGAAAATATGAATGGCTGAGCTAATGACCAGTGTGCAGGGGAAGCAACACAGCTTTGGCAGGGACTGGCACTGAGTGAGGAGAGCAAAAGGGCATTTCTGAGCAACATAACACACTGGGCTGCAGTCAGCCCTTTGTATGTCAGCAGTGCTTGTGTCCTTTCACTTGATGTTGGTGTATCTTACATGATTTGTTGTTACAGGGGAAAATTAAGAGAGAAAAAATTGTTACCTCATGCTTAAAGTGTAAGGAAAAAGGGCTTTATTTTTATGTCAGTTGTTGGCCATAGTTATTGAATCACCTGTGTCATCTCTTTCAGGTCTACCCTCTGAGTATTTCGGTGCATTGATCTGGGCATTCTGAAGACAAAGAAACTTTAAACAATTTATTATCCTCTCAGGAAAAAAAAGAGTGAGTCTGCAGTCTCATGTTTTGGTGGTTTGGGTTTTTTTTTTCTTTTCTTTAAGCTAATTCTATCAGAGCAGTGAAACAGATGGTTCTATTGCCTGCCTGCTCCTGAATTAAGATACTGATAAAACCATATACAGAGGTAACAAACTGGATATTGAGCCACCAGATCAAGCATAAATTGTTTAGTTCTCTACTGTATCAGTCTGTCTCTATATTTCATGCTGATTTTCTCACTGATTTCTAATTAGTCATAGCAATAACTTTGATACACCTCAATGGACATCACAAGGCAGAGGGCTCAGGAAAAAAGTACAGAGGTACTCTTCCGATAAGATGCAGAGCACATCACTCACCTGACAAAAACTTCTCTATGAAGAGATGTCTGGGGCTCAGCTTTTCCAAGATTCCTGTCCCATTTCATCTATAATTTGTAAGCTGCTTGCCAAGACAGAGCTGCCCAGCACAATTAGACTTTCATGTACTAAGGAGAGCAGGGAGAGCTGCCAGCAAAAAGAACAAGCAAGCCAATCCCGTGCTACAGAACAGTTTGCTGGAAGGGTGAGAACAAGTGCATCTGAGGGTGAGCTGGGGAAATTAAAACCCAGCTGTGGTCTTTTGTTCACTGACACCATGTCACAAGCTGTGTGTAATGGGGGGGGGGGGGTGTGTGTGTGGGGGGGGGGGGGGGGGTGTGAGCAGGGGGAACGACAGCAGCTATTAGATAATGATATTTGCCAGCTCTATAGCTTTCAGTTACAGCCTCTGGTGTCTACCTTGTAAACACTTAGGTGTTTAATTGAAGCAAGAGTGCAAACCTAAGAGCAATATGAACTACTCTGATAAACTATAACAAGCTTTAAACTTCAGTTACCTTTCTTATTTCTTTATCAATCTTCTGGTCCCCTCTCCCACTTCCCCAGTCTGCTCTCTTTTATTATTACATCATATAATTGTTGATACTGAATTCTCAAGCAAGAAGTGAGCAGAGGGAGAGAAGCATGTCCAGAGCTGCTGTGGATATTTAAACAGGGATCTCCAGAATTTAGGAACGGGTTGATGAACAGTGCTTTATAGAGTACTGCAAAATCACATGGAGAAAAATGTTAAGGCACTATGTCTTTTAAAAACTGACCACAAAGGGGCACAGTCCAGGCTTAGAATTCGTTTGCATTTTGGTGTAGATTAACAAGATTTGTCTGTCAAAGTCACTGGACACAAAATGGTGTCTCAACACACAGGTAATTCTGTAGGTCCTGTACAGGTAATCAGTATAGGATGTAAGATATTTCTCTGCAGGGTTTTGTGGTTGTTGCTTTGAGTTGGATTTTCACAAAGTACTTTGCTACTGTACAACTAAAGTTTTTGTTAGTGTTTTTTTTCCACACGACTTTCAGCCCCAGCCAGCTTGAGTGGTTTCAGCTGTACCTGGGTAAAACACCACCAACCTGTGCTGAAACAGGAGAGGGAATGCTGATCCAGAAATCCTCTTAATTCAAGCAGTTTAGAGACACAGTTCTGGGCAAAGCACTTTGTGTTTACACTTTACTCATTAGGCAATTAAAAGAGTAAACTAAAAGCTCTACAGGACCTTCTTTTTTTTTTTTTTTAAATTAAATCAATGCTAGCATCTAGTTACTAGTAAAAAACTCCCAGCAACAGATCATCCCAAAGAAAACATGATTTCAGCTTCAAGCTCATAAAAAGATTATTTAAAAGCAGCTCTGTGTGTGTCTGCGTGTTTCATCAATCCTGAAAAACAAAGCTGTGACATCATTCACCTCAAGCTCATGCAAACAAAACTGCCTCATCCCACTCAGGGCAAACAAGGACATCTATCTAAATGTGATAGATGCAGGAGTGCATCTTGGACTGCAGATTATGGCAGTCATGAGCACACACACAAATCATCCTTTTGTATCTATGGTCATGCTAAATTTTGGTGAGCATCTTTTTCTATACTTGCCCCCCTCCAGCTTTTGGTACTTGGCTGGGATCTGGTGCTGCAGCACAATGCACACTATGCAGGGGGCTTACTGTGTAATATACCAGCAGAAAAGGATGGCATAATGACTCATTACGATTTAAATCTTACTATGCAAGGCTTCGTTCCAGTCGGTACGCACAGCACAGAGCCACAGGGTACATTTCAGCCTGCTGTGAGAGGAGTGAGTCATGTAACTCTCATTCTGGTTACCAGAAGAAGCACAAAAGCTCCTGGCAGTGCACCTCACCACTCCCCTTCAGATCATGTTGGGCAGTGCCTGCTCCAGCAAACCAGCGCAGTGGGGCTGTGACGTCTCAAACACAGCCTTTACCTGGTCCAAAACGCTTGGAAACAGCACTTGCATTGTAGTGGTGCCCCGGTCCAGACACATCTCACTCCTAACTGCCACGGGTGCGAGTAGAGCCTTTCAGAAGGGAGGGACATAAACTATGTTAGTACTGGATCACAGAGCTAGAGAATCACTAAGGCTGGAAAAGACCTTGAAGACCATCGAGTCCAGCAGTAACCCGACTAAACAATGTCCCGCAGCGCCACATCTACAGCTTTTTGAGCACCTCCCGGGGGGGTGACTCCGCCGCCTCCCTGGGCGGCCGGCTCCAGTGCCTCACCCCTGCGCCGGGTCGCTGCCCTGGCTGAGGCTTCCTCTGCGCCTGGTTCGGCTGTGCTGCGGGGTGCTGGCTCTGCCTGAGCTGCCAGCCCTCAGCCTCTCCTTACCTCTCTGGCACAGTGCGAGCTTTTCCCTTCCTAGGCTCTTACAAACGTTGTGGTGCCCGTGGGAAGGGTTGTTACTGAGCCTGGCCACCCTGTATGGACGTCTAGGATAGATTTTTAATTTTTTGTTCATCTTTAGAGAAGTAAAAGAAGCCTTCTGCTCATGTGTTTAGACACTTCTGGGTTTAGCTGTTGGTTTTACTAATGGCTTGTTCCAGCTAATTAAAGGAAATCTCCAGGAAATCTCTCTTCTGATAAGTAGGTTGAACAAACAGCTTCAAGGAGAATGCGTCCCTCCAGTCATAAATCTGTACTGGTAACTGCCAAGTCTGCTGGCAGAGTTTGGAGTGGTGTGATTGGAGCTTCGGTTTTATCAGATTGTTTTAGATTTGTGTGCTGTTGAGAAGAAAGATTTGCTGTTCATTATTGGTGGCTTTTGACAGCGTGTTCTGTGAAACATCTGTAGCCATGGGCAAGTGCTCCTCTAGATTGTACTCGCTCTTATTTCTTACTGGGAATACCTGCATCAAGATGGAATTCCCCCAAAAGGTGCAGCCTATCTTTCAGATCAGCAAACGTGACTCTCCTTTTAGTGCTCCCGTGTGACTGGAGGGTTGGTGTATGGCCGTGAGCAGCAAGATCCAGCTGATCTTCCCCATTTTGTACTTTGTCTTATTTTTTACAGAAGATGAATCTCCTAACTCAAGTCTAGCTCAGATGGCTCACATTGCTCACAGAATTGTAAGCTGTTGGTTTGGGTTGGGTTGTTAAACAAGAAGAAAATCTCCAATTATCAGAGGGCTGTTTTGAAAGACAAAGTTGGCTGTGTCGTGAAAGCAGAGTCTAACTCCAAGAGCCAGACGTTATTAAGACAAAAGCCATGCATAACCTGCATTTGAATTCACTTCCAAATGAATGCCAAAGGGTCTTGCCAAATCCCCAGAGCAGCAAGGTGCAGGTTAGTGGTGCAGTGCTGTTCTGCAGAATGACAGCAGCACCAGGAACTGGGATTTAGCAGAGCAGCAGTACAGCATCCCTTATCCAAAGGGCTTGCTAAGGCACTTTCTAAAAGAGGAGGATTTCCATCGTGTCTGTGTTGTTAGCTTAGCAGAGGTATTCAGCAGCAGCTATTGATTTAGGAGAAGGTGTGGCTGGAGCGAGGAGGATTGATCTGAATCCTCCCTTGGCTGAGTTAGGTATTGAGTGATCTATTCATATCAAGATGAAGCACTGAGCAGTGACCTGCAACGATAGGGAACAGCTATCTCTGTCTTTCCTTCTCTTGACAGAGCATGTGAGAAACTTTGGCTTGCTACTGGGGTTGGATTTTTGTTCTCCCTCCATTATCTTTCAGGAACAGTCCCTTTGCTAACTTTACTGTTCCTAGATTTTGCCAGGCAATTCCTTAGGGAACTGCAGAGTGGTGGTTTCCTCTGAGATGGTCTGGAAAGGGACAGGAGGAAAAGAGCTATTGACTTTCCACTGGGGACAAGAAGTGTCCAGCAGCACCCTGGCTTATCTGTGCATCCTTAGTCAGCCCTCCCTGTCCCCAGCTGTCCTAGCACCTCCCTACATCATTCTGTGGTCAGCATTGCCATCTTTGCCTTTCCCATTTGTATTTCGTTCTCTTCCAGATGGTTCTGCAAATTATCTTTCTCAGAGACAGGACCACAAGCTAGACAGACTCAGGAGAGCTGTTCTTTCCTGCTCCAAGCTGAGGTCTCCTGCCTGGGCAGCAGCTGAGCCTGGACATCAGCTCTGTAATCACGTGGGCCACACTTCAGTTTTGTGCAGCTTCCACCTTCAGCATCTTCCTGCAGATTTTACAAGTACAAAGCTGCTTCGTTGACAGGCACCTGAGACGTTTCTGCAAGGAGCATTTCTCTTTCCTGCTCTTTGTATACTTTCTTTGCTCTTTTTCACCCTCTTGTGTCACTCCACAGACAACCTGTCAGTGCCCTTATGGCCTTTCCTCCAGCTCATCATTGCACATCAGCTGCTGAGACATCAAACGCCACTGCCGATTAGCTTCCGATCTCAGCTTGTTCAGCTGTTTCCTGGGCTTAGGAACGTTTGCTCTTTGCCTTGTGCTCTTCTTCGCACTCTAGAGGTCCTTTCTACAAGGCCATCTCAGGGTTTTCCCTGTAGTCTTTCCCAGGAGCAGTGAGTACCTGTTGCCTCCATGCAGCTCGCTCTCTCTGTGGCTCCCACTGGCTGAGCAAGCACACTTTCAGGAGATGTCACCTCCTCCAAAAAGCCAAGCAGATGTATCTTTGTTATTTTCCTGTCAGTCTCTCTTTAGAAGACTTTGCTGCTACTAGCAAAGATGGGAGTGTGGGTGTGCAGAGCACGCATCAGCAAGTGACTCATATCTGGTATGCAGCTGGAGACATCCCTTTTGTTTTGGTTACTGAACTAGGGCCCCTCTCTGTTACAATGCAAGCAAATAGCAAAGTGGTTCTGGCTAAGGAAGACGTTCAAAAGCAAGACTGAGGAGTTACAGCTTAAGTCTGTCTCATAATAATTTAAAACAAATATACAGTTGATGTTGTAATCTAGAATGTTACCTTTTCAAACAGATTATTCAGACCCAACAGCTTCACAGAATCATTCAGATTGGAAGGGACCTCCAAAGGTCATACAGTACAACCCCCCTGCACTCAGCAGGGACATCCTCCACCAGAGCAGGTTGCTCAGAGCCTTTGTCAGGCCAGACCTTGAATTTCTCCAAGGATGGGGCCTCAACCTTCCTCCTGGGCAGCCTGTTGCAATGTTCCAGCACCCTCGTGGTGCAGAATTTGTTCCTCACATCCAATCTCAATCTGCTCTGCTCTCATTTCAAGCCACTGCCCCTTGTCCTGTCCCTGCAGACCTTTGGGAACAGTCCCTCTGCAGCCTTCCTGTAGTCCCTTCAGGTACCAGAAGGCTGCTGTTAGGTCTGCCTGGAGCCTCCTCTTCTTCTCTTCTCTTTTCTCTTCTCTTCTCTTCTCTTCTCTTCTCTTCTCTTCTCTTCTCTTCTCTTCTCTTCTCTTCTCTTCTCTTCTCTTCTCTTCTCTTCTCTTCTCTTCTCTTCTCTTCTCTTCTCTTCTCTTCTCTTCTCTTCTCTTCTCTTCTCTTCTCTTCTCTCTTCTCTTCATAAAGGAATAAACAGAAAATAAACGCATTAAAGAATGAGCATGGAGGTCAGTGATTCTAAGTAGCTTAAGATCTTTGTCATTTAGTTTATCTTTTCTCAATATCTTCATTATTTTAAGTACTTCGATGTTAATAAGCCTGTGTATATGAACTTCACTCGCTTACTGTGGTTTGATTCATGTGGTAAAGCAGCAGTTAATTGTTAATGGGATTTTAGTCCCAGAGACCAAATCAATCTGGAGTAAAACTCCCTCAGCAATGAAAAATGTAGTTGTTGGGTTTGCATTTCTGAGTTAGGAAAAAAAGTAGACAAATTATCCCTTTGAAACTGTTAATCATGAGAAGGAAGGTTAGATAGCTTCATTTATATGGATTCTTCTGAAGTGGACAATAAAAATGACTGTCACTCCCTTTATGATTAAGTAAACCAGGAAGAATACATTAATAGTCCAGTTCTTCCTGAAAGCAGACACGAGCTGAGGGTGCAGAGGAGTACTGAACTCCACAACAGGGAAGGATCTGACACGTGTCTGACGTTTTTTTCCCCTGGAAGTGTTTTGTTATGACCCAACAGAAAGCTCTGGCTTTGGAGAGTTTGTTTACTCTTTGTCAAGTGCTCAGCTTTGCTGCCGAGGCCACTGGCCTGCCTGCTGTGGCCACTGCAGTGAGCTCACCTCCCCGCATTTGCTTATATTGCATTTCCATTTTTGCCTCATAGCATATTGATTTCACCCTCAGACTGCACTGAGTCTGACTCCCTTAATAGACCAAATGACTATTTGCTTTCTATGACTCCTACTAGTTGTGTTTCTTTTCTTCTCTGAGTTGTAATCCATAGCTGACAATAGGCTGCTGCTCAGTAAAATGATGAGGTGCTAGTTCAGCCTAAGGAGTCTGACTGCCGGTCTGTTGTCACTGCTGCTTTTCCAGTAGGTGTTTACACCCTCTGACTTCCCAATAAGTGGAGCAGTGCACTGCATTCACCCAAGCACTGTTCAGCAATCATCTCAACACAACATTCAGTGCTGGCTGCTGTCCCTGCTCCGTCCTCTGCAGCGCCAATTTACCATTCACCCCTGTGATGCTGACTCTCACTTGGAACTGCACATCAGACCGCTTCATCCCCCCCTCCCTTGGATCTTCCACACAACACTGAGCTGCCATTACAGCATCCCTCATGGAACCCATTTTTTCTTCTAACCCCCTTCTTGATTGTCTAAGGCGGTTGCAGGTTTCTGCTCTGTGTCCTCAAAATACAGCACCAGCTCTATTTGACACCATTAACAAGGGAACACACTCCATAATATCTCTTACAAGCGCACCTGCCACATCCATTTTTCATTAAGAGGTCAAGTGAGATATTAGGCTGCAAGACTGCAGCCACTTTTACCTTTTCTGCTCTTGTGTAGGAAGGAAAAAGGCTTTCTGGCAGGCCAGAAAGTACTTTCACGCAACAGAGAAATATGCTCCCAAAGTAAGACTCTCAAGCAGAACGACCTGCAATTAACTCATTATTCTTTAGAACTGTGGCCTGTCTCCACCCTCAGCTTAGTGTTTAGCCCATGATTCCAGCAAAACCAATTTGGGGCTCCTTTAAACTAAGTGATTAGCCCAAAGTGGACTAGAAGGGTTTGCCTTGTTTAGTGTGGTTACAAAGAGGAAGGAAACACCTGCTAACAGGACATTTTTTGCTTGTCTTCCTTCTGACCGTGATGGTCATGAGGAGCTCCGCTCAGGGAAAAAGACCTTGTTCAGCTCTGCACCTACAACTGGACACCTCTTTCATATACCCTCAAGTGTAGAGCCACTGGATTATGGAACATGGGAATGGTGGAGGAAGAAGCCCAGAAGGGGAAAAGGGCCAGGCTGAGCTGAGCTGCTTCTGTGACAGCTAGGCAGGAAGGAAACGCATTGACATTGTTAACCAGCGCACAGATGAGTGATGGCTTAAGAGAGCATTTGGGCCTTTTAATCTGTTCTTTGGTCACCTGTGAAATAATGAAGGCAAAGCTATTCCTTTCCTCTCTGACAAAAGCACCTACTGGCTGCTCTGGATTAAGCATAGCTAGTTATTCAGGAAACGTATCTGGATGTGTTCCTCTGTGATCTGTGTATTGTTCTGCTCTGGCAGGGGGGTTCGACTCGATGATCTCCTTGGGTCCCTTCCAACCCCTAACATCCTGTGATCCCGTGAAATTGGCTGAGCAATGTCACCTACTGCCATTCACTCTGCCAAGCAGGAAGGCCTGACCTTGGCAGAGCCTGGGACCCAGCCCAGAGTACTTCACTGGGCAGCCACAGCAACGGGTGTGTGTCCTTCCTGCACTGGCGTGGGTAGGAGAGGTGAGGGGAGCCACAGCGCATGCTGAAAGGAACGAGCAAGAAAGAGCTGAAGTGTTGGTGTATCAGCATAGATGGCCTTTAACACTAAGCAGAGGGATTGTAACAGATGAAGCAAGGCATGGCCGCTGGTATCATGAGAATCAATAGACAGCCACCATGGAAAAATGGTGTCTGGGGTCCACTTATCAGAGTCCTTGCACTCTGGAGAACAGATCCTGCTGTAGTGTGTGTTACAGATGGACTAAGGCACAGAGCAGCACAAGAAGGCTGTCCATCTGGGTCAAAAATCACCCTTAAGCAGAATGATAAGTAGCCTTTGAGATACTGTGAGCTTTCTCTCTGTCTAGTCCAGAAGGTTACTTTAACTCATGGTCAGTGTCTTCACAGTATTTATTACAGGGAGGGGCAAAAGCCACACATGCTTCTTTAGTTTTTCTTTCAAGTGTGGCCCATGTGTGTCTTGCTGTGAAAATTAAAGGGTTCTTCTACAAAAAGTCACCAAACCCACAGGTTTGGTAGCAGGTGAGGTCATGAAAGGAATGATAAACTAGACCCTTTCTCTTGACAAAGGCATCCCAAGCTTGATCAGTTTCAATGCAATTAGCAGAGGAGAGAGGGACTCTGACAGACACCTCCAGCTCCCAAAAAGCAACAGAAAAAGATAAGGAAATGTTGTTTAGGTGTGTTGTTGGTTTGCCTTCCTGCTTTCACAAGTTTAGCTCCTCAGCTTCTTGAAACAAAGCACTTGGCACCTGTACAGCACAGTGCCCCCTGTAAGAGGGAGAAGACAGTTGTGCCAGAGCTTTTACTGCTTCCATTCCGTGGTAACAGAGCTGTGATCGCTCCTGCTGTGCGTGCACACACAAGCACCCTGTATCTGGAAGTGATTCCTATTGCACCACTGACCTGTGGGCACTAAACCCAAACCCTGAAATAGCTTCAAACCCATCAAGCTACCAATAGCAGCATTTGGTACAGGGCAGAAATCTGTGTTTTGACGTCCTGCAGACAGCGTTGAGTTTTCTGTTCTCTTATGAAATTGTGTCAGACTTGCCTTGCATAGAGTACTACCAGGCTTGATAAATGCTTGGCCTCAGCTGCACTCTCCCATTTATTTTCACACTGTCAGGCTTAATCCATAACTGCTGTTCAGAGGCAGCAAGCAGGAGCTGAGGGTGCATCTTGACTCAGCTGGTAGCCGACTACTGGCAGTCAAGAGCTACCACAATTTATTATTATTCAGACTGCATCTTGACATAACTTATTTTGATTTTTTTTAATCTGTTCTCTAAGGATAAACAATTTATAATCACGTTGTTTAATTAGCTTTTTATTTTTGGTGCCAGTTTGCTTAATCTCATCGACCAGAAAGTCTGGTTTTGTATGGAAAAAAATGCACCCCAAACCAAGTGTAGCATTTGAAAAGCACAGAGAGGACAGGAATGCAAGCCTGGGATTGCAGGAGTTAGTATAAAACTCCAAATGCACCCTTCCCCCAGGCTGAGCACAGCACAGATGTTGCTGCTCCACTGCAGCAGCTGGAATGCTTTCCAGTGCTGGGGGTGGTCTCACACTGGGTTCCACTTCAGCACAGTGCTTGGTTGGTGCCTTCTCTGTGTCGTAGCTGAGGACAAGCATGAGAAAGCAGTTTCACTTTCCCATGAAAGAGGACATTTTCCTGTGTCTAAGGGTTTATGTGGAAATAAAATTCAGGACTCTAAAATGGCCTAAAAATGAGACCCAAATTTCCTCAAGTCAGCTGCCCCAGAGGTAAATAAACCAACAGCAGCTGCATGCTCTCTCCAGGCACTTGGGCTTGTCGCCACACGTCTGTGCCCTCGTGGCACAGCAGCCTGCCAGGTGCACACTCAGGACCCCTGGGCTGCACCAAGGTGTCAGGATGATGCAGGAGTAGAATCTTGCCTCTGATGGGTAGTGTGGGTGAGCAAAACAGGCTCTGCACATTTCAGGACTTTCTTTGTGCTCTGTGGTATTATGCTGCAATACTTCTTCCTAAAGCAAAATCCCTTCAACAGAGAGGACACATGGGCACCCTCATGGCATTCTTCAACAAGCATCAAGTCTGTGAACACAGCTCCAGAGCAGAGTAACTTGAGCCAACAGCTCCTGCTTTTTCATTGCCATCCAACTGAACAGGACTAAGTAATCTGGCTAGGTGACAGAAAGAGGAGTCTGCAAACAGGTCCTGCCTGGGAGAGCACAAAAGCTGTGTCCTGAGAACAACCAGTTCCTGAATCTTTCATGGGGAGGAAAAGAAAAGAAATCGAAATAGGCAAGAAATGTAACTTTCCTTCCAAATCATCTATGCCCTTGGATCGGTCTGCTTGGAACCCAGGGGTGACTGCCAGTGCTGGATGTGGCACAAGTGTGGTGCACAAGCGTCTGGATAGTCTGTTAAAGCTCTACCCAAACCAGAAAGAGCAGTGATTGAGAGGGACATGCTGCATGCTCTGGTAGTCAAGCAAAGAATGACCCAGAGGTAAGCATTGTGCTGACCTGCTTCCATCTGCAGAAAGGTGGAAAGTTCTTCATGTTATAGGGGACTGAGAGAGGAAGGAGGACAAGGGGTAGAGAGCGAGCCACACATCCTGCATGAGGGAAAATCAATGATGATGATTATTAAACACAGAAACAACTGTTTGCACTGCAAATCATGCTAAGTACTAACCAGTATTAGGACTTCAGGCACAAATTTGAACATAGGAAGCTCCATCTAACTATGCAGAGGAACTTCTTTACCTTGTGCCCAGAGAAGGGCAGCAAGGGTGGTGAGGGGGTTGGGGTGTGCAGCCTGCAGAAGAGAAGGCTCAGGGCAGACCTCATTGCTGTCTACAGCTACCTGAAGGGAGGCTGTAGCCAGGTGGGGTTGGGCTCTTCTGCCAGGCAACCAGCAACAAAACAAGAGGACACAGCCTCAAGCTGTGCCAGGGCAGGTTCAGGCTGGATGTTAGGAAGAAATTCTTCACGGAAGGAGTGATTGGCATTGGAATGGGCTGCCTGAAGAGGTGGAGTCGTCACCATCCCTGGAGGTTTTTAAAAGGAGGCTGGATGAGGCACTTAATGCCATGGTTTAGTTAATTAGAGGGGCTAAATGATAGGCTGGACTTAATGATCCTGGAGTTCTTTTCTAATCTGATTAATTCTGTGATTCTGTGATTCAAGGCTGGTAGAGCAGCAGACCAGGCTGCCCAGAGAGTTGGTGGAGTCTCCATCTCTGGAGTCATTCAGGACATGTCTGGACACTTCCAGTCCCTACTATTCTGTGATTGTGTCCATAAGCAGCAGACTGCTAGGAGATGGTAGGATGAGCAGCAGAGCCCAGTGTCACCAAGGCGCAGTATCACTGCTAGTCTGTAAGAAGCTCCTGCCACAGTCTGTCTCTCCACCCCAGCATTCCACAGATCACTTTGTGCGAACACTTCTATTTCAGAACCTCTGGATTAGGGGCAGGTAATAAAATGTGCCTCCATGAGATCACCTGGCAAGCAGACTTGATGCTTGAAAGCAATTATTTTTGGAAGTGGCAGTTATGTTTTCATCAAGTATGCACTCACAGCTCTCACCCCAGCTTTGTTTTGTCTGGGAGCCTGGCAGCTTTTATAGGCCTGTTGGTTCTATGGGACCCCTTCAGTTGGGCGAAGAGCTGCTAAGGGTGGCTTTGTAGTGAGCTTTGCATAGACTGGGCTGGCTGAGCACTTTGTCACCTGCGATACCTCTCTCCACTCCTTTTAGGTAACAGAAAATCAATGTAACACTTTTTTATCTTATTCTTGCCTTTAACATGTCTTGCTCAGGAATGCTACGTGGAGGGAAACTGTGCCACTGAGGCTTCATTGTCATTTCCCAGCTGCTGCAGGGCAGGGGCAGGAACATTCTCAGCAGCTTGCAGCAGTTTTCACTGTTTCATCGGTGCCTCTGTCTTACAAAGTGTCTCGGTTCCAGTTTAAATTTCCAGGGACTGCAATAGATTTGATAGAATCAACAACAATTTTTATAGAGTGCCCTTCCCTCTTCCCCCTCCTTTCCCAAAAGAAAGGGATTAGACAGAGAGAGAGAGAAGTAAGCACACCCAAACAAATGAACCTCACTTGCTTGGTAAGTTAAAAAGAAAAGTTCAACAATAACTTAAAAAGGTATCTGAGGTAGGGAAGTTACAAAAGGTACAGGGAAGGGAAAGCAAATACAAAAAGTATAAATACAACCTGATTTTGCTGGTGATGGCCACATGGTGAAACAAACAGAAAGCAGGAACAGGATGGCAATGCTGGTATGCAGAGAGCAGGGAGTGCAGAGAGAGTAAAATAGGAAGTCCCCCTGCTTTTATGGGTCTCTGGGCAGGAAGGGGGAGTGGGCAAACCATCACCTGGTGTTGTTCAGACCCACCCCTGGGGAGGGGTCAAGACCACCTAGGGTCAGGGTCAGGGTTACTCCCCCTGGAGCGTTAACCCTATACACAAAGACATACTCAAAGTGAGAACAAAGCAAAGTGTTTCTGGGTGCTCCTCTGTATCATTTGAGGCCATCTGGATTGCAAAGATGGGACTGTATCAAGCAACAATTTCCTCTATCCCTTGAGCCTCTGAGAAAAGTTTTATGGCATCTCGACCATTGCCTTTACTTGGGATGTATGTGTGGGGGAAGTTCCATTTCACAGAATCATAGAATGTTAGGGGTTAGAAGGGACCTTGAAAGATCATCAAGGCCAACCCCCCTGCCAGAACAGGATCACCTATACCAGATCACACTGGAACACCATATCTGGCCCCTTTCCACCCCACCCACCCCATTTTGCCCCTTTCCCCTCCCTCCCCACCTAAACTCACAGCACCTGGGCTCTGTTGGAGTCTCCTCCCACCCCAGGTGTGACCACTTTGACCTCCCTGCTCAGTGCCCTTTATATTCAGCCCCAGGAAAGGCAAGTCCCAAGCTTGCCCAACTGGGCAGAGGGATCCTCCTCCCATCATCACCGGTGAGTCCTTATGGTGTGCACTGGGTGAATGGTGACGGGGATCAAAAGGCCGGGGGGCCTGGTGGCCCCCCGGTTAGGTAGGGTAGAAACTTGATGATTACTCTAACACAGAATTCATGGAATCCTCAAGGATCATCTAGTTCCAAGTCCCTTGCAGTGGGGGCAGAATTAGCTGATTCTTTTGTGATTTAAACTGATCAAGCACAGGGTGTGGTGCTCACATCCCCTCCACGCAGCCTCCTTCCCACCAGCACACTGCTGGCAGATTGTCTTAGTCTGATACAAGTGCTGCTTTACCTCCTCTAAACTGCCAGCAGTGTGCTTTGGGCTGATTTCCACAGGTTACTGAAGTGTGCCAAATGATGTGAATGAACTCCTTGATGCAACGCCTTGTTACCACCGTCTGCATCTGCTGCTGCTGCTGCTGGTGATCGCTTAGCCTCCAGGAAGCCACGTGAAGCAAATCCCTTCTCCGGGAGCAAGACCTACCAGCAGAAGATGCTGCACCCTTCTACTTTTGCACTGTCTTTGTTTTCCCTTCCAGGGAGATCTAGCACCAATTAAGCTGTTGCCTGGGTCAGGCTGCAGCAAAGTTCCTGTGCGTTCCTTACCTTCACCAAGGTGTTCAACCCTGCTGATTTGCAAGTAATTCTGACCTTCTCCAATTACCCTGTCTCTAACTAGCTGATAGTTAGGCTGCCAATCACTCCTCTGGGCAGAACAGCAGTTGTGGTCCCAGAAAACGACCCATTTATGCAGGCAGGAAAAGATAGAGACAAAATGTAAGGGGTTCTGTTGTATGTCAAGGATTTCAGCTCACATAAAACACAAGTTCTTTACCCTCCTCACGTTTACTTTCCCATCAGCATAGTTACAGAAGAACGGTTCTGAAACTGAACCAATTGATAACCACTGTTGCAAACCCACTTAAAAAGTTGGTGCTGCACTAGAGAAATGAAGCAGAGGATAAAGGAGTAGCAGCACTAAGCTGCAAGCACTGTGAAGATTATTCCCTGCATGTGCTCATTTATTGAGGTAGAATGGTGAAAGGAGTCCAAAACTAAGCATTCACATTCATTATCAAAGAAAAGGAGGGGGGGAAAGAACTTTCTCTTTACTTCTTTTGATTTCGGGAGAGATTAGGTTCAGGTGCAGCTCTTCAGTTGCCTGACAAGTGTTCTGCCTCTGTCATTTTCATAAGATGCATTGCAGCATTCTCAATTAAAGAGACTGGAACCACAAAAGACTAGAGAGAGGGAGGCAAGGTAGTGTTCTGAGGTCATTAGGATGTTTTCAGAGTTGTTTCCCTGTCTGTCTAAAAGCACTCCATTACCCCTCTTCATCCTCTGTAAACAGGAGAGCTGCCTCTCCTGCAAGACAGCATTAGTGGTCTCTGCAGCTTTCTATTATCCTCTGTTAAACCACTGCACGCCGTTCACCAGGGCAGGACATGCTCCTGTAGCTTCAGGCTGCCTGTGAACAGCAGTGCTGTGCCACAGGTGCCGGCTGCAGTTTCCACAGCACCAGCCCAAGTGCTGTGCAGATGACAACCGCAGAAAAGTTTCCTGGAAGTGGTCATCCCTTGGCCTTGGTATGGCAAGATCAGAAATGTCAGTCTGCAGTAGCAAGTTTGACCTCACATCTCCCTGCTTGCCCACAAAGGCATTCCAATTAGCTGTCACTGCCAACACTGCCGGTCAAAAGTAGCTTCCAGAGTCCATGAGATGGAAAGGAAACCAGAGAGGGGCCCACGTGCGCCCCAGCACTGTTGTTTATGGATTTCTACAACAGCAGCACTGCTCAAAGGGTGCAATGTGTGCTGAGGGCCAACACAGAAAGTCTTTGGAACTTTTGCTCATGTATATATTTAATTTGCCACTGCAAACGATTTCGATTACATTTGACAAATGCACAGCTGCCTCTCCCTTTGCAATTAAAGATTCCTAATAACACAGCCAAACCTCCTGAATCGTTGCTCGTTCTAGCAGAAAGCAAGCCTTGCAGTGTCTGAGCAGCCCCAGCCATCTCACAGCAGTCAGGTTTGTTCCTCTGCCCTGCACAAGAGCAGAATCCTTAATCAACTTCCCTTTGGTGGCTGGGAAGGGTGAGGAAAACTTGCATAGTGCATCCTTTGGCTGGGCCCAGGCTCGGGTTTGTAATTAGCTCTGCTCTGCAGAAGAACTGACAGTTCCTGGTTCTCTTTTGCCTGAGATTCCCCTGCAGTTAGAGTGAGTTAGAGCCAGGCCCAGCAGATGAGTACTTGCCAAAAAACAGGGATTGGGTTTTTTTTAACTTACTGAAAACTTTCTGGTTTGGAGATAAGGAAATAGAAATCCTCAGCACCTCGACAGTCATTATTTTAACTGCAGGTAGAAGGGTCCTGAAATGCCCATGAACACTCAATTGATCCTTGTAAAAACTCAGAACCTCCAGCAATGGGCTGGGATGTTTAACATCTGGAGTTTGCATTGCTGCCCCTGTAGAGCCCTGCTGCAGAGTGGCCTGGGGAATGCCTGGCAAGCTGCTGAGGACAGCTTGCTGAGCCCTCGGGAAAGCAGCAGGGAGGCCTCCACATAGAATCACAGAATCAACCAGGTTGGAAGAGACCTCCAAGCTCATCCAGTCCAACCTAGCACCCAGCCCTAGCCAGTCAACCAGACCATGGCACTAAGTGCTTCATCCAGGCTTTTCTTGAACACCTCCTCTCTGTAACACGAGCTTTGTTTTCATTCGAAAGAGAGATGGTTCAGGCAGGCCAATGGAGAAATGAATGGATTTGAACGTGCTGAAGTTCTTTGCTTTGCTACAGTGCTTTTTAAATGGTGTCTAAGCAGTTGGTCACAGATTTATTTAGGTTTCCCTGTAAAGAAAGAAAATATTATCATTTTCTATATGGGAAACATTTTCCCTAATTATTTGGCTCCTTCTTCTGCCACATAAACACAGCAATTTGTACCCCTCTCCTTCAACTGGCTGCAATTAGCAGCTACATTGCAATAAGCAGATTATGTTAATTAAAACCTCCAAACTGTGTAAACAATGGGAAAGCTGACTAGCCATTTTCTATTTTTGCCAAGTGGGAGGAACACAAGAAAAATTAGTACCAAGCTTAATTTTGCTGTTTAGAGTTCAAGTTATTTGTAACAAATAACAGCCTTCTAAAAGTGGTTTTAAACAATTAACTGTATTTCTCTACGCTAATTGAACCGCATCTCACATGAGAAGTTTTACATCCATATGAACAGGGCGATAAAAAAAGACCACACATTTTGTAGCCCAAAATCATGTAGAAAGGTGATAAGGGCACAGGCTTGCACACATCATCACCAAAGAGGGGTCTTAAACATGAGCTGCCTGAGTCACACTCTGAAACAGCCACAGCTCGGGGTAAAAGTACAACTGACTCTGCTGCTGTGGCAAATTCTCCAGCGAGCTCTAGTGTGAACTTGGGCAGGTGGATGTGAATAACTTGTGAAGGTTTAAGGTGCTGCTACAGGTTCACAGAGGGTTTGTTGCTTGCTTTCTAAAGCAGGGTTGTTCACTGAGGGAGGGAAGAGTGGATTTTGCCTGCAGTGATCCCAGGGCTGCATCCCTGCCAGGGAGATACCTCTCAGTATAGCACACCGTGGGGCTGTCACCACCAAATGGACTGCATGGACAGAGAGGCCATGGGCATGTACAAGATTTGCTGCCTGTAGCTGGGACCAGGCTTTGAGGAAGAGGAAAGCAGATGAAGGACCACAGCCCTTTTCTGTCCAGGAGACAGCACAGCCCCTTCCCCAGACTTGCACTACTGGATGTGGCTGACTGCAGAAGGGAAAACGAGGGTGTGAGGAGTGCTGGTGGCTTCAGCCGAGGTGTTAGACTGGTTTGTGTGGATTCCAGTGGCTCCGTAGCAAAAGAAGCTAGTACAGGAATATGTAGCGGGATAGGAGGGCCTGGGAGTGGCCAGTATGAAGATGCCAGCTCAGTTTGTTGCACCACCAGCACCCTTGATCCAAGCCCTTTAGAAAATGGGAGACTCTCAGAAGGTGTCAAATTGCTGCTGGATGTGTTCTTCACAGCTCCTCAGGAGGCCACATCCTGCTAAGTGTAATGGAAGAGACCAGAGGAGCCTGGGAGGCTCGGAGAGGACAGCGATGTGGAGCGTGGCTGATTTCCACCTTTCAGTCCTTCGCAGAGTGGGGACACTGCAGTGCTTCGTGTACATTATGTTAGAACAACATTTCCTCTCTGAAGGGCAGCACTCATTTCCCATCTCCTGCTGCCCTGTGGCGCTCGCAGGGGCTGGGAGGGCTGCTCCAAATCAAAGTGCCGTTGATCATTTCACATCTCCTATTTCCACTGTTTTTCTTTTGGAGACATGAACTTTAAATAAGCTGCTGTACAAGCTTCTTGGGGTCAAAATAGAGGAAATCACATCCACCACAGAGACAGGCACAGCAGAGGCCCCAAATATGACCATTATGTTCAGCTCAGCAGTCTTTTCCCTGTTGGTAGGATTTTGATACAAGCTTAGCA
Organism: Pogoniulus pusillus; assembly: GCF_015220805.1. Lineage (NCBI taxonomy): Eukaryota > Metazoa > Chordata > Aves > Piciformes > Lybiidae > Pogoniulus > Pogoniulus pusillus. The sequence continues at coordinate 391,607 of NC_087282.1, read as the reverse complement.
TCAAGCCAGGCTGTCAAAACCAATGAAATCTGTTTCTGTGACATTGAAAGAGACCTTGATGAAAGTCAGTCAGTTCAGGAAATGCTTTTTTGGTTTTGTGGTAGTTTTTTTTTTTTATAGAGTACTTGGAATCAGGACAGGTGAAGAGTTTGGTTTAACAGAATTGCTGCTTTGTAGTCTCTGAGAGGTGAGGAATATGTGCTAAGTAAAGCCTTTTGTTCTGCACGCTGTACATAGAGTGCTGGATGCTGGCAGCTGCATTTCAGCCCAACCATTTGCTGAGAGTCCCGGTTCCTAACAGAATTAACCCCTTTGCCAGACCTTTTATTCTGAAATTATTGGAGGAGTTTATCTCTTGATGGGGCTCTGTTTCTGGGAAACAGAGAGCAGCCCTCAGGCTCAGGAGTGAGAGAGATTTTAGCTTTTGTATTACAGGAGGAAGAACACCGGAGTGGATAGGAGTGATAAATGGGAGGAACAGCAGCTTGGGTAGTACCAATGACACTGAATAATTTTGCTATATATGAGCTTCCACAAGGTTTCCCGGACAAATGTGTGTTCATTTCAGTAAGCTACTGCTATAAAGAAGTGCTAGGACTACTGCAGAAGGCTTTTCCCTGCACATAAGGTATTTTTGACACTTTCCAGGTATTCAGGACTTAAGAGGCTATGCGTACATAGTTAGCAAGACCATTCAACAGCCTTATCTAGTCCAGAAGCGCTTTTAACCACAATTCAAAGCTTACTTTCTTGTAAATACTTTTATGGGCAGGGCAGAAGATAAATACCCCGGCTATAAATATGTGCCAGGTGGTGTTATGAGCCATTCCTTTTTCTTTTGTATGCATCTCCCCAGCCTGGAAGCTAACTGCAGCTGTTTAGAGATGCTGCCTTTACAAAAATGGCCACTGGTACCCCTCAATCCATCCTCTGCTCAAGCTGTAGTGAAAGGAATTGCTACCTTTCCCCCAGCCAGTTATTGTAACGGGATGAAAAAACGACTTCAGTATTGAACCTGTCAATACAACCAAGTTCAGGTGAGCCAAAAGTAAATCAAACAATCTTTTAATCCAAGGAAAATGTTTTAAGGCCTTTGCTGTTCATTGTCCCAGGCTCACTTTAAAGCCCTTAGTTTATGATGCAGCAGTGATTCATGCAATTGCTGGAAGACATCTGAGGAAAGAGCGCAGCAGTGGTTATCCACTTCTGCAGCACTGACTCAGCTTTGTGGTTCGTTAACTCAAAAGCAGCCTGTACTTTTAAAAAAACTCGACTGATAGTTACTTAATTTTTCAATAAAACAAACCTAGCATCCATTTTGTCATCCAATATAAGTCCAAGCAACACCTCACTTAGCTCTGGCACTCTCCTTCGCTCCCTTTCCAGCTGGTGTTGCTCAGTGTTACCCATGTCTATATTCAATTTTCTGTTCAATCCAAATGGTGCTTTTTAGTGTTCCTCTAGCTCTGGTCTCTGAACTGAAGCCAGGACTCGGTTCAGAGCCTCCAACTCTACACTTCAAAATGGAACCAGCCCCAGCTGCTAAACCAACGTGCTGTGTGGGGAGAGCACAGGTGAAGGCATGCAGCTTACTTAGGTGTCAATGCTGCCACCATTGGATCTACAGCACCCCAAGGAATTGTTATGCTAACCAAGAGCCATCAACAAGCTTACTGGTAGCTTCCAACTCATTTTCCTAGGATGCAATTTGCTATCCCTGAAAAGATTTTACACTTCCAGTCATTTTACTGATACTTTCCTCTGGAATCTTTCTTCTATTCTTTTTAAATAGGTAAATGAATGAAATATGTTCCAGCTTGGAGAGAGTTAAATCAGGTCGTTCAAAGATTTAACTCACGTTCTAAGGATACAGTTGTGTTGCAAGCTCACTGAAGATCTCTTCTGGACACCACTCGTGGTTTTTTGATGGCATCACCTTTGAATAGTTACATTACTTTTTCATGCTGTGAAAAGACAAGACATAATTTGCTTAATAAAATTCTAGAGAGAGGATGCTATGGAAGCTTCTCCCATCCATGGGGTGGATTCAGTTGCTTCATTTCAGCCCTTGCACAGATGTAGCTTATTACTCCATTGCTTGTCCCAATGCACAGATTAACTTTCATTATTCTAAACTCTGCCGCGGATGAATTCCAGTGCCACTAAAGCTACAAATCTTCTTGCTGCTAACTATGCTGCCAGTTTCAAGATGAAGCTATCCCAAAGGTTGCAGAGTCTTTCAAAAGAGTTACAGCATCTTTATGTTGTTATTTACTCCATGCTCAGCCCTGTCACAGCTCTGGGTTGGGCTGCAGCCACAGCAGTGTGCTCCAGGCCCTACCACTGAGTCCAGCACTTAAGTCTCTATTTTCTCATCCTCATTGGGAATTTACTTTCAGAGAGTCACAGAATCACTGAGTGGTAGGGGTTGGAAGGGACCTTCGGAGATCTAGTCCAGCTTCCCCTCCTAGAGCAGGATCACCTGCAGAAAAACATCCAGGTAGGTCTGAAATGCCTCCAGAGACAAAGACCCCACAACCCCTCTGGGCAGCCTCTTCCAGTGCTCTGCCACCTTCAAAGTGAGAATTTTTTCCTGATGTTTATGTGGAACTTCCTGAGTACCAGTTTGTGCCCACTGCCCCTTTTCCTGTCACTGAACACCACTGAGGAGAGTCTGGCTCCATCTTCCTGGACACTCACCTGTTAGGTACTGACAAGCACTGGCGAGATCACCTCTCGGTCTCCTCCAGGCTGAACAACCCCAACTCCCTCAGTCTTTCTGCATCATATAGAAGTTCCAGTCCCCTCATCATCTTGGATTCTCTCCAGTAGTTCCTTGTACTTCTTAAGCTGGGGACCCCAGAGCAGTAATCCAGATGAGGCCTCACCATGGAAGAGTAGAGAGGGAGAACCTCCCTTGACCTCTCAACAGAAGTCTCTTCATCTGCAGTTTGGGACACACACTCACAACGTGCTGGTCTCAGACTGCCCAGCTCTTCTGAGACCAAAGGTCTTTCCCAGCAGGTGCCCTCTAACCTCACCTCAAAAATGCTCAGGTACTTCCTCTGATTTTGTTTAGCCATAGGTCATGATTTTAGTTCATCTTTTCAGGTCATCCAAAGCATCTCTGTATGAAGCCAAATGCTGGACCATGGGAATACTGCAATCATTGCACCCAGTGGAGGTGCTGGGGGGTTGGGGCTTACTTATTAAAACCCCAAGACAGGGAATTACATTAAAGCTGAAAAGACAGTTCCTCAGGGAGGCAGGTAGAAGTTAGAGATCACAGAGCGCTGTCCGTATGCCACGGTCACTTTAGGTACGTGAGTCATCCTGCTAAGTTATCACATACTGCCTCTAGTCCTGGTCTCACACCTCAATGCCCAGAGTGCAAGCCCTCTTCAGTACAGCCAGCTCTTCTTGCTGCCCAGCCTGCTGGGAAGTCCTCAGAGCAACATCCATCCCAGGAATTCCTCAGGGACTGCAACAGCTTCCCACTGGTGAGGAGGACTCTGTTGTTTTTGAAGCTCTGAGGTGAGAAGAACATGGGTCGGCAGAGAATCGTACAACCATTGCTGTTTTCCTCCGAGTACCGTTGCCTGCCTCAGCAGGAGCTGTAGCCAACGCAGAGAGGTGTGCACAGCTCACCTTCAGCGTGACAGCCCTGAGCCACCAGGATGCTAAGCCGCCAAGGACATAAGCTCTGGCAAGCAAAGAGTGCTATTGATTTGTATGCAGCTAGAGTGCAGAGGTCAGGGGAAATTCAAGGCTGTTGGCTGTTGTTAAACTCCTCTCAGATGATGAGAAACAAAAGTAATTACTTTCACTGAGGCGCACCAAAGAAACACTATTTTGGAATCTGGAATTCTAAATGGATCAGCTCCTTGCTGTAGTTTGATCCGTTTGTAAAGACCAATTGCACCTTGGAGCAAACAAAATGCAAGCATCCTGTTTGTAAACCTCAACCACCCATGTTCCTTCACTGTGGGCACGGGAAAATAAACGAGGTCAAGATCATGACTCAAGAAGATGCCTGGAAAAAAAGTATGCTTGCTTAAAATGCTCTCTTTTTTCTGTCCTGTTAATACAGATGGCCCAGGAGCGATTCGCCCTCGCAGCAGGCATTCCTCGGTTTATTTTTAGTGATTTTCAGGCTGCCTCCGAGGTTCTTTGCAGCCCCAGGAAGGTCTGGGTGGGCTGATGGCTCACTTCTGCTCTGCTCATTGGTATCACTATTTTATCCACCACTGGCTTCATCACCAACGCTTAAAAAAATCACACACCCTAAGAAGTAGCTAAAAATTAATGAATTCCGCTCGATTTCCAGCCTTCCTCTGCTCGATACAAACAAGCCTCGTTTAGCCCTTCCCTTCCCCCCGCCGGATTCAGCTTCTCCGTGTGTGCTCAGCCGTGCTTTCTGCCCGCAGCCCTGCGCCGGTGACTGACAGCAGCCCTTTGTGCGCGGGCATTTACGCAACGGTCTGCAGACTTGTTAGGGAGCAGCTATGTCAAGAAGAGAAATGAACAATAAATTAGAATAAAACGGAACTGCGTTTGAAACTTGCTGGAGGATTTTGCGATTGTGAGGACAAAGGACATTTGACAATCTGAGTCATCTTGCAGCTTTGCCTGCAGCAACTGTCAAATTAGTTCTTAATGCTACAGGGAAAGGGATTGAGCCACAGCATTGCTTAAAGTTAAGAGGCTCATCAGTAAATGCCTGGCGATGTTAGCAATTATAAGCTACACTTTAATGTGGCAACAACAGGCTGAGTATTGTGCTTACAACAGAAAGTCAAGAGGTGAACACAGTTTTGCTTTCAGGGTCCAGTTTTCCCAGGAGCTATGGCTTTACATCAGGGAAGGTAGAGGAAGGAGGAGTAAATCAGTTCAGATTTCTGGACTAGGGATCCTCACTGCTACACAACAAGAAATCAGGCCCTCAACCTGCCTTTAGAAAAAGTGGGAAAGGCAGGAGAGGGAGGGCAGTGCTCACCTGCCTGTAAATTCCAGATTCACAGGAGTGTCTGTCATCCCTAAGCTACACCCAGCAGGACCCTCAGTGCTGATGCATCCTCTCACACACCTCTGACTCCATCCCTTCGGTGCCACAGCAGCGACCAGATGGCCCAGTGACTACCTTCCACCAACACATGGTTGGGAGAGCCAGTTCAGATCTGTGTCCGTTAATTCCAAGGCATCTCAGAGGCCGACATTGCCGGTCCAATCTCCTCACATGCACCAGAAACTCAGAGCATCACACGCTGTGGGGGCCAGAGGCACTAAAGTTGCTTCACAGAGCACAGTTCCTTCGGTGGATTTGGGTCAGATGGTACTCTGGCAACAGAAAGGGTGACTGAGAATCCTGGAACTGGAACTATTTAAGCCTGTGTTCCACTTCCAGGCCAGCACTGACTTTCAGGATGATTCCATGAGTCATTTCAATGACATTTTAGAAAGGACACTCGTGGTTCCTTTCTAAGAACAAAGAGGAGACCGAACTCTCCCTGACGATGATCAGCATAATTTCCTCTCTTTCAGCAGCTCTGTAGCTCTAGCTCAAAGTGTTGTATGGCATTATCAGCAATCTATTGTGCCAGGCTCTGTGCCACTTTTCAAAGACACAACTGCACAATTCTACCATTTTCTGGCATGAAAGGGGTCGGAGTGGAACAGAATTAGATATGTTGTGGGAATGGCCTGAGGTACAATTGCATTGACAAATGATAATGCCACGATGGGATGTCTTCTCTCACAAGCTGCACAGGTCTCTCACACAGCGGGCATTGTCCTTTGAAGTGCTTGCAGACTGTAATGAAGTCCTGTAGCACTGACAAAAGAGGGCTGATGAGTACATTCGCCACCTGAAGAGTCTCTTATGGGAGATGCCAGAGGAAGAAATTTCTTCAGCTCTGCAAACACTGCACTGATGAAACTTCAAGTGGGACTGGTTGACCAGAATTCATTAAAGGAAAAGGAACAAGAGAAAGGGAAAATCTCACAAACAAGCAAAGAAATGAACTAATATGAAGAAGTGCCTTGATCCATGTTTGTAAAGCGGCACTGTTTCATGTGTGCCCTAGCTCCCCACAGAGCAGAGGCATCTTTCTGCTTACCAGATCCTTTCCCTGGCACACAAAACTGTGATCGCAGGGTCTCTGATGCCTCCCAGTCCTAACGAAGACAGCTGTTCACATTGGAAACTAGCCAGTCCAGATTTGTTGGAAACTCACTTGGGCTTTATGAAAGTTTGTGAGTGTGGTGCTTTAACTCCAGGTAGCAACCAAGCCCCACAGAGCCGCTGGAACAGACTGCTGAGAGCACTGAAAAGAGCTCCAAATGAGTCTGGAAATCGTTTCCTCCTGTCCCTTTGATAACAGTGGAACAGTGAGCCCAGTCACTTGGGTTTGAACAAACCAGTGTCACTCTCCAGACCACCTGCCTCCTCTGCTTGCAAAGACTCAAGCTCAGCACAGTCAGGAAACGTATCTGTGGTTTTCTGGAGAAAACTAAAGGACTTAGGTGGTGCTGGTCACTGGCAGCTCAACTTGCAAGAGCTCAAGAGCAGCTGAAAAACCAATTCCAGACGTGTAAACTGAGGAATATCAGCAATGATGGTAGACAAATCCTGGGAGAAGAGCAAGCATGGATCTAATTTTCTTGACATCTTCCTTTTTTTACATGTCTGCAAGTGGAACATTCAGCTTTGCTCAGACTCCATCAAGTGGATTAACAAGCATCTGAAAAGAGGTTAAACACCCAAGAGGACCTCACAAGAAAACCCACCCAACCAAACAGAAAACAAACAGAACCCAAAACAGAAAAAGAGTAATTAAAATAATTTGGTTCTCTTGTACTAAGGGCCCTGAGGAAAGGAATCAAGCTTTATACACTAGCTTGATATAGGCCTTTTTCTTTTCCCAGGGAAAATAGCAATGGAAAACATCCGGCGGGACGTGAAAGTGGAAGATCTGAACTTAATGAAGGTTGACAATGACTATTATTGATGTCCTTATCACAGATGACAAGAGGTTTAGGAAACTGTTCTAGCATATTGACACTGTGCTTGTTCAAATGCTCTTTTCTTCTTCCTTCCTTTCTTTTTTGTTTTAAGTTAGAGCAGTGTCTGCTTCAGAGGCAGCATTGGAGAAACGTGATGTGGAAAATTACATTTGTCACCCTTTGTCCCCCAACTAAGAGCACTATCTTCCTGTTAGACAGCTTTCAAGCTGAATAACAGCTGCATTAACACAAATTGTTCTCTGTCCATCAATTTTAATTTCAAGATGAAAAGCAAAGGCAAAATCCAAGTGGAAGAAGATTCTTTTGAGAGTAATTTCTCCCCTGCACCCTCCTCCTATCCACTCACAGTACGAATTTAGATGCTAGAATACAAGGTAAATGGGAAGTGGAATTTAGAAATGTTCCTATACTAGCATGATCCAAATCCTAAAATGATATAAAATAGCATTTAGAAGATGTCATCAATTTCTATGGTACAGCTTCACTCAAATGCTATCAAGGAACTTAAGAAGCAGGGGAAAAATCCCAACCATCCAACCAAGTGACTAAACCTCCAGGGATGGGCAAGCTGCCTTTAAGGTACACAGAAGGTCAGCTAACAAAAAAGCAGACTCAGATGAAATCCACCCACACTACGACTCTGGCCACTGGAAAATGTTCAGTCAGTTTCCCAACACAAAATACATTAGCAGAGAAGCTGAAATCTTCCTAACTGCTCTAGGGCTTAAGCCTTTAAAGGAAACAAGCCAAACACAGTTTCAGGCTTTTTATCTACACCACTGGAAATGCTTTCTTAAAAGAGCATAATCATACAATTCGTGGAATCACAGCATGGTAGGGGTTGGAAAGGACCTCCAGAGATCATCCAGTCCAACCCTGCTGCCAGAGCAGGGTTATGCAGGGCAGGTCACACAAGAACACATCCAGGTGGGTTTTGAAAGCCTCCAGAGAAGGAGACTCCACAACCTGTTTGGGCAGCCTGCTCCAGGCCTCCAGCACCCTCAGAGGAAAGAAGTGATTCCTTGTGTTGAGCTGAAACCTCCTGGGTCCCGGCTTGTCCTCATTGTCCTTCCTCCTATCACTGGGCACCACCAGAAAGAGCCTGGCACCTTCATCTTGACACCCACCCCTCGGATACTTATAGACACCGATAAGGTCCACTCCCAGCCTTCTCTTCCCCATACTGAACAGACCCAGGGCTCTCAGTCGTTCCTCATCAGACAGACCTTCCAATCCCTTCATCACCCTCATAGCCTCCATCAGACTCTCTCTAGTATCTCCCTCTCTCTTTTGAACTGGGGATCCCAGAAGTACTCCAGGTGAAGTCTCACTTGAAGCTTAAATATAAGCCAGGCAAAGGTGGTAAAGTGGTGCGACCAGGTAACACCACGCGTGTGTAGCTTGTCAGGAGTCATTGGTACTACCAAATGCCTCAGCTCATTACTGTTAAACCTTGGGGAATGAGATCTTAGTAAAGAAATGTATCTTCTCGTGAACCAAATTCTGACTCTGTCCTGCTTGTGACAGGCAAGTTCAGCCATCTTCAGGACAAAAAGTTCTCCCTAATTCTATTTCCCATCTTAGTAACAGGTCATTGATACAAAAGAAACTGTCTAACTGCTAGAAGAAACAGAAGTGCATAGCAAAATGACTACAACAACAAATTTCAGCTCTAATATATATTTTTCATCTAGATCAATATTTACACTTGTCTGTGTAGAAGACCAGAATACTGGGATGCCTTTTATGGAGAAGGCTCATTACGATTAAAATACGCAGAGCAGAAACCATCTGCCTCATAATACATCATGCAAGCTAAATGTGTGTACCCTTCAGGTTGGAGATCTCAGGAAAATAAGTCTTTTCCATCAAAAAATTCTTTGGATCTCTCCTTTGAAATAGGCCAGGACTCCATATGTGGCTGAGATTCCTAGGGCAGAGATCTGACTTGAGGAACAGCTGTCAAAACTGCACTCGACATTACAAACTTGCTGCAAACCAAACCCCAGTCGCTTGCTCCCACGGCAGAGTGCTTCGTGCTAAGTTCCCAGTGTCCAGTCACACTTAGATGAGTTTTCCTAGAGATGCACTATGAGGTCCTGCTGCCTGCATTGCCTGCAGAAGACTTAGCTGGAAAACTGAAGAACAAGACAGGTAGATAAAATGAGACCACAAAAGTGAATTCTGCTATTCCAAACTATCTCCTCTAAACCAGATCCATCTATTTTCTTCACTCTCAAAGTGTGTCATAACTAAACGTTCAAGTGAGGAAGCATCCCTCAAATGGCACAGTAGTCTTCATGGAGGGAGAGGGCAGGAGTGGAGGAAGGGAAAAGAAAATCATCTGTCTGCTAGTGAGTGCATTCATTCAGTGTTTAATGTATCCCACTGCAGGTGTATCTTGCTGAAAGGTTTCACTGGGCCTTGTCTGTTCCACTTAAGATAACTTCTATGAAACACTGCCACCCCTTCCACCCCTTCCCAGCCAATTCACACCAGGTTAGAATGGCTGACTAGGTTGGTATCTTAGCAGATACCAAATCTACAGCTTAGGCCATCTGAAAACCCAACCCGTTGTCTGCTGGAGTATTTCCACTGGAGCTTTACAGGAGCTGCAGTCAGGGTGGAAGTAGCCAAGAGTTATGAACTGTCAGCATGCTGACAGGAAAGTAAACAACGGAAAAGCGAAGCCAGTGCTGAGTCTCACAGCATGGAACACTGCTGTAATGGTTTAAATCATAAGCCCAATGATTGTTATTACAGAGATAGTGACTGTCATGCTTGCAGAAAAACTGTGCATGTTAAAAATGACTGCCATTAAAAAGATCAGGCTCACAGGCGGAAGGGACCTCAAGCCAGCAAGCAGACAAAATCTATTACAGCAAAGACAAGGCAGGACAGAAAGGGAAGTCTTGTCTAATTACCAGATTCAGCTATCATTTGTAGCACTCTTTGCTACCAGGAAAAGTCTGGGAAAGAGACAGATTCAAGGGCAGTAAAGCAAACTGGGTTTTTAAAGCAACAGGCTCTCAGCTGGCATTAAGAGCATGGCATCAAAAACAAGCATGGCTGAAAAGAGCTGCTGGGTCTTTGCAGGCAACCTTTGCTAACAACACTTTGCACATAAGCACTGTTCTTGTTGAAATGTCAAAATCAAAAAAGAATCATAGAATGGATTAGGTTGGAAGGGACCTCAAAGCTCATCCAGCTCCAACCCCCTGCCTGAAGCTGTGCTTGGGATTGTGCCAACCCAGGTGCAGGACCTTACACTTCGCCTTGTTGAATGTCATGAGGTTGGCCTGGGCACACCTCTGCAGCCTGTCCAGGTCCCTCTGGATGGATTCCTGCCCTCTAGCAAGTTGACTGTGCCACAGAGTTTGGTGCCATCTGCACACTTGCCGAGTGTGCACTCGACTCCTCTGTCCAGCTGAGGCTGACCCATAGGCACTCAGGAACCATGTTCCACCACCAGTATAGCAGAAAAACCTGCTCCTTATCACAAGAGAAGAGGAAATCTGCCCAACTGCCATGCCTGCTGCTGTAACCAGGTTCAGACACCAGCAAAGGGAATCTGTCCCAGGACAGCAGTTAACAGAGAACTCTGTCAGCTTATTGTCCAGGCAGCCTGCCTTGAAAAACACATGGAAAGCTTCTGTGGAACAGAGCACCTCCTTCATGCTACCCTTCAGTGCTCTCCTATCACACAGCTTTAGCCAGACTATTCCCTTTCAACCTGGAGTCCTACCAATAGAATCATAGAATCAACATATATAGTTCTACAGTCGCTGACATGGAAGGGCCACATGTTCAAGGATGCTTAAGGTCAAGATTCAAAGCTTTTAATCCAGAGAGGGCCACGGTTATGATGCTTAAGAGCCTCCTGTTCAACTCAAACCAATGGACGTGTTTAACTCCTGTTTCACTGGGACATTGCAAAGAAAACAAATCTCTTTTTTTTTAAGTTACTGCAATGGAGAGTCTGCAGTATTATTAGGATCTGGTTCCAGCAGTGGCTTCTTCAGCAAATAGCATGAGATAGAGATGCTGTGAAGAACCAGCTTTGCAGAATACATGCAGAGTTCCACTGTGCTAGTACCATACAACCAAGCATATGAGCTCAGACAGAGCTGCACTGTAAGTTCTAACCTGGTTCTGAAGGCAGCTTACTGCTGTGCTGTGCTGTGCTGTCAAGCAGCCTGGAGGACTATGCCCAGCACTGCCATCTCAGAGCGCCAGTGTTGGAAAGCCTGCCCACATGCCCTCTGAAAGCCTTCCTTGGGTAGCAACCAAACCATCACACCTGGAGAAGGTTCCAGGGAGACCTATGAGCAGCCTTCTGGTACCTGAAGGGGCTACAAGAAGGCTGCAGAGGGACTGTTCCCAAACGCCTCTAGGGACAGGACGAGGGCCAGTGGCTTGAAATGAGAGCAGAGCAGATTGAGATTGGATGTGAGGAACAAGTTCTGCACCATGAGGGTGCTGGAACACTGCAACAGGCTGCCCAGGGAAGAGGTTGAGGCACCATCCCTGGAGATATTCAAGGTGAGGCTTGAGAGGGCTCTGGGCAGCCTGATGTATCACAGTATCACAGTATCACAGTATCACCAAGGTTGGAAGAGACCTCACAGATCATCAAGTCCAACCCTTTACCACAGTGCCCAAGGCTAGACCATGGCACCAAGTGCCACATCCAACCTTGCCTTGAGCTGCCCCAGGGACGACGACTCCATCACCTCCCCAGGCAGCCCATTCCAGTGTCCAATGACTCTCTCAGTGAAGAACTTTCTCCTCACCTCCAGCCTAAATCTCCCCTGGCGCAGCCTGAGGCTGTGTCCTCTTGTTCTGGAGCTGGCCACCTGAGAGAAGAGAGCAACCTCCCCCTGACCACAACCACCCTTCAGGTAGTTGTAGACAGCAATAAGGTCACCCCTGAGCCTCCTCAGGGGTGTAGTGGAGGATGTCCCTGCTGAGTGCAGGGGAGGTTGTACTGGATGATCTTTGGAGGTCCCTTCCAGCCCAACCCATTCTATTATTCCATGAATGAGATGGCAGACAGGATTCAGTAGTCGATGTCTGTTGTCCTGTCTCAGGCACCAGTAACTCCGGGCTGGCTGGCTGTGCTCGGGTATGTCAGTGTGAGAACAAAACCGGTTTGCTACAGGCTCTCTGAATATACAGCAGCCTCTGCTGATGTAGTTCCTCACACCTACACAAGCAGAAAAAATCAGAGCCTTGAACCTTCTGTGAGGAAGAAGTGGTGGCAGGACTGGAAAGGTGTCCTTAGTTCCCTAGCAAGCCTACAGCTTTTGCTGAGGAAAATGGCCCTTCTTGAAAGATGTCATTGAGGTACTTATGTAGCACAAATAGGTAAAACGAAGGCAAACTGATAGCTTTCATCTACTGTTGAGCTTAATTTCTCTCTCATGCAATGGCTTTATGTTTATAGACAGAGATAATTACACCCAGCCTGGGGAAGAAAAGAGCTAGACAGGTTCCTGCAGACCTCTGCTACCTTTAGTGAAGCTGTTAGCTGAGGTGAAATCTCTATGCCTCTCAAGAGATTCCAGAAATAAGCAGCAGTAGAATAAGTGCAGTAATAGAAGAAAAATGTCAGGGAATAATAATACTCTTAAAACCCAGCAGAAAAGACAGTGCCATAAGTTTAGAGTTCCTGGAGAGTAAAAGGTACTTAGAGAAAAAAAAGGGGAAAAAATAAACTAAAGAGAAAAAACAACAACAACAACAAAAAAAAAAAAAAAAAAAAAAAACACAAAAGAAAAAGCCCAGAGGCAAAAAGCCCTGGCGGCCAGGCCAGGGACACGCATACGTTGCAGATCTGCGCCTAGCAGCCTGCTCCTGCTCAGCAGCCCAGCCCGAGAGCCCAGCGCCGCGCTGCGGCCCCGCCGGAGCGGTGAGCCGCGGGAGCAGAGGGCACGGCCGGCGCTCGGCAACCTGTGTCCTGCCCGGGGACTCGCCGAGACTGCACTGAGAGCCTGCCCTACTCTCACTGTCTCCTGGCCATGCCGAACCTCAGCACAGCTGAACTCTGCATATGCAGGGCAAGTTCAGCGCTTCAGCCTGGTTTGTGTTTTTTTCTAAGATGAGGTAAACAGCCACAAGAAATATTTTTGTTCATCACTTTGTTTTCCACATTCACTCCTAAGCTGGTTTTCCATGCCTTTTTTTTTCTATCACTGCTCAAGGAATGATGCGAGGGATAGGAATCATCATTGGTGTAAAGAGCCTGCAGTACAATTGAAAAAGGGCTAAGAATGACTCAGAAGAGGCAAGCAGGAAATCTCAATTCTGAGGAGCACAGAATGCAGTTTCTTGCTCATTTTACTGCCAGAAGGCAGCAGTGAAAGAGTGCAAAGGCTGAGGTAATTCCAGAGGAAGTTCCCAGAGCTGTCACAGACATGTATGTGGCAGCTATCAGCACAAGGGGTGTTGAAAATCTGTTGCCTTGCCCGAGGCTTGAGCTGATGCAGGTCTTTGCTCTGACAGGTGTTTCCTTAGGTTCCTGCACAGAGCAAACCTACAACACATGTGAGGGCCTGGAGAAACATCCAAGTCAAAGAGCCACCCTAAGGACAGGCAGAAAGGTGGTGATGTTGGTCTGATGAGCAGACAGCACTGGAGGCTGCTCATTAGTATCTGCATGCACATCTACACGAAAGAGTCCCAAGTAGTGGGACCTAAAGGCAGTAGGTCCTGCAATGCTCACTTCAGCTAAAGGTGACCTCTGCCACAACAGGAACTTCTGAAGGTAAAGATGTGTGGCAGTGGTGAAACTGCAAGGGATCATCATCACCCTCTGGAGCTAGAGCATTTAAATTCATTTTCCTTCAAATTTGGAAGCTTCCTTTTCTGCCAGCCCAGATGGGTGCAAAAGATTCTGTCTTTATGATGTAACTGAGCTGAATTTTGGGCAGCATCACAGCTAAAGAGTGTGCAAGGTAAAGCTTTGCAGTGCCATCTGGTTTCCACAACACAGCTGCAGATGGAGAATGTCACCATGAGACACCAGATGATTAGGAGCTTGATAATTTGCCTTTCTATTTGTCACTTTAAATGAAATATTCTATTTCTATTTTACACCTATGATGTACCTTGACTACCTAGCCTCAAACAGCAGCATCAGAGCTGCTATAGAGCAGTTCTCTGTGCAAACGTGGTGCTGCACCTGCAGCCAGTGCACTGCGTAAGGTCCCATCGACTCTTAAGTACTGCCATTTCTGAGCACTGGCATTAAGGGAGCCTTAACACAGCACAGATTAGCTTAAGTACTCTCTACTAATAGGATCATAACACTGGAAGCTGTGACCGTGCCCTCCCTAACTCTTGAAGCCTTCTCAGACTGTAACTGAGTCTTTGAAAGCCTTCAGTTAACATCACTAAATGTAACTGCCTCGTCCTGGCTTTAGAAGCAGTGAAGCACTGTTTTGAGTCTGGCTCGGTCAATGTTGGAAGTCTCAAGAAAAAGGTCTTTGTTTTCTCAAGTCCTCCAAACTTTTGGAACCTGCAAAAAGCTGAAAGTCTTGGAAGGATACGAGACAGCTCCTTATTACTACTAGATTGCACATGACATCTTGCAGCGAGAGCATCGACCTCAGGTATCACTTTGTCCTCTTAAAGCATTAGAAAAAGCCCTGAAATACTCCTTGAGCATGATCATCACTGCCTCCATGTGCAGCTTCTGAACACTAGATGCACTTAGCCTGCAGCCTGCAGAGACCGTGGGTACGATAAACACTTGTTGCCCAAGAGCTCCTTTCCCAAGGACACCTCTCTAGCATGTTCTGTGTGCAGGTACACACACACAGATCACTGCCCAGAATTCGAGTCAGGCAAATGTCTCATGCAGGGCAGAGCACACCACCATTCAGTCAGACACAGAGCAGCTCTTCTCCATCTTTTGGCACAACCCAAGCAAAAAACCTAGCAGAGTTCTCCCACAGCAAAGCCTCAGAGGGACTCCCACAACAGTCTCCCTTGCAGCTTCCTGATCACTTTAGCCGTACATCTGCCTTATAAGACATTCAGCTTCCCCTTCAGAAGCTGCAGGATCACCTATATATAAATCTCTCCCTCCTAGATGCTTTGCACTCTTCAGCAGCCTAGCTGAAAGGATTTATTTCCCGGTCCAACCACCCAGGGACATGAATGTATCTCTGCTCCATGAAGTCATCTGACCTTCCTTGCAGGAGTGAAGTGCTATGAGCATCTGCAAGCAGACCTCCTGTGAGCCTCCCAAAAATCTCTCAACATTTAATTAAAGAAAATGTGATTTGTCTAGTAGATGGGGAGCTACTTGTGATGGGGAAGTGCACAAATCCTCCTTCAATGTCTATGTAATGTGAACTGTTGGTATATTTATAGGGATGAGAATACAAGTCTGAAGTTCTCAGCCATTGCACTTAAAAATCACGTTGGTGTGTTTCCTCTCTCCTCCTCCCTCCTGTCTCCCTCCTTTCCCTTGCATCTTTTCTCCAGCAAAGATATTGTTTAATGCCAAGTGCAATAACATCAGGAATGACCAGGAGCAGTCTTCCATAGAATACTTCATAGCACACTAATTAGGACTCTTCTGAGAGGTTTAACAGTCCCTGTAGGCAGAGGAGGGCACCGAATCAGATCTCTTCTAATCCCAGCCACTGCCCTCATTTTTGTGCTGTTGCAGAGGGCTTCCAGTGGCCACCTTTAGTGAGAACAGTGCTCCTCATGCCCCACTCAAACTGAGGGGGGTGTCTCGTTCAGTTTCAAGACACTGGTCAAAACAAGGACAGTCCTGGCTGCCTGGCACTTGCTGTCACAGCCTACCGCTGAACAGGTTGCCTTCCACCCGAGCATGCTGCCAGCTCTTCCTCCCTGGAAAAGGGAACCCTATACCTGCTGGAGAACTGTGAGCTCCACTGGCTGCACGGCTTGCTGCAGAGCCTGCTGCCGAGTAGTGAGGAACACATGCTAGAAAGGGAGGAGGAGGAGGAAAGCAGCACACACAGTGGTAAGCTTTGCTTTTCTCAGTTTTGAACTGCTGGCCACATCATGACTAGAACGTTGCTCTGTGGCCAGCAGGAATGAGGTTGTGCAGTGTATGAGAGAAGCACGAACACACCAGAGGATGAGCACAAGTCTGGACACTGTATCTGACGGCAAGGACATATGTCACACACATATTTGGGCCACAGTTACAGGTGACACAAAACTATTGCTGACATGTGAGTAAGATTCAACTACTTCTCGCCTTTTTACACACCCCTGATGTTTCAAGCTCTTCCTCTTCAGGTTTGGTACTGAAAATCCAAAGCAGCCAGCTCTGAGCAGTTGCTTTTCATTAAAACACGGCCAGGAGCTGTTGTAATGCTTATCGAAATCAACATAAATCTTCCCCCCACACAAACTGAACTGAAGAGATCTTCTCACTGCAACAGAAAGTTGCCATATGAACACCAGTTCTGTCGCTGCATACAGCTGACAGCTGCAAAACCAGAGCACATGTGAAATTTTCATCACATTTTAAAGTGGCTGCTCTTTATTTTTACTGGTTAATGACTCTCCTGAACTTCCCCTCATGATACTTGATTAGCCCTCTTCAATATACCAGGGCTTGTGCATTCTTTATTTATGCCACTCATTAATCACCGTTCAATAAATGCAGTCAGAAGCTGTCTGCTTTGATGTCTCATGTGGGCTGCCTTCTTTCTCGGTGGGGGTTAATCAAATGCTCCCCTGCTGTGGTCAAAGCACAGTTTGGCAGCAGTTCCAGAGGTGATCCAGCCTAAAGCACCGAGCTTATTGCCGAGGCTGGTCTTTCTCACACCGCGCTCCACTGAGAACTTTCGTGTTGCAGCCCTCACAGATGACACTTTGTTGTCAAACCCTCGTAGCTCGGAGAGGAGCACCCAGCTCTGCCGGCTGGCTGCGGCTCGCTGGAACAGCTAATTACCTACAGCACTGAAACGAGCGGCGAAGCTTGCGCTGCCAATCACCAGGGCAAAATGTTTCTTCTTTTTAGAAACTGGAATTAGAACAATTGTCAAAATGTGTGAAAACTCCAGGGGGTGCTAAGTCAAATGAGGTCATCCAGGGGAGAAAAATTTCTATCCTGGGATGAAACGAACGTTTTCATTTCTATCGTTTGTTCAAGCCAGACTTGTACCGAAAACAGGCAAACAGAAAGGCTGCAAAAGCAATAGTTAGGGGGTGGGCACCATCTCAGAAGAGAATGAAATACAACAGCCCAGGAGTCACCTCTGAACATAAAAATGAATGTAAAAACAGACTCGAAGACACTGTGGTGTGTTTTTATAGTAGTCTGCCATTGCCATGCTTGTTTGCTTTGAAATACTCAGAGTCTGCAGTCTTTGTAAAGATGCCAAAGTCAGCCTGACTCTGCTCGGAGGTCTCATCCTGGGTTACATGACCCCCAGAGAATGGCAGCTGTACAGCTGAAGGAGCACTAACATGTAGGAAGAGCACCAGATCAATGCATATTATCAGATTTGTTCGCCAGTGTCACTGAATTAGTGTACTCACAGAACACCAGCAACACAAATGGAAGTGGCAAAAGACAATAACGTTCTGGGTATTTTTATTGTGTGGTGAAAAAACCCAAATAAAAAAGCTCAGGGCATCTGTAAAGCTGTGTTGAGCTGGAATTCTAAGCCCAAAGATAAAAGTCAGAGTCAGATCAAAAGCCTTCAAAAAATGACGAAAGGCAACGAAACAATTCAACTTTGGAAACAGCTGAGATAAAGGAATAGTTTTTAGCTGTGTGATTCAAGTTCATTGGGAAATGGGGAAATTTTAAATGATTTCTTGCTTTGGCTATTACTGAAGCTTAGCTTTGCTTTTTGTCCTGAGGGCTAAGCTACTCTGCAATCGTGAAACTGTACCGTTAGATCCAAACTTCACACCTGCTCAGAAAGCTCATTCAAACACCTAAAGTCACTGGCCTCACTGCCACAGAGGAAGTGCTGTTAGAAGGAAGGCTGTTACACTACATGATGATGTTACATTGGGCAAGTGATAAGCAGGAGTCCCAAAGAAGCAGCTGAGGCGCTTTTAGCCAGATGGGGGTCTGCCCTGCTACTCACTCTTCCTCCTCTGCAAAAGGTCTGGTTAAACCTGTCATTAAAACTCTCAAATTAGTAAGGCATGGTCTTGGGCAGCATGTGAGATGTGTCCTGGAAACTCTCAGGTTATGGCAGAGGTGGATCAGTGCAATGTACAACTAATGATCTGTAAACCCTTAGCTGTAGTAGACAGCTCAGGATCTGGCCATAGCACAGCTGTGCCATCTGTGGCTCTCTGTCCTGTGTGGGTTTGCCACAGAACCTGGTGGATTGTTTCTGTTCCAACCTTCTCTTTGCTACCTACCGTTCCCTCTTCCTCCCCTCCTTGGGACTCCCCAGAAGAATGGATGATGGTTTAGCCTGCAGGCACTTCCTTTAGAGGGTTTTTTCCCAAACGACTAAGGGAACAAAATATTTTCCTTTCTCTAGACATTTCACCTGACTCAAATCCCCATGGCCTCAAGCACCATTTTCTTTCCTGTTGAAGCTCAGAAATGAAAGCACTGTGTTAAGACACAGCCAGTCTCTTCCCTCTTGTTATAGCACGCCTCTTGCCGTGCCTTCTGATCTCAAGAGCGCAGTGTGGCACCTGGAGAAGCCCATCTGCAGGCTGTAAATCCCTGTTGTACTAACAGCGGGCACGGCCCTGCTCAGAACCCAGAGCCTCATTGCTCAAGTTGCCAGGCAGTAGGACCATGCCCCCTGATACCTGCCATGATCCAAGCAGTTCTCTTCCCAGCAGTATATGAAGTTCGCTGACCTGTTTAGTCTTGCCCTTGCTCACACTGCTCAGCTTCTGTGTGGTATTTGTGCTGTCATTTTGCACTCCTCTCAGACAGGTGAGGTTGGAACAAATGCTTCCAGAGGAAAGTGCCATCATGGTGCCGATTCACAATGAGCTGTACGATGAACAGCTGCTGAGTGTTGCAGTGCCAGCAGAAGATGGGCACTTGGAAAGAGGAGGGATCCACTAACACATTCTCCAGTGAGACTGAAATGCATTTGCCGGCTTTTGGTTTTCTCTCCCAGGCACCACATTTTCTGTGTTGTGTCTCTGCCTTCGGCCAAGTGACCAAATGTTTTGCAGGAGTATGGCCAAGAGCTCGCCAGGCTGAACCTGTGCTCTGGTCAAGCACGCCAAGCCTCGATGAAATGTAAGCCACCAAGCTGTGTCAGGGAGAATTTGGGCCCTTATTCCCTAGGGAGCAGGGGAGGGTACAGACACAAAATGACAAATTGCTGATGGCTTTGACACGTATTTTATGAACTCAGCTATTCTTGAGGAGTTGTACCAAGCCAATTCAACTTCCCGTAGCTTGTCCATGGAGGAAACTGTGCGCACATTCAAAAGACCACTCCACAACAGTGGTAAAGCAAGGGACTACTTGAAAGGGGCTTGGCTGGAGTTTTTCTGCAAAGTGAGGTGTTAGTGAGGTGGTGGGAAGGCAGCTCCCATGGCAATCATTTCACCCAGGGGCTTGTATTTTCAGATGATAGCATTCTGAGCCGAAGGCAGCAAACCCCCTCTGCTCAGTACCCACACTGCGGAGTCAAGAGGACAGGCTTCATTTAATCTAGTGGGGCACTGAGTCTGTTCATATTAAGAAGCATCTCTTTACTCTGTTGGCAGGAAATACAATGCAATGGGGAGAGGGGACTTAACTCAGACTGCATTATTTCTCACCTAGCCAATCTGCTTCCTCAGTGTAAAGTTCTCTAGTCTCTTGTAACTAATATTCTAAGGTACAATTGTAAGGAGATTGAAAACCTTTAATTTAAAACTTGCCAGCAGCTTCTCTTTCGGACACAGACTGACTCAGCAGCTTGTCACAACCTGTAAGACGTCTTCAGCACCTTCACTGTCTCTTTTTAAAGATTTTTTATCTTTCTGTGGTTATCTTTCTTTCCCCTTTCCATTCTTTCCTTGTGCTCTTTTCATTGTTTGCTGTGTCTCCATATTTCCCTATGGGCTTCCAGACGTCTCTGTCCTTGGTTCCAATTCTCTCTGCTTTGTCTACAACCATTTTCATTTTCAAATGTAGCTATCCTTATTAGCTGCTTTCTCTACTCAAAACTGATTTTATTCCATTTCCCTGTTTGATAATCTAATCACATTTACCTAGATTTGAGCTGCAGCTCAGACTGTTTTAAATTGAGCTCTTAATCCTTCACCAGAACTTCATTTCTGCCCACCAGACAGACCCTCATCTTCTTGCCTGGCATGTTCAGTTACAACACAGGCAGCAAACGTGACATTAATCCCACTTACTTAGGCTATACCATGCTAATTCTTTCTGCATGCCAGCACCCCTTTTCCCTTGCACAGGAAGCAGCTGCCACTCATCCCCATGGCTAGAACATTATGTGAGGTACACGCATCCTGTCACAGGAGCAGATCAGTTCTGTCCTGCCCCACTCACAGGTGTGGAAAATACCTCACATCCCTTACACATTATGCAAAAAATCAAGTACCTTAAAATAACCAAACCCATTACTTTTAACCAACTTGGTCTGTCTTGCTCATCCCACTGCCTCTCATCATCATTACCTCATTGCAGCTTATATGTGTCACCCACTCATCAGTACTCACAGGAGTCTATTGTTGACAAGCTAGAGAAGAAGGGGGAAAATTTTCCTTCCAAGATGGAGGTTCCTACTAGCTTCAGCACTTCCTTGTTTTCCATATGCCAAGGTAAGCTCCAAAATTCTCCTTTGCAGTAAATAGTAGTGCTTGTTATGCACAGGAAACTAGAGAAATGATCGAATCATCAAGAAGATGTTACACTACATGGAAAAGATACTCTTAACCTTAGTGGTATCTAACTTAGAAATGCAGGCTCCTGAAATGCTCAGTGGAAGGTGAAAGATTCCAGAGGGCAACCCTGCCCAGCTACATTACAAGGAACCTGATCCTGAGACTTGCTGAATCATGCATGGTTTGAGCTGCAGCAGGGCTGCAGCAATAGGATGAGGGGCAATGGTTTGGAATGAGAGCAGAGCAGATTTAGATTGGATGTGAGGAACACATTCTGTGCCATGAGGGTGCTGGAACTCAGAAACAGGTTACTCAGGGAGGTGGTTGAGGGCCCATCCCTGGAGATAATCAAGGTGAGGCTGGGCAAGACTGAGCAATCTGATCTGGTGGAGGATGTCCTTGCGGACTGCAGAGGGGTTGGACTGGATGACCTTAGGAGGTCCCTTCCAACCCAACCCCTTGTATGATTCTGTAAGCTGTGCTTGTGAAAGCGTAGTACCTTGCATGCATGTGCACGTATGCACACAACTCCAGCTGCAGGGCTGTGTACCTAGACTGAGTAAAACTGATGGGCAGGTAGAAAATCTGCACCAGCAGGAGAGCAGGATGCTGCAAATAGGAGAATTTTACCTAATCTGTGTCACCAGTGGCATTTCTAAGTTGAAGAAAAAAAAATGTTCTCTGTCATTTTGAGTTGGAACTCAAGTGTCCTGTCTTCCAGGGAGAGGAGACAGGCCTATTTTTATCCCGGGAAAACTAATGCCCAGCTGCTTACCTCAACCTGGACTACAACTCATTTGCTTCAGTGAATAATGAAGCGAAATAAGCTGTTGGTGCTGTGCCTTTTCTGTTAGGTGCCTGTTTTCTCCATGGCAGGCAGCATGATTAGTGCTGGCTTCATCCCAGGGTGATATCCAGGTTATCTTCATAGCTGGGAAGCAACTCATAGTTTGGGCATTAATCTGCTCTTCTAGGTGCAGCATACCTTTTTCTGTGCTGCAGGAATTTTGCATGGTCTGCACCTTGCAGTGCTGGATCACAGTTCAGAAAAAGAAATCGTTTTCCCTTAACTAGATTTTGAATGAAAAACACTGATAGAAGGTTTGTTTAGAAGTGTTTTCAGCTGTTGCCATGATAAAGCATGAGGCCCAGACTGGTGCAGATCATACAAAGACAATCTGAGTCTTTACAACAAAACCAGATTATTTTAAACAATTAGATTACGTTGTGTGTGAAGGGGGGAAAGGGGTCAAAGGGAAGCAAGAGACAACTTCCCTTCCTTGCCTCAGAATCTAAAGCTTGTTCTGAGACTCCCTCTGAGGGATTTTTGGTTAAAGAGGAGATGCTTTTTATGATACTTTCAGAGGAAACCAGAAGAACCAGATAAGTTATTAAACTGGCATAGTAGTTGCCAAGCTGGCATCTTCCCAAAGGGTGATGCTTAGCTTTCAGGACAATCAGATTTTCTTTGGTTTTTAAGGGGATATGTTTAGAGCAGTAAAAAGCTCCACAACAGTGAAGCCAAAGTGAGCCCCCTGTGATACCTGTTTTAGTTTGCTTGGTTTCAAATATGGGAAATCCACACAGAGCTGGAATGCCACTGTTTGAGGATATCAGATTCTATTCCTTACCTGAAATTACTCAGTGACTGTGCTGGGCATCACACCTGCCGCTCAGCACACGCTGGTTACAGGCACACTGCGTTCTACTTACAGCTCATGCAACACATTGCACTCAGGGGGTGGAGAGTGACTGCCTAGTCTGCAAGGCTCTGTAGGCAGCACAAAGGCAATGCTACCTGAACCATCCCTGAAGTCTGCTGGCAAGGTGCTTTTCTGCCTGGAGTTCTGCAGCCTGGCCTGGGGCTCCTCTTGGTTGGTACTCAGCTTCTCCAGAGAATTGATGGCAGCTGTCAAGGTGTGGATCACTCGGCACAGCAAAGCAGTGCTTCGGGCTTTGAAGGCTGGCTGCTGGTGGAGTTCTGAGAGGAAGGAGAGGCTCCACGGGAAATGCTGTTGTACTTCTTAATCCCCTTTGCTATGCAAGCCTTTCCCCAGAGGGATGCAGTAGGATATTTGATGCCCTGGAAGGGTACAAATGGAGCTTGCTGACCTGCATTCAGATATTTGGGTTCTTTAAATGCACATTTGTAATAACAATTGTCCAAGACTGTGACACAATCCACAACTCTTACCTCATCTGTTGGTGAAATGCAGTAAGACACAAGCAGGAACTAGCCGACCCTAATCAAGAAGAATGTTGCTGTAATTAGATGGGATTGTTTGTTAGCCCAAGAAATTAGAGAAAGCTCTGGCAGCACAAACAATAACAGAGTTTATTGCCTCTGTAGTCATTTTTTTCCCTTCACACTCCCCTGATTTGCAATAGCATTTGATTTTCATTTTCAGTTGTTTAGATTTTGCTGCACCCAGTGCAGCACTTCTAGCCTGTAATGGATGAACATAATAAAGTATCTGAATAATTTACCACCACAATAGTGCAGGTGTGCCTTGGGGAGATTTGGCTGGTTGGTTTGGTTTTCTTGCTCTTTGGTCTTGCTTTTTTGATTGGTTGGTTGGATTGGATTCAAGAGGGACAGGGAACTACTGGAGAGTGTCTAGAAGAGCGCCACAAACATACTGAGGAGACTGGAGCATCTGTCTGATGAGGAGGGGCTGAGAGACCTGGGGTTGTTTAGCCTGGAGAAGAGCAGGAAGGGTTAAGGTCAAGAGGATGGGGCAGGGCTCTCTTTAGCAGTGTCCAGTGATAGCACAAGGGGATCAGCTGCAGACTAGAATGTCAGGGGTTTCAGTTAAACATAAGGAAAAGCTTCTTCCCTGTGAGAGTGCTGAAACGTTCAACCAGGCTGTAGCCTAGTTCAGACCCCACCTGTTCGTGTTTCTGTGCAACCTGTGCTAGGTGATCCAGCTTTAGCAGGGGGCAGTCGGACTGGATGGTCTCTGGAGATTGCTTCCAACCACTGCCATGCTGAGATTTTTGTGATAGATCACTCCCCTCTTATGTCTATTTGCTGACTGTGTTTGTTCATCAAGCTACAGCCATTTCACCCTGGGAACATGGTGAGTTGAAAGAGGAGCCTGAGTGGTGAGAGAGATTGGTGTTTCCAGATACCTGAGTATGGCATCTTCCTGAACAAAGTGAGAAGGCACAGCAGCCTGTCAGGGTACTGCTATTGGGTACTGAAAGTTGTTCTGGTACCTCACAGACAGGGCTAATGAGGGTCAACATAGAGCTTTCTTGGCTAATAAGCATAAGAAGGAGTACACCAGGACCCTACTCATTTTCTCTTGCTGGCAGGCAGTCACAGATCACTTCCAACACTTCCCTCAATACAGGATATGCCAGGCAAGATGAGGCAGAGCTTATTTGTGTCATTATAAATGTATAAAGCACTGGACTACCAGTGGGGACCTTTTGTCCTCTCTCTGTGTGACCTCTGAACAAGTTTGTATCTGAGTCACTGAAGTTATGTTTGTGACAATTGAAGTGCTACTTGATGAGCACCCTCCAAAGAGCAGCCCTGCAGATGGAAATGGCTGCCTCAAGCTTCCATGGCTCCTCATGGGTACACAGGTCCCTCATCACTGTACTCTGCCCAGCAAGGTCTGCGGTAGGCTGGCATGATGTGACAGTTGTTTACGTGGGAGCCAAAGAGATTCATGCACACACACACAACATGATTTTACACAGGCTGTGCCGTGATGATGAGCCAGCTGTGTGTGCGAGAACAGAAGCTCACCTCTTCCAAGACATTCAGTTTTTCAGAAGGCAAGCTGAACTACAGCACAAGTAGTATAAAATACAGTAGATAATTGAATTTAGACCTCCAAATAATTCTGAAACTGAGAATTAAAAAAATGAAGTGCTGAGGATGACTGACACAGCTGGGAGTGGACAGAGTCACAGACTCTGCACTGCTGTATGCACAGCCAGACACAGCGTGCAGGACTGCAGCACCTGGAGCTCAGCTGCGCTCTGCACCTTTACCCAAGGTAAAGCCACAGCCCTTGTACTCAGTGCATGGCTTTTGGACATTTACCTCAAAGAAGTAGAAAGGGGTGTTCAATAAACAAAAAACAGAGGAGGGGTGGATGATATCTGAGCAGGCCACCCCATCTTAGGTTCTTCCAAGCAAATCATGACATAAATTGCAGCAGTTTTCTTTCCTACACTAATAATATCCAAACAAGCAAACAAACCCTAACAGTGTCACTACAGGATTCTGTGTAGCTGCAGATTTCAAAGGAAACTTTTTAAAAGCACAAGAAGAGCAAAGTTTTTGCAAACAGTCTAATTACAGCTGCTGCTCAGCTCTTGTGAAACCACCCAGAGCTTTACTGGCCATTTGTGGGTCTCTGAAATGGACAGAAAGTGATATTATTGTCTCTCTGCAGGCTGGTAGAAAGTATTCAGGGTCTTCCAAGACCTTTTCCCAGTGAAAAAGAAATCAGCAGAATAGAATCTGAGTACACATCAAGTATAACTCGAGCAAAGTCCAGACACAGCTGTATCTCAGGTATGAGAGTACTACAACTGGTTGCATTGGGAACAACCCTGTAGAACACAGCATGGGTTTTAGGCGCTGACTCTGCTTCAGGTATTCAAGCGCTCTCTGGGAGCAAACTTCCTTGCACCACTTAGCATATTACCTAAGCAAAGTGCCAGCAGTGCTTTGCGTAGCTTCTGACATACACTGTTCACAGGCTTAAGGGAGCCTGCAACACTCATCCAGGCAGCTTGTTTGCAGCTTGTATGGCACAGCTGGCTTCTAAAATAAAGGAAAAATACACACTGCCTTTTATGACCTTGTGC
Source organism: Pogoniulus pusillus (assembly GCF_015220805.1). Classification (NCBI taxonomy): domain Eukaryota; kingdom Metazoa; phylum Chordata; class Aves; order Piciformes; family Lybiidae; genus Pogoniulus; species Pogoniulus pusillus. Next base: position 365,921 of record NC_087282.1, on the reverse strand, counting down.
CATAGGCAGGCCGTGTAGGCATCACACGGACTTGGCACTGGAATCTATCCTGATTTCCAGCATGCTGAGTTCAGTCAGTGAATTCCAAGCCTGGGTGTCCTTTCTCAATTTCCTCTCATTTGCAAACACCCTCCAAACAAAACAGGCAGTGCAGCTCTGCTTTCGATATTCTTTTTGCTAAATTTTGCCCCCTTACAGCTTAATATTACAGGCACAAAGACTACAAGAGAGAGAGTAATAAACTTTAAAAGGCAGAGTCTGTGGAAATTTGCAAATGCAGATTTCTCATTCAGAGACAGAGTGAATGTGATTGTTCCTCTTCATGAATCACAAGTGGAACACAGATTAGCTTTGCTATAAATCTGGGTGAACTCATTTCTCTGGTTATATTGCCATGGAGCGATAATTCATCTGACAGTTGTAGAGATCACATGAACGTTCACCACTAACTGATTTGGGCCAAACTTTCTTTATTTAGCTATAAGATAAATTTGCATATTTTCATTTAGTCAGCATCATTTTTAAACTGTTAAGCTAATGATAAACGAGGCTGTTTATTGCTGCAGGAGGAGATTATCACACCACTGTTGGTCCAATGACCTTCCTTGTAATAACAAAGTCAAGTCTGTATGGGTTAGCAGAGCTTGCTCCCTGTTAGCTTTGAGATATCCCTGCTGCTTGATAACAAGGAAAGGCAAAGTGTCTTCAAAACAGACCCATTCCTACTATAAAGCTTTTGCTTTACAAACTGACTTGCACGTTAGCCCTCACTTTTAAATGGAAAATGGTCAAAGAAGCAAAAAGACTGCTAAGCAGGTAACTCCATCCATAGCACACACGTTTTCACACCAAGAAAGGAGACTAAGTCAATCCTTCCTAGTGCAGCAGGCATAGTGATAAATATTTTACCACTTAACTGAGTCATTCCTGGAGGTGATCTCTCCTGTGGACCAGTACATCCCTTGTTGCTCTGTACAGTGTGTTCAGTAGATTTATTGACTAAAAGAAAAGCCATTAAAATATAAAGCTGCTGGAATCATGGACATCATGTGCAAGGGAAGACAACCACCTATGCCCCCAGCCAAACATGCTGACTGCAATCAAAGACAGCCTTTGGCATTTACTTATCTGGAGGGGGCATTGTTATTGAAGAGGTTCACACATCCAGGAAGAGTGTGGCCAGCAGGACTAGGACAGTCCTTCTGCCCCTGTACTCAGCGCTGGTCAGGCCACACCTTGAGTACTGCGTCCAGTTCTGGGGCCCTCATTTTATGAAAGATGTTGAGGTGCTGAATGTGTCCAGAGAAGAGCAGCAAGGCTGGTGAGGGGCCTGGAGCACAGCCCTGTGAGGAGAGGCTGAGGGAGCTGAGGGTGTGCAGCCTGCAGAAGAGGAGGCTCAGGGCAGAACTCATTGCTGTCTGCAGCTGCCTGAAGGGAGGTTGTAGCCAGGTGGGGTTGGGCTCTTCTCCCAGACAACCAGTGACTGGACAAGGGTACACAGCCTCAAGCTGTGCCAGGGCAGGTTCAGGCTGGATGTTAGGAAGATGTCCTTCACAGAGAGAGTGATTGACATTGGAATATGCTGCCCAGGGAGGTGGTGGAGTCACCATCCCTGGAGGAGTTTAAAAGGAAGCTGGACGAGGCAGTTAGTTAGAAGGGTTAGGTGACAGGCTGGACTCGATGACCCTGGAGTCTTTTCCAACCTGGTTAATTCTGTGAATCTGCAATTCCATTTCATGCAAAACACTGTGTGCAACAACAACATAAGGCTTGGCTGAGCTCGGAATTTGGGCTGGTGATAAAGCCAGGGAGCCTTACCCAGATGATAGATCTGGAACAGCTTTGGGCTGCTATCTGTGCTGCTTCAGCTGTTCTGTGTTATGAACGACCTGCACTGAATGGGTAGGATGAGGCTTTTAGGCCAGAGACATCCCTGAACTATAAAGGGCTCCTGGGCTAGCTGCAGTGAGTAGGACAAACTCATGCAGCATGGGAGCGGAGCCTGTGAGATGCACAGATCAAAGCAACATAAGTGCAAGGCCTTCAATGTATTGCAGTCTGCAGGGTTTGCCTGTAGTTTGCTGGGCAGTGTATTTGGCTGGCAGCATTGGAGTCTGTTCTGAGTTTATGACTCCGTGCACATTGCTGCTATTTTGGCTAATTACTGTTTGCTGAGCTTCTGGCACTTTCTTTCTCTGCACTCACTTTGTGATATGGGTTTTGCTGTCCCTTATAAATGCCTGCCTGGGAGTGCACTCAGAGCAGTGCCTTGAGGCTGTTGTGTGCATTGTTGCATAGATCTTTCTCATGGTGTGTCAGTGAAGATGCTTAGTTACAAGCCATAAATAGGAGAGCTTTAAGATTCTAGACTGGCACTGGTGTGCTGTCAGTGACTGTTCACCGATTACAAGGCAGCCTTGATACTAGTTGCAGAAGGTCTTACTACTTGAGCCTACCCATGGCCAGCCCTTTCCTTCCTTGGAGAGACTTCTTTTCTATGGCTGTGTAGTCTGTAGAGCTGGAATCTTCCCAATGATGTATCTAAACAACGTTACACCATGACAGCTGCCATCATTTCTGTATAAGGGTCACAGCTCTTTCTGCTTACAGAAACCATCACAGGTCTTTTTAGCCCTCTCAAGGCAGAAACTATTTTCATTTAGAAAGACAACCTAATGGAGTCTTGCTGCTGCTCCTGGACTGTGCGCTTGTCTCCTGGGGATGATTTGCTATTTTGAAGCAGGAATGGTTATTGCAGGACAGGAACTGCAAAATGTTGCCTGCCACAGCCTGCATTTTTGTCAACTGGTCAGCTTAGGCATCCCACATTCCTCCCCCCCACCCCCCTTTTCTCTCGTAATAGAGGTTTAAGCACTTGAAACTTTTTATGGGAGTGCCTGAGATCACAAACTCTGACTGGTGAATAGGTTGGTTGTAGCCCTCATCTTAGAGAGGGAACACTAATACTCCAAGGTCAAATTATATGGGTAAAGACACAAAGAAAAATCAGAATAGATGGAACATGAGGAGTGCTACCTCTTATTTCTCTTCTTTGCCTGATAGATTGAGGATCTGTTTGTCTCAGCTGCTGGTGCAGAAGACTTTTGCAGCGCAGGACTGACCATGCTGTCTACTCTGAGGACCACGCTGCAAAGCTGCTAGCTGCTGGGTGCAGTTCTCTGGGTACCACTGGGACAGGGTAAAGTCTCCTCCAAACATCACTCAGCAAATGAAGTCAGCACTCCTTGGATGCATGTGCACTTGGATAGTGGGAGGGCTGAGGAGTTGACTGAGGCCCCAAATATGCATCCTCAGTACTTCAAGATACGAATGAATGGCATTGTTGAAATCAACCACCCTGGACAACAGTCAAAAGGTTATCCAAAGTACAGCCTTATAATAAGTTCCTCAGGCCTCCTCATTACTCAGGAATGACTGTGACTTTGTGCAGAGCAAAGTACTGAATTAAATGAAGCTCAAATACCTTCATTTTCCTGCAGTCCTTTTGTGTTTCATTATCACTGGATGCAGCCCAACCACCAATCCCACGACAGAGCGCAGGTGCCCGCTGTTGGAAAAGTGAGCCAAAGACACAAGCGCTGCACTGTCTTGTGCTTCCCCAGCAGAACTGCCTATCTGCAAAAGCTTTGTGCCAAACCCACCCGAGGCGTCGGCAGAGTGTGAGATTGCATGTTAGTGCAGCACTCCAGCAGACCTCTTGACACCAGGCACCAGGCATCCATGGCCACATTCTCTGACTCGCTTCCTTCTCCCTCTATGTTTTGTGGTCTGCTGCTGCTGGTATCATTTTGGATCACGAATTCCCTCCCTTGTTCCTGCGCTACGTAAAGCTGCCTCCCTCCGCTGGCCTTTCTGTAGCACGCCGCTCAGAGAAACTGGCGGAGAGAGCGAACGTGGCCGGCGGTGTGCTTCGGGGAGGGAGAGAAGAGTACGAGCAGGAATTGCAATAGGCACTCCAGACTTCTAGAACATGGAGCCTGTCTCTTGTAAAGCTTTCCACTTCTATCTAGACTCTGTGGGTGCAGTAGGCGTGCCTGGCAGGCACCTGTCTTCCTTAGACACATGCTAATTTTTCAGTTTTTCCTGTTGCTAATTACAACAGCAGACAAAAATGGGCATCTGACTCACCCGAAATAACTAGGTAAGGTTTGTAATTTCTGATTGTCTATTGGAGGAACTTAAACCCAGCATTTTTATTGTCACTGACCTCGAACCTTTGGGCAAGACTTCCATAAACCATCTGGAGGTCAGCAGATGCTGAAACTCTGCATGCAAGCATCTCTGATTCAACATGTGCTCACTAGCTGCTCTTCCTGCTCTGCTGATCCACAAACCATAGGAGTTATGGTCCTCCTCATTTTCTTCTCTTAGGTATTTAACTTCTTACCAATGAATGTCTGCTAATCCTCCCACTGCTTCCCAAAGAGGGAGATAACTGCCAACGGCTCGATATACTAATTAATGACTCAGGTTTTCAGCATTCAGGAACTGCATCTTGTTCCTTATTAATCTCACACGTGCAATTTGTGCTGAAAATGGCTGTCCAGTGACAAAGCCAGCAGGTTACTACTGCTGACACTCCTGCAGTCCTGGAATCTAACTAAGTGCAGGCAACACAACAGTCTCTGAATGTTCACCACTGAATAACAGAATACAAGAACAGACACCTTTCCCCCTCTAGTCACATTAACTGAGCTCTAGAAAGTGGGATGAGTATATCAATGACTTTCTGAAGCAGTTAAGATGTCTACAAATTACTTTAAACATGGTTTTGTTTCCTTTTTTATCTGCAAAGTAACTATGTGTGTTTTCTGGTGGAGTAAAAATTAGGTATTAGACATGGCTTCTTTTTAAACACATCTAAAAGTGAATGGGGAATAGTTTCATGTGTTTGGCTTGCATCTGTGGTTTGCAAGTCTTAGGCAATCCTGGAAGCCTTGCTTCAACACATGCTCCCACTGGCTTTAAATAGCATTTGTCTTTTGGAACCACCTCCTTAAAACTATTGATGCTATCTCCTTGTACCTCTGCTTGGCAAAGCAAAAAGAAATGATGGAAATATTGGTGTAAACAATAATGAAATTCATGCTAATATTTGATCCTTGCAATGTGTAATACGTAGATAACCAGATTGTCACCCAAACATAAGGAAGTGAACACCACAGACTCCTCTCACCAACCTACATGAGTCCTACAAACGCTGAGGGCTGTTCTGTGTTCTGGAAGGCACAGAGCAAAGATGATCCTCCTGCCAGAATGTTTTAACAGGTGCTGAACATCTGCACCTTTTACCCAAGTTCTTTGGAGCCGTGGGTGTTGAGACAGCTTTGAATTTAATTTCTCCTTCCATGCCTATTTCTTCTTGACTGAAACTTCCTCTGCTTAAGGGCAATTTTAGAAAAGTAACTTCACAATCATTTCTGAAGCATTCAGAGAGAGATGAGAATGAGGACAAGTTGTTACTGTTCAAGACAGGAGCCTTGAGCAGGATTGTGAGAGACACATGTGGACTTACCACCGAGAGATAATCACCTGCTGTCATCTTTCTGTTGGGATGTTGTTGACTGTTTAATAAAGATTTCCAGGGCATTGGAGAAGTTGGTGATGAAGAGTTCTCAAAACCCTTTTTTTTTTTTTTTTTTTAATGCAACAGGGCTCTGACACAGGATCAGCCAGTAAGGATCTTAGACCCCAAACCCATGCTAGTGTCTCCAACAGCTTTGTCTTCACTCTTTATTGTACATTTGGGTCTGGAATCACATTGTCATGAGGACAGGTCTTCTCACTCTGAGTTCTTTCCTGATGAGAACTTTGAAGTGGAAGAGTAAGTACTGTTAGAAAGAAAATTGGTTTGCTCTTTAAAACACTTGTCTTTTAAATAAGCTGGAGATGAAAGCTTACATTTGGGCTTTATTTTTTTACCAGAACACATCAACCTGCTCCCTAGAATGCAGCACACTTGTACTCAGCTTACAAAAAGCAGGCACTCATCAATGTCTCTACTAGCAATATAATCTGAGAAGTATTTCACTTATTGGCACATTTACCACTCCCTATTTTAGGCATCACTCTGTCAAGCCTGATTGGAATCAAAGCAGTCAAACTTGCTAATTCCAACAAGCAATAGCCTCCGGTTACTCAGTTATCTGAACAGTGCCCTTATAGGGCCTGCTGCAAGGTGGATCAATGCAATTATCATCCACTGACATATGGCAAGGAGCTATGAGTATTTCCACATGAACTAAATTGAATGGGACACAAATCACGGACTTATGTCAAGAAAACCAGAGACAGCACCTGAAATACAGCAAATTTCAGAGGGAGTGACAGGCAGTGAGTGAGAAAACCAGACCTGCATGCTGTTGATACTGCTCTGGACGAGAACCAGTCAGCTTAATACTTGCTGTCACCCAGAGCAAGCTAAGCAGTGCAGTGTGCTCTGCTTCCTCTATGTCTGCTTTATCTATCCAAGTGTTTGCTTGCTCAGTTTCATATTCTTTCCAGGGGTAAATGCCCTTATTCTGTGTAGCAAGTAAATATGGTTACTGCTGTAACTGCTGCTGGCAGTCTGCGTGGGGATACAGCAAGAGTTTCAATAGGCAAAATTCTTTCCATGCTCTTGTCAGGCTCAGCAATGAAGGTAACAGTTCAGAAGGACTGCAAGTGCCATTTGTTCATTCTTTTTTTTTTTCTCCTTTTCTTCTCCCCTCCTCACCCCAAACATAAACTATGATTTTTATGACCAAAAAAAATTTTTTTTATATATATATATATAATGGCATATTAATTTAATTTGAATGCTGGAAAATTTATTTCAGCTCAGTAAGTCCACATTAGCAGACAAAGAGAAAGTGTGGTTCAATGTGTTTAGTTCAGCCTGTTTGGTACATAAAGAGATAGTTGCACCATCTCACTTCAAGAGCTTTGACTGTCTGAACCAGAAACTAATCTCCTAAGCCTCCAAAGAAATTCATGAGGGGAGAGAGAGATTTCTCCAGAGGGCAATTCAGAGGAAGAATTTAACTTGGGTGCTTCAAGTCTGGCTCCTCTTGAGAACATCCTCCTCCTAATTGTAGGCATACAGTGTCTGAGCAGCTTTCTAACTGGGGCATTTTAGTTAGGTGAATGAAAGAAAATTTGTAATGGGACAAACGTTTTCTTGCCAAACAGTGAATTGTTTGTGAAATACAATTTGCCTGTCTTGGAACAGCTCGGGGACATGAGTAATAGTCACAAAGTAAATGCAATTCTGTGCCTAGGTTGAGTGTAGAAAAGTGCAGTTTCAAGGGAAGTGGTGGCTGTGCTTCTTGCAGTTAGTGTGTTCTCATCAGGCCTTTGGGAACCGTGAGCTGAGCAGGCTGCAGGTGTGCAGAAGCTGCCACTTCACAAAAAGCTGTTTAAGCAAACGTTCTAAAGAGCTCTGCAAGTGGCCCTGGGCATTAGAGAGTCGTTCAGATGCACAGGTGTAGTGATGCAGGTAAGACTCCCTTTCAGTGGCCACTTTAAGGAGGTTTAGTCTGCTAGCCTGGGACAGGCACTGCGATGGGGAACACAGCTTAGGGAGCACGCGGGGTCAGGATTCCAGCTGGCAGAGGGTTTGCAGGAGCCCGAGCCAGCTTTTGAGCAGCTGCAATTTGTGCTGGGGAAGGCAGAGAAGAAACATCAGAGATTCATTTCTTAACTTCTAGCTACCAGGACTCCCAAACTGGTTTCTGCCTGTCCAGTTCTTTGGGCAAAGAGCAGCTCTTTTGGGTCAGAGCAGCTCTGATGAAAACTCAGGACCCGAGACAGCTTCCAGGCCTGCGTGCTCTGAGCAGCCTGGGGAGCAGGGCTCTGACCCTCTGTCCTTGGAGGCCACTCTGAACAGGTATTCATTAGCCATAGGAAAAAAGCTCAACTGAAAGTACAGTGACAGAAAATGTGGGCAGCAGGTACTCCAGAGAGTTCCTAAGAACTAGTGGGCTCCAACCACGATGCTATGCACCTGGACTTAGCCTTGTTAATAACGTTTCAAGCTGCTCTTTTCTCCTAACTGTGTTTCAAGAAACTTGCAGCATAAGAAGTATCTTGTTCTGAATCAGATTAGACATAGTAACTCTGTTTAGATGAAGAATGGAGTCTGTCTAAGGGTAGGTTTAACCATGCTCACCTCTTACCAAGTCCTAACTTTGTCAGTGACAGCTAATACCTTAGGCAAGTGTTTCCTTTAATAACAGTTGACTTCTTTTTGTTTGCTGATGCCTTCATTTCAAGGAAGGTTACAACAGGATTGTGCTGTTTTGCTGTATCTGCTGCAGCAAAATAGGATCAGAACTGTGCTGCTGACACTAAAGAAACCCAAGCCTGTTTGCATACTTTTGTTTTAGGTGGTTGGCTTTTTTCAGTTTCATGGAGAAGTTTGTCAGTGCCAAGCAGAACATGTAAACCAGGCTAGTAAGTTACCTGCAACTGAACTTTGGGGTCCTTGAAAGGTCAGTGCACCATAACACTCATGGCAAAGCAATGAAGGTGAAATTCTGCCCTTGAATAACGTAGCTTCCTCAAAGCCAGAAATGCCTTACCAGCAAAAAGTTGCTAAGACTCTTCAAGTATCTGACTTCAAAGCCATGTAAAGGTACTGTAAGGACAGCAAGAAGAAAAACAATTGGTCCAGAGAGCATTCAGATAAAACCAAGTCTTATCTCTCCTGTTGCACAGAGCAAAACAATTTAACAGTTGTGGAGCTTCTCTTCCCTCAAGGATCTCACAGCCTGCTCGCTCCAGTCCTGCCCTCAGCTGCTGTTCTGCTGTCCATTTGTTTTCTCTAGCACCACTTATAAATAGGTGCACATGGACCAGGAGCAGCATATGGGAGAACACAAACCCAAAACTGGAGCTCAGACAGAGGGGAGGGAGGAGTTGAGGAACTGCAAGCAGTGAGAAGCTCGTGCAGCCATCCATAGAGAGCTGTATCTTGCCCAGCTGGGACCGGAAGGACAGACCCTCTTCAGGTGATTCTCCTTGTAAGAGGCTGCCAGAATATCCCTCTTTTTGCCCAGACTTTTTATCTCCACTTTTATTTACTCTGCAGCACATGAACTTGTCACTTAAATAAGGCTCACTTATTTTTCCCTAAAAATCACTCTTTCCACTGCATTGCTTCATCAAGTAAGGCATTTTACAAGAATTAAATTCAAAACTGAAGTAAAATGGTCTTCACAGACCCATACCTAAGCAAGTAGCTACAGCAAGGTTAAGCAGATCCACAGATAGTGCAGAGCAAGTCCTGCAGCTATGAAGCCATAGGTGGTACAATGTAATTTCACTCCCAGGGAAGAGCCTGGGTTGGCCACCAAACCAGGCAGGCCACTGAGGGCTGCATGATCCCAATCAGCATCAGTAATCCTGATTTTTGAAAGCAGTAGGAATGTTTGCTCCAACAGATAGAAGGATGTAAAATGCTAACTACATGGCAAACCAGACAGATTGGAAATAATTAAATTTAGCATAAGTGTTTTATTGGCTGCATTGTTCTCTGCATAAAGCTGCAGTGTGCAGGGCACTCATCTGGGGCAGAAGGAGACAGTAGAACAGCAATAAAGCAGAATAAGGGATATAAACCCAGGGGAAAGGTAGTAAATACAAGTTACTATTTAAAAGGTTCATGCAATTGCTGAGGGGGAAAAGAAATAGAACAGGGATATCAATAGTGAGCAGAGTAAGTAAAAAGGAAGGCTCTCAAAAAAGGCAGCGTTTGGATTAAAAATAGCATTGTAAAAGCTGTGCCAGGAATAACAGCTATGCCAGGACTTGAAATAAAGAGGCTGTTTCCAGCCCTGCAGGATAGAAAGGTTGCCAGCTGTAACCAGGGAGGATGGGAAGGAAGATTTACTTAACATGTACCTTATGTAGTCTTCTAGCCTAGGTGACATAAATCCTGGAGCCATAAAAAGCCTGTGTAGTCCTGGACCATAATTAATACCAACATTAATGAGGGAAAAAAGAAGGCTGCACGAAAGAGAAAATTGCCCCGGTCCTGGGTAAGGCCAAAATCATGACCTGTGGATTATACATCAATGGGGCTGATATTGATTCTAAATCAAACAATGGACCAGTTGAGGCTTTCACACCAATTCATTGTTGCAGTGTGGCTCCTGTCTTCCTTGCCTGGGGTTGTGGGGTTTGTGGTTTCAAACTTTGCTTTCTACATTTTCCTCATCAGTACATTAACTGCAACCTACAGCTTGGGGCAGCAACTTTCTGTCAGTTGAAGTGATGTGCCTGGAAAACACAGGTGAGGCCCAGCAGGGTCTGTGCAGACTTCTCTTCCACCTCTAGAAGAAACCTTCCCATGGGACTTCAGAAATGCTGCTTCTGGCCCTTGTATTGTGGCCGCCCAACACCAAACCTGCTCTTACAGAAGAGGTCTGCACGGGGCTAATGCTACAGGACAGTGTTTGCTTTATCAGGGAGGTTGGACTTGATGATCTCTGGAGGTCCCTTATGACCTCTAAAGCTCTGTGATTTGGCTGCTCTGACAGACCTGGTCAAAACAGTATCATCATACCTGGATTTGTCCAGCTTTTAGTGATTGAAACTCTCACTGCATGGCATGACAACATATTTTGCAGATGAAGTGTAGAGGTTACTCCTTCACAGAAGTAAAATTTGTTCATGGGAAGAAAAGAAAGGACTGGACATTGGAATGGGCTGCCCAGGGAGGTGTTGAATCACCAGCCCTGAGTGTGTTTGAAAGTCATTTGGATGTGGTGCTTGGGGATGTGGTTTAGGGTGGAGCTTGTAGAGTAAGGATGTCAATTGGACTTGGTGATCCTGAGGGGCTTTACCAACCTGAATGTTTCTGTGAATCTGTGTGAGTGAGCAGTTAATGTTTGCTGGAGACATGTAGAGCACATTTGGAGCCATACATGAGGAGGGGGTGGGACACAAATGCAGAGCAGGCGTGGGGTCAGTCGATGACCTGATTGAAAAGGCTGCACAACAGCGGCTGTGCAAGCTGAGCACATTCACTGCATGAACCCATCCTCCCTCAGGGCAGAAGTTACAACTCCATTAATCTCTTCCCCCTTTTTTCCAGTGCATCTGGTCTTAAGAATGACCTGGAGCATTTAATTAAGTGGTCACAATTGCATACTGATATGCATAATGCCATGCATTTTAAACTGAAGCCCATATGCTCTGCTTCCCAAGTTCGAGCTGTCCTGTGGAAACACAGCGAGGTAAAAAGAGTTTTCATGGTCACTGGGAGCAGGCCTATCACTGAAATTCAGTCCAGAGTTCACTCCACAACACACCCCAGAAATGAACCAGTTTTCAAAACAAAAACCAGCTCCTTGTCTCATTGGAGTGTGATGGTTTGGTGGCCTGGCAGATGGGGCAGAACCTCTGATGAGAGTTGGACACTGATCTGGGATGCACATGATTTAGCTTAGCTTTCCAGAAGGAATCTTGGGCATGTGTGTGCTGAGGACTCATCCTCAATCTTGGAGGTGTTTCCACTGCATCTTCCTGGGGCATTTACTGACATGTTTTACTCTCCAAAGGCTCTCACAACACTTAGTTCTACAAAAACGTGCCATTTGCTGCTCTAGGGTTTCGTAGAATCATAAAATGGTTTAGGTTGGAAGGGACCTCAAAGCTCATCCAGTTACAAGCCCTTGCCATAGGCAGGGGCACCTCCCGCTAGAACAGGTCACTCAAGGCCTCATCCAACCCAGCCTTGAAGACCTCCAGGGAGGGAGCATCCACAGCCCCCCCTGGGCAACCTGTGCCAGTCTCTTACCAGGCTGTCAAAGCCTCCTTTAGTCATCCAAACTATCAGGAACAGATATTTGCTTTCCCTTCTATGGGAATATTCCCTCAACATGAGCATGATTCTTTTCTGCATTCTGAAACCTTGGGGTCTTTCCCAAGCAAAGACAGCATGGCAAACTCTGGGTGCTGCAGGCGGGTGTCAGAATTGCAGCTGGTGCACTTGTCCCTCCTGCTCAGGGTGCAGTCTTTCTTCAGCATTCTCATGGGTACAGGATGCTCCCAGTGCTGTAGAACAAGGCTTGTTTCTCCAGTTTGGGGGTGGCTCCCTTCTTCTTCAGTGTATGGTAGAGCTCACCAGCTGGACCATCTGTGTGTCTCACCCAACCAACGTCCTGCCCTTGGGAGGCACAAGGTATCCGTGGCCTGCAAGGCTTCCTTCGCCTCCCACTGTCAGTGCGTGCCAGAGCACTGGCCGAGTAACTGCAGTAGCTGTCGGGGAGAGGGAGGCCAAGTGGCACAGCAGCATACAGGCTGTGCAGGTAGTTGACTTCAAACGTCTGAAAGGCTGTCTGAGAACACTTGGCTGAGACATTTGCTTCAGGTAGGGCTTAGTCTGCAATACTCCTCTGGAAGTGATCTGTAGTCAGTGAATGTGTTCTCCAGAGGACAGTGCAACCCATGTCTCTTAAGAAGGAACTAATTATCTTCTGGTCTTTGATGATGCAATTAATTAGTGTTTTAGAATGAGACTTTCTGGTGGCTAAAATTAAGTGAGCAGAATGCCACCTGCCTTTATATCTAGAAGCCTAATGGTGTATTTGTTCTAACTGAAATAGTACTGACTGAACCTTTGGCCACAGACAGGTGATAGACAACACTTTCCCTCTGACTATCCCATTCACTTCCCAGGAACTTCAGAGTTCCAATGGCTGTGCAGTACATTAGCAATTGCCACGTAATTTTTTCCCCCATGCACAACATAACCATGCCAGTGGCTCTGTCGTTATTAAGTAGGAACATGAAAATGGGTTTGTTGAGCAGCATCATTACTCATAAGTGCTTCCTTTGTTATATAGTGTTATCTGCTGTGTTTTTCTCACAGAATGAATAACATTTAAGATCAAAACAATGATGCCAAATGTAGAATATAATTGTACAATATCTATAGTTAGGCACAAGATTTACAATAAATAGTAAGAACATGATCAAAATACAATTACATGTGTGATTTGTTTTGATGTCCATGCTCTTCTGTGATGATAAAGATGCTTTAATTCAGGCCTTTTTTAAATGTCAATTACTCTAAGGATAGGCTGAATTAATAAAACAATGCCAGGCATGCATCACAGTCCACCTTTTGGCAGAATTCTTTTGTGAAGCACAAAACATTATCTGTCTGCTGCTATGAGCTGGAAGGCCCAGCCCTCGGGTTTAGCTGATAGTTTTGTTTCCTTGGGGAGTTCTGATGCATTCACACTGTGGAATGAGACCACTGGTAACTGGCAAGCCCCCTGCCAGAACTCTGCTCTTGGAATGATGGGCAAGACATTGTCTAAACCCTGAAGGGTTAGGATTAAGGCCTTGAGTGTTTGTTTCCTATCTTGTTGCTAGATATTGAATGCTCCAAATGAGCATTTAAAACCACCATAATCCTGAGAGGGAGTTCATGATAAGATTAAATTCTGCAGCATATGCAGCATTTGCTCCTTTGGCACACCATCCTCTTCCAGCTTTCCTCTGGAGCTATTTGGCACAGATTTCCAAGAGGCGTTAGTGGGAGGGTTGTAGAAGCTTGATGCTCAGATCCTGTGCTCAGGATTGTCCAAGTCATCTCATGGAACAAACCAACGTCTTAGGCAGAAAAGATGCACAATAGCCCCAGGAATCCATTCCTTTTGCAGTGTGTTTGGCAGTGCAGAGGATGCAGGGTTACCCACTGCCTGATGTTAACACAACTTCTATTTCTAACTAGATTGTAACTAGAGTACTCGTTCAAAAATGAAGATGTTTCTCATACTGTTAAGGTTTAATTAAGCAGCCTGCACTAAGGATGCATGTAAAAATACACATTACAGAATGAACTGATGTAGCTTTTACCACCAGAGCCTCTTGGGAGCTGCTGGAGCATGATGCAAGACTGCCCCAGCAGCAGTGGTTAGCCACCACAGCACAGGAGCAGTTCTCTATGTGTTCCAAAACCTGATGGTTTTGCTGCCTCACACCACTTCATTAGCCTCTGCTCAGAGTTTTTGCACCGGCCATTTACTGCTTCCTTCTCACTGGGATGTGACAAACAAGGGCTGAGCTGTGGGTGTGGAACTGTCCTGCTTTGTCTCCACGCACAGCAGAAGTGCCTGTCGAGTGTGTGCTCCAGCATCCCCATGCCTTCAGCTTGCTCCTGCCAGCAGACATAAAATAGCTGTACTCCAGCTCTGAGCTTGAATGTCCTCTGAAAACAGCCCAAGTAAGTACTAGGAGGGAAGAATGAACTTCCTGGGTGTCAGAGGTCCCTTGGCAGTGCTAAACTTTAATGGAGGATGAGCTGCCTCTATTTTTCCAGGCTGAGATGCCTGCCTATTTTGTCTACTCTGACTGACAGGTCTGAAAATGAATGATTTTCCCTCAGTCGTGATGGGTACCATTTCTAGACATACTGCAGCATAATGGACAAATAACTTCTCTTAAAGACTTGTCATACAATTTGAAGGGAAAAAAAAATGTACCCCTGAGACAGACATTTCTATCTATATACTCTGGGAGTAATGAGACCTTAGAGCAGAGTCTAAGGCTAAGAGTTGGTTCAAAATGGTATGATGTGATGTGCCCTTATCTTCACAGATAAGACAGACAGACTGCTTCTTGCACAGAAAATCAAAGAGCAGGCTGTAAAATCCCAGGAAATACAAACCCAACTGAAATCTCTCCTTTTCTTTGAGCAATGTTCCTTCCAGAAATTCTTTTCCTCCCCTCTCCCCATTCCTTGGTGATCCCCTTACCTAAAATGCAGTGACCATAGCTGAGTCCCAAAGGGTCATGACCTCCTTCCCACAACGAGCATCATGTTTGTGCTGCGGCCCGACAGGCTGGGAGGCAGTGCACTGAGCTGAGGAAGTGGCAGGGTGAGGAGGAGCCAGCTCCAGGGCTTCAGGTGGGAACTGTGCACAGGGGCCAAAGAAGTGATTCTACAGAAGACACGGAGCTGAAGAGGCCATGTGTGGCATAATTAGCAGTAAAGCCACGGCTGCATGGGAGATGTGTTGGCCTTGGCTCAGAGGACACCAGCAGCAGCACGTATAGGAGCAACACTTTTAACTTCTTTCAGCCAGGAGCTGATTAGTTTCCTGTCATCAACACAAGCGGTTGGGTGGATGCTGTAGGACTTTCTGTGGTGATAGCAAGCACTGTTTTTCCTCCTCAGTTAGCAAAACCAATCTCTGGTCAAGAGAAGAGCTGACAGACCAACATGCCTATCTGTGGATCTGTGTACGCTGTCCATGATGGGTTCTCAGAGGTTATGCTTCTTCCCAGGGCTTCTGTAGTAAAGGATCCTTCATAAGTAAGTCCTGAAAGCCCTGCTGGGGGAGGATGCCAGGGGCTGTTACTGTGGGATGACTGGGATGTGTCCAGAATTCCACAGTCCTGAACATTTCCACAGAGGAAAGGCTGGTTTAAGCGTGTAGAGCAGGCTGAGAACAGAGATGGGAAAGACAGCATAGCATAGCATAGCATAGCATCGAAATCTTCCCCATGTGATCCAAGGAGAAAGTACTAAAAAGTAAAGAGATTGGCATCTGGTATCTGTCTGATATCCCTAAGTACATCAAATATCAATCACCACCAAGAAAGTAATTTATTCCTTGAAATCTGCATACTGCTGCACACAGAGAGCATGACCACATGCAGCACACACTCAGCACCTGGCTACAGGACCTTTGTGCATGACAGTCCACCACTCTACCTATCTGTTTTGCAGCTCACCAGGTGGAAAAGATGAATTATTCTTTCTTCACTAACAAGAGGGCTCTGGTTGTTTTGGAGCCTCTCAAGGTTTCAGAGTTGTTTATTGGTACAGCCTCATCTTGCTGAAAGCACTGAGAGATTGCTCTTTGGTGTGCTTCACCCACAGGCAGTGTGCACCTCCCCTGGTGATGTCACAGAAAGGTGCCTGCAGATGGGGGCACTGTCCAGGACGACTTGGGTCTGCAGACCCCTATGGGCTGGCATTGAGGTGTGAGGTTTTGCTTCTGTTCTGTGAGTACATTTCATTGTCTGTACCCAAAAAATCAACTGCCATTCCCAAAAGCCATTTTCAAATCTGAGAATAAACATATGTGAAGGCTTGGGCTTTTAAAAAAACTTTACAAATCAGATTTCATCTAGAAAGCTGCCTACAACAAAACAACAGATTTTAAGGTTAAAATATATAGCTAAAAACAAAGTTTCATTTGACTCAAAACAACATCTGTTGTTTGTTCTAAACAAACTAGAAAGAGATTGACCTAGAATTGATTAAAAAGTGCAGGCTCTCACCAAGCCAAAAACTAATAGCATTTTTTTCACAGATCTAGTGAAGTACCTCTGAACACTATACATTAAAACATCTGAGCTGAATGTGAAATCCTATCACAAACTCCCTGGGGGAAAATGCTCTAACTGCTTCGTATGTGTCATTTCTCTGGAGGAAATGTGGCTTTTATTTACTGGAAGAGTGTCTCTGGTGAACAGGTTGTAATTAATGAAACACAATCATCTGGTTTAAGCAGCGGTCAGACCTGTTCCTTGGCTAGAAGATGAGAGAGGTCCCATCACAGAATACTGTACTGTAGTGTTTGGTTTGACTCACAAGACTTTATACTTCTACTCAAATGACAGCTTTTGCTTCCCTCCCTCCGTGTTTGGTCAGAACACCTCTGCATTTCGGTGGGCCCGGCAGAGAAAAGAGTGGATTACATACGGCATCTTCCAGCTGAGGACCAGGGTTACTCAGGATGTGTAAATCCCTGAGTGCCTCTGCTTTCCTCCAGTTTGTTCTGTGCTGTGTTAACTGGGACGCAGGTAAGGCAGCAGACGTCCACATTTTGTGCCTAACCGCAGAAAATCCAGCGGTGGCTCAGTGCCAGCAGCGCCGTAAGTGTGTGGTAGTAGTGGAATCCAAGTACTTCATTGAAAAGCTATTTGCAGGCTTATAAAACTTAGCACTGTCTTTAGGAAAGAATACACTGCGAGTTAAAGCTCCTGAATCCCAGCTTTTGTTATTGCTTCTCAGATGACAGTGGAATTACAGCCCACAAATTAAATCACTGACCAGGACCCTCATTAAAGGTCAGCACTTATGGAAATGGCTGCATGCTGCACTCGGAGACTGAAGCATTTCTCCACGCTCAGAAGAGGCAGTGACCATTTCCACGGCACACACCTCAATGCTTTAACAGCACCACTGAGGCAAAGTACCTCGATTACAGCTTCAGTGCCTCACACCGAACTGTTTGTAAGCCTTTGAGAGATGTTTTAATTTTCTTCCTTTCTTGTCTTCATGCTGGAACAGACATTCCTGCAAATGCAAACATAAGTGCTGAGCTTAAATAAATCTGCTTATACAATACATTCTTCTGAGCTTCCAGTAGCTAAAATGAGTAACAAAAATGCAAACCAGTTCTGATGGAGGACAAAACCCCAACTGCCCGTGGTTGCTCTGGTAACAAATTGCCTTTCTCTGTGAGAGTCTGCAGGCATGCATGACTATGAGACAGGGAGCTGCACGCAGCTTGCCTGCACGCCTCCGCCTACCTGGGCGCCACCCCCTCGCAGATTCCTTCACCTGTTCCGTTGCATGGATCTAGCGGAGGCTTTTTCCTCTTTAAATTTCATTAATCATCCTTGTAAATGGAATGCTTCCCTTGAGTGACATTTTTATGTTAAAATTATATTATATTTGATTTGAAAAGCAACCTAATTAAGGTAGGCTTCCTGTAAGCTATTTAAATCTCACCTCCCAGTGGAATCATGGAGCATTTAGAAAAATAATGAATTACATCGTATATAATCTTTATTGCTACTTTTTAGAACGAATAATATATTCAGTTTGGGTCGAAATAACATATCCCTAAGGTACAATTCATTTCCACAAATTGGATTGGTCCCTCACATACAAGATTATTAAGCATGAAGAAGAAAGTTATTGGGTTCCCTGTGCCCCCTAGGAATAGTCTTTTCCCCTCACGTCTAAGCTCTAAATGTAGCCTGACTGAAGACAAATCTGGTAAACAGAGGAATGCCGCAGCTGCCTGGGCTGGCACAGAGCCCCTCTTTCCCAAAGCTGCCCCCTTGGCTGTCGGGAGGACGTAGCTGATGCGCGCAGCTCCCGGAGAAACGTGACCAGCAGAGCTGTTGCTGGCATCTCTGCTTTCGTGGCCCTAGGTGTCCTTCTCTTTTTAGCTCCCCATCTCTCAGCTGTTTAAAAACCTCACTCCGGGAAAGAAGGGCTGAGTCGTTATTTCCAGACAAAGCCACGGTGCTAGCAGTAGTACGAAATAGGGTGAAGCACATTCAACGCGGAGTTACTGTTAGATAATTTATGAGTGTGAGAGTTCCTCTGAAACAGGCCTGAATAACAACCTCTGGGATGAACCACAGAAAATTATTTGCAAGGGATCAATCAAAGTGGTTTTGTAGAATCATTGCCTCAGACAATCATGTGGCTCTCACTGTGTTCTCTTCATAATTACATTTAACAATCATTTGGGTTGTTACATGAAGGTAGAGGCATAGATTTGTTCGAGCCACTTTAATAGGTTGAGAAAACCAAATACTACTGCTCGGAGCTGAAAGCGCAGCTGTTCTGAGTGGTTATGCTGAATAAGGAAACTAGCAACATCCAAATGAGATCATCAGATCATTAAATTATTTCCTGTGATGTAGTGAAAAGACAGGAGCTCTTTTACAAGTAGGCTGCTAACTGTCTAAAAGCCCTCTGGAACTGGGACCTTCAAATGAAGTTGTTTTGAAACCAAAACGAATGTGACTAGAATGCCTCTTTATGCAGTTTTCTGAGGCCTTCCCACCAGTCTCATTGTTAAATGTATGCTTAGATGAGTATCCCCAGACTGTGTTAGCTTCTACTCCGCTAGTATCTGCACTGAACCCAGGCACTGAATCTATTCACGCAATCTAGTCAGTGCTACAAGTAAGTTGTCCCAGTCTGCTTTTCACCAACGTCAAAAATGCATCTTTTTTTTTCTTAAATAGATTTCTACTCTATTAGAAACACAAGATTGTTTCTTTCAAGAAACAAGATTCTCCCAATGAGTGCTTCCTACAATACTACAGTGATCAGAGAAAGTTCCAGCTGTGCTTCTCACTGGTAACCTCTGAAGAAACCCGATGCAGAGCGTGGCTAGGAAATGTTAAACTCCATTTTCTTCAGCCTTGCTGAGACCTAGCCTAAATGAGCTGGGAAGATCTAGCGTATGCAAGAGCTCACGTTGTTGCTAAAGCTCCTGCCATAAGCTTGTTAGAATTGATAGCACCTTTGCAGCTACACTGTAATACACACTCCTGTTAGTCTTGGATTTCTTCTTTGTTTGTTTTTTTTTTCCCTTTTTTCCTCTGAGCAAATTGTCTTCCTGTAAAAGAAAGTATGAACCTACAAAACTTTCTTCAAATAAAAGGGATTTTGATGATTGGAGAGTTAAAAGTGAGTTGGGAAGCCAAGTCTCAGCTGCTTGTTCCTTTATCTGCGCTGCAGACTTGGGAAGAGTCAGCTGGAAGGTGGAAGTAGAGACTTCTCTCACAAAGAAGGAAATAGCTATAAGGAGGTCAAGCTGCTGGGGGCAAAAGATGGACTCCTCTAGCTAGTATTTTGGAGAAGATAACTACAGAAGGCCATCAGTTCTTCACCTGAAAACCAGTATCCTGTTCAAGGAAACATGCATCCACTCCATGAGAGATGGAGCATTTTTACTCAGCACTCACATCCTGGGTAATTGCCTGCTCAGTTCAGTAACAGATTAAACTTGGCCTTTAGAATGTATGTACAAACAGAGCAGCAGGCTGACTTCCACCTCTCCTCTCTGGGCTTCCAGAGGGAATTGCTTTGCCTTTGCTTTTATTTAAGGTGAGAAGTTGCAGCTTTTCACTGTACCTTGCAGGGCTGTGGTATCTGCTGAGTCTGGTTTGAGAAAAGGCTGGATTGTTATAAAACCCCTCGGTATGGGAAACAGGTTTCAGCCCTAGTGAGGCAATGATACCGCAAGAACTGAGGCTGTACTTCCAGTAATCGCTGCTTATGCTTTGCTCAGAGTGATTTGGATTCCAAGCTGCAGGAAGGTAGCTCCATATAATATCATGACACTGGTCGGTAGTTTCTGAGGCTTGGGCTGTGATAATCTGGGCAACTGGTGCACAGTTTATGAGCTTTAATAAGAACTCCATGTTTAATAACTGTCCACAGCCTTACCTCCTCCCCACACTGGCCCTGCATGCTGCTTACACTGTGGCCATGAGATGGGCTGGCAACAACAGTCTCAGCATTTATTGAAGTCAGCCAGAGCCGGAACAATTGCACCTACCAGGGAACAGAAATACTTCTGCAGTACAGCATCTTTATCAAGACTTCCTGTGTGGATTTGTTTAGTTTGGGCTTTTTCCTGCTTGATATTCTGAATCTATTGTCCCTTTCAGGACATTTTGTTGACAGGAGGAGCTTCAGAGTAGGGAGGACACTGAATCCACCCTGCTTAAGTTCCTAAGGACAAGATTTAAGAGTGCATCCTTGGGATAAGGCAGCTTCCTATTTTCTCTGTAGAAGCTGCTGCTCTGAGTGCCTTAATCTTCCCATGCACTGGCAGAAGCTGAGCTTCTTTGAATGCCACTCTGGAAAACAAGCAGTAAAAACTGAGGAGCTACAAGTCAGGCAGTGACCCAGGACTCTGGCTGATCTCAACATGTTTCAAGAATAAGAGTCTGGACATATTCTAAGGGTTTCCTATCAGAGTTGAAGGACAAGAAGGAAGACAGTAGCTAGCAAGAGCTACTGGGGTGTTGGGTGCCTCATTTGCTTTAGATCACATCAGAACTTTTCTTATGTGATTTAAAATAGTTACTTTGAAACTGTGGTCTCTGTGTGTGGGTGAGCCACCAACTACTGAAGATGTGACCTAGAAATAGGACAGGAAGAGTCTGTTTAGGCTGTTAATACTGGCATTAGTCACTGAGCCTTGGTAACTCATCTTTAAGGAGAGTGGTCCTAAAACCATCAACCAAAACGTGCTTAAAAATGAGCCACATTTACACCACAAATTCAGAGATCTAACAAAGTCAGATGTGTGTCTGGTTGGAGAGTTCGCCCAGCAGCCTGAGAAAATCATTGGGCAGCAATGGGTAAATGCTTGCATTCTTTGCATTTATGTCTCTGAGGTTTTTCTCTCAGCTAAGCAACTTCCCAAATCACAATTAATCATACTTCCCTAAAGTCTTTTCCACAGTGAGATCAGAAGCTTTTCTCTGGTAGTTTTCTTCCACTGAATCCAGATTATTTGGGGTGTTTTTTACATGAACTCAGCCGTTTAATGTGGTACTGTCATGTTTTCACTCCAATTAGAATATAAGAAATTCTGGAAGCTGGGGGGAGGGGAAAGGCAAAGCAAAAAAAAACTGTAAGAGAAGAGAAGGCAGATTGTCCTTTATCTTGCTCCAATTTACTCTGCTGAAGTCAAGGCAATCTGAGCAGTGTAATGAAATGATGAATCAGAAACACTGCCTTTCTCCATTGCAAATTTAATGTTATGGAAAATGATATTAAAGTATAATATCCATACTTTAGGGCTTACCAGAAAATGACTCATGATAAACAGAGTGTGTTTTTTGAAATGGCATCAGAAAATAAATTTAACTTCTCTCTCAGACTCCTTCAATATTTCAGGGTATAATTTAAGAACACATCCTTCACTGCCTTCAGTAATTCTTCCTTGGAAGTGGGAATTCAGAACTTTAATGGTAACTTTCAGTCATACATAAAGTTATGAAGGAAACTTGAAGCAAAAAATTACTATTTCTGAATACAGAAGTAAGGTAGCATAAGGAGAGGCATGTTTCCCTTTCTCCAACTGCCTTTGAGTTAGGCAATTTAAGTGACATGAAGGATATTTTAGCTTTTAGGAACCAAATTTAATTTACAGATTATTAACCTTGTCAGTCTTTCTCTGTTATAAATGTCCATTTGCCTCCATATATACATAGAAAAATAACTTACTGGTTTAAACCTGTGCAGGCTCTTTCAGCTCATTTCCCAGATAAAAGAAACAAATTAACATCAGTCTTACAAAGAAGGTAACAGGGAGGTCTGATTGTCAGATCTCAGCTTGCCTTGCACAAGGCAAGCAGTAACGAGAGAAAAATCTGCTCTTCTCAAAGAAACACCCAGTCAAACCCCCCAGGGCAAGAGAGAACTCCCCAGGCTCTGCCTGGCAGCGAGTGGCACAGTTCAGTTCTTCCTGGATGTCTGAGGATGGTATCTTCTGCTTTATAGTGAGCTGTACTCTTTTATGGTGCTCAACTAAATGAGGTAGTAAAAACTTCTGCTTCCCAGAACTACTGTGGCAGGTAGCTTGTTTTGTACTTGCAGCCCCGAGAATGTGGATCTCCAGGATTTAAAGAGTTTAGTGCTTTTATTAAGCCTCTGTCATGATTTAAAAGGGAAAATTTAGGAAGAACTGAGATACCTCAACAAGAAGAGTACACTGAAATCAATACAGGTGAAATAACGTCAGCCAAGCAGCAGTAACAATTTTCCTCCTACCATCACTGATACGTTTCAGAAATGTTTTAAGCTTGGAGCTTTGGGTTTTTTCTTTCCTTTTTTTTTTTTTTCTTTTAAATGCCAAATTTATTAACGTTGAAATGTTCTTCAGCACTCTATAGTCACAGATCAATTGGCACATTCAGGTGAAGTGCTGGAGCAGTGGGAATGAAAAACAATCAGTGCAAGAAGTTGCATAGGTCACTCCATCACTCCACTACCAAAAGTCACTGTCCCATGTAATGTGCTGATGAAGCATCTGAAGCTGAAGGTAATTTCTCTTAAGGTCACATCCCTTCTTACAGCAGTAACGTGGGAAAATTCGATGACAGCACAAACCATGCAGAGGTGTTCCTGATAGAAAAGATAACCTGCAGTGCTGCTGCTGTTTGCCCTTCCCTGCTGACCATAACCCTGGGCAATCTCTGGAGCAGTCTAAGTGGCACAGCCAGTTTGGTGTTGGGTTTGTTTCCCCGTGTGAACTACACAGATTGAACACACAGCAAGAGAAGAAATTTCCATCACGAGCAGGTATCCATCTGACCTGACAGCTCCCACTTCTGCTATTCTCAATGTAATCGCAGCTTCTCTTGATTTCTGCACGTGTTCTTTGTGCCCTTCTGCAGAGAGAGCCACTTGCTCCTGGAGTCCTGAGTAAGGCAGTAGGCAGAATCAGTCCCTTTACAGTCAGCCTTTGTTTCCTGTTGTTGTGATACTCCCTCTCACCAACACTGTGCCAGCTCAGTGCCACAACAGCAGAGCTTCAGGGAGCAAGGCTGTCATGGATCCCATCGCTGGGGCTGCTGGATTGCAGCATTGCTATCACACACTCTCAGAAAGACCTGTCTGGAAGTATTAAACTGATGCCTGATTGGCAAAAGTGCTGAAATAACAGCATCCTAAGCTGAATGTTAGTAGTTACAGAAACCCTGTAGTGCTGCTTTATGCAAACCTAGCATCCTCAGGGGTCATTATCTGACTGGAATTGCAGAGTGAATTCTGTGTAATCATAACACTCTATGATGCAACTCTGACAATCTATATTTTGTGCCAGCACTATGAATGACTTGAGCTGAAAGGGAAGAAACCACAGCAGTGCATTCTTTCAGGGCCATGATAAATTAAATCTAAAAGGTTAAGTTTTTTGCTCCCTATTTTAGGTTTGCAAACCTACCCAATAATATTTCCAAAGCAACTACTGTCACCTAGTTTCCCCTATTAAAACCTCCTGAAACCAGTCCTTACGCCAAATCCCACCACAGACACTTGGAAGAATTTATGGTTTGTCTTTTTTCAAAGGACATTAATTATTTGGGGAAAACTTTTCTAAGTGGCAAGAAGCCCCTAGGTAATGTAAAGCTGTTCCACTGCCCTCGGGTGCTGACATACACTGACCACCACGTCCGATAGGCTGACTGATTTGATTGCTCTGCATCCTGCCTAAGTTGCCAGATTGCTGAGGAAAAGGCAACTGCACATTTCAGTGCCTTGTACATTTCCTAACAGAAACAGCCCTTCCTAGTTATTTCATTCATACACTGATCAAACAGTTATTTTACTTCAGTTTAAAAATCACAGAGGTACTAATCAAAAGTATTTAGTTAATAATAAAAGAGAAGACAAAGCCCACTGGAACGACTACATGGTGAAAGGACTCTGAAAGTTGTGAGACTCTTGGAAAGGAAGTCAAATGTTTGATGTATTTTTTAAAAAAAACACCTTTCTTGATTTCAGTCAATATTAATCTCTAATTGATGAAATAAATGCTACTGCTGTTCTCTTTGAAATGAATGGACACCAGAATGTTCAAAAGGAATCCTTTATAGACATCACATGTGGCCACATCAGAACCTGAAAGTACATCAGAGCGAGAACATTAACAGTGGTCTGAAATAGAGGCCTTGATCTGCAGGCAATGAACACAGACCAGGGAGCAAAAGAAAATCGTGCCTAAGTCATCTCCTTTTTTGAAACAGACAATCAATTAATAAAATGGGAGCATTCTCTGAAATGATGTTTGGAAATCCTTTAAATTACCTATATATTTTAAAAATTTCGTTTCTCTAACCACTAAAATTCTGCTCCAGGAGTGTTGCAATGGCTTTCAAAACATACAAAATGGGCCCTCATTCTAGACGGTGGCAACAAGCAAATACACAGGAATCGAGAGACAGTCCAGAGCTCTGTTTCCTGAGGTGACTGCTGATTGTCAGATGCTCAGCAGGAGACAGGTTGTACAGCCCTGGTGTTCAAAGCTCTGAAAACTAAAAGGTTTCTCTAGGCAAGCTTATTCACTGCTCAGCCTCTCAAAATGAATCCTAAGAGTTTTACTAACACTCACTAACAGACTTGGTCAAGGAGAGGTAAAATCCCATTTCACAGCACAGTCAGGTCTTTCTGAACCCAGGCACAAAAAGCTGTGCTCTAAAATGTTATCGGCTCCTCTGAGAGATGGCCACAGAGACTGCTTCAGGAAGCCAGAGCAGCAGAGCACAGTAAGGCAACCCTTCCAGCAGTTCAGGCACTGCTTTCCACCTGCCACACTGCTGGTGCACAGACTGCTGCCCTCCCCAGCATCTCACACCTTCTGGAACTTTTCATTTTAGCCTCCTCAGAGACAGGCTCTTTTCCGTTCTCCTGACACCAACACACTTCACACTTTCAGGAAGCTAACATTATGCTTTTCAATTTCTTTCCTACATAGGCAGAAAGAGGAGGACAACAATGTTAGAGAGGTTTAAGCATTTCAGTTTCTCACTTTCCTGGCAGTTCCACATCCAGAAGAGGGACATGCAGTGAGGTTCCTCAGAATGTGCGAATTCTCGCGCTGAATCGTACCCTCTAGAATAGACACCAACACCTACCCCAACAGCAACCACCACAGGAATGCTTAATATCAGCCAATTATCAATGCTTTCATCCAGCAGTCTCCAACAGATGATGATGTCTCAGAAATCTTCCTCAATACTACACAAGTGTGATTTGGAGTCCCACAGCTCTGGAGTTGGTTCAGCTCCCTAACACAGTTGTTGATGCTAGGTGGGCCAGGAGACACCTCATTGCTGTCTCTTCCAACCTGGTTGATTCTATGATTCTAAGATGCTTTCCTGAGGGTAATCACTCAGTCCAAACCAGTTTTCTGTCTATCTTGTATGGTACACAAGTCTAGTGAATGGAATGCAGAACAGACTCCAGTGAAGCAAGTGGTTTCCATGGATACAACTAAGATTACACTTCAGTGGTTTTTTTTTTCCTTGCAATTCAAAGCTTAAAGGAGCTCAATTTGCCTTATTAAGGAAAAAAAATCTTGAGTAATCTGTGCAAAATGCAAAGGAAAGCAAATGTAGCATTCTAAAGCAGAAGTCTTGTGAGGACTGCTGCCCTTTCAGTTAGAGAGCATTAACAATGATTGCATACTTACAGCAAGATCTGTAACAGAAACTTTTAAAGTGAACATTGGGGGCATATGTGCAAGTCTATTAATTAATTTGAAACTCTGCCACGGATTTAAATGTTTTCTCTTAAACCTCTAAAGTATTTCTACCATTATCTTGCCAAAATCCAGAACCATAAGCTGCACAGTAGATCTCTCTTCTTGATACAGGTAGGTTGTAACATACAGGACCGGAAAAGCTTTATTTGTGAGACTTTCAGCTTAAGGCAGGATTTAAGAAAAAGCAGTTGGCAGGGAATTATTTTTCCATACTGAAGAAACCATGCATCTTTCATTCTTTCTCTGGACAACTACTTGACCCAGGCACCATTCTTCTTGTTAATGTGCGGCTCATAGATCTCCACATATGTTTCTGCATCTCCTCACTACTCCAGAGCAGCAGCATGTCTTCAACTACAAATATAACAACTATGATGTCTAACTGACTCAGTTACAGAAGCTTCAGTTACTATGATGCCTCCTACATTAAAGGGCTTGCAGCAATCTCTGTTTTCCTAAAAATTGTTAAACAGCAGGACTTGGCCCTATAAATTGTAGAAATGTGTTGGAGTGGCATCATAGGGAACTGCTGGTAGGTTCTAGAACCCAAACAGCAGCCTCCAGGATTTTACACTGGTCACCAAAAATCCATTGTTTTTAGCTCCCAGTGAGTCAGTGGAAGACTAGAAGATGAAGCAACTCCCATTCCAAACACATGGTGCAAGCACAGATGCCAGAAACCCAGGCTTCCCAAGGACTAGGTCCCTGAATTGTGGTGGCTATCACTGCTTTATTCTAACGATCCCCATCTTCATTCAATGTTTGCTACTTTGCTTTTACAAACTCCTTGGCATCTTTAAGGAACAGTCGTTTTGTTCAAGAAGTCAGTGCTGAAGTCTCTTTGTGGTTTTATCTGCTAATGCATACATGCTGACTTTGCCTCCTTTTTGCTTAGTGGAATCACCCTGAAAACACTCTCAAGCTTTATCCAATTTGCCATCCCTGGTTTAGATTCCTCTGCCTCCTTCCTCCATATTGTTTACTGACTACAGAGGAGGCAGCTCTGTCAGACCTATCTGTCCTGTTTCTTGATCTTCTGTTCTCATTCCACACAATGTCAGGACAGAATTCAGTAGTGATGGAATTTGTGTTCTTTCCTTAGGGCCTCCTTATCTATATAAGCAGCTCGTGTTCTACCTTGCACAATGCCTACAGGTTTAGAATAATTTTATGCTTTTTTTTGCCACCTCTACCTTTAATCTTGATCCCAGGTTGTTCTTTATGTTTGGCCAGAAGCTAGGGTGGGGGTATATGTTTTGGTTTGTTTTTAACTTCAAATACAACTGTCCGTTGTACTTCCTGCACTGAATACTGACAAACTGAAAGGAAGGTGTCAGGGACACACAAGGCACACATCTACAAAACCTACTGCAGGTCAGTAATCTGTTGCATGATTAGTATTCTGCCAGGACAAGGTGCCAGAGTGTGAGTTTAAAACCAAAATCTTATGTATTTGTTGAAATGGGGACTTCCACTTGTAGGGCTCAACAGTTACTTTGCTCACAAAGATTCACAGAAGTTCAAACTGTGTTTAAAAAAAATGATCTCCCCGGTGCACACTTTGCAGAAGCTGTTTAGACCACGCAATGTCTACCCTGGGCAAGCAGGCATAGTTATCATTCCAGTACATCTTCCTTGGAGATAAAACAGCCCAGAAACATGCTTTTCAGAACTGAACACCAAACTATACAATAGACAAAAGTTGTAACACTTTCTACCTTACAGTTTTCTAGCTGAGAGGAATCAAAAATTATTTTACTTTTTAATTGAGTTAAAATAGATCTTTATTTACTACACCCTACATGTAATCACTCATTCTGTACCCAGAGACCTGAGAAACACATATTTCATTGCTGTCAGTAAGTGTAAAATACAAACCAAGATTATTAACTCGAACATTAATTTTGATGTATTTCATTTGAATTTCCACATTGGTGACTTATTAATCATTCTGCAAATTAAATGCATCAAAGCTCACGAATTCTGGAGAATGAAGCTCAGTGCAACAGATCTACTGCAACAATCTTCATCTTCCCATTTCATTGGTGACTGTGACTCACAGCCCATGATGGATTGCATATCAAATACTCTAGACATTGAAAACATTTCTTTGAGCACAGGCATTTCTCTTTTGCTTCAACACAGCTGAAATGTCTTATTCCACATTTTTACTGTAGGACATTAATGATGGAAATTGTATTTATCCAGTTGTGTCTTACAAGTAAAAAAAGAAGTAGCCAGGTGGGGGCTGGTCTCTTCTGCCAGACAACCAGCAATAGAACAAGGGGACACAGTTTCAAGTTGTGCCAGGGGAAGCATAGGCTGGATGTTAGGAGGAAGTTCTTCACAGAGAGAAAAATTTACCATTGGAATGGGCTGCCCAGGGAGGTGGTGGAGTCACCGTCCCTGGAGGTGTTCAAGAAAAGACTGGATGAGGCACTTAGCGCCATGCTCTAGTTGACTGGATAGGGCTGGGTGCTAGATTGGACTGCATGAGCTTGGAGGTCTCTTTCAACCTGGTTGATTCTATGATTCTGTGATCTGTCAGATTCGATTTGCAAATTTTAAAGGGTTAAAATACTTGTCTCCAGAACGAGATTTCATCCCCATGGCCACACTCCTGCAGGAAATGGTCACAAAGAGCACTTCCATTCAAAATGTTGTGCACTTCAGGCTGTGAAGATTCTGGTGCATGCTGCTGCAAGAAACACCCTGAATTTATACAGACAGGGAAGGGAATTCCTCTTTACTTTAATGTTAGGTTATGGGATGTTAAAAAAAAGGGATCCTTTTCTCAATTGAGCACAAGGATACACACTGGTGAAAACAACCTTTAAATTCCAACACCTATCGAAGGACTTTTTGCCTCCTGGTATTTTCCATCTCCAACATGCAGCTCCAGTATCATCGCTGTGAAATTACAGTCAGTCTGCTACTAAGCCCTGTCTTCTGCAAATACAAAGCTGTCTATTTTATTTTCCCTACCAACTCCAACTTTCTCAAAACTGTTAACAAATCTGAAGTCATTGAGGGAATTCAAGGAGCCCATTCGGTAGACTTATGTTTGTCCCCTGACCCCAGGCAAGCTAAATGGCTCCTTTTGCCCACTGTAACACTGTTATTGTCCATCTCTGCAATGTTACAGTTTTCTGTAGTCCTTCTGCTGTGATTTAGCTCTGTCTATACCCTGTACAGACACTCATTGTATTTGCAGCACCTCATATAATTTTTAGTGTGCCTGCTGAGAGACACTGAACGCAATAAAACCAGAAATTGTCTTGTGGTGTTTCTCAGCAGGGTTTTAATCTCAGTTGTCCCCCATTCCCTACGCATTATTTGTCATGAAATTTGTAGGAAATTCATTCTCTTTGAGGCTTCTGGCCCTTGGTCAGATCAGGCTGAACTTGGCCATGAGGTTCAACATTTACTGAAGGGAGCACAGGAGACCAGACAGAGAGGGCTATGACGTGAACACTGTTTCCTTAGGACACAAGGCTAAAGTAACTCTGTGGCAAATGCTTCAAAGGAAACTGGATTGAGACTGTACCAACGAAATCACAGGCAAGTGATTTGTTTTGCATGTATTATCATAAATATGCTGCTTTACCCTTTGCAAAATCCCATCTAACTGCACCCATTTAAAAAGAACAATTTCAGCCTGAGTTTTGTTTTTGTGAGGCACTGAGGGTAAAGTGTTGGCTTATCTTCAAACGTTATTAACTGGAAATACATCTAACCTGCGCTTGGAGGTCCTTACTGCAATTTAGATAGACAATCTGATAGCCAATGCTACAAAGAGCTCTGTAGTAGAGATTTCTCTGCTTCTGCCCCAGGTGACTACAGGAGGCTTCCTTCTGCGTTCCAGTGATTAAACCCACCAACACACTTGAAGCCATTTTTATAAAGCCAGTTTTAATTGCAGTACCGAGAAGCCTAACTTTGTAAAAATTAGCTTGTGAGGTTTACAGAGGAGTGTGCCTTTGGCAGAAGGGTTTGCTGCTGGACTCCCACCTGCAGCAGTTACTCCATTTTTTCCAGGCTGGAAGCCTAGATCATCCCTTCACTAACTGGATACATGAGGAAGAAAGTAAAGCTACGTTGAAAAAATAAAACCCTTCTGGTGAGATGTTTGAAAGGGACAGAGGATGACAAAAGAATACCATCTCCATTCTTCTATCCAGATGTTGCCTGCAACTATTCTCATCAAGTTTTGACAGAAGGAGTTTTAATGAGTTAGTCACACAGGACTTATGAGAAAGCTTGTGATTGTTTTGTGCTGTAAGATGGGAAAAGGAACAAAGCTTCAGCAAACACTTCTAGGAGGGATGGATGACCTCCAAAATGGGAGGCATTGTACAGTTTCGCTCAATAGCACCTGCAGAAATGTGCAGTTAGAAGGATTTAGTTAAATGTTGTTTTTTCTTCCACTTAGGAAATACTGCTGAGAAGAAGCCTAAAAGTGGAGCAAAAAAAAGAATATAGAATGTTGGCACCTCCATGCCAAAAAAAAAAAAAAAAAAAAAAAGTAAGGACAAAAAAGAAACATAATTCAAATTCATTTGCTTTTCCCTGATTTGTAAGGGTATTCTTCAACCCAGCATTGAATTTATCAACTGAAATGTAGACAGTGAGAATCTACAAGAGCCACTCTCAGCAAATATTCTATTTTTTCACTCAGATATTTGCATGGACATCAGATTTGGGGGTTTCTGACAGCAGGCAATGCCAGCAAAATGATATTTTCTTAATCACTGGAAATCTGCATAATTGCCTGTTGTTAAATGACTACTTCAGCAATAGCGTGCTGTAGGCAACCCATTGTTCACTTCTGATAATTAGTTGTTGTTTAACAATGTTGTTGTGTGTTTTTGCTCATGTGATATCTATGCAGAAGACCTGGGTGTTATGTGAGGGGATGACCCTGCAGACAGCCCTTGCTTCAAGAGAGTGCAGAGTCAGGATGTTAATTTGCTACAGAGAGCATTGTATACAGATAAATGAAAACAGTTTCCTCTGTTAACTGAAAAACGTATGTAGTAATTATATTCCATTTAAGCGAATAAACATCACCAGTATTAATAAAATGACGTTTTTGCAAAAGACCAAGCACATTCAGAAATACCTAAAGGTCAATTTATGTAAGATTAATGTGTTACCTTCACTGGCTTGTCACCAGACGTTTCAGAAAACATTTTTCCCTTTCCAAAACAAAACTTGGAGACAAAGACAGAAGGGGAGAAAAAAAAAAAGAAGGGAAAAACCCCAAACAAAAACCCCACCACCAAAACAAAACCAACCAAGCAAAACAACCCAGGCTGAGCCAAAAGTAGAAAATGTGCCTCTTCCCAGGAATCTGAGATCTCTGGAAACTTAGAGAGGCAGTGAGATACTCAAGCTCAGAAAGCACAGGGTAGATAGGGCTGCTTTACTGCAGCGCTTCCTATCTGGGAGCACCAGCATAACAATCCTTACCCACGTAACAATTACATCTGTGTGGTAGCAGTTTTAAGCTCTCCTAGCAAAACCCAGATGCAAACTAAAAGAACTTACTAAAATACAGAAAATGCTCTCCTTAGCCCATGGATCTCTGTCACTCAGTGTCACCATGATCTACTCCAAGCTGACCCACTGGAGCTGAGTCTGTCTGGACAATACCTGTCTGTCTTTAACCGTAAATAGAGGAAATACTAAACTGAACAAAATAACCAGCAAGTGTTTTAAAATTAAAATTTACTTTGTAGCTGACGTGATTGCTCATGAGAAATTTGAACCCAGGACACAGACCATGTCATCTTCTGGTTTTATGTAGTAGGATACAATCAGTGGATGACTCGATACACATTTTTCAGCTAGAGTTTAATATGAAGAAGGTTCCATTAGCAGGACACGCTTTGCAGTAAGATCACTCCATCCAGCAGAAATCAGAACTCCAGACTCTAAAACTGGAAGTCCTGTAAGTGCATTGCACTGGAACTACACAAACAGTACCAGAATATCTGTCTTCATTCACAAGGGTCAGTAGGCTCATCTGTATTAATAAAAGCCTTTAAAGTGAGGTTGCATTTCAAAAGGATACTACAGCAAGCAGCTTGTGTCCTACCCCATACAGGCAACAACCTGTGGCACATCTCACCCACATTATTTAGCTGCTTGATTTGGCACAAAAGTTGATGGCTCACATTTTGTCTGGGGCTTTTATCTAACACAGCCTGCTACATAAATGCTATATTTTGGTATTTTAGAAGTCACTTCTAGCCCTTTGAAAACGAACCAACCAACCCATACAAAACAAACAAAAAACCACCTCAAAACATCATCATTTGACTAACTGATGAAAGACCAAGAGCAAAACAGTCACCAAATGACACTGTTCAAAATGCCTTCGGTCTATAAACATATGGACTGCTACAAAATAAACCAGAACTTACTCATGGTAAGTGAAGAGCTTATTTAAATGGCAGAGAAACAGTTGTAGACGTCAAACCAACTTCCTGATTAACTTCAAAAAGCTTCACAGGAGGATCCTTCACTCTCTTTTTTTTGTTTGTTTGTTTGACCTTTGGGAACTTTTGCCCTCTTTTTTTTCCTCATTCCTGACTTCATTTTTCATTTTTGAGGGAAACAATGAAACAGAAAAAATACCGAGGACAGCAGAGCAAGACTTGGAACTCCTTGCTTTCACTTCAGTCAGACTCTGGGAGAAGATTATAGACTTGGTCAAGATGGAAAGGTTGCGGGAGACTATCAAGCCTGTCCACGTAGCACATTAAAAGACTCCTTCTCTCCACTAGACTCTGCTAATCCTTCCAGCCATTGCTGGCTTTATGCATAATTTTCACACCAAGACAGACTTTAATTTGAAATGCTAATTTGAGAAATCAATAAAAGCTGTTTGTATCAAAAGTTCTGCACAAGGTGTTATGGCAAATGCAATTTCCCCTAACATCCTGTGGTCCTACGGGTCCCAGAGCACTGGAAGAGGCTGCCCAGAGAGGTTGTGAAGTCTCCTTCTCTGGAGACTTTCAAGCCCTGTCTGGATGGGGAGATCTTATTGCTGTCTGCAGCTATCTGAAAGCAGGCTGTAGCCAGGTGGGGTTGGTCTTTTCTCCCAGACAACCAGTGACAGAATGAGGGGAAGCAGTCTCAAGCTGTGCCAGGGCAGGTTCAGGATGGATGCTAGGAAGAAGTTCTTCACAGCAAGAGAGACTGGCATTGGAGTGGGCTGCCCAGGGAGGTGGTGGAGTCCTCACCCTTGGGAGTGTTCAAAAAGAGACTGGCTGAGGCACTTGGTGCCATGAATTAATGGTGCTGGGGGAGAGGTTGGACTCGATGATCTCAAAGCTCTTTTTCAACCTGACTGATGCTGTGATTCTCTGTCTGTGATGTCTTCCTGAGTGACCTGTGCTGGATTCTCTGGTCCTGCTCTGGCATGGGGATTGGACTTGAAGATCTGCAGAGGTCCTTTCCAACCCCTAACATCCTGTGATCTGCAGAGGAAATGTGACTGACAGTGCTTTGATTTTAAATTACGTCACCCTGTTCAGACAACTGGGAGAACTATTTTCTCATCTAAGAGCGCTAATCTGAATTAAATTATAGGCTTTAATTCTTAATCTGTCCTGAATCAAAGAGATGTCCCTAGAACCAGCAGTGTTCATTCAGGATACTTCAGTAATTCTTAAGGCACGATAATGTAAATGGCAACCTCATCTTTTGTTACTTAAAGCTAATCATAAGCCCAGAGTGTAAATGTTTCATAATGGCACAGTTTTTTGCATTCTGAAAGCAAGAAAATAAAACTTCATTACAATGGTGAGTTGATGAAGTAGTGGCAAGCTTCCATTTATGGCTAGCGGACCTTCAGAAAGAGAAAATATGAGGGTGTTCAGAATGGATGCAAACAACAAACTAGTGACAGTTTTCGTAAAGCTAATTTCTGCCTACATTCCTTGCTCTATGCTGTGCTTCAGAGCTGCAGCAGCCCCACCCATTAAAAACTCCCAGGTCAGAAAACGTGGTGGTTCATAATCCTGAGACGTTAACTCACGTTTCCAGCTTACTGATGCAACGTTTTTTACTTCCAGCTAAAGCAAGCACTGGCAAAATCAGCTGTCTCAGAGCAAGGTGCAGGCTGGTTGAACACTCACCTTCAGTGAGGCAGACTTCATGCCAGGGAGTGGCAAGTTCTTCACCATTTCCCTACATGCATAGTAGAAACAGCCAGCACTGCAGTTACACCTAGCTAGGCTGAATTCCTAGAAAGCCTTGGATCTCATTTTAGAATCTTTTATTGTCTAGTACTGATGTTTCATGAAGTGCAAAAGCGTTATCTTTAATCACTGTGCCAGACACACTTCAGAGGTGTTCACTGTGAAGTTATAAATTAGTAATGTTTTTTCTTCCCTAAGTATTTTTCTGGAATGTGTGACTTACAGCTAAGAAACTGTAATTTAGTTTGAAAGAGCCAGCACGATTACAGTGTCATCAAACTGTTCAGTAGTACTTCAGAAAGCAACCTCTGCTGGAATTTATGATGATGTTATTTATACTCCTAACAATTACTAGTAATTGTACACTAATATGCCACTAATATCTTAGAAAACCATACCAAATTACGGTTTTGGTAAATATTAAGTGTTACGATTTCAGCTTAGTTTGCTTTAAATTTCAGCCAAAACATATGTAAGACTGTTCCAGACTCCTTTCCTAGTGTTATTACTGGCTACAGCTCAGTAGCCGTTCTGAACAGTCTCATCCAGCCTTTGAGTCCCACATAACTACACAGAAAAGTCTCCTTGCACAAGATCAGGTGTTTCCAGAAGAGCAGAAATGGGTCAATGCATTCAAATGCTCACACTGGTAGAAAAATCCCTGTAATTTGACAAGATGCTCACCAGTACTTTCCCTTCCCAAAAGCGCATATAACCCCCAGTGTTACCATACTTACTGCTCAGACTGTGGAGGCTATGGAGCTGCCATCCCACCAGCTGGGTAGCTTTAAAGCCAAAGGAAGGGAAAAGCTAAGGGAATATGTAGCACTTGACCGCTCCCTTACAGAGGATGTGATTTTTTTCACCCAAGAGAATTGTTAAAGTGAACTAAGCTCTAGCTATGCTTCTGCGTGCATTCTGAGCTACAGAACTACTTTAAGCATCAGTTTAAATACACAATAAAGTTTATATATTGACTGAGCAACTGTTATTTACAAAAGTATTAGTAATAGCAACAACAGTGCGGGGGAAGGGGAAAAGCTGTTAAAGCTCCTGATAGTGTTGTCACATCAGCATTAAAGCAAAGAAGGAATCTAGGCTACAGACAAGAAACTGGCTTATATCTCCCAGAAGGGTGAGATCCTGAAGCAGACTGCTCATGGGGCATGGGGAGAGTGAGAGGAGGGAAACACAACAAAGCAAAGAAGCTATTACTTTTGAAATAGGCTTGGTAAATCTGGAGAACCATCTTCAGCAGAGAAAGGCCTTTCTGAGCCTGTATTCTAAATCAGACTTAAGGGATTGCTGCAATCACTTGAAGCCTACTGAGGTGTTGCCCAGTGAGACTTTAAAGGGATGTGCACACTTTTAGCAAAGGTACATGATTGTTAGGAGGATTCTGCAAATGAGGTCAGGTTTGTCTACATAAGAGTTAACAAGAAAGCTTGGCAGCTCATGGAATGAAATGAAACAACCCCCAGGTTGTGCTGTAAATCCAGTGAAACACACAGAACTGTCTACACAGCAAAGGCTGTAAACACAGGGATTGGAAAGAAAAATGGGCATCATGAAGGTAAGCCCTGTACCAATTCATCAGCCGGTTTGGTTGCTTGCTTTACGTTATAATTTGTAGTACTCTAGCTCTCAGCCTTAAGTCTTTCTGCAAACACTGCTGCAGGTGAGCAAGGTGGGAATGATGCAGCATTTGTGCTTTGATAAGACTGCTGTGGTTCAACCACTTCAGAGCCCTCAGTACTAATACAGTCTACTCGTTTTGCCTCAGATACACCAGAAATGCATTGTCTAGTGAAATTCAACAAACGTGAGTTCTGCTCTTGTGCTGCAAGACTAAGGCAAATCTAGAATAAAAGGTAGCCTGGTAGGGCAACTTCTGAAAATGTAAGGACAACGATGAAGAAAGTAATGTAACCACAAAAAGGTTATTTCTTCACTAGGAAAAAAACCCGTGAAGTGCTCTCTCATCACCAAACACACAGGTGATAGTTAATGGTCACAAGTTATGCTTCACCCTAATTTCAGCACCAGAGCAAATACTCTTTAAAAGAAATAGCTGTGTGGCTGGTGTTCTGCACTCAGAGGAAGAGCAGGTTGTGAGTGTCCCAGCACAAAGGAAAAATACTCACTGACTGCACACAGAACAGGATGGCTACGCAGGCTTGTCCTCTTCTCCACATTCCTGACATGACTCCTTGGGATCAAAGCAGATCCTGAACGCCATGGGGTTCAACATCAGACAAGCCTGCTCAGCTTGCTAGGATAGCTATTTTCTGCAGCAGGTTACCATAGCAACTTGCCCCAATTTACATAGTGAATAGCTGCACCATTTAATGTGACTCACCATGACCATATACTCCCAGTGGAAGATTTCAGCTTGTTAGCACAGGACAGATAGAACTTCTGTGTGGAGGCCAGGAGCTGAACTGCCCAGGCACAGCCATTGCAGTGACTCAAGCCCATCTTCCTGACACAAGGGTTCCCTTTCCAGACCTTACGCATCTCTCCTGCTCACAATAGTCAGATTGCATCTAGCTTGCACAAGTGGAACGTGCCTTTTTTACATGGACTTAACCTGCACAATTAAATACAAACTCAACCAAGATCTTCTTCCCATGCAGTGTTCAAAGAAACCTAAAAGCAGAAACATCCTAGTGTTTTGCATAGGGGCCTTGGGTTTGCTTCTGTCCTTAATTACTTGATTCACCCTGACAACGCAGCTGCAGAGTCTAACTTCTCAAAGCATTTCAAACATTTTGGGGGACTAAGGACAAGAAACTCAACAAATCCCTGAAATTTTTGTTAGCATTGTGCTTAGTCTTAAGAGTTACTACCGAGCTGCATGCATCAATCCCACCTTTGTAGTCTTAACTTGACCCACACACGTTTCTAAAAGCAAACTTCAGTGTATGAAGGAGCTGCTGGAGAAGGGATAATCAGTTTTGCAAATACACAAAAAAGAATCAAAGATTAGATGGAAGTTCTTCAGAAAAAAAAATCTGGGCATCCTTTTAGATAGTGACCGAAGTATGATCCACTACCGTGATACTGTAGAAGGCAAATATCATACTGGGATCCACAATCAGGAGTTAACGCTTGCAAGATACATGAAGTCGTCTCTGTTTACACAGCATAGATAAAACCCCTGCTGAAACAGGAGTTTCAGACATCATGCTCCAAGAAATACATTGACAAAAGCAGTGAGATGGAGGTCAAGAGAAATATGTACTAGAAAAGACAGATCATAGAATCACAGAATGTTAGGGGTTGGAAGGGACCTTGAAAGACCATTGAGTCCAAGCCCAGCACCAGAGCATGACATTCAAAACCAGGTGGGTTTTGAATGTCTCCAAGTTTGGTGTCATCAGCAAACTTTCCGACAGTGCCCTCTCTGCCCTCAGCCAGGTTGCTGATGAATGCATTGCTATTTAGTTGAAAGACTGAGTTCTCCATGGATTTAAGAGGCCCTTGTAAAGAGACAGGAAATAATTTTGTTTCTTAGTATTTTTGGGTTTAAACTGCAGTGAGAAAAATTAGGGTTAGATGAGGGAGGCCAGGGGAAACCTTTCTCACAGCAGTGATGAAGCCCTAGACTATAGAAAAGCTGTGCAACCGTAGGGTGTCCAACAGTGGAGACCTTAAGGAATAACAGGTAACAGTCAATAAGAGAGTCCTGTTATATTAATTAATACAGTACTGGTAAGAAAAGTGAAGATTTTTCTCCCAGTAGGATATTTTTTATTATTTTTAACTCAACTAAACATTCAAATAATCATAAATTACTTCATCATACTGTAGAGATCTAATTTTCCCTAAATAGAAAGGGAAGAAGCAAGAGTCCAAATAAAAAGTTTGAAAAGCTAACTTTCTTGAGATAGTTTATTCTATGTAGCACAAAATTAGTACTAAAATTCCCTCTTTCACATGATTTTGGATCATCTTTATCACAATGATACTTAATTCTACTGACTGCGTTGATTTATTGCCACTCAAAGCTAAATTTATTGCTCAGTCACACAACAGTGAGTAGAAATACTCTTAGTCTGAGCCCTTTTGACTCACTGTGCAGGTGAAGAGTCTTTCCTACAGCACAGATTTCAGGCTGTATTAATCAAAATAATCGGATCATTCTGGCTATGTCTTCTGCTGCTCTTACACTGGGCTTTACCAAAAAGATGTTAGGCCCCAAAAAAGCAAGCTTTAACTGGTACTAGGATACCACACCAGAGTGGAAATTATTGAGCACACACTGAAGTCAAACAGTGCTGAAGCTGAAATGTGTAAGTTCTAGAGAAGAAACTTTATGGTTAACGACTTTTTGTTTCTGAGCTAAGGAACAGTTGTAACTGTACCGAACTGCTTGGAGATGCACAAAGACACTCCAACCGATTACTTTCAAAGGAAATTATCCTTTACCTGAAATGATTTGATTTTATTTTTAATCTAAAATGTATTTTTACAGTGCTCCTGGATTCGTTGATGATGAAAAATTGCACTCTGAATGCATTTATTAGGAAAAGTAACTATGCTCAGTGTGATTTAAAAGTGTAAAGTTCCTGTTTCTACAGCCATAACCACTGCTCCTTACTTCCAAGCTCAGAAGAATTCAGGCAGTGGCCCAAGAATCATACACTCAGTATGAGCAACTGTTTGATGAATTCCAAACTGCCAGCTTGAGTTTAAAAACAAAACACAAATAAATAACCAGAGGAGACAAAACACAGGACGCAGTTGCAGAGCTGGGAAACACCGCTGGCCACCCCTGCCCCACCAGCCAATGTCATCACGGAACTCATGGAATGGATAAATACAGAATAAATAATATACTGAATAACTAAATACTGGAACTGTTTAAGGAGTAGCTTCTGCCTGAAGAAATTCAGTCTCAGAAAAGAGGAGAATATTGCCCTACCTCTATTTTTATAAAACAAAAACAAAAATCAGAAACAGGATGGTGAGTTAAGTTCTTGAAATGGAAGGAGAAGAACCTAGGATTATGAAAACTTAGCCAGAGGCTATTTAAGTAGCACATACCTTCTCCTTCTGACTCCAGGTAAGCAATTAAAAAAAAAATTATCTGTTTTACAACTCTAAGCTTCTAAAAGCTTCTGGAAAAGTAGGAGGTCCCATTCTCTGTACCGGGCATGGAAAGAATTAGCACTTCATTTAGACTTCCTTAATCTGTTCATTTCAGTTAGTAACACGCTTTCATGTAAGTGCACATGAACACACACCAAATGCAGATGGCTTTCAAAGAAAAAGGCATTTTAAAGAGCCCGCAGGAGTCCACAGCATCACTCTGCACAATGGCTTGGCTCTGCACAGGTAACACACCACCTTCTGCATTACACCTCTGGAACAAGAACACAGTTCTCTCTTCTCAACTGTCTTCTAATGAATACTTTATGTGTAGCTTGAAGATGCCTGGGCAGGAGACTATCCAGCATCCAGTTTCTTGAAAGTCTGATTCAGTAATAACTAACTCAACTAAAGACCCCATAGGACACTGACAATTATATGCAATATACACTGCAAAGTATAATACTTAACAGAATTATGCTCTCTTCTTAGTGCTGCTGAAACAATGTGCCGGGTTTTAATGCTGGGAAACAGATCTGACAGAAAGCTCTGTCTCTGAGAAGCTTTATTCCAAGAAAAGGCTGAAATAGCTGGGTCTTATTACAGACTTATTAAGATTCAAATAGTTACATGTCTTGAAACGAAGAAAAGCTTTCCAAATGGCACATTCTTCCAGAACACAGGTACAGTTCCTGGTGTATCAATAGCCCAAGGGCACAACACATTGAATGGCTTGTTAAAGATTCATGATACAAATCTATTTCCTAACACCACCACGGCATCGTGCTGTGTTCCATTACAGGAAGCAACACTTCTCAAGCTGCAAAATTTCATTTTCAACTGGAAAGAAGCATAATGAGCTTCGTCAGCTCCTTATTCTTCACACCCAGGTGTAGCTGCACGCACAACACTGCAAGCCAGGTCAGAAGGAGCAAAGCAGGTGTGCTACAGAATTCCCATGCAGTGAACGCACATCCTTCTCTTTCTTGACCAGCGACAAAGAACAAAGCATGGCCAAGCCAACAGCCTAAGCCCACAAGAACAATGAAATCACTCTTGCTCTTTGCTGAACGTGGCTGAGTGAGCACCCAGCAGATGAAATTTTTGTCTAGTACCTGATAGAAAAGCAGCCAATTGTTGAGAGGAACACCTCCATAAATCCTGTGCCTAATACCTCTGCGGAAGGCTGCGATCCCGTTACAAAAATGGTGGCAAGGTGAAACTGAAGAACCTGTTTAGAGAAGCAGAATCAGAGTACAGGTAGGCAAACTGGAAAATTATTGAATCTCAGCTTCTGAGCCACATTTCAGAAGATGGTGCAGATCAATTATACTCCACACCCTAAAACCTTCACTTCTGCTTCTGTGTGAATATCACCTACTGGAAATTTGGGTGCCTGATTATTTCTATTGATCCAGTCAAGCAGTCAGAATAAGAAAACCATCACACCTTTTGATGAACTACTGTGAAGGCTTCTGCTGTTTAAACAAACACAACTGACAAATCCACTAAACTGAACACAACTGAAAATGTGCAGCTTTACACATTCTTCTACATTAATGACTCAATGAAATAGTCTACCATAAATTATTACATCTATTTTGAATTGGTTTATCTCACTTTTTGATCAACATTTTCATCAGATATTTATACAGGAGGGAAAAAACTCGAACACAATTCTAAAGTGCTCAATCCTCTAGGGCAGTTTCATAGAATCATAGATTGCTTTAGGTTGGAAGGGATCTCAAGGATCATTCAGTTCCAACCCCCTGCCATAGGCAGGGACACCTCCCACCAGAACAGGTCACTTGAGGCCTCATCCAGCCTGGCCTTCAACACTTGCTGGGAGGGAGCAGCCACAACCTCCCTGGCAACCTGTGCCAGTGTCTCACCACCTTCACTGTAAGTTTTTTCTGCTTAAAAACTAGAAGACTTCAAAACAAACTGCAAGATTAACGGTGAGGCCATACCTTTGTCCATATTTACATTCCCACTCAGCTACCTGGGACAAATAGAAAGTGACCCAGGATGTCCTGTGAAGAGTATAGGGATGCTGTCCCATTGTGTAGGGATGGGGTCACGAAGGCCAAGGCATTGCTGAAGCTGAACTGGGCCAAGGGACATAAAGAATGATGAGAAGGGTTCTACGGGCATGCCAACCAGGAAAGGAAGGGCCAAGAAAGTTTGTCCCCACAGTGAGCAGTGCTGGCAAGCTGCTCGCAACTGACAAGCAGACTGAGATGCTCAACATTATTTTCACCTCAGTCTTCACTGGCAATCACTCTCCTCACAGGGACTCTGGGGACAAATTCCCTCTCACTGCAAAATCATGTCCATGACTACCTGAGCAACCTGAACAGACACAGGTTGTTGGGACTCGATGAGTGCACCCCAGAGTTGTGAGGGAACTGACAGACACAGGTGACAAGGCATTCCCCATGACATTTGAACACCTGGCAGTCAGGTGAAGTCCCTGGTGAAGAATAGGAAAAGGGAAACATTCCACCATTGTTAAAGAAGGAAGAAAGGAGGACCCTGGGAACTACCACCCTGTCAGCCTCACCTCTGTGCCTGGGAAGATTATGGAAAAGGACTTCTGTGAGACTTTTCTGGGGGAGCTGCAAGAGGTATGAGAGAGCTAGGCTGCAGAACATGGTGGCAGTAAAGGCATGAGCACATGGACACACCAGCACAACTAAACTAAGGCAATCATTTGCTTCCTCATGATACATGTAAAGCAACAGGACTTGAGATAAATGTAGAGCCAAAGAACTTTGCATGGGGCTGCTATGCCAAAGCAGAGTGTAGATGATCAGAACCAAGCCATAACTCTTACAGCATCATCCCAGTGCAGAGCCTGGGCTGAAGAACAGACGTGCAGCTGCACAACTGCTCCTGAAACCAGAGAGAAAGCTGCACTTGGAGGGCTCCAAAGGCTTTGGAATGACACAGGAATGAGTACAACTGCATTTACTCAAGCTCTAAGCCATCAGATCTAAGATATTTTTACCTCATGAAAATGAAGCCATTCTCAACTTTTTTTAATGTATCTCCCCACCAGCTGCCTATGCTTGAATGTATGAGGAGGCCTCCTGGGCAGAGACATCCCTTCCTAGTCGCAGAGGTACTTAGCAAAATTCTGAGTATTAAGGTTCTGCCCGTGGTGTACCAATTTTCTTGAGGAAAACAGTGTATCTGAATATTCAGCTGAGTTTATTAAATCAGTTCTCCCAGGCCATGCTCAAATCCTTTGGAGTGTTTGCTTTTCATGAACATGTGAGTGACTAACTTATTGGCACGCACACTTGTGCAAAGTTAATTTCAAAGTCCTATGCACCAGTATTTGCAAAAGGAAAGCAAAATCCACATGTTTGTGCTGGAAGGGCTCACTGCTGTGGGATTATCTGATTTACCACAAAATCCCAACCTCCAGCAGTCAATACCTATTGAACTGCTTCTGATCTCTGGAGCTCAAAATTACTTAAAAAGCTTGATTTTAAAAATCTATTAACTTTTTTTCTTTTTAAATCTGCTCATAAACAACAACTAGAAAAAGAGACTTGAGGCTTTCCAGTGCAAGGACTAGCCTCAGCTCCACCGAGCCGCAGCTTTATTCCAGTAGCCAGTTGTGCAGAATCGTGTTTGCACAGGTCTGCTGGACAGGGCTTCTTTACTATTTGCATGGGAATAGTATAAATCCAATGCTGATTCCAATGCCAGCTTTGCATGCACTTTATCCTTCTTTTCCTTCCACATCAGCCCCCTTATGACCAGGTTAATTTTTCCCCTCCAGAAGAGGGAAACAACAGGTGATAGGCATGGAAAGCACAGCTTTATTCAATTTATTGAGTGACTCATTGCTTCTCTGGTTCATTAAATTTTGCAGTAAGAAAAATCAAATTCATATACACTTTTCTTCATTCTCAAGTACAATTCCAGTTGTGTTGCTCATCTAGTTTCAATATAAAAGATGAATTAAAGCATTAATCTATGCAATCATCTTCTGAGAGGAGCAATGATAGCTCCATACAAAACTTCCCTGTATAATGCTGTAATCACAGTTTGAAGAACCTCTCATAAAATCACATTGAGCTGAGGAAGAAATAGAGCCTCAGTGGTTGTCCTTACAGAACTTTTCTATTATTTCCTGAGCTGCAGTTGCTAAACTACCTTGGAAACTGATCCTTGCTTGCATTTCCACTTCAGAAATACATTTGGGTTCTACCAGCTGTTGACGTTGTGAGGAATCATGCAAAGTAAAACTAAGAATACTGAGTTAGAGGGCTCCCAACCCAAACTGAGTCAGCTTTCATATTCCTACACAAAATGCTTCTGCTTACCACCGCAGGATTTCTGAGAAAGGGAGAAAACAACAAACTGCTTTCTTGCCCTTCTATGAGCAGTGGAGAACCTGCACTTATTTTCAGGTTTTTAAAAGATAATGAAATAGGCACATTTGAAATTACCTTGGGTGCAT
This sequence comes from Pogoniulus pusillus, assembly GCF_015220805.1. Lineage (NCBI taxonomy): Eukaryota > Metazoa > Chordata > Aves > Piciformes > Lybiidae > Pogoniulus > Pogoniulus pusillus. The sequence continues at coordinate 322,077 of NC_087282.1, read as the reverse complement.
TGTTTGGAATGGAAACATCATAGTGGATACCAAGGAGATGGGTGCTGACTGCTCACGTACGACAGCACATTGCTATTACTCTTGCTACTAGGAACATTCAGAGGAGAGCTGCGCTCTTCTCTCTTTAAAATCTGCATGGAGAGAAGCAGTAGGGAGATCCCAGCATTTGCGCTCTGCTGAAGCAAGGAGGTATACAGAGAATCTGAAAGCAACCCGGACAGCTCGTTAGAAGAATGCCTGCAGCACTCCTGTGCTGTGTGAGTGCCGCAGAAAGCAGCATGAGCAGGGGATTATTGGGTAGGCAGAAACCTCGCCCGGGGAGAACTGTACCCTGCTGTAGACTTGGAGAATGCGATGTGCAGGGCTCACAAAAAATAGACCTGAAGAAAGGAGAGTTGCCAACCTGCAGACACGAGAAAGAAAATAAGAGGTGCTCTGGGAGCCAGCACAAAACAGAGAATGAGGGGAAGATTTCTTATTCATGCGCACAAACACAGCTACATTGCACTCCCTTCACACACAACCCTTCCACTTCCCTCTGTACTGCTACCTAACAGGCAGGCAGTCTCCTGGGAAACTGCCCTCCAGGAGCTTGTAAGGGACATTATAAGTTTTCTGCCCTTTACACTTCTGTGCTTCGGGGTTTCATCTCATAATTACCAGATCTTTAGTCACAGACTGGAGGCTGCCAGTCAGAGCAAGTTATACCACTCCAGCCAGCCAGGCCAAGATGGAAAACTAAGCAGTGCTTCATTTGCAGACCTAACACAGACATCGGAGCAAAGCCAGAGCCTGTTTCCAACACAACGTGGCAGAACACAAACTGTTCTCCCAGGCTGCAGTCTTACAGCTGGTCTTTGTATTTGGACACAGTTTGTTAAGAGTTATCAGTTTGTGAGGCTTCAACAAAAAGTGACAAAAACGTCTTTCTGCTCAAAGTTCACATTTAGGAGCAGGAGCAGTTTTCAGCTGGCCACTTTGCAAATACTTCATTTGTTATGATTGAAATCTGAGTTGCTTAGGCTATTTGTTTGCCCACACGAATGTGTCTGTGACAAATTCAGTGTATTACTCATTGTGACTTCCACCCACAGCTAAGGTCAAACAGTTTATCACTGCAGGGGAAAGGGAGCGAGATGGAGACAGATAATTAGCCTTTCTCCTCTCCTGTTCTGTCCTTCCAATTTGCATCTTCTCCTTTCTTGGAACTCCCCTGCTGCTTCTCTGCCCTGGCAGAGAGAACTCACCAGGTGAGCTCTCCTGACATGGCACAGGGGAGAATCTCCAGAACTGGATGTGTTTGCACTGGGGTCGTGCCCTTGCCTTTTCACTGCTACAAGCATTTTTAAGAGATGATCATAGCAATTAAATTGGTTTTCTCATCAATATTTCCATATTTTTGCTCTGGGAAAGAAATCGTGTTTGGATTAAAAGTGAGGTTTTGTTATTTCAAAATTTGTCTAAATGAAAGAGAAAAGAAGTCAGTCGGGACAGATTTCCTCCTCCTGCATACAAAATCACTTACCAGCCAGAAGGGTGACTGCTTCTCTTTTGCCTTTGTAAGAAAGCTCCTGCCTTGAACCATTGACTTTGGGCTCACAGGTTAATCAGCACACCGCTGCTGTGTGTACAACTAGGCAAATGTTAGTTAGAGGTAGTTGCTACCTTGCCAGACAGGTATGTGCCAATAAAGTGGAGTTCAATGTCCCCTCTCCTTTCTGCATGCAGATGCGGAAAGAACTGAGAGAAGAAAGCCACCACCAGGGCTCACTAATATTGCCCAGGTAAATAGAAACTGCCTTTCCCACGCAACCAAATCTGCAGACACCAGAACCTGTAAATTAGGGTTGAACCTAAGAAAAGAGACACAAAGAGTTCAAGCCTTCATGCTCCAGCTTTTTCTCAGAGTAACTGTAACCTCCCATTAACTGAGGTTTGACTACCCATGGTCCCTCCTGGGAACCTCTGGGTCAGCAGACAGGAGAAAGGGAGGTGCCACTTGATGAAACTTCAGAGGAGCTGTGGTACAAAGCTACAGTTGATACCTATTGACATGCTGGTGTTTGGGAGCTTTGAAAAGATTAGGCCACAGATGGCCCTTGAGCCTGTGGCACCACCAATGGATGCTCTGCACAGACTCCTGCCTGCAGCGCTGTCATTCTTTATCTTAGCAAACATCAACATCTCAGCACAAAAGACAGAAAATGAGCTATTGATTTTCCAGTATTGTCTTAACCTGCAGCTTAATTGAAGGTCAGTCCATGTATTCCTGTCAAAGACAAACTTCTGCTGTTCGTTGTGGTGTCCGACACAGAAGCCTCAAGAGGAGCACAGGTACTCTTCAGGCAGTCCACAAAAAGGAATCCAGAGATTCTCACCACTTCCAAGCATTCTCTGAGGAAAACTGAGGCATGGAGAAGACAAACGGCAAAGTAAATAGATTAGATCATAGAATCACAGAATGGGCTGGGCTGGAAGGGACCTCCAGAGCTCATCCAGTCCAGTCCCCTGCAGCCAGCAGGGACATCCCCACCAGACCAGGTCACCCAGGGCCCCACCAAGCCTCACCTTGAATGTCTCCAGGGAAGGGGCCTCAACCACCTCCCTAGGCACCTGTTCCATGTGCTCCACCACACTTATAGTAAAGAACTTGTTCCTAACATCCAATCTAAACCTGCTCTTCTCAAGCTTGAACCCATTGCCTCTCGTCCTGTCCCTGCAGGCCTTTGTAAACAGCTTCTCTCTATCCTTCCTGTAGGCCCCCTTCAGGTACTGGCAGGCTGCTAATAGGTCCCCCCAGAGCCTCCTCCTCTCCACACTGAACACCTCCAGCTCCCTCAGCCTGTCCTCATAGCAGAGCTGCTTCAACCCTCTGAGCGTCTTCATGACCCTCCTCTGTATCTGCTCCACCAGATCCATGTCCTTCCTATAATGAGGGCTCCAGAACCGGACCAGTACTCCAGGCAAAGTCTCCAGAGCAAAGTGGCAGAATCCCCTCTCTGGCTTTGCTGGGTTCTGATGCAGCCCAGGAGATGATCTGCCTGCTGGGCTTGCAAGTGCACACTGTCTGCTCACGTCCAGCTTCTCAACCACCAGCATCCCCAAGTCCCTTTCCACAGGGCTGTTCTCTAACACCTCATCCCCCAGGCCTGTACTGACAGTGAGGATTGTTCCATCTTGGTGCAGGACACGGCACTTGCTCTTGTTGAACTTCATGAGGCTCACCTGGGCACACCTCTCCATCCTGTCCACATGCTAATGGTGTCCTCAACCCCACTATGTCATTGATACAAATATTAAACAGTTCTCCTTCCCCTCTACTCTGCCCTGGTGAGACTTCATCTTGAATACTGCCTTCAGTTTTGGGCTCCCCAGTTTAAGAGGGACATGGATCTGCTGGAGAGGGTCCAGTGGAAGGCTACAAGGATGGTGAGGGGACTGGAGGACTGCCTTATGAGGAGAGGCTTAAAGACTTGGGGCTGTTTAGTCTGAAGAAGACTGAGAGGGGATTTAATCAGTGTTTACAAATATCTTAGGGCTGGGGGTCAGGAGTGGGGGGACAGGTTCTGCTCACTGCTCCCTGGGGTAGGACAAGGAGCAATGGGTCTAAGTTGCAGCACAGAAGGTTCCACCGCAACACAAGGGGGAAATTCTTTACTGTAATGGTCCCAGAGCACTAGAACAGGCTCCCCAGAGAGGTTGTGGGGTCTCCTTCTCTGGAGAATTTCAAGGCCTGTCTGCATGTGTTCCTCTGTGATCTGTGTTTGATAGGATTGCCCTGTTCTGGCAGGTTGGTTAGACTCGATGATGTCCTTAGGTCCCTTCTAACCCCTAACATCTTGTGAGCCTATGAAACAGCACAGTTCCCAGCACGGACCCCTGAGGGACACTACTTGTCACTGCTCTCCATCTGGACTTGGAGCCATTGAGCACCACCCTCTGGATGCAACCATCCAGGCAATTCCTTATGCACTGAACAGTCCACCCAGCAATCCACGTCTCTCCAGTTTGGTGAGCAGGATGCTGTGGGGGACAGTGTCAAAGGCCATGCACACGTCCAGATAGTTCACATCCACAGGGTGTCTAGTATCTAATGACTTAACCAAAAGCTTAGTCAAAGCTTTTGACTTTAGCAGAAAAGGAGGGAGAGAGAAAGGGAAAAGACAGAGGAAGAGAGGGAGAGGAAGGTTCAGAAATAGATGAAAAAACAAACTAAATGCTTCTATTTCCAGGACTTTCCAGATCATTCATGAAACTTTTACTTTTTCTCTGTCATTAGCCTGTTTAAGATACTTTCTCCTCCACGTTTAAGGAATTAATTTCCCCCTATATATGTTGGTCAGTACAATCACATGCTCCTCCTGCTTCCACTAGAACGACTGAAAAGCTGGAGCCATGAGCAACAGTCAGCCTGAAACTTTCTGGTAAAACTGGGCAGTCAAAGACAACCCCTTCACTTTCTGAGAGTATAAAGGAGCTTGCTGGAGGCTGACTTGTATGATCACAGGATACTGAGCAAAACCAGTGATAAGTCACTCACACTCAATTCGGCTGGCAGAGCTTAAGGAGATCTGGCTTACCAGAACTTTTAAACATGTCTGACTTAACAGTGGACAAAGCAACTATGCTTATTTAACTGCTGTTTGCTCCAGGAGTGCACTCGAGAGCATACAAAGTTGGCAGCTACTAACTCCTATCTGAACTGTCAGCTCCTTTGCTGGGGTTTAAAACAAAACTAAGTCCAAATAAATGGATACAAGTAAACCTAACCACAGCTGTTGAGTAGCAGCTCAAAAATCTCAGTGCTCTCAAAGCCCTCCCTAAAGAAACTCAGATATCAAGTCCTCAAAGGACAAAAGCATTCATAATTTTTATAAGTGCTGACTATCTTTAGACAGCAACATTCTAGGGCCACACAGACACAAGAGAGAAAGCAGATGTTGTATTCCACAAGCAACACCTTGTTTTTCAGATCACGATTTTGGTCACACCTTTTACTTGATCCCCAGCAACCTCTGGATCTTTCCAGGCTCAGCTGACTGACCAAGACGGCACTGTATGCAACGTGATTATCACACGGATTTTGGAGCTGCAGATTTGGGTACCAAACTCCTGCTGTACCTTAGGACAGCCAGCAGATGCTGTGGAATGCCTGTTACCCAGGGAACCTGCTCCTTGGCGTGCTCGGCAAGCACCTGCAGTTGTACCCAAACCACCCAGAGCTACACCTATGGCACACATCAGGAGGCTGGGGTGTCCAGCACACAGTCTTGTGCTCAGACTGCTGCCATAAAGCAGGCACAATGATGTGAAGAGCACAAAAGCTACAGTAGCAGTATGAGATTGAAGCATTACTCACAAACAGCAAAGCCTGTGTGTTGGCCCTGGTGAGCATCCTAAATGAGTGCTAGTACAGCCCTTCATACAGCACCTTCATATACACCACACAACTTCATACTACAAGAAAACAGTTCATCTCCATTTGACATGATTTAAGTATCTTAACATTCTGCACCTCTAAATGCAAGACACAATTGCCACAAACCACTACATGAACATGAGGGAGCAAGAAAATGTTTCAAGATATTCTCTTAAGAGATGACAAATAGAACTCATCTACCAGTAAAGAATGGAAAAGGATAAGGTTCCACTTCTGTAACTCAAACAATAACAGAGAGATGCAGCTGAGGGAATGTAAAATACTGTTCTAAGATACAAACAACTCAAAGAGGTGTCTGAAGTACAAATAGGGAACAAATTAACACCACTGCAAAATGTGGTAAAATATTGTTCTGGAACAGGGAGGGTCAGGAAACTAAATCCACTAAAATGAAAAAAAAAAAAGAGAGAGAGAGCAGTATGAAGAAAAAGCCCAATTATCAAAGGCTAAGTGACAGTGACTTGATCAAACAAAACCAAAATGCTTTGGGTTTCACAAAGTTTGGAGAATATTTTATGAGCAGAAAAGAAGAAAATATCCTTATAAAAACAACCCAAACAACACAGGCAGTGGGTTTGATACTGATGATTGAAAAAAACAACTCAAAGCACAAGAAAATCAACCAAAACCAACAAGAGCAACAGAAGCATCCCCCTTGTTTGGGTACTGTGGAATTCATTGCTAATACTCAAAAGAGAAAAGAGAATCTGACTTCCCCCCGCTTCCTTTGCAAGTCTCAAATGGCTTACCAGCAGGGGAAAACTTAGCAATGGCTTAGAGAGAATGGAAGCCATTCAGAACTTCTTACATTTTGCTGTCTTGTCTCCACATAAATCTAGAGCGGATAAAGAGAGCACCTGCCTCTACTTCTGAGGAGGGTGAAACGAAGGCAGTACTTTAACTGGGACAGGCAGACCTTCGGCAGATCAGAACAGAAATCTCTTCACTTGTAGCATCTCCCAGCAGATGCATTTCTTCTGCCTGAAGGGCTATTTTTAAACTTTTGTTTGATAGTTCTGTGTAAGTCACACACAGCACGCACAGCTCTGAAAACCAAAATTGTATGTCAGTCACAGGCTTTGAACATGCTTGTCTGTCTGTGGTACCCAAGGTATCTCATCTGTTGCCTTAACAGTCAGGATTATTCATTTCTTATTGCTGTTTCTAAATGAGTTCCTGCAGAGGTGTTGTTTTAAATATTAGGCTCCAAACCCTGCTGCCAGGCAGCTGTAATAAATTCCTAGAACTCATTCATTTTTGCTCTGCTTGTCTCATCTGTTTGTTGGTGTTCTTCACGTAAAGGAGCTGATGTGACTTTCTGGCCTGTTCTTTTATGCTCATTCCAGACAAAGGAAAGGTTTCTCTTAGTTTTAGTTTAATTAATTTACTTTTAGTGTGCCACTTCAGAGAGAATTGCTCATCCAGCTGACTGGGCTAGATGATCACAGGGCTTCCCATCCAGTCTTCAGACAGAGCATTGTACAGCAACACGATCTGATTTCAGATCATGTCTCAGAAATAGTATATAAAGTACCTGATACCCACAAGACACAGCTTCGAGGGTCAAAACTGAGGCAGGGAAAAAGTCCTTTCTTTTCAAAAGCAGCTTACACTGAGCGCTGTGCCACAGAGAAAAGATAATTCCAGAGAGGAGGATACAGATAATGTCAAAACATTACAAATCAGTTTGGAGATGCTTTCATGCTTCCTAAGTGATTGTCTGTGGTCCCAGTTAGTCCTGCAGCTCTGAGAGCTGAGTCATGCTCCTTGGCGAGCCATAGCCACCATCTGTAGCCAAAGTTAACTAATGCTACAGCAACTAATCAGATCGAAAACCCCATCCCAAGCACCTGAACACCAAGTTCTACATGATGCAGTTAATGTGCAGCAACTCCTTTCACAGCAGGAATTCAATACAACTACAAATAGAATACTTCACCTCATTATATTCTCCTGATTCATACTTCTGGGATTTCTTATTGCTTTCTTTCAAAATGCATTTTTTTTTCCTCTGGTCCAAACTGTGATCTGTAATTACCACAGACAGCAGCACAAATTTGCATTGCAACAAAGTCTTCCCTGCACATCTTTCTGGCTCTGTTTATAACCCACCACCACCTGCATCTTTTGGATCTACCACAGAGTAATCCCATAGCACATATCTTTTGGCGTTATCACAATTACCAGTGCTGCTCCACTATTCAGAGAGCCCTTTTACCTTCTTTTTTAACTAAAGACAGAAGGGACACACCTCAGGTCAAGTATTGCACTACTGGGGTTTAGAAAAACTAGTTTATATATGTTTTAAGGAAGACTGAAGTTCACAGAGAACTGACTCTAAAACTAGACAACAAAACTGAGAAACTTAAAGACATAGAAACATATTTACCTTTTCAAGCAAAACAGAGTTGAGATAAAGCAGCTGTTGCCCAAGAGCATACAAACATGCTCATTCTCATCCAAAGGCTCCAGCTTAGAGCTACAAGACAGCCACATCAGAGTGCCTTCAGTAGCTAGAGAACCTGATCTGATGCAGGAACAAAGCACGCATTTGATTTTTTTTCTCTCCTTCCAAGGCTTATGAAACCATTCTGTTCCAGCACTACACAAATCCTTCTGATATGTCATGTCTTCACAGCAGGAGTCTGATTTCTTTCCTCTTAATTACTGGGAAGCTGGAAAAGGCTTGACTTCCCAAGAGAAAAAGGGCTGGAAACTCAGCCAGTCATCTCCAAGTGATCCTACATAGACAGTACACACTGCATTTCTGCAGCATGGCCAAAAGGACTGAGACGCTCTGAATTTAGAAGTTTCTATTTCCTCTTCTAGACACTGATATAAAAATCAGAGATGATATAATTTGCCCCTAGATATCTCTGAAAGGCTTTATAAATTAAAGAAATTCAAACTAACATTGTCATACACACACATATATATACACACACCTAAGTTAAGATTTTACTTTCTATTTATACAAGATAACTTTTACTTTTTACATTTAGTTTTTATTTTTACTTTTGAAATATATTCAGCTCACACTCAGGGTTTATTTTCATCACTCCTCTTTGACTTCCCTACCTCCTAACTTTTGATACAGCTTTGTATCTACCACGTATTCTTCAGTTCAAGCTTCTCGCTCAAGCTCTCCAGAGTACTTTTCCGCACAGTTGCCTGCAGCATGGACTTGGTTTTGCCTGGTTGAACTTATCAGGGGTGTTTTATAAACAAGGTAAGCACCTCAAACCACTGGAACCGAGAAAGAAATCCCAGCCTGCCAATTTTAGGGAGGGATTTCTCAAATCTTGAGCACCTGGGGCTGGCCCCACGTGAGTCTAGCCTCCTCTCACAGTGGTACCAAAAGAGAGTTCGGCAAGCTGGAGAGGGAGAATAGTGAATGTCTGGTACCTCACCACGCTTTTTTAGGACAAGAACACGTGCTAAATAGAACACTGGATGCATGAGCTGCTGCACGGAATAAAAGCAGTCCACTGCCCTTAGCTCCAAGAGCACTCAGCATGGCAGGGAGAGAGAAAGGGGGGGTGGTATTCTTTATTTGTTTATACAGACTTGCTCCTTGAAACGTTTGTTACAGAAAATACAAGAATGCTCTCATATAGGAATATACCTTAACTCCTGCTAACTTCTCTGGGGTTAGAACTTGCCATTAATAGTTTGAAAAGAAAACAACAAGCAAACAAACCAAACCCAAACAAACAAGAACAACAACCCCAAAATGTGTACTTCAAGAAGGATTAGTTGAGAATTCAGCCTTAGCTCACAAACGTCGTCTGCAGGTGATCTGGAACAAATTCACCAGTAACCCCGGAACAGTCTCTCTGTTTCTCCCGCTCACACCCTCCCCTTCTCATGTTGCACAACCACAAAACACTGCTGTGTTAGTTCAGCAGACTGTCTGCTTCAACTGTTCCTAAGGGATGTCTGTGTGTTTGGTATCTCACTTCTGTTCCCTTCATTAATGCCTGTGTCATATGAACATAGTCTGTTTCACTTCATTACCCAAGGGAAGTTCACTGTTTCTAAACTAAGATCTTCAGAAGAACTTTGGTATAAAAATCTCCTATAGATGTTGTAAACAAAAGCTTGCATTGTACATTATATCAGTTTCTCCAAAGATTATGATTTAATTACAAGTGGTTCCAGTCCTCTGTATTCCATCTCAAATAAATACGAAGCTGAAACATTACACTTGGAGCCAATGCAGTAAGAGGAGGAGACGTTTTGGTTCCCTCAGCCTACACTGTATCTCAATAGCTGACTTTCTCCTTTCGCTGTACAGGCATTACAAAGTGATCATCATCAACACTCACTTTCTGCCCGGGGCTTTCTTTTGCTGTTAATAAAGCACAAGCAGACTAAGTTCCAGCCTGTTGCAACTCATATCTTCAAGCAGTTTGCCTCATAGTTTACATAGTTCACACACTCACGCAAGATAAATCTGGTTTGGAGATAGCCAGTACCAAACTCCTCTTAGGTGGATGAGGGCAGCTCATGTGGTGTCACCTTTCTATATGCTATCGAACATGACGTCCAGAGTTCCTTTAAAGAGATAGGGTCAAGGCCACTTCTTGTCCATCATAGCCATTGGACGACATGCAGCCAGCTCACCTAAGGAGCCCATCTAAGCTGCAATGCTTCTCATGCCAGCTGTGAGGTGCTGGCAATCCCGGGGCAAAGTGCTTGAGAGTGCAGAGGAAGAATACAAATTTAACCGATGCTTAGAGGGCACCACCTTAGCATGACTTCACTGTGCATTCAGTGCACTGCAATGCACTGCTGCTCTGCTCTTGTACAGTTCATTACACAGTTCTAGTATCAAAACCTTTCTGAAATTTAGCTCTATCTTCCTCACAGGGGCACCTTTGCCACAGCATCACATATCAGGAAAACTTATCACCTGCATTCTCAGCACTTGCCTGGCACTCATCACTGAAAGACCAAGAAACCTTTTGCACATGAGTGTTACCCAAAGCACAAAACCCCCCTGAAAACGACAGAAACGGAAGAGAAGGAACTCTGTCGGTTTAGGCCGATATTGTCTGTTCAATGCCTATCAAACACGATAGCAAAATGTTTACCACACCCACTATTTAACACACTTATGAGGTGACTGGAGGAGTGCAGATAAAACACATAAAAGGAGCTCTCTATTTCAGTTACCAGACAAATTCTGAGGCCTATTTTCTGTGGGTTTGTTTTTTTGGTTTTGTTGGGGATTTTTTAGGTGGGAGAAGCTTTTTATTTAATCTTTCACCCTCATTGAGGGAAAGCCACTAATGGAAAAAATCAATTTCCCAAATGTGCTAGTCACAATTATCTGCAGCCATGAAGCTTCCTGACAGCTCTTGTGATTTAAAGCATACAAAATCTACTGACACTCTTTAGACTTTTGGCAGCCATCAGCCTCTGCTCAGCTGAGCTTGTGCACAACTGTAAAAACTGTTGGAAGCAATAGCCCTCCTTAAGAGTCAGATGGATCCCTGCCCAGGTTGCTCCCTCAGCTGATTAACTGGAAGAGAAAGCGAAGGAGGAAAAGTACATCTGTTTTTCTCCATGGAGGAGGTAGCCCTAGTCCCAGATTTTATTCACACCTACCTATATTACCTGTAAAGAGGCAAGGAAAATGTTTGGTATTGTGAGTTTTCTCTAGCACACAGTGGCACAGAGGATGTGGGTAGCTCACGCATGACAACTCCTCTTGTAGCTGTGCTATGCTGATCTGTGACGCACATTGCTTGCTCTCAGACTGACTCAAATCCCACCTTCAACTCCTGTGTTCCCTTCCAAGGTCTCCCCTGAGGCTCCATAACAACTCCTGGTATCACAGTTACTGAGGAGCAAACCTTTTTGCCTGGAAAACTAGCTGCTATTTCCTCATCCTCCAACACTGCTTAGCTCACGACACAAGGAAGCAGGAAACCACAATTCATTCCAATGCACAGAGCACACATGCTGCCTACAGCTAGCTGCAAGGCTGCCCCTACCTGGGGCAGCATACTCCCCTATCAAGCACAGGGAAGATATCCAAGGAGAGTTAGTTCTTAAGTATGTTCTTAAGCCATCAAGTGTGTTCCAAAGCATGTGGCAGACTCTAGCATCATCTGGAGTGTAAGTGAAACGCGTGGCCAGGGCTGGATCCAAACGAGTGCCTTCTGTGGGCAGTGAACAATGTCCACGATGTACCTTTGAGCATTCTTTTACCTGTCCAGAGATGAGACAGATGAACTCCCTGCTTACAGGTGAGTATTTTGCTCCAGTAATAGCACAACACAAAGGAAAATGATTTACAGGCCTTCCTAGAAGCAAAGTCAGCAGGGTCCATGCTGATGCTGGAGTTCTCCTTTTTCCACCTGCCATGCACAGAAATGATGCATTTGAAGTCAAAGAACAAAACCCAAAGACAGGGTTGAAGATACTCCTAAGACTGGAAATGTCTGTCTGAATTAATTGCTTTCTTTTAGAAACTATGCCAAATTGATTTTTTTAAATAAAGGCTTACTTTAAAGGAGGCCCTGTTATGTTCATTGAGAGTAAACTCTTACAGCAACAGCCTGAGCCTGCCTTTTGCAGTTAATTGCTGCTTGTCTCCTTGGATAGCATCATTTGCATAATTGTGATTCTTCTCAATAAAAAGGGATTATATAATCTTGGAGAAGCAAACATCATAAAATTTAAATTTACAAGAAATTAAAGGAATAAGTGTTCCATGGTAACAGTGCTATTAACTTCCACCAAAGAATAAAGTCTTTAATATTATAAAGTTAACATATTTATAGAAAATCACTCAGACTCTGCTGCTTCTCAAATGTCATGCAAAATTAAAACATCAGACCACACTTTGAAGCAACATTATGGAAATAAATATTAATGCCAACTTTAAATGTTTGCAATAAGGACATAAGGTTCTCCTGAGGTCAGTTTCACATTTCTGAATTGGAAAATTTGTAGCCCTTGTAAGTGAAAAATGAGCAATTGGATTGCAATTTTCTATAGAAGAATGAATTTCAAAGTCTATGCCACAGGGAGTTTCCCAGGCACTCCAGCAGACATGTCTGTGTAAACCATGGATGCGAAATGGACTGCAACAAGTTGCAGTGACAGTGTGGTTACAGAAGACTTTTCCCTGCCAGGATAACCAGACCATTTATCCCTTCCTTTTTCATCTATGGATTAATTAATTGTATTTGTTCTTATTGTCACTAACATTTGAAACCGCTGACAGCCCATGGCAGGCTAATCTAATTAACAAAGTGCTTTGTAAGCTGAAGAACAAAACCAAATCAGTGCAAAGGTCTGACACTGAAGAGCTACCAGCTTAAATTCTGTAACATTAAGTGTGAGTGAGTTCTAAAGAATTCTTTCATAATACATTATGGCACATTCAGTACTCTAAGAATTTAAATTAGGCCAAACATCAGCTTAAAAACCCAAAACAACCTCTTGCATCTCCTTCCCTCTTTGCTTAGTGCCATTCACTTGCTAGAAAACTCCCCTAGCCTGTGTCACCCACCTTAGTGCTCTGAGAAGAGCAATTGTGTTTGAGTTGCTTCCTCAACTGACAAACACTTTTAACCTCACAAATCCCTGCCTACCCTGCTCTGTCTTGTCTGAATTGATGTTCATAGCAAAGCAAGTAATTTTGTCACAATTCAGTGTGCCCATTGAAAAGGTATCCAAAATGATAAAAACAGTTTTATTTATTGGCTAACAGCACTGGCTGGGAATAGAGACACTGCAGAAAATCAGCCTCACAGGCTTTATATTTGCCTTTCTCGCCACAGCCAAATACACTAAATGTTCATGCTTAAAAATAGGCATCAAGGGCTAAAACCAGTAACTAAAGACTGAGAGGAGATCATTTAATCACTCATCTCACATTTTCCAAGTGCAGTAACACAAAAGCAACAGACAAGTGAACGGTAATTCCATAAGCAGCCTATCTCCAGTCCAGAACATGATATGGTTTAACAACACAGTAAGGAAACATTCCTCATCCAGACACAAATTCATACGTTAAAGAGTGACTTCAGGTAAACCAAATCCATTTAAGCTCTTGCTCCCATCGTATTGGAGCCCTAGATACAAAGCAACTTTCCTTTATGAAGTACTATTACTTTAAATCTGGTATAGGGGGCAGTAAAGGGGGAACAACTAAGTGAACAAATACTGCAGCCAGGCAACCACAACCCCACATTATCTGGTGAAGTAGAGCATCCTCTCTGTCATTACCTGGTGCAATCTGTGACAGTGCTGGAAATAAACCAGCAAAGGCAGGTGGATCTGCTTGTTCACAGAGCTGGAAGGACAAGAAGTGGAAGGGTTTCTTCCAGAAGTGAGAGGAGACCATAAGCACTGAGCTAAAGTTATACCTGCATGTACAGTTGTGTCTGACAGGAATGGCTGCAGCTTTCTCAGCAACAGGACAGTGAAGTAAACACTGTGCCAATGCCCCTGGCGGCCAACACTCAAGAAGAACCCAGGTGTTCCAGGCTTATCTAGCTTTTCTCTACCAGACAGAGATCTTCTGGACAGACTGCCTTCCTTTTGGGCACAGGTGGTTGAATGCAAATAGCTATGACAGCTTGTCAGCATTTTGGGGACTGCTGCTTTCTGACTGTCCTTTCTGGCTGGACTGACTTTGCCCCTTGCCAAGTACTGATCTGTACCTCAAATAACCCTGACAAACATGCTTTGGGTGCACCAATGTGCTGCCAAGTTGTGCATCTCTCTCTGCACTGCCTAATTCAGACCAGGAGCACAGGAACGTTAAATGACACACACATAACCATGTCTTCAAAAGATGTCTGTCAAAGGACTTAAGCAAGGCACTGTCAGAAACTAGTGCTGCACTACAGTACCATGATACAGAATTAGAGAACTGTGTGGGTTGGAAAAGCCCTCCAAGATCACCCTGGCCAACCATCGACCCAACACACCATGGCCACTAAACCACATCCCGAAGTGCCATGCCCACACACTTCTTGAACACCTCCAGAGATGGGGATTCCACTACCTCCATGGGCAGCTTGTTCCAATCCCTGACCACTCTTGCAGCAAAGAATTTTTTCCTAATAGTCGACCTAACCCTCCTGTGGCACAATTTCAGGACGTTTCCTCTTGTTCTACCACCCGATACAAAGGAGAAGAGACCAACCCCCACCTCACTGCAATATCCTTTCAAAGAGTTGCAGAGAGCAATGAGGTCTCCCCTGAGCCCCTTCTCCAGACTAAAACACCCCCAGGTCCCTCAGCTACTCCCATAGACAAATATATAATACAATACCATGCATTTCTGAGGATTTCTTTAAATACGTCAGGGAAACAGTGGAACAAGACAACCACTGCTTGTTTTGGTTGAGAAAAGACAGCACTCCTCTTACAAGGTAACAGTTGCACAACCTGTAGCAAGAAGAAGCCTTCTAGGTCCCTTCTCCCAGCATGAGCTAATGTGACAAATTTAGTGCGTTATCTGAAAACCACCAGACCCACCAGCCAAGAAAAACAGTAGCAAAGGGCTGCAGCAGGAAGAGAGGGAGGGGAAAACAAAGAGAGCAGAGCAGCTCCACATACACAAATTTACTGTGAAAGTTGGCAGTTATGTTTCTGCTGATACAGCCCTCAGTGCTGACATAATGCTTGCTATCAGAGTACAACCCGTGAACAAAAATATTCATGTCAGAAATGCAGAAAAAGCCATCTTGGCTCGTGAAATAAGGCTCTGATTTCTCTTAGCTGAAACAGAAATGCAGGTTTTAGAAGATCCACCAGAACAGACCCAGTTTTACACACACTCAGAAGCAGTATGCCTGTCTGAGGAGGTACAATTGACCCTTCTTGTGCTTATTTTTGATTTAAATATTTCGTGTGGAGAAATTCTGATTCTGCTTTACCAAAGCTTACAGCTTAACTCACATCCTGAAGTCTAAGGAAGTTGTCACATTAAAGGAACCATCTTGTTTCAGCTTCAAATAACTGTTTAGTGCACATTCAGCCCCAAGTGGCTTCAGCAATCATGCATTTCCCTGTGTGCTACCATACAGCACACACCACTATGGACCACCCACACCATGAAGGACATGTCAAGGAATGAGTCCAACCACATAGCTCCTGGAAGAATAGCTGAATAACCAGTATAAAAAATGTTCTAACCCTGAGCATATTAAAGTTCTGTTATTGCACCCTCAAGAACACAAAACATCTGCTTCCACTTACAAGAAAATAATTAGGAGAAAGAGAAAAACAATAAAAACCACCAAACCAACCATATCAACCAAGCCTAAAAACAAACCAACCAATAGCCACCCCCAAGCCCCTACATCTGAAGAGTCAAACATCCCCAGCCTGTCGCTGTGCTCCAGTCCAGATTCACAAGCTTATGCAAAGATGAAGTGTACTTTACAGCCAGTGTGTGATGCTCAGCCTGGATTAAACAGCTATTAAGAGACAGAATCAATGCAGAGCATTCAAATGCACAAGCAGCTGATGTTTCCATGCAGTCCCTGCAGCCTGCAGTCAGCTGTTCATCCTCGCAGCTCCTAACAAATCTAGGTTATTGCTGCCACCAACAGGAAGCTCTTGAGGGTACCTGATCTTCATACTTCTCAGAACTGGCTTTTCTGTATGCTTGCGTTCGGGTGTAAGGCTGCTTCTGATCAAATTCACAGTCAACACTGAAAAACTGCACAGCAAATAATTCCATTATCCCCACCCTGACACCCCTGAGAAAATAAACGCAGTCTGTAGGATGGACGAAGGGTTCAGTCGGGGAACAGCAAAAGCAGTGATGATGCTCTCTGAATTTGCTGCCATGGCAATGCAGGGTACACCCAGGTAACTCAGCAGTGAGACAACTGTGCTCAGTACCATTGAGAAGAAAGTGAAGCTGGGATGGAAAGTGCTGCTGCTGTGGGTAGGGGGCTCTCCTCTTCACCAAAGGTGCACTAGCTTAGCCTGAACGGGGTGCAGGGAAGAAAAGCAGAGGGAACCGTCTGTGGCATTTGACACCATCTGCCACAACAAGCTCCTAGCAAAGCTGGCAGCTCGTGGCTGAGATTCACTCTGGTATGGGTCAAGAACTGGCTGGAGGGCTGGGCCCAGAGAGTGGTGGTGAATGGTGCCACATCCAGTTGGCAGCTGTCACTAGTGGTGTGCCCCAGGGATCAGTGCTGGGCCCAGACCTGTTCAGTGTCTTTATTGATGATCTGGACAAGGGGATTGAGTCCAGCATCAGTAAGTTTGCAGATGACACCAAGCTAGGAGCAGGTGTGGAGCTGTTGGAGGGTAGGAGAGCCCTGCAGAGGGACCTTGCCAGGCTGGATGGGTGGGTAGAGGCCAATGGGATGAGACTGAACAAGTCCAAGTGAAGGGTTCTACACTTTGGCCACAACAACCCCAAGAAGCACTACAGGCTGGGGACAGAGTGGCTGAGAGCAGCCAGGCAGAGAGGGACCTGGGGGTGGTGGTAGATAATAACTGAACATGAGCCAGCAGTGTGCCCAGGTGGCCAAGAGAGCCAATGGCATCCTGGGCTGGATCAGGAGCAGTGTGGCCAGTAGGACAAGAGAGGTTATTCTTCCCCTGTACTCAGCACTGGTCAGGCCATACCTTGAGTGCTGTGTCCAGTTCTGGGCCTCTCAATTCAAGAGAGATGTTGAGGTGCTGGAAGGTGTCCAGAGCAGGACAGCAAGGCTGTGACGGGCCTGGAGCACAGCCCTGTGAGGAGAGGCTGAGGGAGCTGGGGGTGTGCAGCCTGCAGCAGAGGAGGCTCAGGGCAGAGCTCATTGCTGTCTACAATTACTTGAAGGAGGCTGTAGCCAGGTGGGGTTGGGCTCTTCTCCCAGGCAACCACCAACAGAACAAGGGGACACAGTCTCAAGTTGTGCCAGGGGAGGTCTAGGCTGGATGTTAGGAAGAAGCTGTTGGCAGAGAGAGTGCTTGGCATTGGAATGGGCTGCCCAGGGAGGTGGTGGAGTTGTTGTCCCTGGAGGTGTTGAAGAAAAGTCTGGATGAGGCACTTAGTGCCATGATCTGGTTGATTGGCTAGGGCTGGGTGATAGGTTGGACCAGATGAGCTTGGAGGTCTCTTCCAACCTGATTGATCCTATGAATCTATCTAAATTTTGTCCAACTAACCTGCAACGCCAAGACTGAGCTGTAGTGGATGATCCTCTGCTGGTTTTCTTCCCTGCAAATGCTGCCTGCTGAAGAGCTTTAAAGAATTTCTCTTTTAAAAAAGGAGACTTACAACATCTTGTAGATGCTTGAGATTACAACATCTACAAGCTAGACACAGAAGCAAGAGATGTGTGCATTCAACTACACTGGACAAAGTGAGGGAGATGCAGGCAAGGGACAGGAAAAAAAATTTCCATCAGCACCCAAAATCCTGACAAGGAATGTCATGCTCTACCTGCAAGAATACATTCAATAGGTATGATTGGTGTCTGGATCACTTGGTTCACTCTTGCTGTCTCTGGAAAGTCAAACATGCAGAGGTCCAATGCAAAGCAGCTCTCCTTGCTGAGCTGATGGCTAAAGATGCTGGAGGACTTCGAAGCTGCAGAGACTGCATGCAGAGGCCTATTCAGTACACTGCTCCAGTTGCACCCTGCCGGAGTCCAGCACTGCTGCTGAGGGAGGTAATCACAGGCTCACAGGATGTTAGGGGTTGGAAGGGACCCAAGGACATCATCGAGTCCAACCCCCCTGCCCGAGCAGGACAATCCTATCTAACAGAGATCACAGAGGAACACATGCAGACAGGCCTGGAAAGTCTCCAGAGAAGGAGACCTCACAACCTCTCTGGGCAGCCTGTGCCAGTGCTCTGGGACCCTTACAGGAAAGACGTTCCCCTTGTGTCAAGGCAGAACCTCTTCTACTGCAACTTACACCCACTGCTCCTTGTCCTAGCCCAGGGAGCAGTGAGCAGAGCCTGTCTCCCCTCTCCTGGGCAGCCTTCAGATACTGATAAACATTTATCAAATCCCCTCTAAATCTTTTCTTCCTCAGACTATGCAGCCCCAGGTCCCTCAGCCTCTCCTCATCAGCCATGCCCTCCAGTCCTCTCATCATCCTCACAGCCCTCTGCTGGACCCTCTCCAGCAGATCCCTGTCCCTCTGGAACTTGGGAGCCCAAAACTGAACAGAGTATACAAGATGAGGTCTCAGCAGGGTAGAGTAGAGGGGCAGGAGACCCTCCCTTGACCTGCAGGACACACTCTTCCTAATACACCCCAGGATCCCATTGGCCTTCTTGTCCACAAGGGCACATTGCTGTGCCATGGTTAATTTGCTAGCCACCAGGACCCCCGGGTCCCTCTCCACAGGGCTGCTCTCCAGCAGATCACCTCCCAGCCTGCACTGGTGCAGTTGGTTTTCCCTCCCCAGGTGCAGGAACTCTACACTTGTCCTTGTTGAACTTCATCTGGTTCCTCTGTGCCCAGATCTCAGTCTGTCCAGGTCTCGCTGGATGGCCACACAGCCTGCAGCTGTATCAGCCAACAGAACAGGATTCCTCTCCACCCTGTCCACATAATGTGCTTAAAGATTATCTTTCTATTCCTAAGATACAAAGCAAGCAGGCAGACACTACAAAATCACTACAACAGCGCAGGCACTGTGCTGGGTCGGTTGAAGGCTTTCCCAACGCCTGCTTTCAGCCAGCCCTGAAACCCTTCAGCTTGATTAGCTTATGCTGGCACCTATCGGTGGCAAACAGCATTTGCATGCTTCACGATCAAGCACCGCTTGCTCTTGAATCGGGAACTAAAATGCTGGTTAATTATTGTCTGCGCCTTTCCCACGTCATTAGGAAAGCATTTGCCATTGTTTTAATTTTCCTACAGTAATTTGGTACTGAGGATAACAAGGGGGAAACCTTTTCCACTTCATATCAGTTCACTTCTCTCCTTTATTTTCTCAAATGAAGTGCCTTAAGAATCTTCTTGACTGATTTATACTTGTACTCAGAACATGTGCAGAGCATGCTCCATCAGTGTGACGGGACAGCAATCAACAGCAACAAAAGAGGCTGTAAATGGGAGCACAGCAAGCACATCGCTAAAGAAGAGATAATTGACAATTATGCTTTGGATGCTGATTAGCCAGAATACTTTGGCTATGAAGAATAAACACAGACGGAAGTAATATACATTACTAAAATTAATGAAACTGTCATTATGAAAACTATTCCTGAATGTGAGTCACTTGGAAATATGTTTCCAGCTCCTACCCCTGCCCCCCCCCCCCCCCCCCCCGCCTTGATTATGGATCCGATTATTTATTCAGAAGGGTGCAAACTCAGCTCGCCACTGGTAAGTCATTTAGCAGGTCATACCAGGGAACTGAAGAGATTTCAAGGTTCTCTGCAGCTGTGCTCTGAATGCACATCTGTCTGTTCTGAAAGGATATCAGCATCCCTCCCAAACCTGTGTTCTCATTTGGAGAAACTCTTTTTTCCCCCTAGAGGCCTAATATTTGAGACTATAAGAAACCATTTAACTACTGAATCCTAATACTTCTCAGTTTTGTAATGGCTGTTTCCTATCATTCTTAAAGATTTTCATTTTTTTCCTGATAGAAACTCAAATTTCAGCTGCCATAAAGGTCACTACCCAGTATTTCAATGGCTTAATTTTAAGTTTCTTGTGCCATTTTGCATGCCTGTAAGTCGCCTCGAGCTGCTGCTCCAGCAGAACGCTCACGTTCCGTCTGTCCTGCCTTAGACCTGCTAGCCCCACAAAGCTCTTGAATGTCTGTAACATCAAACAAAAGGCTTTAGATGTTGATGATCAGGCAACCAAAATTTTCACTCAATGTCTGGCAGATTCACAAACACAGTTGCTTCTGCTGTAGACTAGCACTTTGTCAGCCATGTAAGTGATATGACCAAAGGAACTGATGCCAAACCCCACAGTTTCCTGTAACTGCTCAGTTATTTCTCCTCTCCTGTTGTCTGTTCTTCAGAGGGACTGTTCAGCCAGTCCAATTAATCCAATCAAATGGCTGCTTTGCAAATTCCAAGCCAACAGTGTATTTGTATAGTGGATTTAGCTAGTTCTCAGGTGCTGATTCTGCCCATTACCCACGGGCTAGACCAAGACACACAGCAAAGCCAAAAGGAGGCAAAAATCTGAAATCCATGAAATGTTTTTATTGAACAGTGCTGGCCACTCTAGCAATAAAAAAGAAAGAGCAGGGAAGGAGCACAGTGTCTACTAGACACTTTGACCATATCTTCTTGCACTTCGAGCTCTCTAAAGATGCCCTAAGCACACATCTTTATGGTATTGTGGTTGTGATTTCATTTCACATCATAAGCTGCTATCAACACAGCCTTGTCATTGCAATTTGTCACACACAGCAGCGTGAGCATTCTCTATCTCACTGAAATTTTTATCTCACCAGTCACAATCACAGAGTGCTAGTTTAAAGCAGAGCTCTCAGACATTATGAGAAGATGAAATCACAAAAGATAACATTAATAGACACTGCCACCACCACAGAGACAAATACTGTAGCATTTCTGGAGCTTAGAAAATCAAAGCTAATACAGTCTAATAGCCAAGCTTTCACATCCCTGCATTCGTTCGAGTGAGAAGGAAACCCACTTATAACGCTCCTGAAATGTCCATGAAACTCACCCAGTGCTCTTTTGCACAGTACGGAATTTGCTCCTCCTACCCCAGCCTTTAACAAAACCCCAAACCTGCCTTCTTCCCCCTTTTCTCCTGACAGTGGCCAGCTCCTAGGAGAAGCTCTGTTAGCTTTGTTCACTCTAACGCTTTTCCCCCTCTATGCAGATGTGCTCTGATCACGCCCTGCTGCACAAAGCCTTAAGGCAAGTAACTCGCTCAAGCTATGGGGAGGTGTTTATTCTCAGCTGTGACCTATGGACAGTTCTCAAGAAAAAGCCCTTCTGTGTTTTGTGGCTGTAAAATTCCTGCCATACTTTAGCATGCACACAGTTGACCATTCACTTGTGAATGACTCTCTTTCCAGGGATCTACAGTTATCTTTAGAACTACTAAATGAGATTGGTTTTGCACTTGGATCTCCATGCCACCTGAAGCATTTTATCGAGGCTCACTGAACTACAATCGGTGATCCCACCTGTGCCATTAAGCATGCCTCAATTACAAGTTTGTGGTTTCTTCTGGTTGCAAGTTAAGAGGCAGCTAGCTCTGTTAGTGTGGTATCTTCTGATGGTGGCCATGCACAGGAAAGGACTAAACATTCAGCATCCACTTCTCTTAGTCCCCAGTTATCCTTATGGAATTGGCTGAAGCATCAATACAAGTTTTTCCAGAAACTATTTTACAAAGAGTTAGCACCCAAAAACATACTAAAATAAATCCTTGCTTTGCATAAACTTGCCAGGATATGTCACTGAAGACAGAGTACATGCAACTGCTAAGTGCTGCTGAACCTGATACCAATCATCAACAGTTTGAGTTGTCTTGTTTTTATTGGTATTCTACCAACATCCTCTTTGTTCCAAATCCCTTTATTAAAAACTGTTTGAGAGATATTTCACCCCAGTTAAAGTCAGGCAGCTTACTCTCCAAACAATAATGTTTAGAAACAGCATACAGTTTGGTTTTCTCTGTTCTGTCTTGTTTGTTGTTGTTTTAACTTTGTCTATAGACAGTAAGAATACATCCAAAAATATATCCTTGAGAAAAAGCATCTCTGTTTGAAACAAAACCTAAGTTGCCCTTCTGTGAAAACCCCTACAGATACAGCTGCAGATCGTTAAGAGCTCCTAGGACAGAACAACAATCACCATCAACAAACAGCCTAAAATATTCTGCCTGGGCATTATTGTATCTGTGTTTGTTCTGCACAACACTAAAATAACACAGACAGGAAGCCATTCTGCCCATATTCAGCTGAGACACACTTAACTATGTCAAGAAAAAGGCTTCAGATTTCCCTGCCTCAAGTGGATGCCCTCTGTCCTCATCCAGCAGCAAGAACAGCCAGCACTGCAAGCAGAACTTGGCAATCACAAAGTGTGTTCATTTGTTCCCATGAACAACAGTTCAAAGGATACCTACCTGTGCTGACACTTCATGAAGTGCTGCACAAAACCAGCAGCTTTGCACACTGCCACTTGGTTTGCCAGAGTCTTCCTGTTAAGGCATCCTTAGCAAAGAGGTTGAATTAGTAGCAGATCTTCTGAAGGTTTGGAACTTTTTTTTGCTCCCATGACATTTTGGATGTTATGTAGGTGGATTTATTCCACCTTTTGCTTTATCATTCTTTGTACTGTATAAACCTTATGCTTATCTAAGGATGTGCAACCCTGAACTTTACTAAGAAAAGTATTTGAATGACTCAGGAAGAACTTCTGGGGCCTGATGTTGGAGTTTGCTTTCTCTACAGAAGGCTCAAAGGAAGTGTTCCAATAAAAACATGTTTAATTAAAAGTCAAAAAAAAAAGAACATAAAATCACCAAAGTCACTACATGTCACCTGAAACACCCAAGTCAAACTATTAGTATCTAATGCATACAATTCCATTATTACAATTTCTGGTTTTCCCAGAATGTTCACTAATCCTCAAAAGTATAATGGATCTCTAAACAGAGTGATTTGTCATATGGGCCCTGTCTCTTTCTATCCAAATAAAAACCTGACTTCTGGGGTTCAAAAACTGTCTTTCCAGTGGATGAACAAACATATTCCATTCTCTCTATGCAATTTCAGTTTTGACCTCATGAAATCCATAAACTGACAATGAAACAGCAAGCTGCAAAAAGCAAAAGAGGCGATGTGTCCTTCACACAGAACACATAGCAGAATTCACAGATGAGACAGGCTGCTGAAAGACTGAACAAGGAAGGTACCAACATCTGATGATACAAATAGGCACACGCAAGCATGACAAGTTTATACCTTGTGAAACCATTCATGGAGAGAACACAGTAAGAAATACAAAATTCTCTTTGTATTCCAAGCACAAGCACACTTAATCTATAAATAATCACAGGCTGTGCCTCACAACCTGCTAAAGCTACACTATGAAGAGAGACAGCAAGTTAAACTCTGCTCTGAGCTATACCAGTAGCATGGAAGCAGCAAGTGCCAGCAAGCCTGCTTTTGTTAACAGTAGTCATCCTTTCAAAGAGAGGTAAAAAGACAAGATGGATCCCAGAAGCAGTTCTGCAGATGGCAGGTTCCAGCAATCATGGTCACATTTCATCACTTAGTGCAAGGACAGGAGTCAGGGTCACTGGGGAATGCACAAGGAAGGTGCCAATGAATACTTGCTTCATTGCAGCACAATATTCCCCAGTCAGGAACAGAATCTGAGCTTTGACCCATCTGTCTCACAAGCCATTAAGGCTAATGCTAAAAATAAGATGGCGAAAGGATCCTCAGCAAACTTAAAACTCCTGGCATCTGACAGTCATCATTGACATTTAAGAGCATATGTTGAGAGCTTCACATTACCTGCTCCCTCACTCCGGAATCAGCTCTTTCATTTAGTTAATTGGAGATTTTTGATGGGCTAGCAAATTTTCCTATAACTGTGGGAGAACCTGCCAGCACTGTAAATCCTGCCACACCAGTGCCTTGAGGTTGTCCTCTAAACGCGACAAGATGTCATGCAAACAGCCTTTCCCCTAAGCCTTAGAACTATGCTCAGACATGTCACATTTAAGTGTGCAGGGTCTTCTCTGCAGATTGTACAGGACAGTAAATTTCTCCTGCACCTGAAGCTGGACACGAGCACCTTTTAACAGGGCCGGGGCCTGTGACAATAAGGTGGTCCCCAGAGCACCACGACAGGCTCATCAGATGTGAAGTTATTGAAATTGCAGTTCTGCCTTAAGCTTTGTCCATTCTGCCTTTAGGAATCTGCCAAAAATGGATGGCTTCTCTTTCCAGCCATTCCTGCTCTTGTGCTACATCTCAGTGCCAGTAACTGTGCAGTGCAGCCGAGGACCTCGCTGTGCAGGAGGGACACCAGCTCACCCGTGGGAACCAACGGAGAGCTCAGATTTTCTCATGGCATGGCTTCATTGTCACAAACTTCCTTTGTTTTCAAGGACAGAAACTTGATCCTGCACCTTCTCATATCAATGGCTATATTGGTGTTAGCACTTGTAAAAATCTTTAGTTTCCTAAAAATCTGCTGAGAAACTAAACTTTGATAACTATGTATATTTTTATGAAGAACCTTCCCATTCTCTCATGCACTACAGGAAATGGCTTCACCTTCTTAATGCTTTTTCTGAGAATGACTAAAACTGAATCAGTGAAACAATGAACAGCATTTTTTCTTTCCAATTTATCTACTTATTAATTTCCTATTATTAAGGACACTACAGTTTTAAAATCCTCCCTTACCCTAAAAAATATGGCAGTTGAATAGTTTGCAGTCAATTCCATGAACAACTCAAACCTTCACTTTCAGATGTGACTAAAACCCAAGCCTGACTCATTGAACAAAATCTTCCAGCACAACTCGCACACCATGCTAGCAGGCAGATAAATCCCACAAGAGGCCAGGGCAACAAGAGACCTCAATATACTTTCAAAATCCACAGTGTTAATGGTCAAGAGTTAATGGCAGCTGTAAAATACTGAGCAAAATCTTGCACCCTTTAGATCGTCTTGCTGGTAATAAAACCTGCAAAAGTATCCTAGAGGATGATCTCCCAGTTCCTTAATCCAGAAAGATCAAAGGTTGTGCTCTTACAGCTCTTTAAAGTCCTCAAAAACTTGTTAACAGAGTTGCAGAATGCAAATGGCTCTGTAGGCAATGGGAAACAATCCGGAACATCAAATAAATGCAAGTACTTTACTGCATTCTGGTTTTACTTCTATTTTATTTGTTGCCATTTTAAGAGGTAGTATAATCCAGACTTCAAATTTATAAGTACAGAGCTCTAGATTAAAGACCTCTGAAGCACCTTACCCCACCAGTGAGTACCTCACACCAGAGTCCTCTATCCGACATGGAATTTTAACACTCAAAAAGTTAAACACAGGGCTATTGCTGCAGCAAATGGGCACTATACACACTTAGGCAGGCAAGAAGGAGTGAGGCGAAGGAAAGCTGAAGATGAGATAAAGTAAAGCAGTCATAAACAAAGCACACTGAGCTCAAAGCCAGAGCTAAGACCTAGCAGAGCAGCCAGGACTAGCCAGACTCAGCAGTAAGGCAGGCAAAGCACCGTAAGATTGACCCTCAGGAGCCTGTCCCTCAGCGTGGGGAAACAGCAGTACCTTGAGGACCCTCCTTCCTTCACATGTGTTTTACATCCAGCTGACTGCAAACTAGGCAGTGCAAGAATCAAACCAAGTCCGTGGCCCAGCTAGAAAGAGGTAACAGAAGGAGGAAATGTGCTTTCCTCAGAGCTGTGTGCTCCACTGTGAAGTGGCAGCACACAAAAACTTCTGGGTCTTGAATTCTCTTTTTACTTTAGTTCAAAGGAGTTGTGGCTCAATAAATAGTTTATGTACTCGTCTATGGATATAAATTATGGTACATTGGATGTATTGTAATCAAGACTGAGGAGCAGCTAAAGGTGTTAATCCATTTATTAGATTTCATTTAGAGTCTCTGTTTCCAAAAGCTTATCTTCATGTTTACTTTTATGTGACTATACCTGCTGAACTCATGGGAACAGCAGGAACAGAGTGGAGTGAATCTGCAGAACTTTGCGATGCTCAAATGATTACTTGGATTAGAGAGCTTCAATGAAGTGAATATGATAATTTACTACACGTGAAATACTGCTCATGCAAGCATTAATATTTGTGACTTTATTGACTATGGAGAAATTAAAGCAAACAAACTCCAATATTATTTTTCACTTCAAATCATTACATTTCTGTTGCACACAATGTGCAATTTCTTGATTTTCATTGTTACTTCCATATGAAGCTGTCATATTACTAAAGGCTGCAAGTATAGTTTAATCTCTTAGTCATTTGGTAATGCTCAGATTTAATCACCTTTTCCCTCATTTAGGATACTTGATTGGCTCATGAATTTAATAGGAATGTTTACTAAGCGTATCTGTGAAAAACAAGGGTTCTCATTATGGGAAACTGGCCAAGCTTTGACACTGACAGCTGGTATCTGCTCAGGTCACCAGAGGTTCTGGACCAACACTGATTGAGGATAGTTGGTACAGGCAAAGTTGTTATTGTGACCTTGATTCAACTGTTTATTGTTCTGTTCTTTGGGTTTCTCCCTAGGCCTGAATTGCAACACAGAAATATTTGAGTAATACAGAGGAATGACCTAGTTTCAAAGGTGAAAGCAGCTAACTAGGGCACTACAGAGCTCAGGACACCCATCTTTTTTTGCCACATTACTTCCAAAACTTAGCTTCAAAGTCTCATATAAGGCCTGGAACGTTTATTTTCACAAAAGGACAAACTGTCAACAGAGTACAACCACATTATGCTCATTTCATTACGCTGGCTTCCAAACAGACCTTCAGTAGGTGAAAGATGCAAGGCAGCACTGAAGTGCTCAACATCCCCAGCTTACCAAGTAGAACTCTGTATTATGCTGTTCTTTGTACGCAACCATTTCTTGAGTCTTAAAGGGCAGAAAGGTTAAAGAGCGTGAGGAAAGGTCAAGCCAGATAAGTAAAAGTCCATATTTCATAGAACTACTGTTTCACTTATCACCTCCCTTGAGACTTGACAGGCATACTAGTGATTAGGTTATCACCTTCAAATAGATTTATAGGCTCCAGGGAATTTTTATCCAACTTACCCTTGGGGATGTCTTGATATAATGTCTATGTGTTGGCATTTGGGATTTTAAAGGTCTCAGGAAATAATGAAGAAAGACATAAGGAGCAAATATCTTTGGCTTCACTAAACATTCTGGAAGCAAATACTTAAGACCATTTTATGCATGCCTGTTTGCATTGCGTGTTGCTTTGAACGCAGACTGTTCCTGTTCAAAGATGGGTTTTCCACTTTGGCTAACTTTGGTGTTTGCCTTTTGTCATCAGTGGTCTTGTTTGATGCAATATTAATTAACTTCAAGGGATTCTTTCACATTAATTGGACAGGTGAGCACTGAAGCAAACACAGCAATGGATCTAAGCTTTTCATATGCAGGCCCAAGTGTGCACACTCTCTTACAACGTAGCCAGCGAGAATTTCAATAGAGGTTTGCACAAGCTTGTACACTTTGTTAGAACCAAGCACAGCTGAAGCACTGCCTTGCAACTACACATCACAAAGCCAAGGATTTGCCCAGCAGCTGATTTCACAAGATATTTTCTGTCTGCTATCAACAGAGCAAGTTCTTACAAAGGGTGGTGCTGCCATGTTAACCTCCAAAGCCATTCCCATCTCTACCAGCACCAGATACCAGTTTATGCAAAATAAAAATCGTACTTGCTGCTAGAGGCAGCAGCTAGAAGTGACGAGATCCACAGACAGCTGCCTGCACAGCAGTAAGCCTCTGGCTGAGCTGTGAACTGCTCTTTCAAGGTTCTGGATCCCACTGACATTTTTGGGTAAAACCAGCCAACAGCTGCATGAAAGGGCTAGCGGAGTACCTGGGCACCACTGCCTCACTTCTCCAGCAAAGAGTTCACTGCTGTCTGGGGGCCAGTCACTCTACTAAGAAATCTCTCAGATTAAACTTGATTTTAATTTTTCAGTTTCATTGGCCTGTGTACAATGCCCATGTACCATGTCTGTGCTCAATGCCCACATACCATGTCTATGTTCAATGTCCATGTACCGTGCCTGTCTATGACACCCATGTACCACGTCTATGTACCACGCTGTGTATAATGCCCATGTACCATGCCTGTATATGATGCCTGTGTACTATGCCTGTGTACCTCGCCTGTGTACCATGCCATGTACCAGGCCCAGGTACCATGCCTGTGCACAATGCCTGCGTACCGTGCCCATGCCAATGTTGCAATGCCTGTACACAAAAATGGATGAGATCCTTCTGCACTTTGTTGTTAACACCCATCAAATATTCATGTGGTTTGCACTGTGCAGCAACTGCTCAGAAGCAGGAGAAGAATATCTCCCTGCAGGAATAAGCTTACTCAACCTGTTTCCTCAGGTCCCTACCTGTTTGTAGGCAAGGGAGGGAGAGGGGGGAGAACTGTCACTGCTCCTTTCACCCAGTTGAGAAAAAAACATTGACCGTCAGCTAGTTTCTGACAATTGGCTGTTATTAAACTCCAGCTCACTAGGGCCAGCTGTGCCTAATTTGAGTCACTGGTGCAAAAATAACCAGTCAGCAGGAATTGAGGCAATTATGGGCAATTCTGCTGTAGAGCAGCCCTGCATCAGAATCCCAGGATTAACTTTAGCCTGGCACTCCAAGGTGACTGAATGAAGAACACAAGGCTTTGCTATAATCATCAGTGGCTGAAATGAGATTCTCTACAGGCTGATTTTTGAGGTCTGAAACTTGTATTTTAATTTTTTACAGGCAGATTGTTGAAGTTCTTGGAGTGCTTGAAGATGTGTAATGGTACCTACAAACCTGTTTTACTGTTAAATGTCCAGCCCTCCTGCCCATGTATTAGCCTATAATAATTTAGTAACCTAATCAATCTCTAAATACGTTTACCAGTTTCTAGCCCTTGACATCTATCTGCTTTGCTATATTGCAAAACAATACCTTCAATCTTCTATTTAAAAAAACCCTCTTCAAATACTTCTTTCTTCCTATCAAAAACCAGACAAGGCTATCTCTGCAAACAGTGCTACGAAATGCATACAACAACCAAACTGAGATAGAAGGACTCTTCTAAGCAGTCAGACTTAAGCTCTCTGTGTAACAAAAGATTAAGTGGAAGTAAAATTTTAAGTAACAATGTCATTTTGACAAAATACTCCAGAAAAAAAGTAGCACAGCTTTGCACTGCAAGATGTAGTTTGTTTTAAGCTTTTAATATGAAAACAGCAGACAGATGTGCTGTATCACTTAAACAGCTCCATTAAAAGAAAAAATGTATGGAAAAAGCCATGAGAAGAAGCCAGCAAGATGTTTACACTTCCGAGTCCTGCCATTAATAGCAGTGAGATCAACCTAAAACAGCTGAGCTCTGCTTTTAACAATGGCAGCCTACGACCAGCTCTTCTCATTCGATTGTGCCTCTGTAACAGAAAACTTTTCACAGAGAGAATTAGCAGCATCTTAACTGTGTGTAAGAATTACAGCTCCCGGGTTTCAGCTTCTCAGGCTGCATGTGACAGACAAAAATATCAGGTATATTGACACTGTTTCCTTGAGTTAGCTTCTGTGGAAACAAAGTACAGGCTCCCTACCTCTAACAAGGTATAATTTAGGACATCAAGTCTCTATTCAAGCTAATAAGTAGATCCATGTCCCTTCAATTATTTATTCCTCTGGAAGACAATTCCATTAACCCCCTCCTGTGCAGTAATTTGTTCTGCCACATGTTAGAAAAATAATTTTCCAGCTGCTCAGCAATACTGCTACAGCAGATTGAAAGTATCTCCTGGTAGACAACTGATACTCAACAGAGAGGTGAGTGGCGACATCTGATGTGTGGAGGGTAATGTAGTAGTAAATAGCACAAGACAAATGTTAAGTTCCTCCAGCATGATGCTTGTGGACTGACAGCAAGGAGACATGCAAAACTACCGATGAATTATTCACTCAGCTCAAGAAATAAATGAAAGCCTTCCGCACTATACAGGTGAGACCCAGGCAGAGAGTGAACACTAACACTTGTTACATACAAGTTAAGTAGTAAGTAGCACAACACAAACATGTTTAAGTTCACCCACTGCAATGTTTGTAGCCTTACAATGTAAAATAGTAATGAATTATTCACTTGACTCAGGTGAAAAAAGGAACCATTTCATTCTCTGCACCCAAGAGGACTCCCCAGCGAGTTGATACAGACAGATGAGGTGTGACAGCAGCCTCTGCTCTGTCCTTCATTTTACAGGAAGTGAAAGCTACACACCTGTGGAGACCCAGCCAAAGGGTCTACAGCTACACCAAATGGGATCTCCACAATAGGCACAAGCTTCTGAATGGGTTTCCAGTAGCACATAATCCTAGACTGAGTGGGAACAGGAGAGGTACTCCCCCTAGACTACAACAACTATGAAGACAAGACAACTCGAGCATTGTACAGATGTCCCACTCTTGAGTTAGAACAAGATGAGGACTACTGCAAGGTCACAACACCTAATGTAAAAAAGCATTAAGAAGCAGCCAAAAAACCCAAACAAACCCAAAAACAAACAAACAAACAAACAAAACCCCGAACAAAACCTCCAAACCATTTGTAACCTTCTGTTCAGCAGACAGAAGTGGTGTCAGCAACTGGCAAATCAAGACCAATGGTCTGTATGCCCCTTTCTTCCCTCTCTGGCTTCATTTCCCTGGGTTACTCATCTGTAGGTGTTGTTTCTGCAGGCCCCATTTCCACACACTCGATTGAAGTTACACATTTATGTGTCTGGTTTGAACACACAAGCACATACACACACATGAGCTAGTCCTTTTCTACACTTAGAAGAGAGGAGGGCATTTTCATGCACAGTTTGACCAGAAAATAAATGATATAATTTTATAAAACACAGAAAGAAGCACAACTCCAAGCACCAGGAGAAGCTGGTTTATTTTAAGAGAAGACATGGCATGCTTTAGAAATACTAATGGGCACAGCAGAAAACCATCAACTTCATGTCTCAAAAGAAAATTTACAATTCCAGCCTTAAGTGGTTTACCAAGAATTACACAGTAAGTTACTGTTCAGTTCTGAAAGTAATCCCAAACCTAATGCCCAGCCCACCGTGCATCCCTAGGGGATCTCTTGTGGTCATATGTTTCACTGCCATGCTGCTTTCTCCAGTTGCCACTGTGTTCAGCAGAAGCCAAGGCTCAACAGCCTTTCCACTCGTCACATTACACTGCATAAGCAGTGACTGCAGCCATTCCCTCGCTTTTCACAACCCCATTTAAATCTCAGCCATCTTCTGGACACTGAGAGTTTGGGGGCCTTTGGCTGTGCCAGGACTCCCTTCCCTGCTGCACCCTCAGCTGCCTGCTCATCGTGTCATGTGAGAACCAAGTCATGGGGAGATTGTTCAAAATGACTGAAGTCTCATTAAACTGAAGACTCATTAAACACGAAGCATTTACCTTACCTTAAAGGCAACACTCAAGGGGAGCAGCAGGATTTCATGTGGCAGATCACAGAGTATCACAGTATCACAGTATTATCAGGGTTGGAAGAGACCTCACAGATCATCAAGTCCAACCCTTTACCACAGAGCTCAAGGCTAGACCATGGCACCAAGTGCCACGTCCAGTCCTGCCTTGAACAGCTCCAGGGACGGCGACTCCACCACCTCCCCGGGCAGCCCATTCCAGTGCCCAATGACTCTCTCAGGGAAGAACTTTCTCCTCACCTCCAGCCTAAATCTCCCCTGGCGCAGCCTGAGGCTGTGTCCTCTTGTTCTGGTGCTGGCCACCTGAGAGAAGAGAGCAACCTCCTCCTGGCCACAACCACCCCTCAGGCAGTTGTAGACAGCAATAAGATCACCTCTGAGCCTCCTCTTCTCCAGGCTAACCAATCCCAGCTCCCTCAGCCTCTCCTCGTAGGGCTGTGCTCAAGGCCTCTCCCCAGCCTCGTCGCCCTTCTCTGGACACGCTCAAGCATCTCAATGTCCCTCCTAAACTGGGGGGCCCAGAACTGAACACAGTACTCAAGGTGTGGTCTAACCAGTGCAGAGTACAGGGGCAGAATGACCTCCCTGCTCCTGCTGGCCACACCATTCCTGATGCAGCCCAGGATGCCACTGGCTCTCTTGGCCACCTGGGCACACTGCTGGCTCATGTTCAGGCGGGTATCAATCAGCACCCCCAGATCCCTCTCTGTCTGGCTGCTCTCCAGCCACTCCGACCCCAGCCTGTATCTCTCCATGGGGTTGTTGTGGCCAAAGTGCAGCACCCTGCACTTGGAGCTATTGAAGCCATCCCATTGGCCTCTGCCCATCTGTCCAGGCGGTCAAGGTCCCGCTGCAGAGCCCTTCTGCCCTCCAACCCAGCCACATCTGCCCCCAGCTTAGTGTCATGTGCAAACTTGCTGATGACTGACTCCATGCCCTCATCCAGATCATCTATGAAGATGTTAAAGAGGATGGGGCCCAGCACTGATCCTTGAGGGACACCACTAGTGACAGCTGCCAGCTGGATGTGGCACCATTCACCACCACTCTCTGGGTCCGGCCCTCCAGCCAGTTCCTAACCCAGCATAGAGTGTTGCCATCCAAGCCATGGGCTGACAGTGGGGCAGGTTCAGCAGCCCCAGTACACCCGAGGGTGGTCCCAGGGTCTCCCATAGCCCAGGAGACTCAGAGATGCCCACCAGGACACTAGGAAGCTGTGTCAGGGCTGGGGCCAGGGTCACATCAGCAAGGCAGGAGGTCACTTGGGCAGGCACAGGGGCACAGGTGTGGGCAGCTAGCTAGCCATTCCCACCACTGGCATCGAGCACAGCCTACCAACTGCTTACCCAACCTGGCTGCTGCTGCAGTTCTTAAATAGCCTTCCTAAAAATTAAACCCAGGTTTGAATGAAGAAAAAAGTCTGTTTGTGATTTTTTTATGTCACTGCAATGTGTGAATGAAATGGGGAAATAAGTATTATAATCAGGGTGGTAGAGCCACTGCAACCTCTTGCACACTGCTCCTCATGCTGAAACGAGTCTTAATTAACTTGAGAAATTGTCTACCGAACAGCATTGTAAAGCTTTTTACATCACCTATTTATCTGCTTATTTATTAGCTGCAGGTACAGCCATCATTTTCTGGATCATTTTAAAGGAAATCTAGGCTGCCATAAGGAAATTTTATACATCTCAGGCTGATTGCTCTTATGCAATAATAAAACTGCAGATGAAGAGGGCTTAATACAGTCACATCACTGGATTCAGCAGAAAAATTCATTTTGGTCTAGAATTCAGGATGCTGCCAGCCTACAAAAAAAAGCAGAAGAAAGTACTCTGACAGTTTGGGAAGGCAGGAAATACCACTGCTGTTGCTTACCACCCAGGCTGAGAGGGGCACTTGGGAAGGACTGAGCAAAGACACTGTGAGGAAAGTGTGTTTCTGGATATAGAGGGACCAAGCAAAAAATCAATCTAGGAAAAACAACCTAATTAGGCAAAGAGAATTAACAGATAAATAGGCAATGCTAGGGAGAAGTGGCCTGTACCAAGTGGTCCACTGGAATCGGAACACTCTAATTAAGTGAAGTGCTTCCTGCAGTCCAGGGCTGCTTGATATGGCAGTAGTAGGCTGTTACCATTGCAGGGTACTCTGCTGGGCTGGGCAGCAAAGTCAGAGCACTGCACTGAAAAGCTCCCGAACTGATGCCAGAAGTGGAAAAATACGATGACAAACCAATGAGGAACTTTCACCAACCGAGAAGAGATGTAAGAACGTGTCAGGGCTGCGAAAAGTCAAATTCTAACACTTAAAAATAAACTTTGCCTGAAAAAAATTATTTTGCTGTCTCATATTTAGTGACTGATTAGCAAGTGATACACAAACGCATTGTGGGTGTCTTTGTTGTTTCAGCTCTTGTGAAAACTGGAATGCAAATGCATTGTGCTTACAAAAGAAAGAATTATTGTCTCATAGTCAGGGCAGCTGAATGCTGCTGTAGAATAGAAACCAGAACTGCCTTTGTTGCACAATTCCTGTATAATGCTGGGCAATCCCTTTATTTCATTTGTTCTATAGGTGGTCATTTTCCTCACAGAAAGTGTGGCATCTTCTCTAATTCCTAGCACACAGCTTTAAAAATTAATCTTGCTGCCAGATACTGTACTACAGTATGGTATAAAAATGTCAAGTTCCACTTAATGAAACATTAATATGCTGAAAATACCAGCTTTCACTCTCTCATCTTGGGCACCCTGGATGAGAGGATATTTCTGTCTTCTTTTTGTATCCTGATTCCCCACTTACAATTCCCTAATTACATTGGAAATCTATTTTTCTTCTTACTGTTTTGACAATAAATAAATTAACATTCTTAAAGCACTTAGGCTTTTCAATTCTTTAGAAAAGTAATTCCATCTAAGTGTGATTATACTCACATGTCATAGCTCGGGACAAGAAATGGATCAAAAATGAGCATTGAGTGAACTCTGTCCATCTTGCTTTAAAGGAGGCCGAGTCCCACAGAAATAACCTGATGATTGTTTGTAAGACACTGTAATTTATAACAGACTGATTAAACACGGACAGATAGCACTAACTCAAGAAACTGTCACTCTCTTAAACTGGAGTTGGTAATTTTTTCTTAGGATTTTGCTAGCAATACTCTCCCCATGTCCCAAGGAGAGTTGGTATTTAGAACAGCAGCTGGACTAGAACAAGTTGTAAAACAATCAACCAAAGACTTTTAAAAAGATGAACTCTGTAAGCAGTGCTTACAAAACTTCAATTCATGATAAGAATACAAATGGAAAGTTGTAAATATTTCTTCTTCTGGTCATTTTTTTAAAAGTGAGTTGGGAGAAGCCCATAGAAAGATGACTGATGGGGTATGGTGGCATTACGAGCTATATGCTGCAAATGTCTCAGCAGAGAGCCTATAAATTTGAGTTCACACCTCCCTGCCTCTCACAGCTCACAATTCCACAGAGCAATGTCTTCTACATGACCTTCCTCTGCTTCCTTTATGTGTTGTGTCTGTCTCAAAGCAGACTCCTGCTGGGGTTTTCAGCAAATCAGTAGGGAGGGGCAAACAAGAAGCCCAGCAAAAGGTTACCCTAAGCCTTCAAATGAACTGTCTGGCTAGAATCTAGTAAGCAGTCAAGAAATTAAATAGGCCCTCAAACTCAGTGGGTCACATTAAGAAGAAGATATCTTATTATTAATGCTGGAGAGTAAGGCAGATTGGTTTTGCCTTTGCTTAGATCTCCATACCATAGACAAGCTCTGGGCCAGCCTGCTGGGCTCAGCAGGTTAGACAAAAGCTCAGATATTCTGGTTCAGAATTTATCTGACTTGGCAAGTTATCTACAGTGTGAATGTCCTTTGGGGGAAAGAGCTTGGTCATCAGGAAAAAGCCTTTAAACTGTTTAATTTTCTAGGGTATCTATGATGTCTAAACCACTAAGAATAATTCTAACGGCCATTAGTTGGAGTTCAAATGGATACAGAATCTATACAGCACCAACCTTAGAACAGAAAGATTTCAACCCACATTTGAGACTGGTTACAAATCAAGTGCAATGAATAAACACCTAGCTGAGAATCTGGAAGTTTGAGCAAATGCTTTCACAGCATTTATCTTCTCACTTGTAAGACCAGTGACAGAGAACGGCAAAGGAGAAAAGCTATTTTATTTCTGTGTGTACTTGAACAGGAACACCCCAGGAAATGGATTGTGCCTAACTGAAATCATGAATTCCTTAAAAAGTGACAAAGTGGAGCTAGCTGGATGATAAAAATTAAATAATAAATAAAGGACTATAATCTGCTTCTCTGGCAACTCAGTTTTTACTGGAACTTTTAGTTCTCTGAGAGATCCTGTATGAAATCTTTACTTGTACCACATAATGCAATCATTTCTGAAAGGACATTTTAAAAACACCAGTGTGCATTCTGCACTCTGGACTCTTCTGTCTGTGACATTTGCACTACACCACACTACTCCGTTTTCAATGGAGATTTAGTGTAGCAGCAAGTTTGATCTGAACTTGGGATTAATTATCTGCGCAGTTTGTCATAATAAAATGCGATTCCTTTCATCACAGTACTGGGCTCCTTCGCTTGGAGAAGAGGAGGCTGAGAGGAGACCTCATCAATGGTTATCAATATGTGCAGGTGTGTGCCAGGAGGCTGGAGCCAGGCTCTGCTGGGTGATGCATGATGACAGGACAAAGGGAATGGGTGGAAGCTGAGGCATAGGAAGTTTCATTTAAACATGAGGAGGAATTTTTACCCTGTGAGGGTGCCAGAACACTGGAACAGGCTGCCCAGGGTGATTGTGGAGTCTCCCTCTCTGGAGATATTTAAGACCTGCCTGGACACATTCCTGTGTGACCTGGCATAGGTGATCCTGCTCTGGCAGGGGGGTTGGACTGGATTCTGTGATTGTGTGATTTGTGTGGCACAAAATAAGTTAATATAACTGGCAGAATATGTAATATACTTGGAATACTTTACTAACTCACATTTTACTGAAAATGAACGTGGCAGTGAAACGAATCTTTCTCTGGGATGTCCACTTTACCCTTAATGACAGCTTCAATTGTCCAGACCTCACTTCTAGTGAAAATGTGGAACCTCTCAAGAGAGATAAGAACATTTCCTGAGATCTGACCAGGAAAGCTGCAACCGGAAGAAAAACTCTACTTTCTCAAACACTGATTCAAAGGTCAGATGATGTAGCTTAACTAGCACTGGTGAGGTCCAACAGGATAATGTATCACCCTACAAACTGCCTTCTGACTTGGGAGAGGGATCTGCAGGGCAAGACTTGCCCCTCTCACACATGTATTGCTAGGATTAGATCAAGTCTTGAAGGGTTTAGAAGCTGCCTGTGGGCACACAGTCCATGCTCTCTTAACAAGAGCAACACAAAGCTCACATGCTGTTGGGAAATGATGCTGAAGTAATAAAACTTGACTGAAATTTATTCTTACTATTTGACAAATGTTTATAAATATCTGAAGCCTGGCCAGGAAGGGGGGGACGACAGGCTCTGCTCACTTGCTCCCTGGGATAGGACAAGGAGCAATGGGGACAAGCTGCAGCAAAAGAGGTTCCGCTTCAACACAAGGGGGAACTTCTATACTATAAGGGTCCCAGAGCACTGGCACAGGCTCTCCAGAGAGGTTGTGGGGCCTCCTTCTCTGGAGACTTTCAAGGCCTGTCTGGATGTGTTCCTGTGTGATCTGTGTTAGATAGGATTGTCCTGCTCTGGCAGGGGGGTTGGACTCGATGATGTCCTTGGGTCCCTTCCAACCCCTAACATCCTGTGAGCTGTGATCCTGTAAGGTTCACCCAAACAATTTTATCGTGACTTTACATACTGAGGAGTTTGAAAAGCAGCCTGCCTGTAGAGACCTGGATGTGCTGAGAAAAATAATCAGTTTGCAGTACTTTTGAAAATCTGAGCACCTGAACGGAAAAGGAAAACACTTTAATGTTCTGACTGTATGAACATCGATTTCAGAAAAGCTATTTAGCTCAACCCCAAATCTAGGCCACATGAATTAAGAAGTTCAAAACTTTATTTTTAGGGCCTTGGGCAAGTGAATATATCTTTAACTGGCACATGTCATTGGCTTCTATTCTGGTAATCAAATGACAATCGAAGATCACAATCAAAACCAGAGTCTGGGTAGCAAAATGACACCACAACTATTAGTAGTACTTTTGTTAAGGGGCTTCAATAGTGAATTTTGATTCCTTTGACTTTATATTAACAGGTGGACCACTTGGAAAAACATTTTCACACACAGTTTAGTTTCCTTCCTAAGCACTGCTGACTGTCACATATACCTGCTCAAATATCTATATGGGTACTCAGAAACCGTGTTGCCTATAATGTACACTAAAAATAGTCTTCAGGACAAAGCTAGCTGCATGTGTTAGTTTTACCTTCATAGCCTTTGGTGACCCTGGAAACTGTGGATTCATTGAAGCACATCATGTCTCCTCGGCATGACACCAAAGGCAGTGCTGGCACAGCCTGCAGTGAGCATACACAGCGAGCATACAGGCCTTACAGCACCGCAGTAACATCCGTAACTAATTCTGTTATTGGGCTCAAAGGCATCATGGCTAAACCTCCAGGACTAGGACTGTATGTAATGAGACATTACTGTTCAAAGATTTCTCTCTCTCCTCTTCCTAGATGCAACTCTTGTTAGTTCAGCTGCTTGATGACACTGTCGTAACATTAGCAGTG
Source organism: Pogoniulus pusillus (assembly GCF_015220805.1). Classification (NCBI taxonomy): domain Eukaryota; kingdom Metazoa; phylum Chordata; class Aves; order Piciformes; family Lybiidae; genus Pogoniulus; species Pogoniulus pusillus. The sequence goes on along the minus strand of NC_087282.1, from coordinate 283,681 downwards.
GAAACCACTGACAATTCTGAAGATCCACCCAGCTCCATCCCTGTGGCCTGTGAGCACACTAAGGCCCAACCTCCTTCCCTGCATTCATTGACACATCAGTCTCCAATGCAAACTACCATCCCTGCTTACATTTATACAAGACTTCAATCCCTGTCATCTTCTGTACATCATCCTTTCTCTAAGCCACACAGGCAACTATCAAATGAATTCGGAGCTATTGTGCATGTAGTGATGTAAGGAAACATCCTTGAGAAGTTTTTAGCAATTATTTCATATCCAACAGGCATATTTCCACCTGATTAGAAAAGTAAAGTGACAATGGTTCTTCTTCATGCATTCCCAAGACAGAAAAAGTGACATAAATTCAACATGAAATACCATGAATTAGAGGTGGTGAAATATTTAAACTTACTTGTAGTTGTTTTGTAGCTAGGACACCCAGTCCACAATAGAAGTACACAAAAAAACAAATTAGTGATGCTATTCCCTCCACTTCTTTTCCTTTTCTTAATGCAATTTTTAAACACAGTGAGTTTTCCAGTGGACACATTACACTCATCTCACAGTTTAGAGAGTTTTTTGTACTGCCTCCAAAATCTTACTGAGCTGGTGTTTGGAATAGAACGACTGAAAATTCTTAAGATGCCATTATTTGGTGTTTCTGAACTGCCTTTCTGCCTGATTATATCTAAACTGGGAGTAAGGTTTTGGAGCTTTCAGACAGCCATTTGACAGCAACAGTCAGGGGCAAAATCTAATTAATTGTAAGATAAACCTTGCAACATTTGCAAATAGGATGGTATAATTTAATTCCTAATGATAGAGAGGCCTGGACTCCCAGCCAAGACACCTGCTGCTTCTGGCCTCAACATTTAGTGTGATTAATTCTGCAAAATTTATCTGCAGCATAGACTTGATATCATCTGCAAAGCATGATTACCAAGCTAATGTCTACTGAAATCACGCCCTATACCTTGGCTCATGAAGGGTCCATCTTCTAACCTTAATTTGAACGCTAACAATTGTAACACCTTTCACACTACCTATTTTTAATCTTCTCTCCCTTGCCTTAATGCATTTTTGTATTTGCTTTCTGATTACACAGTCAACTCATTTATTCCCTGTTTCAGTTTCCTATCTGATTAGTTCTCTTCCCTACAGATTTAGTTTTGCTGAACCACAATAGAACCACACAGACAGCAGAATAAAATATTAAATTCATACATAATCATGTAAGCAGAGATAGAATACCTGCAACCACTCTTCATTTCAAAGAAGCTGCTGTTGCTGAATACCTTTAGAAGTTGCAGTATTGTTTCTATGCAGCAGAATACATTATCCTGGTATATAGCACTGGATAATTATCGGTAGACAAATGCACATTGTAAAATAAGTATCAGAACTGGCACCAAAATAAATGCCTCCTCTGCAATCCACTCTTGTCTCCAGAATTATTATGCAATCTTTAGGGGGAGAAAAAAGTCTGCAAAGACCATTGAATGAAAATCATCCCCTATCTTCAGGTGTACCAAGAGCACCACTGAACAAACACATATAAAGTAGGGAGAAGACTCTGAGAAAAGCAGACTGCATTTTCACCAAGAGCCTGTAAGGTTCTGTTCCTATCGGCAGACTCAAATAAAACTCCGTACATAAGCACCTCTCTGTTCTCACCAGAGCCTGTAACAGAAAAAGGACAGCAGGTCCTGTTCTTGTGGCCAGTATTCTTCAGATCACATGTTGTAAACGGGGCTAGCTGAAATCTGAGTTTGGGGTGAAATGCAATGAGGCAGATTTGAAAGTTACGAAATATCTATTACTATACCCAAAATAATTCCCCCAAACGTATTTGCAGCTCTCCACGCGAGGTCTGGGATGCGGTGAGCAGAACTTGTCACAGAATGTCTGCGCACAGTGGAACTTTGACTGGTTTCAGAAAGTGCCTTCGATAGAGAGCCCGGCGGCTCCATTCGCCGCTGTGAGGCTGATTAAAATCCTTTAGCAACTCGAACAAAGCATGGAGACTACTCACTAGTCCTGAAGTCTGTGGCCCAACACATAGGCAGGAAAATATCCAGCAGAAGTCCTGTGGCAAACTCCACGTGGGCCGCGCAGTGAGAATCCGCTGCTGGCTGAGGCGGCCGAGGCGGCCGAGGCGGCGGGCGGGCGAGCGGCAGAGCAGCGAGGAGTGAGTGAACACACCGGCACCTTTTCCCTGTTCACCCCCAATTACAGCGTAATGGCCGAGGCTAATGCTCTCGTTGACCACACAATCACCCAGACACAGAAATGGAAGAACCCACAGGCTGTTGTCTTCCATGGCATGGGGCGCATACGCCTGCCGCGGCACAGGGGCGCGGTCCCCGTGAAACCCCTCGCAGGCAAAGAGACGAAGCTGCCTGCGGTTCTTTTGTCCTGTTTTCCCGCCTCTGGCTGCACTGCAGACGGGCAGGTAAAGCAGACAGGACGTGCTTAAGCCCATTTTTACGCCCTTTAGGACTATTCACCACATCACAGAATCACTGAATTCATTGAATCAGCCAGGTTGGAAGAAACCTCCAAGCTCATCCAGTCCAACCTATCCCCCAGACCTGTCCAATCAACTAGAGCATGGCACTAAGTGCCTCATCCAGTCTTTTTCTGAACACTTCCAGGGATGGCAACGCCACCACCTCCCTGGGCAGCCCATTCCAATGGCAAATCACTCTCTGTGTCAAGAACTTCCTCCTAACATCCAGCCTCGATCTCCCCAGACACAAATTGAGACTGAAGATGAGAACACAGTGGTACTGCTGTCTCCCAGGGAGCATGTTCTGCAGCGTGTGAGGCCATTTGGAAATGGCAGCAAGCTGGCAGGCTATTGTCACATAGCAGAGATGCTGCAAGTCATTTCCATCTAGAGTTAGAACAAAATGGTAGCAGCCTCCCACGGCCAAGAGCCACACAGCCTAGCAGGTTGGATACAAAATTTAGAAGAAACCTATCCTGCTGCTAACTTTAGCAATGGACTTAGACTCTCCCACAGGATCCACGAATCTCTACACAACACGCTGCTACCACAACTAGAGTTGAAACACCTCAGTGTTGTACGACCTCAAAATCAGTCTCAATGAAAAGTAACTCATTGGTTTATGTCTTGGGTACAGCAGTGTCCAGCCACTTCTCTCTACAGACACTGCTGCTTGTCACCAATGTTACATTAGCATCGACACTGCTATGCCTTAATTATGGTAAGTTAGTAACACCAGCTTAAAGGAGATCACCCACAGCAGCAGACATCCTGGATTAATCTAGCTTGGGCTACCAGGCCCACTGAGCTGGAGTCTGAACTGACAGACACTTACAAAAGTCTGTATGCAAAATTAACCTGGTGCATTGTGAATCTGGGGCCAATCTTTGTTCTTAAATGGAGATCTATTCCTCTCACCCTTTTACCTATTTGATGGCAAAACAAGAAACCAATGTGTGAAAATCCAACCACATGAATGGAAGAAGTCTCCATCCGGATCAGAGGAATACTGCAGGAGCAGTTTCTTTGTTCAGTAAGAAGCACGTGGAAGCAGGTTACAGTTATGTTAGCTCCCATGTCACCCGTTAAGGATAAGGTGGCACTAGAAGTAGGTCGTAAGTGTACCACTTCACTCAGTGCGAACTGAGCCCTAAACAATTACAGGAGAGCTGGCAGAATAACTAGTGGGGGAAGAAGAAATGAAAGAGGTTAAATATTTGATGGAGTGGTGTCAAAGCATCCCATTAGTATCTTGCCCCTGCTTCACAGCTTTTCTGAGAAAATTTGTGAGCTCAGCAGCAGCACTTCAGTAGCACCACCTGAATATAGAAACTCTTCTAGTGAAACTTGGGAGCACAAAACCTGTGGGAAAGAGTGCAGAAAATAACCAACAGGCAAGTTTTAAGCATCTACCACTTGATGACTCAAGAACAAGGTACTTGTTTGGTTCACCTAAATCAAGAAAATGACCTAAACGTGCAGCTCCCTCAGCTGCTTGCTACCACCACTAGTACCAGCACAGCCAGCAAACGGCTTGCCAACAGCTGCTAGCTTTGGCATCAAGTAATGCACACTGTAGCAGTGCAGTTTAGATTTAAGAGTTGCTGCTGCCCAAGTGCACAAATACATCCAAAGTTGGTTTGGGAGCAGGACTTCAACCTCGTCAAGGACTTCCTTGGCAGGGTGCCATGGGAAAAATCCCTGGAAGGAAGGGGGGCCCAGGAAAGCTGTTGTTCAAGGAAAGATGGTATTCAAATGTTTAAGGATCACCTCCTCTAGGCCCAGGAGCAATGCATCCCACAAAGCAGGACAGCAGGTAACAACACCAGGAGGCCTGCGTGGCTAAATAGAGAGCTCCTGGTCACACTTAGATGCAAGAAGAAGGCCTACAGAGAGTGGAAGCAAGGACAGGGAACCTGGGACAAACAGGGAGGTTGTAGCTAGGTGTTGGTTGGTCTCTTCTGCCAGGAAACCAGCAACAGAACAAGGGGACACAGTCTCAAGTTGTGCCAGGGGAGGTATAAGCTGAATGTTAGGAGGAAGCTCTTGACAGAGAGAGTGATTGGCATTGAAATGGGCTGCCCAGGGAGGTGGTGGAGTCACCATCCCTGGAGGTGTTCAAGAAAAAGCCAGATGGGGCACTTAGTGCCATGGTCTGGTTGACTGGATAGGGATGGGTGCTAGGTTGGACTGGATGATCTTGGAGGTCTCTTCCAACCTGGTTGATTCTATGACCTTTGGCAGCCCTCATTCCTGGGCCAGCAAAGTGGTGGTTCTGTCCTCCACCCCAGGCTCTTGGGATCTAGTCAAAACTAACACTGGAATCTGTGATGTGCTGTTCTTTGGATGAGATGATCTAGATTTGGGTTCACGGCTACAGATCTCTCAGACGGGGATAGCCAGTGCTTTCTGGCCAGTATGCCCTCCATCACACGTGACTGCAATACACCTTCTGTTCACAGAAACAGGAGGTCCTGCTGGGATCTACTTTAGCAGCCACTGCTGGCCATATCATAGATGTTGCCACACCTTCACCAGCTGATTGACTCAGGAGTTACTGCGTGACTCCAGACAAACTTCATTACAGATGACAGAGTGAGTCCTTATGCTCTCATCTGAAAAGCTGCTGTCTCATTTTGCACTTGGGCCAGTAGTCAGCATGCTTGCTGCTTAACTTCAGGTAATGGAGTAAGCAGCACCACTTGCTTCCAGTGAAACTCAACAGAGTTGAGCACCAGTGGGTTTTGAAGTTAATATTATTTTAAACCCATAAAATAGTAATACCTTCAGACTTCCCAAACAGCGCAGACAAGCCAAAGTCAATTGCTGCACGATCACATGATCTGTTGAATAGCAAACTTACTTTGAGATTTCTTTCACAAATTTCCACAACAGGGAATTTCAGACCGACATAAGCTTAGGAATATCTCCCCATGACCCAGCATTTTGGATTCTTTTCAATTAAAACATTACAGTACCATATTCTGACTTTACCTAGCTCTACTGAAAGCAGAGGCAGAAGGAAATGTTGTGTATGTGGCTTTTGTGTCACTTTGGTGCTTCTCTCTCTACAGGAAAGTCTCAGAAACCTCCCAGTCAACCAAACAAGGTGTTCTTTAAAAAGCAGAGTAGGCATTTTCCTGATGGCATACAAAATGCTTCTTTTTTTTCTTTCCTTAGAGTTCTTTCCAGTTACTTTTTCACAGGATGGGAAAGATACCACAATACATGAAGCATGTAAATAAAGGGACAAGAAAATACACACTATAGGGAAAAACCTACATGATTTTGCTGGGAGTAATGAACCCAATTCACCAAATAGCTTTTGAGAAGCAGCTAGAGTTCACAAAACTGCCTTTTTTTCAGCACACATTCAAATGAGCCAATACTTTCACAACTGAGAAGTCTGCAATTTGTTCTACTCCTCTTCCACATGCTCCAGTGCATCCTCTCTAGAGACATCTAAAACTTAGATTCATTGTGAAACAATACATGGAACACCATGAAGGGAGTCTGCTCTGTTCCAACATCAACAGAATGAACACTTTTCTAAACCAATAAAAGTGATATTTGTGCAGGTTGTTCTGCTGGGTTTGACACCTAAGGGCCTGATTATGCAGCTAATTGGATTCCAGAGAGTGATGCACAATATAGGTGGGATCTGTCAGTAATGACTGTTGCTAAAAGCAGGGAGATGCTTCAGAAGTGAAAATATAGAGTAGATATTCAAGGAATGTTTCTTTTTCTACTGAGAATACAGAAATATTTATGTACTTTTATACTCCTGCAGCAGATGTCATATAATTTCTGGTTAATATTGCTTGCCAATAATAGATTTTTCTCAGGTACAGACTAAAATCAGCTTCTAAAGCTAATTCCACCAACAAACCATTTCCACCACGTTCCAACACATTCTTCGTATCTTCTGATACAAAGAGCTAGACAGATACAAATAGCACATCAAGAACTGCAAGTTGGAAGACACAAGTGTTCTAAATATCTGCTGAGAGCTCGTTCATCTAGAGACCACACTACCTGTGGATAATTCATGTGTGCTCATTTCAGCTATTGCTGATTTAAAATATTAAGACAGCTGGCTAACCTCAGTAAAGAGAATCAGAGGCTTGAGTGATAGGATAAGGCAAAAAGAACAAGCCTGCTGAGCATGCTGGATGAAAAATTTATAATTTTAATATCTTTGTATTTCCACATTCTATTATATGCCCATCAGAGTCTGGAGCACAGAAGAGCAGTTACTTTATTTCTATTCTGCCTCCAGGTACACACCGAGACACAAGCTGATAGGTTGGTTCATACAACGCCAGCTCTCTTATCACTCCAGATATTTTATTTATAATGAGATTCATATGTTTTCCCAGTAAGATGTGGATGGAGTATGACTGCCTTTTCAGTTATTAAAGATGAATAACTGTTAAATTGATATGAATACTGATAAAACATCATTCCTTACACAAGAGAAAATGTGCCATATAAGGAGGGATTTCAGTGATAAATCCTACAAAATAAATTACTGATAATCTGATTTTTGACCAATTAAATACTTCCTCACTGCCTGAAGTGTGAACTGCTGAGCAGCTTTAGACTTCTACTCTCACATTACTTAGCCTGCTCACAACTACCTGAAAGGCTCTCCCCATGGATAAGTAGCTGTTGATTGGACTTAGCTGCTGGAGAATGGACACTGAGGCTGCATTTGGAACCTAAGATGCACAGATACATCAACTGCCTGTATTAAACCGTAACACATAAAACAGTTTCTGGCATAATAGGATGTCCAATATATGCACAGGGTCATGCTGGATACCAGTTCACTATGCCACGTTATGGGAAAAATGAGGATGTTAACTAGAGAAGGTGTCTTACTGCAGTGCACCCTCATGCCTGAGACTCTGCTTGCACATAGAGGACCATTACCAAACACAGGTGAACAACATGTGTCATTCTTGGCACAATCAGCACCTGGCAATGCAAGCAAAAAGCACTGGGAACAGTTCAGGTTGCCTACATCAAAAGTAAGACTCATACCTCACCTTATAAAGTAGAGAGCTGAACACAAATCTTTCATGCACAGGTCGCTAGAAGTGAATGACACTAAGCCATTGCCTGAGAGGCATTTCATAGATGTAAGCTAAGTTTTATAAATCAAGTTCAAGAATGCAAAAACAAAGGAAAGCCAACAAAAAATGGATGTGCACATTTGAAGGTACACTTACAGTGAGCATAACCTTCCTTACAGGAAAATAAGCTTCAAATTCTGTGATGCTGTTCCATTTCCAAAACCTGTCAGAAAAGAATTTTACGACTTGAGAAGTCACATATCAGAGCTTTCTTTGAGGCATTATAGCCACTGAGATGGCAAATGTTCTCACCTCTGCCCAGACCAAACTTAATGCAGTTCCTCCCTTTTTCAGACCAGAGGTGGTACGCTTGGAGCTGTGGTTTGTGCCCAAATGGCTTGGCAAGACTAAATTCAGTGATGATGAAACTTCAATTAGAGGCATCCTGAAAACAGCAGAAGCAAGGTCAATACTATACTGCAGGGCATAATTACAGCACAGGCATTCTGAAGAGGAAGATACAGAAATTGTTCATAGAATCAAACAGCCCTCCAAAAGCAGCATAGATACTTGAACTGGTGATTTCAGCAACTGCAAAATCCTTCAGCTTTAGAGCACCTGAAGCAGTCACTCTGATATGAAAGAAGCAGGGACTCCACTGAGGACATGACTGTGTAGCTCTCCAGTAATTATCAGAGCACTTCGGAAGTGCTTAAATACAGGTCACCATGGCCTTAAAAGAGATTCCACCCAAGAGATAAGTACAGTCTTTTGGGCGGCAAATTATTTAGGATCAAAACCCACCAGTGAAGGAGTCTAAAATGAGTTTGTCAAGAGGAGTACCAAAGTACCCCAACACTTGCCAGGCCATTGCAAACGCCAGAAAGTCATGGAGACTGGTTAAATGCAGATGGAATGAAAATAGAAGCAGCTTAACCTCCTCGAACCTTCTTTGCTCCCAAAATGGGAGTTTACCTCTGTGAGGTAATCTACATCTACAGCCACCAACCAACCCGAGCGAGATTTTTCTCTGCTTGAATTTTAGACACAGGCTGTGACAGTTTCTAAGTCTCCCCCAAAGAAAACTGTACAATCCATCTGTTCTGATGAGCAAGAATAATCAAATAAGTAAGCCCCTAAGCCTCTTCCCATTCCAAGCATGTCTGTTACCTCGCTCTATTAACACTCTTTGGATAGAAATAGCACCGAGAACGCGCACAAGCTAATATTGGAAAAGCTAAACAAAAGCTGTAATCAGATTTTAAAGCAGACAATATAAAGCATTGTAATTAACTGGGTTGGAATAAAGTGGTCTTTATTAGTGCAAATGAGCTCATCTGCTATAGGAATGAATATCTCACAATCTAATCCAGGATGTATTGACATCAGCCAAGCATTTACATTTCTTCCATGGACAGATTGTTATTGACCTTGCAATGTGACATATCTACTGTCACTGAGCTACAAAATGGGAATCTCATCCTGCCTCTCCTCTTTTATATACAGAAAGCAACTAATTTGTCAGCATGCCAGCTTTAACTAGCTGAGATGAAGGTAAGCTAATTTAATAGGAACTGTTCAATAGCTTCGACCCACCTGACACTGTCAGTTAAGGCAGCTCCACATTGCAGTGTCTTTCATTATTTCCAGCTCTTTCTTCAGACTACTTGAACAGCAAGTCAAATAATATGCTTAGGAGTCAATAGGCCTGACTTTTTCTCAAGGACATTCTTTTGATGCCAGGAACTGTCAAGTGGGAAAACACGTAGCGTGAAGGTGAGAGGACACTAATTAAATATACATAGCTCTGGCCAAAGAAGAATGAGGCACAGCTTGCTATCTGAAAACTCAGTTGCCTGCTTGACTGAGGTCACAGCTGTTGACTTGTACGAGTTCTTGAGTTGCAGTCTCAGTGTGAGATGTTTTAACACTCTTAAATACCAGACAAAGGCTGTCCTCAAGGATTCTGTGTACAGTTATATGTGCTTTTGTAGTTTAAAGGCAGACATAATAAAGTCCTTATTCAAGTCCAGCTCAACTGAATATGCATCTTTTATCTATCACGGTATGATGGTGTGCCCTGAAGCCAGGGAACAATCTATGCGTGTTACATCACGACTGATGTTATTAATCACGTCCATGAAGAAACTGGCTTTCTAAAGGCTTACTTCAAAGCATGGTTCTGTCCATAACACCCCTTCAGATTAAACTGGCTGTAGTGAAGAACAGCAAATGAGTGATGTTTTTACACACATGCATGTGGGTTGCTTCAGAGAGGTGTGTGCCTGAGTCTATGTCAAACACTTGCAGGCCATGATGCTACCAAAAATAGCAGATGGCCCAATGCTTTTTCCCCATTTCTCTGTTTTCTTTGCACTGCTGATTGTTCTAATAGATTTTATCTAAATGCAAACTTTCTACTACCAGAGCTGAAATCGTATTTTACTTACTTTATAAAATGCCAGCACCCTTTTCCTTTTAGTGGTGCATGCTCTGTATTGGTATGGCTCAGTGCAGTGCTGTGCCAACGTGCTAGCGAGCAGTCCATTCACGCAGCACTGCAGATGAGCTCATTTACAGAGCCAGAATTGTTGGTACTTACCTGCTAAAGCACTGTCCTCTGAGCACAGTTACTCTGCAGCTGGGATGGTGTCTCTACATCCTCTGCACAAGCCTTGGAGTGCCCTGGCTTAGTCCAGGAGTGACTTCTCTGCTGTAATGCAGGTGTGTCCTCTGAGATGAAGAACTAATGACACTAGTTCTGGACTTGACAGATTCCTTGCACATCTGCAGGACGAAAACCCAACTAATGTTACTGCTGTTTGACTGTACTCCCTAAAGCTGGCAGCAGACTGCTATGTTGACCTGAAAGCTGTGGCCTTCATGTGTATTTGCACCCTGCCAAATGCCACCCTGGCTTACAAAGTCATCCTTTGGCCCTGCTGACTGTGAAGACTTGTGGATGTCACCTGGGTAGCAGCAGCCTGCAGCTACATTTGTGGGTTTTCTCCCATATTTGTGCAGGAAGTTTATGTGTCATGAGGACTATTCCTCCCTTCAAACTTAAGGGTAATCAAAATCCACATTATTTGTAAATGGACAGATGAGGAAGTGCTCAAAACTGGGCTTATATGAGAGGAAAAGTATGCAAATTAACACATTAACTAGTTGTGTAATTTCACACTAACTACTAAGCATTTCAGACTCAAACACTCACTACTGCTACATAAATGTAATGGTGTATCACATCCACGCGTTATCGTTTCCAGGCTCTCGCAGTTTTACCAGCCTGTGGGCGAGGAGACAGTGTTTTCCTGGAAACTGAATTCTTCTTTCCAGTCTCCTCTACTGAACGTGCAAATGTGCAGTGGCACATGTATTTGGTAAGGGACGCTTCTGTTCATCAGCCACCACAAAGGAAAAACAAAGTTTTTGCTTTCTTCAGACTGGCCTTAATCCTTCTCTTCCCTTCACCAGACTGTTTTCTGATCGGAAAGCTGAGGGGTTAAATATTGGCTGATGAACTGCTAACATGCCATTTAGCGATGTCTCCTGGGCTCTTTGGGAGCAACCACAGACTCAGCTCATGAGCTTTTCGAGCTAACAGCCATTTTCCCCAGGCTGTAATGCTCTGAACACGTTTATATGTTGGTTGAGAGCTGTATAGTTCATATTCCTTAGAAGCAACATGTAATATGCTCTAGGTGAAGGCAAAATATCCAGCAAGATTACACATGCTTCACCAGACCTTGTTTTTCACTTCTGGTTACCTTTGGCTGTATTTTCCTCACTCACTCAATTAACAGCCTCTGTATTTATGCATCAGTCCCTTCAGTTCAAGGCTCAGCTGCCCACGGATATGCAGTCTCCACGGGGCTGAGGGACATCCAGCAGCTGCCTTACGCTCACCACGAGTCTATTCACACAGAGTTGTTTTGGTCTTAGACACCCCGACCCAGCAGACTCTTCCTGCCTCGCTGCAATTCTAGGGTGGCGCAGGTACAGCACATGAAAACCTGGCTGGAGCAGCAGGCAAAACTAAGCTCCATGGGTTTGGTTTGGCAGCTCAGGACAGACTTCTTCACAAACCCTTCTCCCGTTTACTGTGAATGTACTGCTGCTGACTGCAGGGTAGTCCCTGCCATTCATATCCATGCCACGCATGGCAAATTTCATCCTTTGGGGCTTAAACACAGGCAAATTTGGCTGTGTACGCTGGTTTCAAAGCTTTTAACACATGCTTCACATTCTGATCCTATACTATGACCACAGTCACACCCAAAATTACAAAGAACACAATTATGTGCTTTGAGCTTTTAGAAAAACTAAGATTATTTCCAGAGCATTTCCGAAGTGTAGCAACAGGGAGAGAAAACACAAACACAACCATCAAGAAAACTGTAAGTGACAGCAGCTTGATAGGGACAAACTGGAGGAAGGCAAAACATTCAAGAAAAATATTTTTGACTTCTCATTCACCCTGAAACAATTGCAATATATTGATGTTAGATAAGAAATGTGTAGAACAAAGTACTACATCAGCTCTCTGCCCAGTGGCTGTTCTGTAATTAGTGCACTGACCCAGATGTTTTTAAAAACCCAGAAAAAATACATTTCTTTTCCTTCCTTATTTTTTTCAGGGCAAGAAGCATGTCAGTGTTTGTAAACTTTATGCAAATGCATAACACTACACACATTTTGTTAACAGTGAAGTAACTCTGTGTCTGTGCACACCATGAGGGTACTGAGCATCTCTTCTCCAGCCACAGATTCCATGCAGAAGCACACATCTCAGCACAGCACAAGGCAAATCCCACAACAGCAGCTTTGTTACACCACACAACCTTGTGGCTTCATTAGCACATGGAGGGTGGTTCCAAACTGTTCTTATGCCCAACTGGTCCTGAAGCAGCAAGAACTCTAAAACATAATCAGATTTGCCCTTTTTTTATGAGGAGGGCACTGAGTTTGGAGGTTTAACCTCAAATAGAAAAAAATGTGAAATGAATGAAATTAGGCCATAGGTAGCGTATGCACCAAGATTGAAGGTCACCTGTAGGAATCAATCAAAGCTTAGTTTTCCAGATTAGGAGTGAGCCAAGTTGTGCAATAATCTGATCCTTGCTGGGAAAAAAAAACAACCACCAACTCACTCAGACCAGTCCTGCCATTTTTCTGCAGCTTTCACAAAGCTACTGTTAAAGCTTTTGAAAACCCAAAGAAGTTTCACATTTAAAAAACTAAGAGCATGAATTCAATACTTGATTTCACATTTCCTAGCAATCATCTAGAGAAGATGCTGATTTCACCTTACAGTATTAGACTGTCATACTCAAATGATCTCTCAAGTGTACTGAGACTCAAGGATGAGACTAATTTCTCAAGGTACTCCTGCACATTATCTGGGGCCTAAGAACAGGATAAGTTAAATCACATAAATTCTTCAAGTTAGGTACTAATCCATATCCTTTTCCTGCACTAATGCTTTTCCCTATCCACACCAGAGGGCAAAAAAATCTATATTTTTAACTGTTACAGAAGTGGAAAATTGCATGCACACTAGCTCTGAGGAGTATTGCTATGCATTGCTATGCTTTAAAACCAGAATACTCAGCAGCCAGCTTCTAGAAGAAGCTAGACATCATTATGTCCCTTGGGTGGTCACTTCTTCGTAGAAGACATTCCTTCTTTGCAGACAAATTACATTTATTTGAGGCATTAAAAACACTGGCATCTGACCTGTTCCAAAGTGACATTTGTACAGAGCTCAGTGCCAGCAGGTTCTCCCTTCATCAAGGAACACTAACTGCCAACAGCTGGCGTAGATTTAGATCAGGGTATGATCTTCCACAGCAGTAACAGTCTGCTGAAGATGTCTGAACACCTCAGCTCCACTGCTTCATTACACAAATCCACTGCCAGTGTATTGTAGGGCTTCAGCAATCTCTGGCTCCTAGAGATATTAAATATTCCTCCATATTAGTCAAATCATATAACCGAGATGCTAAGAACTTAAAAGTCCATGCATAGCACCCCAGTGCTGCTCTGGTTCAGACTGTGTATTTCACAGCACCTCTGAGATGACAATACTAACATTTAAATTAAGCAATTACACTAATGACATTGTCCTTCAACAAGAACTTCCAAGTGATAATGTTTACGTCTGTTGATCTAAGAAAACATAGGACAGAGGTATACAAGATAACAAGTAATATGAATTAAAATTCAGCATCTCATCATAAATGATCTGAGAGTTAATGAAAACTGGGAAGTAATTACTAAAAGACACCAACTTTTAAATTTTCTTTAATATAATACATAATTAACACATGGAACTTGTTGCTGCCAGGCATCATTTAATGAAGATGTTTCTGAAGTTGGGGGGCTTTTAGGCTCTGTGTGGTTTATAACAGTTCTCATGTGTAATCTTGCAGGCACATACTGCTCCAAGCTAAGGACCTGTGATGTCATTTAAAAGCCAAACTCAAAAAGAGAGTGGACATTTCAGGTTTATAATCCACTAGACCATAAATATGCTACTGTGCACCATATCCTTAGAATTCGCTAGTGGGTGTGCTTGTGGAATTTAGTCAAGGAGCAAAGGGCAAATGATGGCTCACTTCAGAAAGCAGATTATTGTAGGCTTCATGTTGTCAAGCCCTAGAATCACCACTGGTAGCCCTTGACCTTTCAACCTGAAATAGAATCATAGATTCAGTGAGGCTGGAAGAGACCTCCAAGCTCATCCAGTCCAACCTATCACCCAGCATGGTGTCAAACAGACCATGGCACTAAGTGCCTTATCCAGGCTTTTCTTGAACACCTCCACAAACAGCAATTCCACCACCTCCCTGGGCAGCCCATTCCAATGGCAAATCACTCTCTTTGTGAAGAACTTCCTCCTAACATCCAGCCCAGACTTCCCTCGGCACAGCTTGAGACTGTGTACCCTTGTTCTGTTGCTGGGTGCCTGGGAGAAGAGACCAACCCCACCTGGCTACAGCCTTCCTTCAGGTAGTTGTAGGCAGCAATGAGGTCACCCCTGAGCCTGCTCTTCTGCAGGCTGCACAACCCCAGCTCCCTCAGCCTCTCCTCATAGGGATGTGCTCCAGGCCTCTCACCAGCTTTGTCACCCTTCTCTGTATCTCAGAAAGCATTAAGAGGATGTCAGATGGGTGAGATCCAAGAACAATTTAATTCTTCAGAATTCCCACTTAAAGAAAACATTTCCCTGAATTATCTGAATTCTATACCTAAGGAACACTTCTTCTCTCAAATCTGAAGAAATTCTTCCATTAAGAGCAGTAGAAATGTACAGATCAGCAGAAGGAAATGTGTGGTGAGACTCAGCACCTGCAGGTCTATAATGGTGTCTTTCAAAGACAATTCAGGTGTGTGAACTGCACTCACGATTTTTCCCAAGTTATTTAAACTACCATTTCAACAAGTGCTTGAAATACAAAATTATCCTACACCCTGTATTAGACATGCACCTGTAATTCATAGCTCAGCGTCCAGCTAGGCTATGCAATACATTCACCATAACACTTAATACACCTTACTATAAATATCTGCCCTGCTTTATTAACTCTGGGAACCACTGCCGATAAAAGATATCTGTTCTCGGGTGAGAAGAACTTTGGCTAAACTTAGATATTTTTCTAATACTAAGTATTAGAAAAATGGACTCTTGAACTATTTTGAAACAGAAAATGGAAACTACGTTGAAACCATCTGCATTAATAATAATAATTATAAAAAATTAGAAGGCAGCTTCATTGTCAACAAAAGGAAATACTTTTTGCAACTGATCTTCCTCAAGCAGTTACACCTGTAGAGGTGTTAAGCTGGACAGAGTGTGAAAGAATTTCAAGTAACTAGAAAAAACAACCAACAACACAAATCCATACTGCATTGCAAACACAGAAATGCTCTGAGCTCGGGAGATTGCCCTAATAATCTGCTACAGCCAGAGCTCTGGAGATGGAAATATGCAAAACGAAAGAGCTTCAACATGAAGAATTTATGATATTTGCTTCTGAAGCCTAACCAGTTAGATTAATACTTGAAACCTGAACTTCTGTCTCCCCCATCCTAATTTAGTGCCTTAGTGTCCTTGTCATTTGGATGTCAGGAGGAAGCAGCATGGTCAGGATTTTACAGCTGCACACCTAACTCATTCTTTCCTTCTGTCTTTAAACAGCAGGTGTAGAAGATGCCGGTGCCCCATGCAAAGCAGTTCATGACACAAAAGACAGCTAGAGGAGAGGTGCTTTTCATTGGGATGGAAAGGACAGTTAAGAGAGATAGGATTTTGTTTCTTTAACTTCCAGTTTCCTTACCACTGAAAAATCTACACAGTTTGCACAGCACTAGGGCAAATTCTCCCTTACCAAATAAGAAGCTGTAAATATCAGAACCAGCAATGGAACATGGGGACACAGTCTCAAGTTGTGCCGGGAGAGATCTGGAC
Organism: Pogoniulus pusillus; assembly: GCF_015220805.1. NCBI lineage: Eukaryota > Metazoa > Chordata > Aves > Piciformes > Lybiidae > Pogoniulus > Pogoniulus pusillus. Next base: position 267,621 of record NC_087282.1, on the reverse strand, counting down.
TGGAAGTTAGGAGGAAGTTCTTCACAAAGGAGTCGCAGTTTCTGGACGTGTTCAAGCAAAGCCTGGCTGGGGCACTTACTGCCATGGTCTGGTTGATTAGATAGGGCTGGGGGATAGGTTGGACTGGATGAGCTTGGAGGCTATGAATGGCTGCAATAAAAAGAAACAAAGACCAGACAGAAACTCATTGCTGTTGACCTCATCTTAAATAGATCCAGGCAGGGCTTTAAGACTGCAGGAATTCTATGGTTTCTATGGATGGGGAAGGAAGAGAACTGAGAATATGGTAATAGGCAAAGTACTTTGTGATATGCAGATGGGAAGAAGCTAATTTCCATCTGACTTCTTTTCTCTGATGGGTAATTACGCTCTCCCTAGCAGAAGCTTTATGTCTGCTGTGAAAGCAATAGGCAGTTCTCTGCAAGTAACCTATTTTCTGTATTGGGATGGGGGAAGGGGGCTTGGCAAAAAATATTTCTCATCTTTTTGGTTAGCATTTTTGTGCTGCAATTTCACTTCAAGCAGCTCCTGTAATTACAGGTTAAATTTGGCACCCACACTCTACTAATCTAATATTTCGCTAACTAATGTAAGCTATAATACAAGAGGATGGAAAATTAGTTCTAGGCTTCTGCAATGCAATTATTACCTTTTATAAAAAATAAAAATGTGTGCCCAATTAGTAAATAATGAAAACTAATTTGGTTTTGGTAGTTGGCAAAAAAAAAATAATGTGTAATTTCTGTCTTACAAATGTTTTGAATTACCTGCCCTACATGGCCAATTTTTCTTCCCCTTACTAAGTTCTGTAAAGACCTTTACACAAATAAACATCAAGATTCTATAATTACAAATTCGAATCACTGATTACATGTATTTATTGTAATTACATAATTAGCAATAATTACATTAATTATGTAAACAATAGACTGCACTGAGTAGCAGCCAAAAGCAAGCACATTCACACATATAAAAGCATGCTTTGAACTAGAAAAAAACAGGATTTTCTCCTTAGCACTAAAAGGCAGAAGTGCAGAGCCACGTTGCTCTGTGCAGGCCTTCTTCTGCTCAAGCACTGAAAGCTCTCACAGCACCTGGGTACAAACATCCCAAACGGCAGAGCTAAGGGGCACACAACTGATGTGGAATGTATTAGGGTAAGACTTTTCTTTCTCAAAAGCACCTCTTTTCAAAAGCCTGACCCTAACCCACCCCCTCAAAATTCTAATAGCATGATAGAATGCTCATGTTATTCATCTAGGGATTAGCAGGGCAGTAGGACCAGACCGTGTCCGTAACTACAAGACCCTAACGGAAGGTCCTACTAGTTCAGTGAAAGGCCAAAGCTTCTGGGGACCACTAGGACACATCTTACTCACTGCTTTCTCTAACCCTAGCTCCTCACGACCACAATGAGTTGCAGGAAGAGCAGTTACTGCTTAGAAATGTAGCTACAGCAGATGACTTAAACACTTCAATTAAGCTGTTCTCATGCTACCTTTGTGTGACAGCATCAGTGAAGGCTTAATGAGCTGTGAATGACACTACAAAATGTACAGGATCACAAACCCTGCTTCTGGTAATTTACACCAACAGTTACATCTAAGTGCCATCATCTATGCCACAATCCATTGTTCATACACTCTGCATGCTCCTTCTTAAGGCTGGTTGGAATATAATTATTTTCGAGTCCCCAAGCTCAACCTGTCCACTCTGGTTTTTCTTTATCAGAAGCACTCACTGACACACCAAAAGCCTGCCTCTGCACACCTGCTCCCTAGATGCTTTAACAGCTACAGTATTTGATATTTTCATCCTTTCCACCTAACCCAAGCTTTTTAAGGGAATGCTTTCTTTTACCCTTCTGCTCAAATCTGGGTCCCACTCCGCTTGTGGATTTGCAGGCTGCCAGCATTCCCTGCAAGAACACCTGTAGGCACGGAGCATTGCTCACAAAGCTGGTGGAGCTCCTGCAGAGTGAACCGCAGCATTGCCTCCCCATGCACACACACCTCACACTGTGTCTTTCCCAGTTAGCCCAGTGCCAGAACTTTAACTCTCTTTACACACTGCAACTCAGAACATGCTATTCCTGAATGCAGGACTCTTTTTTCCCTGATAGCTACTGGTATTCTTGCAAAGTGTTCCTATCAGATATAAATACTTAGGAGACTTAAAAATCCTGTCCCAGAGGAACACAGATTGCCGTGGTAGCCCTCGAAGCCAAGTCAGATAGAGCTGCCTCCGTATTTGTGGTTATTCCCTAACAAAGAACTCTTCATATTCCATACGCTCATCTGTACTTCTGTCTCTGCTTACAAACAGTGGCCAGTTCATTGGAGAAATTCCTATTATTAACAACTCCTCCATTTGTCTCTGAGTGCCTCAGCTCAGGAAATTACTTGACATCATCTATTCATTAATTGCATAGATAACCAAAAGCTACCTCCCATGTTAATGAGGGAAAGTTGTAAGAAACAAAGAACCCAGAAATACAATTGATTAATGTTTTTTTTTAATCCTATTAAAGCACCTTCAGTTCAGATTATAGAATTTTGGTTAGATGTACATGAAAATGCATCAATAAAAATAATTCACTTTTAGCTGATCATATTTACACAGATGGACTACTACTAAAGGATATATTTTTGCAGTCAGCAGAATGCTCAGGAATAAATCAGAGAATGACTCAACTGCAGTAACTTGGATGATGCTGTAACACTGACATGGAGGATAAAGTCAGAAGGGCTGGGGAGTAAAACATTCTATATTGCCATCTGCCACAGTTTTGAGAAAAAAAAATAACCCAAACCAACCAAACAGCAACCAAACCCCTCTAAATTCTATAAAAAAGTACTACTTCACTTTCTTTTTGAGGGTGTGTGTGGTTTGTTGATGTTGCTGTTTGTTTGTTGTTAGTTCTGTTTACACGACTGTTAAAATCAACTGTAGAAATACAAAATAACTGCCTGGAGACACCATGCACAGAACCTTGCCCTTGATTCTGACACCAGAGTCATAAATGATCTTTTTGCAAGCTCTACAACACACCTGCATAACCTCTGTTTCTAAAATAAATCCAAATAACCCAAACCCAAGAAAAACAGGAGAAAGGAAAGACACCCAGGAAGGAATTCTCTACAGTCTGGGCTGATGCAAAGAAGGGAAGGTGAAGCTGCTACTCAATTTCCACAAGATAAACTTTCTTCCTGTATGTCAGGTTCTGCATATCAAACAATTCATATGGGACAAGGGCAAAAGCCACGAGGAAAGACTGCACAAACAATTCACCTTCTGACCATCCCAGCCTCTTCAACACACATGCCTACACTTTTTTTCTAGGTACTTCAAACCTAGGTATTATTGACTGCAAATAGTTAGTGTCAAGTGCCCAGCTGCATTTGTCCAGGAGCTGTTACAAAGTTCTGTTACACTGGGATTAACCCCAGCTGTAATTATGCATGCAGGGAGTTAGTTTTAATGTCAAAGCCACATGCTCTCTGGCATCTTCTGCAAATTGAGCATGCAGATCAGTGGACAAAGCCCAACTAAACTACTACCACAACTCAGCAGCACGAGAGTATGGTGACCTTCCATGGTGTTAATAAGTACATAATGTTTTGCCAGTGGTGGTACACTTGTTCCCAAAGAAGTATTTCATTGTCTGGATAGTAGAAAAAATACTATCATCCTGCTTTCTGTGATGCTAATCATAGCCTTGTTTTCCACCTCTATGACTTATCAGAAGAAAACAACAAACCACCCACCCACCCTTGAAATCACTGAGATTTAGTTCAGCTAGAGGAAAATTAAAATACTCAGAAAACAGTAAAAAATTCCTTCTTATAGGTTCTGTTTCAGGGGACATCCATCATTCAAGATTTTAGTAAAGTAATGAGTTCCTTGTGAAAAGGGTAGGAAGAGTCATGAATACCAATCCAAAATTGCCTAAGCACTACAGCATTCAGGACACGGTAAGGAAGGGGATGCTTCTTCCCTCCGAGCTCCTGTCTTAACACTATCCATACCATACCTGTTTAGCTCTGTAATTCTCATCTTCTCCTTTGGAGCTAGGTGCCTGAATGTGACCGTTTAGGTGTTTCCTGCCCCCCCCCGCCCCCCTCACGAAATCACCCAGACTAGACTCAGCCAGCTGGAAGTTAAGGAATGAAGCTTTATATTCACAACTTAGCACAATATACAAGCAGGTATTTACAATATCTACAGCTATATACAGAGCTATACAAGTTAAAAAGTAATATGGAAACACAATACCCCTCCCAGAAACCAGAGGCCCCAGGAGGGGCCCCAACCACCCTTCTACCTCCTTTGCACCACTCCACTTTACCCCAGAGTTTGCCTTACATGCAAGGTGAGTTTGGAGGATCAGCCAGGAGGGTTAGGAAGCAGAAGGATTAGTTACACAGAAAGCGGGCCAGGGAGAAAAGTGCAGGCACCAGCTGCGACAGAGACCCACAGTGGGTTATCTATGTTTATGTTTCTTGGTTTTATACATCTCATCAAGCCTAGAACTGCAGTAGACATCACCATTGTTTCCTTTTCACAGCCTATAATCTAATTTCTCTCACAAAAATACTCCAGTGAGCCTCAGACTAGCACACTGAAGCCGCACTGATCATACACTCACCTTTCTAAAGTAACATCCTCTATGTCACTATTGCATCATACAAAACTGTCACTCCTTGTTTGATTCAGAAGATAACCATTTTAATATTTACTGAACACATGGGACAGTCAATGAATAAGAAGACCAATGGATCTAAAAAAGCCTTAAATTGCTGTTTCACTTCCCCTGAAAAACTACTGAGTGGTGACCATTTATTTGAAGACAGAATTCTGCAACAGATTCAAATCAGTTAACATTCACCACAACAATGTCTCAGATTCCCTAAAAGTCCTGAAGATCCAAGTTACAGCATTCCCTCACTCAGGCAGCATTTGCTGCAGTACTGTCAAAGACAAAGCATTTCCCAGTGCTTTATCTTTGGTATTAGAAAAACAAGAGAGAATGTTTTTAAGGTCAAATACTGAGGAAGCTAAAAGACTGCCTGAAATTCTACAGAACTTCTGATTCCAGACATACAATAGGAGCAAACAGTCTCTCCTATACGGCAGCTTCATGTCCTACCTAGTGTCTACGTAGCTTCATTTTTCTCCTCTTTTACCTGTTAAAAAGTTCCAAAGATGAGACAAATTTAGACTTCAATAAGGACAGATACTGAAGAATTATTTATACTCAGTTTCCACAGGCTTACAAATATCTGGTCAAGGCTCCACTTCAGCTACAGTCAAAAGAAATCACAACATAATAACTACAGTTATAGGACCTTTCAGAGTTCATCAATAAATCTTTTTTTGATGCTGTATGAATCTATGAGGAGCTTTAATCAATAATTAATGTTAATCAAGGTCAGACCTAATCAATAACAGTACTGCTCTTTTCAAAGTCCTGAGAGTTTTGTTACGTGCAGAATCAAATCTAATTGAAGGTATACATGCAGAGTTGTTAATGTCATCATAATTTGATTAATACTCCAATTGCCAAAACTTTGCAGCACCTTTTGCCTCCTTGACTATTAAATTCATTATCAACATCTGCTACAAGAGAATCTGTGCTGCTCATGTGTGGTACACACATGGAACTACAGAGATACAGAGGTGCTCTCATCCTGAGGCCACTGGAAAGTTTCTTCAGAAATAAGCAGATAGCACCCAGAAATCTGTGCTTTAAAAGTGTCAATGGAGGATGCATCAGAACCACTCACCTGTGTGCTGTCAAAAGCTGCTTTTACATGTGTGCTACAATTGTCTCTCAGCCTCCCAGGATCACTAGGTCATGTCATACACTGCAAGTTATTGGGGAAAAAAAGTTTCCTTTTTAACTTAGGGATCAAAAGAGGTAGGTGCTACCCATTACTGCACCTGATCTCTTGAGACATGTCAAACAGAGCCCTTCTATTCCCCTTCTCACTTAGAGGAGGTCACAGCCTAAAAGTCAAATATTTAACAACCTCTGAACAGTGCACTCAGTGCCAGAGGATCTGAGACAGGGACAAGGGACAAATGTTATGTGAACCATGCTCTTTTGAGACTGCTCTCTTTCCATTCCAGTTCTTCTAGTAGGTGTCAGTTTTCACACATTACAGATCAGGTAAATGTTACCCTATGACAGTGGCAGCTGCCTGGAACGGTACATTTCACATCCCGTGCCAAGCAACACAGGACCCCAACGTTTATTTTACCTCCATTCTTGTTCACACTAGTAAATGTCACTGGCCAAAGGACGATCTGAGACCACACTTTTAATAAAGCAGCAAACCAGTGATGTGCTCTGATTTTGACTGATTACAATCAGAGACTGGCCTCTGAAAACTCCAAACTTTACATGTTTGAGCTTGTAAAAGTATAAACTGTGTCCTGCATTGAGCCTTAGCCTAAGCGTTAGTGTAGGAATGAACGCTGAACACTTACGCATGTTCTCCGCTGCGTCCACTCACACAGCTCTCTTGAGCTGACCTATGAAAGCAAGCAAGGACGTAGAGATCTGTGAGCTCAAGACTTAAAAATGCAGCCATTCTCCAGCAGCCAGATGTGACTGAAATCCAACAGTAAAAAACGCTGGAGCATTAAATAAACAAACAAAAGACAAAAGCACAAAATGGAATCCCGTGGGCAAGCGTGTCACAGCCCCAGTGAAGACTGCCGTTGATTTGCTGCTTGAGAGTCTGCTACAGCTCTTGGGTTTGTTTTTTTTTAAAGTAAGCACAGAAGAAATTTGCTCTGTATTTACTTTTCTGTCCTCAAGCATTCCTGATCACTGCAAGCCTCGGCCTTGCTAAAGTGCAGTCTTGCACCATCATATATTTCACTGCCCACTGACTGATCAACTGGCAGTCAAGCTGCTCATTAAGGAAAAAGCACAAGTTTCTCTACATTCAGCCACACCATTTTTCTACCAATCATTTCTGTGGTCTACTAACAGGCAGCTTTTGTCCTATTGTTCAATAGTGCAAAGTTAGATTTACCTTATTCTGTGTAAAGCACTTGGGCAGTTTTAAAGTGAAAGTACTTTTTGAGAAGCTTCTTTAGAGCAAAAAATGACAGTAATACCATACATCTTAAATGCTAAATTTCCATGTTAAAGCATCGATTCAATACTCTGTGATCCATGAAAAAGCAAAGTTATTTTAGTGTGATTTTGTTGCAATGAATTGACTGCAATTCCCAGAAGCAAATATGCACGCTATCAAATTTACATTTAAAAATCTGACACTTGAGGAAACTTCAATACACAGGCAGAAATCTCCTTAGTCAGCAGCCACAAAGAGTTGTCACCATTCTCTTCATAACCTTTGCTACCTGTCTTCTAGGCCAGAAGGCTTTACTAGAGACACTTATTAAAGTAAATGCTCACAAAGGTGCAGCCCCTGAACTTTCCACCCCTCCCTGGAAGCAGTGTGAGGTGAAGCCTGTGCACAGCAACATGCCTGTATCACCTCAGATGCTGCCAGGTTCCACACATCACATGAACCTTTCTATTCTTGATTCAAGGGCATCCACAAGTGTAGTTAACTCACACAAGCAGGTCTTCAGAGCTGAGATCTTAGTGACCCTTGATGCACAGGTTAGTCCTCATGCACTAACAGTAATTACACTTCTGATCAGCGTGAGCAGCCTGCACTGCATCTGCCCTGCTTCCAGGTAAAAAGGGCTGTGGCACTTTGACTTCAAGCCACAGGACTGGATGTCAAGGAGATAAAAGACACCAGTTTACTAAAGCTCAGAAGAAACTCTTCCATCTTACAACTTACTTGTCCAAGTATGCTGAAGGCATAGACAAAAGCTGTGTGCCCCTCTTCACAAGCCACTGATAGAACAGCAGCTCTTGGCCTGTTTTGGAAAAGCAAGCACAGAAGAAATTTGCTTAAACACCTGCACACAAACACGTGCCCTTAAAACCCCCACATGCCACAGCTGATCACTAAAGGGATCCGAACCAGCAGAGGTGCAGCTGAGGAAGGATGTGTGAAGAACATGAAAACCTTTGAGCAGAAACCTGTAGGATGCTGTCGATCACAAAGAATCAAGGGGGGGCATGATAAACTAGATGCTGGGCAACATCCTGACCAGAAACAGCCTAGAAGAGCAGACAAAGGCACTGTTCTTGTTCAGTTCTTCCTGCCTCAAGGGAACCACAAGAACTTCACCCCTCTCTTCTCCTCCATAAAGAAACTGAACAGGAGACTGCACATTGGTGGAGCAGCTAGGCTAAGAAAACAAAGGAACAGCAGAGTTCAGCAGCTTTACTCTCACTAACCAAGAGCACCATCTTTGACAGACAGCACTTCAGAATGAGGGCAGAGCACTTTCACTGGTATCTTTTCATACTACTTCAGTGCAGATGATAGAACTGCAGCCTTCTGTTGCAAACCTTAAGTTTGATTCCTTAATATTAATGCAAACTGCCTTTTGTGTGAGTCTTTTGGTCAGAGTGAAGACGTGATTGTCATGATCTGCATTTTTCAGTAGGCTGTCTTTCTATAGCTTTCAATATTTTTTTGTTGTTGTCTTGTTTTGTATTTTTTGGTCAAGTATATTTGCAAACTGACAGCTTGATTGTCATCAGAAACAGTACAACAGAAACATGGCAGAGCTGGGCCTGAAAGACAGAACAGTCTGGGTTGTAGAACATTGGGAAAGGGGATTTTTATATTTTGGAAGATGAAAACCACTCATAATCAGGTAGAAAAATCAGAAGTCATTTGGCAGCACTTAGAGACTTTGTATATTCCTATTTTTGCACAGAAGGTATACAGGACACGCAGAGGACCCACGCCGTTTACCACGGAAAGTCCAATTTATCGGCTGGTTGTCCACACCACATGGAGAGACTGTGGAGAGAGGGCCCCTTTTGCCTCCTCCTTTGGTTTGAAACTACTACCTGTGACATCACTACAACATGTAATAGACCTTGTACATACAATGTGAGTTTAATCTAACTAATGCAAGACTTTTACTGCATTCTTAAAAGGCAAGTTCTTGAATTTGCATTTTCATATACTAAACATACCTTGAATCTTGCTACCATTTTCCAAGTTTGGTTTCACGTGGTTTGCCTGGCAACATTTCATAAAATCTCTTTAAGAGCACTACTAATGGCATGTTCAAATGTCTGTCAGTATGTGCTGCCATTTAATATTCATGATGAGGACAAAATACCAAAGCTTAGAAAAATAAGGTGCAATCCAACAATGAACTCCAGAACCTGCCATGGCCATGCACACAAATAGAGCTCATACTGAAAAGTCTGAAAAATTAACATGACGGTCTCATCAACTAAAGCTAAGCTCCCACTATTTATGTTTGATTCAGAGAGGAAAATATGCCCAAGACTGCCAGTAGAGAGCCACCTGTCAGCAGAAGCCAAGCATGGTGGCTGGGAATGTAAGTGGCCTCTCATTTTACAAGCACTTACTGTGTACACTGCCCGAACCAGCAGACAAGACTGCAAGTGAGCAAAACAATCACAGCTGACAACAAAGACCTGCCCTTCTCCTAGGTGAATTCCTATGCTCTTCAGCATTTGTGAGCTATATTAGTTCAGTTAGTTACTTACTACGAATTAATGCTCACTCCTGGACCGTTACACGCTCTTATTTCACTGCTCTAGGTAGGACAATTGAAGTAAAACATGTAAGCAGCTTAGGAAATCACTGACTGTTTGGAAAGACACTCACCGTACTTGTAAATCTAAGCAGCCCCTCACAATAGCAGCATGCACAGATTTTTACTTTTGCAGAGTAAATTTTGGTCTCCTCTCATTTTAGAAAAAAAGCTCTGTTTTAACCAGAAAACTCCAAGCTGGCTTCCTGCAATTCACACAGTTCTTTTATTTGCCTGGTTCCTAGACAGAGGAACCCAAACAGTGCTCCACAACATAGCAATAAAGATAAAGCACCACCACAATCTTTCCTGAGACTGGAAAACACAGTCTCATAGTCTCATAGTGCCAGAGAGGCAGAGCCAGGCACGGCTAGCACTGAATAACTGCTCTGGAACCTTCTGAGCGCCCCCACTTTCTGAAACAACCCAGTAACCTGCACACCCTGGGTCCCAACCTTGTGTTTTATATGTTGTTACTTATTATATATTCATGAGAGTTCCAGGGAAAGTTTATGCACATACAAAGTACTTCTGAGAGGTGTTTTACGTCTGCCCGCCTGCAGGCCTTATCTTTTGCACAGGTGGGTGCTACCCTGGTGGCGTTCTCGGAGATCCTAGGGCTGAAAGCAAACAGCCTTCCTCACGCTGCCCTCTTGGTTGCAAAATGTGCTGAGCTGTGAAGCTTATCACTGAGCCCAAACTGCTAGGTTGGTTCTGGCCAGTTTCAGGGTCTCTGTAGTCATTTTTGCTTCCTTATCTTGATGTCTCCGGCTCTCAGGGTCTCTATAAGAGTCTTTGTTTCCTTATCTCAATGCCTCTGGGTGGGCAGATATTTCATTAGTTTTAGGTACACAGATACATAGAGTTCTATGATTGCAAAAGTATTTCTACTTCTAAATCTCATCAGGGTAGTGATAGGACTGGGGGGAAGGGATCCAAGCTAGAGGAGGGCAAATTTAGAATCGATGTTAGGAAGTTCTTTACCATGAGGGTGGTGAGAGACTGGAGCAGGTTGCCCAGGGAGGTGGTGGAAGCCTCATTCCTGGAAGTTTTTCTGGCCAGGCTGGATGTGGGTCTGGGCAACCTAATCTAGTGTGAAATGTCTCTGCCCATGGCAGGCGGGTTGGAACTGGATGATCTTTGAGGTCCCTTCCAGCCCTGACAATTCTGTGATAGCATAAAACAAGACCTGGAATGATCCTGGTGAATGCAGTCAGATCTGTGAAGGTCAATGAATAAACTGAAATGAAATGGAAGTTCCTTGGACTGTGGTGTTCTGGAGCAGCATTCCAGCATTCTGAAACAGCAGTCAACAGAAAGATACTAACTGCTTTGGAGATGTAACTTGATCGATATATTTTACAATCTTCTTCCTACGCTTGACTGCACCAGCAGGAAACCGGATTCAGTCATGCAGAGTGTTCCTTCCAGTACTCTTCCCTGCTAGAAGATAAAAACAATATCTTAAATGCTTGTATTGTTCAATGTAAAAGATCAGTGGAGTGGATTTTCTAGTTAGCTGGAGCTATTATGCTGCTAGAGGGGGAGGAGGCTTTGCCAAGATGAGAATATAATTTGCAATGACTGCAATTTGAGTACACCTGGATGAAGATGCACAAGGAACAAGATGATGAACTGACAAGATTACCACAAAATCCGCAGACAGTAAATAGCTGCTCCCACACATGCACACACTTTTTAAACAATAATGTGTTGGCATAATCCTGAAGGGATTAGCATTGATACATGAAGATGTTCTCCACTCTGTTTTCCTGAGTAGAACAGTTTAGAGCCATTCTGTTCTCGTGAAAGGGGATTTTGGTGTCTCTCCACACACATATAACTAGGCACAGGCATACTTGGGTCCAGACATCATATATGAGTTCTAGTCTGAAACTGTTTATGTCCTGGTCGTCACATTAAAAGCTCAATTTTGCTGCTGAAAGCTGTCAGCTGGATAAACACCTACCTTGCTGCTTTGCAGTTCAGAGGGTGCTGACTCACAGTTAAGTCTGAGAAAGGGAGTAACTAAAGCTACACCTTAAATATAACTTCCTGTAAGGAGAGATGTATCTTTGCTCGTAGCTGTTTTCTTTATCACTTTTCAATAAAAGTGGAGTTAAAAGCTCTTGCGCTTGAAGCTGTCTCTCAAGTACTGAATTCTGACATGATGGTGCATTGCCTTTTGCTAATGTTTGAAATATTTTCTCTGCTGACGTGCTGAAATCTTCTACATTTGTTGCCAAAACCCAGGGTGGGCCCTGCCATTCATGGTGATTTAGAATAATCATAAGGGATGCTTAAGTTGGAAAAAAATAGTAAAACGCAGATAATTGGTGCTTGTATTTGTCAGTGAGTTGGAAGGTGAGGAAAAGAAAGATGCCTCTGATCATCTCCAACTCTTATGTCTATTACCAAGAATAAAGCTTCTTCATTTTATTTTCTCCCAGTTTACAAAAACGTTTTCTGTTTTAAATAGAGCTGAGGAGCTCACTGTCTTTAATATAGGTATGCAGGGAGGAGCTGGAGAAGCAACTCTGAACTATGGAGAGAGACCAGAAGTTGTCTTTATCAGGGGACGGGTGCTGGGTTACTGAAAATGGCCCATTATTGCTACATTATACATTTTCAAGTCTCTTAAATAATAATAATAACAATAATAACAATAAAGTCTGGCCTTCCCTGTTGTAATTGGATACAGTCCTCTTCTAAAATGCCCTGTCCTTAGGTTGGATTACATCAGCATCTACCTTGGACCTTAACAAACATTTTTTAATTAATCACACTGGGTTTTTTGCCCAGTGAACCCCAAGGGTTTATCTAAAACACTGCAGCAGAAACACTTCCATATCCTATCACAAAGCTAATAACCTTGCTAACCACTTTGTTGCTGACAGAACACACTGTACATTTGCAGAATGTGAAGAATTCAGAATTTGAAAGGAAAGGAAGCCAAACCCCTTACCAAGGTGCACAGCAGTTTCTGCAGAAAGCCTCAGCACCTAGGCACATTTAGACAATAGCCTTCCCTCCTCCAGACCCACTCGAATTAAATACAGCAGGAGATAGCACAAAAAAACTTCATTAATTAATTGGCAACCTGCTGACCCTAATTAGGCTATGAAAATTCAGCTCCCTCACACCAGATTTCAAACATTAGTCAGTTTCATTTGTTGGGAAGTTTGCCTTGCGACCCTAACACAATAAAAAAGAGAGAATGAACTTCGTGCTTGCCATGTCTGGAACAAAATGACCTATTACTGGGAGAACTGGTCATGAAACCTAGCCCTTGTACAGAAACGAAGCTGTGCTACAGAAGCTCCTGCTGGCAGATTCCCTTACGAGGAGGATTAAGTGCTCACAACTACGGCCTCCTCCTCGGTGCGCCGGAAAGCCTCCTAGCAGCACCAGCAGAGCGCAGGGCAGTGATCTTGCTTTAACCGTCTGCGGCGGCTGCGTACGCTGCTGCTGTGCAGCCAGCTACCAGCCGAGGCCGGACGGAAAGCACAGCAGCTCCTCTGCCCACTTCTAAATCTCGTCTGAACTCCCGGCGAGACCTCGCTGCATTTCAGCAGTTAGTGGCACTGGAAGAAGGGAGAGCTTTTATTTCAGGTCTCAAGGCCTACTCGCAGCCAGAGCTTCTGCTGTCACCTCAGTGGACACTAACGAATGCCATTTGGTGCACTCTCCCTTCCCAAAACCCCAGCACCTCCTGACACGAGATCACTAAAGCTTGCCTTCTGACTCCCACTGCAAGCAATGCCTGGAGGAAAGAGAAGTGACCCCCAGGCAGTAAATGGCAGGAGTGACAAGAGAAAACCCGAGCTCCAGCTGTAAGGCTGCCACGTACAGCACACGGCGAGGCACTCATGGGCCGCGGGAACTTAGCCCAGCAATAACCACACCCGGGAAGGTTTCTGGCGCGCTGCAGAGCTGACCGCACATGGCCTGGTAAGCAAGCTGCAGGGACTTGGACCAGGCCATTTGGTAGGTGGGCCTCTTTACATTTGACTGCAGTCTACATCATCTGTACCACTTCACTTCATAGGTTATAACAGATCCTCTGGCCAGGGTCTTGACACCTCTGCCTGAGATGATGTTCAGCACCTCACCGGTTGGTACACGTATGCTAATCGCTGCTGCTTAGCACCTGCTTTCTCCTTTCCTGCTGCTCAGTCACAACGCACAACTACCACGGTTCTGCCTTTGCTGGATCTGCAGAGCATTCTGCCACCTCGCCGAGTAAATCTGTCTTTTCAAAGCATAATAAAGAATATCCTGCCCCCACCTCAAGTACAGTAACCACTTCTCCTTGTATTTTTTCTCCACTGGTTTTGTTAATACATTGAAGAAGAGCAAGTCAGGTATGGAGAAGGGGAGGGGACCGAGTTGGCACAGAAGCCTCTCCTCACCAGCTTCCAAACTTGGTCAGCCATGTAAAGAACAGCAAGCGCAAGGCACAAGTTTTTTGTGACAGGACGTTTGCCCGAGATGTGCATAGCGTTGGTCCCCAGTTTAAAATACCAGTGTGTCCTCAAATTAACAGCTAAATATAAACTATGGACACGGGATTTAGCACAGCAGTGCACTGCTGTGCACTGTTACATCTACTACCAGGGCAGTGGCACGTCTGCTTCAGACACTGCTATACTTTAAAACTGGAGCAAAAGAAGAACAACGTCAGCGCTTCAGGCACTGCTGCTTGAGCTTTCAAGGTAACCCAAAGCATAATTTTGATTCATGTTGTAAGCAGATCTAGAGCCAAATTCAGCATTCCCTGCTGAGCCAGACTAGATATCACATGTAGCTGTGGCAGAAAAACATATAAAAGAACAGAAATTTGACCATTTTCATGTGAAGAACAGAATACTTTGCACAGAGCTTTCCAGCTCCTTGACATTGAAAATAACAGCGTCTGACAGTTGTAGGGTTAAGTAGCCACTCATTCAGCACAACATCGTTTATCTGCCAACAGCGTGTGTCTCTTGTTGTTACTTCAAAGAAAAAATTCAATAAAAATTTAAATAAAAACAGATCTGTCAGTATAAAGCTTTAATATTTTACACCATACTCAATCTCTTTCCTTTGTAAAGTGCTTTCATACTTCCTGAACTTGTGCTGCAGTACACAGTTCTCGTTATTTAAAGAGACCACAAATCACCTTTAAACTTCCATGCTTTCCTGAAACACTAGCATTTATTGTTAATATATACCACTCTGAAACTAGCTTCACTAAGTACCGTGGATTACTTCAGAACTCTGTGTAGATTGAGAGAGCTATAAGAATACATATGTTGAGCACTTCAGCTGCTTACATACAAGCAGATTACTGGTTGAAGCATTCATGACTGAGAAGATAACCTTAAAGGCTTCGTTTCTAAGCATAAATCTCCTTCATGTATGGGAGGTATACAGTAGCCTTAGTTCCATCTGCTCTCTCACACAGCACATGTGTCAGCACAGACTGCACGCTGCACGATCAACACACTTGGAAACAAGTGAAAGGGTTCAGCCGTTCAAGACAGGGACCTCTCTCTCTCTGGTTCCGCCCAGTTTTTCCTTACCCAATAAAGCATTTCATGATGCTAACAGTTCAGTACTGCAGCATTCACTGCTTAAGTCAGACTTCTCTTCTAAAGCTGCTAGATTCCAGTTTATGAGAGACAATTAATGTGTCTCTTCTCTAAGTACATGTGGCAAGGTATAGTCTCTCCTTCTTCAACTTTCTTCTGTATATATTTTAATAATAAAATTATTAATTTCTTTAGAAATCTTTCTCACTAATTTCTAATTTAGACCTGGAGTGTAACAACTTTATGAAGAAAAGAAGTGAGCCCCTGGCCTCATGTACCAGATTCAGATTATAACAGCTTCAACAAAAACATTTGCTTTAAATTTTATTGCACACCCTGGAAGCAAAATTAACAACCTGCCAAAGGCAATAACTTCATATGGAGAGAAAAAAATAGTGTTGTAATTATATGCATATAATCAGGTTCACTTTTATTGGCTTTTAAAAGTTTCTTCCAGGCAAAAGACACCCAGTCACAAGCTTATAACCACGCCACAGATTACAGTACTAAAATTTTGTGCAGAAGACTACAATAAAATTGTCATTTCGTATCAGCTTTACAGGGGAAAACATGGGCAGTAAAATGATAACAGGAATAATCTATGCTCTTATCTGAGTATCTTTGTTATTTGCAATGAGAGTTGCTCCACACTATTTACCAAAAGACATTTTTCTAAAATCCATAAGCCTCTGCCAGTCTCTGCTTTATACAGGTGTTAACTATAAAGTTCTATCATAAATTATGAATTAAAAGAGTTTAAGTCGACCCAATAATATTAAATCTCTTTTTTCAGTGATAAAATGCATGCAGCTGAGAGCTTCTCATTACTTATTTAACTTCCACAAACCAACACCTGAATTTGTTTCCTTCTAACTCCATTTCAGTGTTGATCCTTCTTACCCTAGGAGAAAACCCACAGCTGAATCTTCTCACTCCTGCATGCTGCACTGTCCACTCTTATGGATCTACCTGCACCAGCGCTTTCCATTACCAACTGATTACCATCACATAACCACCCAACTGAACATGGTCTTGGCCATGTCACCACTCCACAAGAGCCATCTGAGATTCCCAAATACACTAAATGTGATCCCAGATGCCCATACCACAACACTGCTAACTACTGCTAAAGAGCTTGACTGTTCTTCTGACAACTGGTCATATATCCCTGCCTGAGAGGAAAACCAAAAAGTATGCCTCAAGGTAAGCCACAGTGGAGTGCAATCCCCACAGACAGTAGACATGTGCTCAAATACCAGGCAAAGACATTACTTCTAAAATCACTTCTGAAATACATCCATAGAACATCCTCCAGATCCAAACTGCCAAATGACCCTTTCTATGACATTCAGCAACATGTGTGGGTTCAGCTGAGGGCTCTCTGTGTCTGCACTCTGAGAAAAGGCCACCCACTGAAAAGCAAAAGCAGAAAGGCAAAGCAGATTTAAAAACAAAAGAAATAAATTATTGTAGGTGGTGGTACTTGAGACTTGCTGGTGGAGCTTCAGCAAAGACATCACCAGAACAAGGATAAGATGTCACAGGAATGCCAGAGTGTGTGTTTTGGAGAAGGGGGAAAGAGCATCCTGTATTTTTTAAGAGCCTGCCACCATCCCCCTCCCAGCCTGGCTCAGCTGCAATTCTTGGGGCAGTCTGCAGTTCAGCCTAAGCTGTGAAAGATCTGACACAACGAATACTGAAGGAAAAAAGTGCTGCAGCCCATGGAAGTCAAGGGCTAGCATTCAAGCAGTCAGCACAGCTACACCAGCTTTAAGGATCACTTGTCAGAGCATAACTGGATCAGAATAAAGCAGTGTTTAAAACAGAACAGAGCTTAAACTATTTGAATCCCCTTAGGAAAGTGCACTAATGAGGCAGTCTATCTGTAACATCCAATGGCAAGCAATAGGCACACCGGAGAGCTCTGCTCACTCCCACAAGCCAAAGGACAGGAAAAATCTCCCCCAAAAGCCAGCAGAATTTTTGTAATGAAAGTGAAGAAGAAAGTGAAATGAAGTGGCAGAAACCAAATTCAGTTTTGCAACTTCCAGATGGGATACTAGACCCCCATTCCCTAGGGGCTTATATTAGTAGCTCGTATGTATCCTGCATATGTTAGTGACACAACCTGTTCTGCTCTGTTGAAAAGAAAAACCTTGGCCTTCTGTTGGAGCATGGGTTCACAAAGAGCCAGGAGGCTGCAAAATAATGCACTGGATCAAGCAGCCAAGAAAAACAAGGTCCAGGAATGGAAAGTGCAGATATAGCCAGCTGGAACCCAGACATGGGAGGCACGGGTGAAAGGTGGCTCCTTGGTTTAAGCTAGATTAGCTAGGCGAGAGCTCACCTGCTTGCTCTTTCAGCACAGCACTACTGCTGTTCTGCAATGCTCTAGTTTTCAGAAAGGCATCCATGGAGGAAAACATATCACAGAGTCACAGAACAGTGGGATTGGAAGGGACCTCTAGCCCAACCGCCTGCTAAAGCAGGCTTGCCTAGACCAGGCTGGGACATTCTGGACAGCAAGAGATTCAGAAAGACTGCTTCTCATAAAAGGAACTGCAGAGGGGAACTTCTCCTAAAAGAGATGCATCCTCTGCACATATTTGTATCTCCTCCCAGCCACCTTCCCGATGGCAGGGGAGCCCAGCACCCAACCAGAAGCCATACTGAGTGCATCGTGGGCTGCTCTTCCACTTCTGCAGCAAAACATTTCCTCACTGTGCTTCATTCCTTTCTTTGCAAGTGCCAAACGTGCGGTGATCACCTGTTGATGGAAACTGCAGGCCAGTCCAGCTCACTGCTGTGCCTGGTCAGCTGCACTCAGAGAGCTGTGGTCAATGGCTCAATATTCAATTGCAGACCAGCGACAAATGGTCCCCCGGAGAGGGTGTCCTGGGACCTGTGCTGCTTGACATCTTTGTCAGTGTCTCAGACAGTGGGACTGAGGCACTCTCAGCAAGTCTGTGGATGATGCCAAGCTGTGTGGCCAGGTTGAGACACTGGAGGGAAAGGGTCCATCCAGAGGGGCTTGGAACTGAGAGTTATTTATAGAACAGAATTATAGCAGCTCCAACTGATTCCTTTCATAATGCTGTAAAAGCTCTTTTCTCGTTTTTGGTTTTAAGAGAATAGCACAATAAATGCTTATTTTAGCAAATCAGGAATAAAGCTTATAAAAGTTCTTGGGGAAAAAGATATTTCCCCTTCCTGATTTACATCTGAAATTCATGTCATAGTACATACAGTACACAAAATATTCTTTTATGATCTAAAAATACTACACAAAGTTTGAAATCTTCCTGTGGAACTGTAACTGTGCAATCAATGAAAGCCTAACACTTAATCAATGGCAGCTTCATCAGTGACTAGTTTATCTAAGGGCAGCCGTTCTCAAGCCCTTGATTTAAAAATCTGAAGTTAATTCAAAGCAACATGAGGCAGCCAGAAAAGCACTGTCTGCTACCTAGAAAGTCATACTTTGAAAAGTTACCTGACACACAGAAGAATGCCTGCTGCTACCAATCACCACAAATGTAGCAGAGCATCTGCTATTACACCAGAAGATCAGTGTAATAATAATAAAACCCCACAGTTTTTGTAAGTTCTGGTAAAAGAGCAACTGGTGAAGAAGGTGCCACAGTACTATGAAAGTAAAATTGTGGGAGTACTTGCTTTGATTCAGAGAAAGACAATTCACAGTGGAATTACTTTACTGTAGCAGGCAAAAAGACAGCATTAGGACAGCTTAAATTGTGCTGGTGCTATGCCCACAGCACCCTCTTCACAGGCACACGAAGAGAAGCTTTTATAAACAGGATTACTCTTATCAGTGATGAAAACAGCAAGTCTAAGCTTTTGTATGATTAAAATGTAAGACCTATAAAGGATCTTCAAATGAAACTGATGAGCAGAATTTAATAGTGTTTTCCATTTTCTGCGTTCTGTAACACAAATTTCACTTCACAAAGAAGCATTGGCTCACATTGCTGGTGGGCATGCTTCACAGACCCACCTCAAGAGACATCTGCCTCTCTCCTTGAGTGTGCTAGAGTGAACTCATGCGTCACAGAAATACACCTTGGAAGAAGCATCCTTCTTGAACCCCACCCTCAGCTGACCCACCTGTACCCTAAAAAAATTAATATTGTTGGTATAGAAATGTAAGAAATTCTATTAAATTCAAACTGTTGTCTTCTAACAAGATCAAGAAGGCAACTGATTTACCATCACACCACAGCTGTATATTGCTTTTCCAACTGTCTTAACCCATAGGGTCATCTGGCAGCAACCAGGCTTCACTAGTGGCTATTCCTTCCTTGCACCTCTTTGGGATGCTGCTTAGCTACACACATGTACTGGCCTCCCGGCTTTAAAACCTGGGCAACATTTATTTTGCCAAGGGTAACTTTCCACAAAATCTGCTTCTCTTGCCCTGTGTTTGTTATTTGCTCACTTTGGAACAGATATTTCCTCCCACTTCTTTTACAGCTTGGTGTCATGACTGATTTCTGTCGCCACCTGGAAAACTAGAAAAGGAGAAAACCTTTCCATAAAGCATGCACAGGGGATGATTTCCCAGGAACAAGCAGCCGCTCCTCCCACCCATCACTGGACATGGCCACTCACCATTACTAAGTACTTGTAGCTCCCCACAGCCAGGCAAATCCTGAGGTACCTTCTTTATTGCTTTTTTTTATTGATGAGCTTTGTCATTTTATGGAATGTGGCATAATAAGAGGGCAATTTAGTCACTGATGCGCACAAATGTTACCTTTTTGCAAGGCATCAGCAGCAATAATCTTTCAAATATGCTGACAAACAGCTATAAACCTTCTCCTGCCAGAGGCAAGCTCTAGTGAGTCAAACTCAGCTGTGGTCTTCACACACCGTGCTTGTTAGGGTCTACATTCACCAAATGTAGCAATAATTAAGGTGCCAACAGTTTTGCATGGCCAGAAGAAAGCAGACAATGAACTACCTCTTGAATTCTTGAAACAGTTAATCTGATCTCTTTTCGGTGGCTCTGTGTGCAAACCTTGATGAAGACACAAGGTCCAGATACTATCTGCATGTCTTAATCATCGCAGGAAATGGACAATTAGGTCACAGGATTCAACGAACCTTAGGAAAACCTGGTAAAATCCCAGCTGATAGCAGAACTCCTATGGACTGAAAGGTGTCAGGCACAGCCCCCTGATTTCTCTGGATCAGAACCTCTTTCCCTTAACCTTGGTAAAAGTATCACTTTTAACTTCACCAGAAGCAGAAAGAAATGAAAGTTTGGTCCTCTCTTCAATCTTCACAAGCCAGCTAACTACAAGGCATTACAGCATGCAATTGCATGGAGCAGCAATGTTCATTGAAATGAAGATCCCCCCCCCCCCACCAAGTACTAGAAAACATTTGACACTTGCTAACAGAAATAGAACTGTTTCATAGACCAAGTCATGGAAGTGCTATTTTCACTAGAAACAATCTGAACTAAATCATTCAATCATCACAATTTATATCTACAATTGAAGTGTTGGACAGATTAAAGAAGGGAATTTGCCCACCAAACTTGTTTCTGAACGAGCTGAAGCTGTCAACTATCATTGTCATTCACTGAGAAATAGCATCCAGGGCCAGTAATTCCAGGAGTGAGAGACAAGCATGGGAGACCCTGTAGGTATTGCTACAGCCCAGGTATCTGGCTGGAATCACAAACTACTCAGCAATCACTCTGATCACAATCACAGCTCCTAGCCTTGAGGAAATCTCAGGTCTTTTCATTCCTACAAGGAGAAGGATATACCTATTTCAGAGGGGTGCTGGGCAATTACTTGTGACTTGTAAAGCTTTCAGAGGTAATAAATCTCTCTTTTGCTTAAGTCTTGGATTTTAAAAAGCCTGCCATTTTCATAAATCTACCTCTAAACAGTTCATGGCATTAGAAAAACTAACTTAAATTCTGATTACATGTCCACGCTGAACTAAGAAAGTATAGATGAAATATATCAACATCAAACATTGACCCTCCCTGTGCCTGGGAGAATGTTCTCAGCAGCAGTGATGGTGATGTATTGCAGGATCACTGCAATTAGCACCACTGAAATCTGCTAACCTAGAAAGTACTCCACACCAGGGAGTCTTGTGTATTTATACATATATATCTATATATCTGTATACACACACACACATATAGATTTCAGTTTCACGTTTTAAGTTATATAAACATATGGACAGAAACTTAAACATGCCAAAAGAGGTAAGTTTGAGATAATGTTTTATATTTTAGCCTAGGCTTCATTTTCACCTTTTCTCCTAAAGCAATTAACACAACAGTTGTTTCATCAGCTGGCAACAGAAGTGAGACACTGGTAAACCTAGAGATACTCATCAGATTTCTGACATCTAACTGTGGAGCTAAAAGGAACTGCAGATATTGTGCACAGCCAACAGTAAGATTCAGGACTTGCAGAGTATGATTCCTCTCCCATCCCCCTTTTTCCTCAATGAGTGCAGAGGGGCCCTATGGCAATACAGATTTGGGATCCCTGGACAGCTGGGAGAGTGCTGGGACCTTGTTCTCTCACCCTAGGGTATATTCCAGTCGGTTTACACCTGTGAGGACAGATAGGGCAGATCTAATACAGCCAGTATCAGGAGTAGGAAGCTCTCAGAAGGTGAGCACCAATACACCTATCTAGTACTTAAATTAGCCATCACCTAGGAATCCTGAATGTTCCAGTACAAGCTGTTCCTTTTTGTATTCTTGTGGGGTTTTGCAATTACTACTGTCCTTCAAAAATGCATTGATCTTGTGATTACTTCTTTACTGACTGAAAAATACCATGACAATAATGCCTATCTTATGCCTATCTTTTTTTTTTCAGTGTATTAGGCATCCTCTAATAATCCTGGTCCCTCTATTAGGAGCTACCTATAGAAGGCTACTTCAGCCATCAGTGAATGGCTTGAGAAACAGAAAAGCACTTACTTTGTCCCCTGGGACCAAAAGCTTCAAATCCCTACTTTTAAGTTGCTCTGGGCTCGAGACATGATTCCATTTTCCTAAATGGCAGCACTACACAGTGCTGCAATTCCACTGGGTCATTCCTTATGCAAATTCTCATTAGGAGAGGCTTGGGTAACATTACATTTGCAGCATTCTTCTCCACATTCTGTATTTTGAAATCCAGCTATAAAACTAAAGGAGCTCTCTCATTAACTCACAAACGGCAGCCAGAATACTTGGCTTGGCAGCCACAAAGAGTTTATTGGAATGTTTGCAGACAAAAGTCCTCTCCCTTGACCAGAACAACAAAAGGCATAATACCCATGTCTCTGGTTTGAAGATTTAAACACAATACAGCTGGAGCAGAAAGTTAATGGTAAGTCACTGTTGTCAGACAGCTTCATGCCATATTCTGACCTTTTGAGGATAATGTGGCACCATTATTCATTCAAATTGTGGAGGTCTCAAGAGAGAAAATCACAATGTTTTTCTTAAATGTTATTTCTTGTACACTGCAGCTCTAAGCAAAGCAAAGAAGAGAATGCCTGCAGAGACAGCCATAATAAACGGATTTTAAAAGCTATAAACCCATCAATGGATACACTTTCCACAGACTTTGAGCTAGATACTGAGCAACCTGCAGTTCTCTGGCCCCAGATCTGCAAACCAGTTTCCACTAAATTACCTACTACTAGATTGCATATGGGTCAGCTGTTTGTAAAGCTGTAAATGAAATGTCCTCCAAAGGAAGAGCAACGTGCAAATGTTCCTCCTTGTTGGCAACACCTGGGCTTTGATTTTGCTTACAGCAGAGAACCCATCACGTTCCCGTGCTGCTCTCATTGCCAAAACGAGTAAGCACTGAAGAATGGGCATGAAGGAAGCCAGCAGCTCTCAGAAAGCATGCTTTTCTGCTGAAGTTTCACAGAGGCTGTGACAACTCCTGGAAACTGACAGAAGTTCAGTGCAGTGCTAATGGGTATCTGACAGTACTGTGGCTTCTAAGCACCACAGTGTTGCACTGCACAAAGCAAAGAGAATTCCTGGGAAAAAGGCTTATCCAAGTTTGCATCACTCCCCCTGCCATAGTGATAGTGCCAAGTCCTGGATGCTCTCTAATGCAAGGGCAGCTTTCAGTTTCTTTTCGTTTGCTCTGCTTTGCAGGGGAGTGAAGCCTCACGTCCTAGGTAACCCCGCTGATTGAGCTAATTAGCTGCACATATCAGATTTTCTCTAATGATGAATGTTAGAGTATTTAGAATATGGTCAACAGCCAGAAGGCAGCCAGCTGATCTATCTCCAGTGTGGCCAGTACAGCTCAGGTGCAAGAGCAGTTTCACCTCACAACACCTAAGTGCAGCACGGTGTCAATCTTCAAACCGCAGCGCTGTGCAGGTCGCCTGTCAATACACATCCTACACGGGTAGGCACAGCGTATTTTCACTTCTAAGAGAGAGTTAAATAGGAAAACAGAAGAATCTGCAACATCCCCAAGCACTCCAACATAAAGCCTCTTAAACTGGATCAATATCACAAAAAGGCAGAACCAAAATCTGAAGACAAATAGGTTGTACTCAGCTTAGAAGACACTTGAATTTTGCTTTTTTACTTTTATATGTATTAGTAGTTGGCTAACTAATAAGAATCAAAGTAATTTAAGTTCCGAACAGTAATCATAGTAAGATGCTGGTTTACAGTTTGCAACTTCAGTTACCAATAGAACTAAAGATATTTTGAGACAGACTAAAATAAGACTTCTCTGTTTTCAGCTTCTCCTGTCAGCAAAAGGGAAATGCCTGCTCCTTTACACACTTGATTCATTAAATGCTACGGCACAGCTACTGATTACCCCAACCACGCAAAAGGAAGAACCAGACCTCCAATGACAAAAAGCTGTATTTACACCACGCTCACAGGCAACCAGCTGATTGAGTCACAGGCTGACTGAAGCAGTTCAAGGATCACAGAGGTCCTCCACATATGGTAGTAAAGTCTGGTTCTCTGAACAGATATAGAATAGAATCACAGAATCATACAATCAACCAGGTTAATGCAAATATTGATTATTTTAATACAAAAATGCTTTTCAGGAATAAATCAGTCATTATCTTTTTACCATGGTGAAGACACAGCTCTTCTGTAAAGGTCAGACTAGATGATATCCAGAGGTCCTTTCCAACCCCTACCACTCTGATTCTTTGAGGGGTTGTGGATCTGCCCTGTTTTTCAATTTCCTGCCCTTGCCCAAGCTTACCAGCTAAGATAGGAATATTACATAGTAAGGGGCGCTTCATTATTTAGAGTTTTCTAAGGAGGATTCTGAGGCTAGGGTGGATATTCCAGTTAAATTATGAAAGAAAATAACCAGAGACTAAAGAGGTGTAAAACTGAACGGAAGAATCAGATGCTCTACATCTTTGATAGCTCAGGAAACTCCTCTGAGTGTCTGGCTGTCACTTACCTGGCATACCACATCATACTTAGACAAAACAAGGCAATCTCCATGCGGGTAAAATGTTCACATCAGATGTGAGAGACTGTTTCCAAGTCCATGCTACAAAGCACACTGGCTATTGGAAGCCTTCCAGTGCCTGCTTTTCTGTTTGCCAGGCAGAGAAAAAAAGGATGGATGCTGGGCTGAGGATTTCTTCTAAATTTCCACAGGTTTCATAAGGCAGGGAACTGACGACCTTCTGGCTATTTTCAACCTGCATGTATACACACGCTGCAACAGCATTTCTAAGCCTTATTTCCAGAAACTCCCTGAGAAAAAACATTAATCCTCAAGCCAGTAACTGCACATGGGAAGAATGGCAGAAAGCAGCCTCAGCCTCATTCCCAGGGTACCCCTCCTTCCAGTCAGCCTCTGGCTTTTGATAAGTCCTTAGAAAAGATGACATGTGTATCCTGGCACAACTAGGTCCTAGGGAAAAGTTGACAGATGTTACAGTATAAATCAGTTCTGATGCACATTCTCGTGCCTCCAGAGACATCTTCTGGTCTTCCACAAAAGGTTACTGAACCATATATAATGCAAAAATGCAGATACAATTGCAAGGAATAAATATAAGGTTCTGCTCTACCCCACTTAGACAGTCTAATGCATGAATAATGCTCCATCTGCACGATGGTCAAATGTGACAGAAATTGATTTTTGATGTACCACATGGAGCAGCACAGGCCTTAACAAGCTTAGTGACATAGGGGACCTTGTCAGGAATCTGTACAAAATTCATGATACAAGAGATTTGTATAAGTGAGAATCTGGGACAATGAAGAACGGGGAGTATATTACAGGAAACTTTTGCACCAAGTAATCAAAATTAATCAGATGCTGAAGGCATTCTCAAGTAGAATATAACAAAGTTTAGTCACATTAAATTTATAATAAACATGTGAAACATGCCAAATGTGCAGCTACACATCCTGACCATTAACTTCTCTGCATGCATGAATAAAAGGCAAGCCATGGGAACAAAACAGCCCTCTGCTAGCATGTTTCTATGGACAGATGGTTTTTTGCCTGCAGCCTCAATCTTTCACAGCCTACCTTTGTCAGCATCAGGGTAGTATGTCCTACCTGCATCTCTGATGTTCTGGATTTGCTCTAGGTGTCCTCATATCACTCCTAAAATGGTAGACCACTATGCAATGGCATCTGGCAGTTCTGCAGAGGAAAGAAAGCTTAGAGCAATAATATTCCGCCCTTTCTTTCCTTTTCTAAGAGTAAATGCTCCATGACACTGCAGTGCTGGAGTTAATGTATAGAGAACTCCTCTAGCCTCTTGATTCTCCATCACATTTATGCTTGTATAACTCTGTCACCATTCTGAGCAGCCCTATTAAATGCAGCAACAGGAAGAACTTGTGTTTGAGCTGTATTCAACACAGCTTTACTTCAGTAATTTTTTGCACCTCGAACGAGCCCAATCTGTTCTGCTTGCTCTGCTTGACTTATACCTCTTTCACATCTTGAGGGTTAGCTTAATTCTCATTATTTAGTCTCACCAAAATTCAGCAGAACATGAACAATGTGGTGAAAACACTGGGCAAACCCCAGAACATATC
Organism: Pogoniulus pusillus; assembly: GCF_015220805.1. NCBI lineage: Eukaryota > Metazoa > Chordata > Aves > Piciformes > Lybiidae > Pogoniulus > Pogoniulus pusillus. The sequence goes on along the minus strand of NC_087282.1, from coordinate 241,296 downwards.
CACAGTCTGTTATTCCTCAAAAAAAACCCCAACAAAACACAACCCAACCAACCAACCAACCAAACAAACAAACACAAACAAACAAGCCCACAAAATAGCAAAAATATTTCTTAAAACGCTTAGTTTTGCAAATGAACCATACATAAACACTACCAATGAGGTTCGACCAAATACTGAGGGTAAATGGTCCCTAACAAACACCTGCATTTCATCTCGCTGAAGTGATTGCAGAACCTTGAAGACTTTTCAGGATGACCTAGCTCTCCAGTCCTTCACTGATCTTTGAAGGAATGTGGATATCAAAACCATTAGCAAAAGAATAAAAAAGTTGTAAGACAAACACTCTGAATTTTGGAAATCCCCCACACCAAAATAGATTCCTTTATTCACTAACAGCTTGGGCTCAACAACAATCTTTGAACAAGCACTTTTTTACCCTTCATCTTGACTTATCATTCTCACCAGTATGTAAATGCCATTGATGGTATTTCCATCCATGTGCATTCATTGCACTCTGTTCAACTCATTTCTGGAATATGAAACACTTAATTTCTTGATCAACTCCTCTGGCTACATCAGGGAAACCACTAACAGCAACCTCCATATCCTGATGAGGCAACAGCATTATCTTCATTTTCTAGGAGGAGAGGAAAGACAGAGAATGATTAAGTTTCCTTTTAAATTAGAATGTCCAATCGGAAATACTTAAGGATCCATTTTAGTAAGTTTTTACATTAGAATCACTGATTTAATTTACTTCAAACTGGAAGTCAGTGTCAAATTCTGAAGCTGCAGCCAAAACCAACAATGACAACAAAAACCCCACAAAACAAAACAGAGAGAGGAAAACAGCATCAATGTTTGTTTCAGTGTTTTACATCACCACTCCCGAACTTACAAACTGGATAAAATTCAATCTCAACATTCTCAACAAGGAGACTGTGCTGTGACATCCTTCCAGCCTGTTGCACTCAGTGTTTCCCACCACACTGCCAGTGCTGCACCCTGTCTGACAACTGGAATACATTGGTATGCATAAAGCCGCTCCACACGTTTGGTTGGTTCCCCCTCGGACATGTCTTTCCCAAGAAGGGCTCAAGACAGTAAGTGTCACAATTCATATTAAATGGATAAAAATCGTTTTAACAATTCTAAACTTGGGGATTTTGCAGTCTTGGTTTCCTTTGACTGTTTGATGTCAATAGCTTCCCCCATGCTTAAACAAACAAAAAGCAAATCTAAAAACTTACCAATAACTTAATCTTGACCTTCTGTCCCTTGAGCCACAGCAACTCCACCAGTTATCCCAGTTATGAGTTTTGAGACTTGGGAACAGGTAACAGAAGAAGGATGAAGAGCTTGGGAAGAGGCTTAGCAGGTGCCAGAATGGAGCTGGGAAAAAGGGAAATGAACCCCCCCCAGGCCAGCAGATTTCATTCCAAGAAGTAGCTGCTTTTCTCTATCTAATTCCATTTTCCTATCCAGATGCACTTCAAAAAGTCTTTTAACATATGAAGAGCTTGAGAACTGTGAGGATGTGGACAGAGTCTGGCTGAACAGGAAGATTAAACAGAAAAATTTCATTTTTTCCCCTCCTTCCCTGTGGGATGGTTGTTCCACAAATCAGTTTTCTAAGCAAACTCACAAAGTATGTCTGAACCAATATGTTCTACTCTGGAAAATATTCAGGCATCACAAATTCATGAGCTAAAGGGTCTGTCAGTCACCAGTTTAGCCCAGTGATTTACTCCTACATGCTGCAATGGCATCAGCTGCCACAGACCACTTTGCTTGGGAAGAAAACAAGAGCACCGTTTTCCAAACCAGGTTTATATTTACACATGGATTCCATAGTGTCTCAAGTTGCTCTAACTCCCTCCCAGATTTTGCTTATGGAACCACAGAATTTAAAGACAAGAAGCTGAAATAAAAGTTAACATAATAAAGGCAGCTAAATGTTTCTTTCTACTGACAGTCAATTCAATTTCCACAGGTAGGAAACAGAAATAATTTCAGCAGTCATTCACCAGGGCTTTTTTTCTGCGTTGTGACATATTTTGGTTTGTGTTCTTTTAAATGCATCACACTCTGAAGTGTTTAGGGATCATATTCCCTGGCATATAACCATTCTTCAGTACACATGTACAGAGAGGGGACTGCAGCAGCTAGAACGGCAGAGGCTAATAACATCAACACAGCATGTGTATGATTTTATGCACAGACACTTGGCATGAGTCAGAGTGTTCTTAGTGGAATGTGGCTATGCTAATATTCCCTCCTGTGAACAGCTCCTTTTCACTGTATAATCAAGACCTGCATGCAGTGATCTGAGATGCCTTTTCACACAGCTGCTTTCAAAAATTAAATTATCTTCATTATTATTAATTCTATGAAAATAAATTGTCTTGGAGTTTAGGGCTAATTACTATCCTTACCATATAGCCCACCAGGGGGAGGTGTAGAATTTTATGCACTAGATTGCAAAAGATACAGGCTACAACCTTGCAAAGTAATCAAATGCCTGCTAATAAGCGTCACAAAAACCTTGAGCTAAAACGTCTCCAGCTGCAGTGACCTCACAACAGCAGACAATGAAGCATGGTTGCCCTTCCACTTAAACTACAATAGGATGGCTTGCACCTCCAGAAAGACTTCAGAAGAAATGGTAACCCTTTCTGCTGTACTTCATCAGATGTCAGCCAGTATAGATGACTGATAGAGAATCCACATGTGAATTTTGGCATGTCTGGTCTTTTATTTCCTTGGTTTGCAAACAAGAAATTTCCACCAAAATACCCTTCAAATAAGTATTAAGAAGCACACATGAAAATCCAGAAGTTTCTGCCCTGATTTCACCTACAGAGGAAGGGTTCAGAGAGACATAAAAACTCACTACCTTGACTCCCATTATCACTTAAGAATGGGCCAGATAAGCTCTTGGATCACACTTAAGACACTTCAGTCTAGTACCAGCTGCCAATTGCTCAACCACAGGCTAAGGCTGAGCTTACTGTCCAAGACAGTATTGTCTTACGTGTCACAACTTGATGGCAGCAATACATGAAACAGGAGCTCTGATACAGCCTCAGATGCTCCTTAGAATGGCTTTTTCAGGGCTCACATATAAAACTGAGTCTCCAGACATGCTGAGAAGTAACCTGAAGAGATCTGCTTGATGAGTCTGAAAACCACACAACTGCTTATGGAGAACTGCAGTGCTAATAACTGTTCGCCTCCTCACAAACTAGTACTTCTTAAAATTACTTTTGTTTTCCAACCTTGAAACTCATGAGAGAAAGAAGCTAGAAACATCTGAAACACAAGCCAAAGCCCACAAAAGCCTAACTCATGCTGTTTTATTCAAAGAGAAGTACCAAAAGGCTGTCTGCACAAGAAGCGGTGAATGTGGAAACTCCTGCTGCTTTTAGTGCTTTTCTGTGAGCTACAGTCAGCAGCACCAAACAATATAATACCACATCTCCTATGTAAAAATAGTTTAATAACTGCTAGGTAAGAGAAGTAAAAGTTAAAAGGAAGAAACTGTTTTCTCTGTTCTCTCCTCCTCTCTCTCCCATTCAACCAGGAATGCGTAAGATGAAGCTATTCAATAAATCTTAAGATTTAAATAATTATAAAGAAAGAAAAAAGACAGCAGGAAAACACTGTTTGGGCACTGATGCAAATTCAAAGCCGAGCCAAATGCTGCACAAATTGCCAGGTGAACATTTTTAAAACTGAAAGCTAAACATCCTTGCAAGCAGATCTCTTGCGCCATATACCCCTGAGAGCTGAGGACTGAAAGCAAAGCACATTGCAGGAGGGGGTTAAAGCTTAACAGATTTATTTAAGATACTGCATATATTGAGCACTTCAGTTTCATGAAAAGCACACCTGCTTTATTTAAAGTGGGTTTAGAGATAGCTAATTAAATAAAGACATTCTCCCAAGTTGAAAAAATAAATGTGAAGTTTGATTGGATATGAAATACCAGGCAAAATAACATCAGCATTGCATCCATCTCAGCCTCATTTGGTTAATTACATTCAGATACTCGGCAGAGTAATTTTAATTAGTAGCACTGGACATATTTTCAACTTGTCTGGAAGCAGGAGATTGCAATAATTTATCCTCCTTTTTTGGAACTCAGAAATATTTCCCTACTTGATTTTAAATGGCCATGCCCATAAATTTTTCCCAGGAATTACTGCCACAGCTTCCTCACGACGAACAGGTGGATTAAATCAGAGGCATAATTAAGCACATCTTGAATATTAATAGTGCCAGTGCCACTGATGCGATGTCCTAGGACACACTGGATCAGTTCTGTTTCAAAGTACTGTTTTATTTAAGTGCTTTGCCAGGTGTTCTAATTATTTCACTTAGATTTGTTTCCACTAGGGGAACAGTTGATGAGAACTGTGAACACCCTGCTTTTGGCAACTGTCAAGGAAATAATTTCATCCCCAAAGATGAGGTAAAATCTCCAAGAACCTTCTTCATTTTCTTTTTTTTTCCCCCCTTAAACAAAAAAAGAGTTACAGCCTTTAAACCCATGAGCTCAGCATACACTTGGCAGATTTGGGATCCTGAGTGCAGCTGTCCTGGTTTGAGGCTAACTAGAATATTTTCATGACAAAAATTAGATTACAGGCTGTGGAAACAATGGTGATGGCTACTGCACTCAGAGGTTTGCTGAGACATAAAAACCAAAGACGCAAACATAGATAAGACTGTCTGTCTGACAGAGGCTGTGGTTCTCTTCTGCTTGGATCTGTGTAACCCAACCAATCATTCTGCTTCTAACTCCCCTTGTCGATCCTTCCAACTCACCTTGCACATAAGGCAGGCTCTGGGATAAGAGAGGGGAGTGGAAAGAAGGTGGAGGGGTGGCTGGGAGCCCCTCTCAGGGATTTCTGGGAGGAGTATTGTGTTCCTGTGTTACCTTTAACTTGTATATAACTGTAATATACTGTAAATATCTGCTTGTATATTGTGCTAAGCTGTGAATATAAAGCTTCATTCCTTAACTTCCAGCCAGTTGAGTCCAGTTGCTGGGGAGGTGGGGTGGTGGTGGAGGTAACTCCCAAACCACTACAGGGTCTTAGACTGAGTGGTTCCTTTACGTGGAGAGTGAGGTAGCAGCTCTTACTGCCAGGATTGTTTTCAAAAGACACACACGACTGGGGCCAACATGTGCTTGGCCTTAGGTTGTGTGAGCATTTGCATAAGCATGTCTGGAGGGCCTGCATAGGAAGATACTCTGGTGATAAAAGATAACGATGTGCACTTGCCTCTGCCCTGTTCACCAAGTACTCCCCTGCATGGACATTATTTTAATCAGCAGTGGTAACTGCTCCATCAGTGTGGTAACCAAGGTGAGTTTGGCCAGCCTGGTAAAAATCCAGACCAAATGACTAGCTAGCACTGTGCTAACTGCGAACTGAAACGTGCCAACACTTTGCTGTGCCAGCACTTTGCTGTGCCAGCCACAAACAAGCCATAGAGAAGTCCTGAAGAGCCAGATGACACAAACATTATCCTGCCCATATCTCTCTTCATAAGGGTAAGTTCTCTGTGGGGAAATGATCTCGCTCAGAATACAAGTTAAATAGTTAAACTGTTGTAAAGAATTCTTCTGAATCTCAGTTTTACATAGAATATACAATAACACATTTAAAATAGGATATACCTTATTCAGAACACTTTTCTTTCTTCTTCTAGACCTTGATGAAAATTTCATAATAAATTGGTCTGAGACCGGTAATATTTATCAAGGAATGAGTTGCTGAAAACATCTTCAAAGCAGATCATGGTATGAAGAGCAGAAGATGTAGCTTATCACCATACTCATTAACAGATGGCATTAGCATGTGTCTCACAAATAACAAGGAAAAAAGGAGATTAAAAATTTTTTTTCAAGGTTTCTAATATTAATTTATGCATCAGAAGAAAAAAAAAAAGAAAAATATATGCAGTAACAAACTCCACCAAAGTGCAACCCTTAAGCAAAAACCAGAAGGTTTTACCTGAATTGTTCTGGATGTTTCAATTGTCCCTTGTTTGCTTCCTTATAATATACAGGGGGAAAAAATCAAGTTATTGAAAGAATCACCTTGGCATGTAACTACAGCCTGTTTAGTATTTGAATCAAAACACAACTGAGAGCACAGGGAAAAAAATACAAGCATTGTATTCAGAAAAATATTACCTACTGTGCCAGAAAGATATGTTCCAATCAGAAATGACAAGAGAATGAATTCCCTGATCCAAGAAACTTTTAGCTGCTTAGACAAAGCAGAATAGTTTTAGTGACAAAGAGGAAGATAATCTAGTGTGCTAGTTACCTGTCCATTCAGAGTCATCAGGTCATTGAAAGTGCCAGGGTATGACAGCTTTAGTTATTTCCAAAGGGACTGCACCTATTTTACTAAATGGACTCTGGGTATCAGTAAAAAAAAAATCGGTTGTTTTTAAAAAGATCAGCACAACCTGTGGGCAAGTTGAAAGTTCCATCAGGATAGAAAAGATGAGCAGTGATTCCTTTGTTTTAAACACATACAGATAAGAACAGGGGTCTTGCCCAAAACACTCTCCATCATGTCCACACATGTATGCTGAAGGACAAAAAAGCAAAGAACCAACACAAACCTGAACTGAACCTACAGAGCATTCCAAAACTGCTGTCTGCAAGCCATGCAGGCAGCTGCCAAATCCTCTGTCAGAACATTTCAAACAGACATTGGTTCTGCTTTTCTCTAGTAACTGATACTAGCATGAAGTACCTCACCACGTGAAACACTCAAGGGATACAGGTTTAGTCGTGGGGTGATGATAGAACGTTTAAAAGATAGCCAGAGTTGCCATAACAAATCAAGAATTAGCTTACTAATGTATCCATCACAAGAACCCAGCAGAAGAAACCCTTCTCTGACCAACAAACTGATGGTGCTGCAGAAATAGCTGACCCAAAGGCTCCCGGCCGAGCAGCCCTGGTGCTGCCGCTGACGAGCAGCGATGTACCTTGTGTTACTGCATTCACACTGTGGCTGGTTCGTTTTGACTTGGCTGATTGTTTAAGAACTACTCGGTGATTGTTTTCTTTGCTTTTTTCGTCTCTGGAAGCTTTTACTTAACAGTGCTTCACAAGTGTCAACACACCGCAGCATCCTCTTGCCAGCTGATAAAGAAAGAAGAAAATTAATTCCATTACCTCTGCTAACAGAGCACATCTGCCAACGAATGAAAAAAACAAACCAAGATCAACACTGACAGACCTGCTCTCTATAAAGCAGACCTGTGTTCTAGGCCATTACCAGAATTTCCAAGCAGGCTGTAACCTTACAATCTTATAAGCTGTATTATCAAAATCCATTTTCCAGTGGCTAATTTGCAAAAGTTCACAGAATTACCTGCAAAGCTGAGCACTGATCCTGCAGATCCATGACTTTAGCACTCTAAAACTGCACTCTCCCCCTGAGGAGCTTTACATCTGTCCTCACATCACCAAAACAGACGGGAACATTTTTTAGTTCAACAAAGGCAGCATATAGTGCACTTGCTCCAGAGAGCAAAGGTCCCCTTTAATGGGCTCACTGCATTCTCATTTCCGTAATTAATTCCGTTAATCAAGAGGTTGAAGATTAGTCTTGCATCCTCTTTCTTCAATCTAAATCAAAGACTGATGGCTTCACTGTCTCATCAGGACAGGCACAGAAAATGCTGAGCAAGTTTCCACAAAAAGTAACAAATCTGCTTTCATCCGAGGTTTGGACTACAAAAAAGCAGCATGATTAAAGGAACGAACTGCAACTCTCCACCAAGTCTCTTGTTTCTACTATTGCCTTGTCACAAAACGGATCCATCGTCAGACTTGAGCAGTCCAGCCAACAGCACTCACGGTTTGAAGTGTGTCCTGCTCTTTAGCTGAACATCAAAGTGAGAATATCAAGTAATCTCTAATTACAAACAACCAGAAGGAGCAAGACTCCTTCTTGTTAAATATATCTAATGTTACAGTGTCTTTCCCTTTTCAGGGGAATTCATATCCCCAGATCCTTCTGTTTCTCTCCCTCTCTAAGCAAATTCCTTTGAAAGTGCTACTGTGCTTAGCTGAGGTCACTGTGTTTAACTTCTCTGAGTAGCAGAAATGCACAAAGATTGGAAAAAATGACAAACAGGTGCTCTAGAAATGCTAAAATAGATCTGGTTTTGTTCCTCAAGTGCTACTATTTTTCCTTTCCCTGTCAGGGCTATATGCAAACTACAGGTAACTTTACAGCAGTGTATGTAGACGGTTGGTAACCATAAACACAGCCACATGCATCCTGCCTGTTGTGGCCTCTTCTATCTCAGACATCATTAAGGACTCTTGAGAAGTAAAGCACTCCGAGGGATTCCACCCCTAATAACAAAGAGCAAACACCCAGGTACGGAGCACAGACATTAAAAGACAATTTACAACGTGAATCAGCACATGGCTCCTTACATTTATCACCACCTCAATTTCAACTCTGCAGCTTGTTCCTTCATGTTGCTTCACCCAAATTTCCCAATTTTATACCTCACATGAGGCAGACTCCACTGAGAAATGTAAAGGAAATGAGCTTTGCAAGATTGCCAGTAAAATATCTTTTGTTTTGGACAACGTGAGCTATAAACCAGACAATTTGTTTCTCATCTCCTTTATCCTGCTTAATACATTATTATTTTCTTAATTACACCAATACAGTCCAGGTAGAAACTCTCTTACTTCAGCTCAGAAATAAAAGAACATATGGGTGAAGCAACATGGTTGGGGAGAAATCCGCTAGGAAATAATCCTTGAGAATAGTTCAACGTTATCAAATTCTTATTGATTTCAATGTGTCAGAGGTTGCCAAACATCTAAACTCTCTTTTGATTGCCTTCTGATCTCATTACTTAATGTACTCGTCTGAAAGAGTTTTCTACAGTGCTTACTGGCCACCATCGTGGCTGCTGGGCACAGAGCAAAACCCCTTCTCTTTTTGTAAAGAGGCACGATGAAGATGGGAACTAGCACATGTGAATGGTAATACTTTTTTATTAAATAAGCTTTGGTAATAGTGTTTGAAGTAAGTTATCACAGCCTGTGGGTGAAGCAGAAAATACCTTTTAAATGTCTGTGTGATCTTGCAGCAGCCATTCTCTTTACTTCAGGACTAAAAGTGGTATTTTTTTCCTTAGTGAAGGCAAAATGTGGTGAATGTTCCACAAGCAGTTCCTTCAGGCTTTACACAACACACTTCAATGATGGCTGCATCAAAGGAGGAGACACAGTTCCATGTGTGCTTGGCCTCCTACTGGTCTGCAAACACCTCAGTGAGGTTGCTGACTACCACAGCAGAAAGCTAAGTGCCACGGTTTGTGTCCACTGTCACTAACTAACCCGGTGGAGCCAGCACCCAGGGTCACTGGCACACACTGTGTCCACACGTGCCAGACTTTTCCTGGCTCCAAGTTCAGTACTGCTGAACATACTTCTTCACGCAATAGAGAAGTTACTGTGACTTTTGTGACAGTTACTTGTTTGAATGATGATTGTTTCAGCAGGTAAGAGTTTGTACTGTTCTATCAGGAGGAAAGATAAGCAGGACATGAGTACCAAGGAGGCCAAATTTAAAATGCTGGCCCGCTGGGCTGAATAAGCAACTGTAGTGCACAGTGACAGTGTGATGCATGCATCTGGCTTTCAGTGTCTGTGTATCAGACATCTAGTTCTGCTGAGCACATTCTTAGCATTGTTAATATTCATACCTCAGTATGAACATTCCTAAGACTGTAACCACGCAGAATTTCTGCTCATTATTCCTCTAAACAGAAAGACACTCATAGACATTTATTTTGGCTCAAAAAAAAAGCCCCACCAACAATATCTGTTCATGACCTGTATCACCTATCTAGTGCTGACGAGGACAAATAAAATGGATTGATTTTTTTTTTCACATTCAATTGCTATTATTTTTTTTTCTAATCTCGAGTCCTTGGAGACAACATTAACCCAGTATTTTCATCATGGGGAGAACCATCTAGAAAGTTTCTCTAATTAATATGGGTGAGCATAGTCAATCAAACTGAAATCAAAAAGAAAAACCTGCCCAGTCTCTTAAGAATCCATTTCAGTAATCCAGCAGATTTCATAAATCTTAGTTACAAAACTAACTTCAGAAGTTTCTGTAACAGAGGCCAAAAGCACCCAAACCAGTAATCAATGTCATACTGCAAAGGTGGGTGCAGCAAATGAGGAGTGGTATTTTCACACAGCATATGAGTAGCACCCTGAGAAATACATGAAGGATGTATAAAGCAGACAAAAAGAATGAATTAGGAATAGATTTTGAAAGTGAAAAATATCCAATGTCCTCTAAAAGTAAGAAAAGCAATCTGAGTGGTGGGAGAAATTCCAGGAAAAGCATCTTTGCAGCTTGCAACTCACACATCACCAAAGGCTGCATTTGCTGGGGAATGGGGCAAAAGGGGAGCAGAATAAGCTTATTTCCTGGGAACCAAGAGCAATCCTCACAGTGCTTGCAGATACCAAGGAAAGAGGAGTGAGCAAGATCTCTCATTCATCCATTGTATCAAATAATTATACTGGCAAGAAGAGACCATCCTGCACTGCTAACAAAAGGAGATGTTTGCTATAGGCTTTTAAATAATGCCCTGTAACATGCAAGTCATGCGCAACTGCAGGCACCCTAGAGACGGCTTTAAGGGTGTATTTCGCTTCACACTGCACTCCCACTTTTTAAAGGCAAAAAAAACTGTTCTGCTTTCTGTATATCACCTAAAGTTATGTGGGACATCTGACCAGATGAAAAAGAAAAACTGACCAGATACCACAGCAAATTTTAGGAAACAGAGTTCCTGGGCTAAAATGAAAGAAAGAAAAACATTAATTCACCATAGCTAAAATTATTACCAAAAAGGAACAAACACTACAGCAGCTGTGCTACAATAGTCTAAAGATGTGTTATTCACACAGACACAGAGGGGATGAAAAATTCCTCAGACTGTCTGAATCTTGCTCAGATTAGCAATCTGGAAGTGCAACTGGGCAAGGAGGTAGATTCTTTAAATCTATCAAAGATCTGAAGAAATGTCTCATTTTGAAGTGAAAGCACTACTGGTAAAGGAAAAGGAAGCTAGACTTGGCTATTTTCAAGTAGTTCCAGGTGTTGCCTTTTGGAACAACAAGAGCAAAGTCAGAAACAAAGACGTGCTGCATGGAAAGTATCAGGAGTGGGGCAGCTGTATGTTCACAAGACAGCTCATCCTGAGTGAAATGTCATGTTTCTACCATTAACTTTCACCATTACTGCCAATGGGGACCCAGACAATATTCTCCTACGATTTCTCTCACTTTTTCCTTTCTTTCTTTCCTTATGGGTTTGGTTGGGTTGTTGTTTTCTTTGTTGTTGGTTGGTGGGTTGGGTTGGGAAGTGATATCAGAGGACCAAAACATTTCTTACTAGCAATTTTTTTCTCAAAGATTGTTCTTAGTTTGCTGTTACCTGAACAAGTCTAAATAATGCAATTCAAATGTCTATTCAATCTGAATCCTAAAACACACATCCCCCCAAACTAAAACCTATCCACTAACACTGAAAACACTGATTTTGGACACAACAAAGTAACCTTTAGCACATTCTGTTTTCTTGTGCCATACTGAGTAGTATTACCCCCCACTTTTCTTAAGCATCTTTGACTGAAACACAATTTAACCACCAGAGAGGCTAGAAGAAGGTCTTTTTCTGTCCTGTTCTTCTGGGAGAACTTACTTTGGGTGAACTTTTGCCCTTCTGCTCCCAGTGTCTGGGCTGCCTTCTGCTTTCATCACCCCCTTCCATTTGTTCTGGAGTTGCAGTACTTGTGTGCTCTCCTCTCCTTGGTTTGCTCTGCTCAGCTCCCCAGCAACTGACTCTCCCTAGTCATCAGAACACCGTTCATAAAAGCTCATTCTCTCCCAAGCTTGTTTTATAAACTGCCTTGAGGGAAGGCACTTTGGAGGGCCCTACAGCCACAGGAACACTGAAGCAAGAAATCTGACTGCAAGACAGAATTACTCTTCCCCCCACCTTTCTGCAGCAAAGCGTTGACAGATAGTTTGCTTTAAGAAAAAAAGAAAGACTCTGTGTGCACTTTTGGGTGAATAGACAGGGGTTCATCTGACTGAACATCCTTTGTAAAGCTCTAGAAACAGAATCCTGAGCCTGCTCTTAAATATGCAAGCAGCAGCATACTGAACTAACCACATCTATTCACATCAATGAGAACACAATTAGTGCTCTGCAGAGTGTGCCTGAAAACACCAAGTTTCATTTCGAGAAGCAAAACATTTAAGCTATGAAGCCTGTAAAATTCACATGAACAGAAATTAGCCACAAGTGAGTGACTATTCATGTCTGCCATGTAAACCCTTTGACAGATTTGTATCTCTGTCTTTAGATCTACATACAGTTTTAAAACACTGCTCGCAAACAAGTCACGAGAGGCAAGCAGTGATGAGGTCTGATCTCATGTGCCACAGCATTTCATTTACACACAGCATTATAAGGGTGCTAACAACACAAAGATGCTTTCTATGTGCTTCCTTTGAATGAGATTTCTTCCTGATACATCTTGAGTTGTTCTTTTGCTTCTTTACTTGACTTAACAGGAAGATGCCTGGAAGCAGTGAAGTATTTTCTCTTATTTATTCTACTGTTAGCAGCATTACTTTGACCTTATCAGATAAATTTATGTTGACATTATTCTCAAACTGCATTCTCTGGTGAGCTACTAAAATGTGCATCTTTATATTATCTGGTGTAATTTAGATGTATGAGGAATTTTTTAATCATTAATCTTGTCCTGCTTTAAAAGTATATATTAAAACTGGAAGGAATCCCTGGACACATAAATCTGTATTGCACTTTATGTATAACACCAATAAATAAATATTAATGCTTCTATTTAATTTATATTTCAAGATTAAAGCTGTGAGGCCTGGGGTTCCCAATAATTGAGGTTCACAATAATTAAGGTTACAATTGCCTAACGCTTCACATTAAACTGTTAGAGTCCGGTTTCAGGTTGAAAGTGTGAGAAGGTGCTGCTTACAGCACCACAGCACAGGAAGAATGAAACAAAGACTGCTGGTTTTGTGAATCAGTGAGAAAGGAATTACATAATAACATTTCAGTCCTGTTAGAAGAGTGCTTCTAGTGACAGCAGAGCTCTACAGAGCTGTCTGGTGATGGACATGCCCTGAGTATTTCAATAGTATTTCTGTTACACAACAAAAGAAGAAAAATATCAACGTGGTTAAAAATGCTCAATAAATTATAAAGGAGCACAAATTCCACCAGATTCAATTTGCAAAAAGCTCTTTCTTAAACCAGCGTTACCATGATTTAACTGATAATCCATTTGCCCTGACTTAATCTTGTTGCGAAATCCAATGGACACTGGGAGCAATTAACCTCACATTGGCTGGCAGGCTGCACTCAGAAATCACTCTGTTCTTGTACAAAGGAAAATATCTGCAGTATGTATCTGGTGATCTACAGTCTGCAGTTGTCTCCATCCAGCCATGCACTGCAGCGCAGTTGTGTCTCAGCACAGAAGTAATCCATGGGAGTGATCCACCTGTGGTTAGCAGATCTGTTTAAGTTCTAAAGCAAGCAACACGTGGCCCATGGAAAAGAGTCCAACTGGAAAAAACAGCCAAGGAGCTACAGGGGACTCTGGATACCCTCCCTTCTGAGAGGTCTCTCACAAGAAGCATATGTCCAAGCTTGGAAAACCTAAACTCAGAGGAAGCATTTGAAACTTGTTCCCACACCACTCTGGCAGTGCCCCCTCCTCCTGCCCATATCCGCCAGCAGCACTCAGTGCCAGCGATTATGGATGGACAATGACTCCAGATTAGGGCAACAGCACACAGAATCTTCTCATGACAGATTTTGAGCACCCTCAGAGGTGCTCGTGTATGAGACCACTTCAGGCCATACTCTCAGGAATTAGCCTGAATATTCAGCTTCGGTCTCTGGGGGCTTCTCTTTCTGCCAGAAACCTACCGCTTCCATGGTTCCTGACAGCAGGCTGCTGTGAAAAAGCAGCACTAGCTCAGAAACTGCCACCTTGGCTTAATCCCACTCACATGTACCACCTTAGGAGGAATCTGAATCCTGAAATTCAGCCTTCTAAGGCTTGTCTGGTTTTTTAGCTTGCAATAACACCATCTCCCTTTGGTGATAATTTTAGGAAGCCATGGGGAGTCCCCACTCCAGAGACAATTCTCTTGCGAGTATCACTGTTTGACTTACTCATTTTTTGGTTTTTTTTGTCATCTAAGTGTGTGCCAGCTGGGTGTAGCTGACATTGTTGCCTGTTCAGAAGATGGGAGCCAGAGCTGAGGGACTGAAAGTGACCCTTGTGATGGATGTTTTCCTTTGCAAAGAAAACCACCGAGGGAAGGAAACCTGCTCTGCCGTGTCTCGATATAGGTTTTGTTCCCTTGCTCTCTAGGTACTACTGGAGGAAAAGAAGGTGAGATTAAGGAGACAATAAAATTTCCTTCTCACTTTGAAGGCTGAGGGAATAGGTTTCTGTTGGAAGGAGGCAATAGAGAGGCTGTGGAAAAAAGAAAAGAATCCAGCCACAAGGCAGCGCTTGCAGCTCCCTCAGCTGCCATGGCATTGACTCGCCCATCTGTTATCAGACGACACTTTCACTACAGCTCCAAATTGTTCAGGGAGGAGATTATTCACATGTCAGCTGGGACTTGGTTTCAGTGTAGCCTGCTCAGCCGTCCTGGCAAAACATTTGTCATGAAACATTTGGGAGAGGAGTTTCTACAGTCTGTCAGCTATGACAAAGGAATGGGGAAGGGACACCTTTCTTAACACATTACTGCTGAGAGGCTTTCCTTTTGTCGTTTCACTTGATGTGGTTTTGCTGATAAAAAAGCTGTGGCAAAATGAAAGTTATTTTCCTTTTACACAACTTTTACAAGTCCTGTGTAAATTCTTCAGGACCATGTCCTGAGCACGACACTGAGGAAGGAGTTCAAAGAGCTCTGCTATAGAACTGGGGCCATCCTGCATCCGCGGAAAGACTGCACCTGCCCCTGCCACCACTGCTGGGCTATGCAGCACCAGATTTGACTCGGAGGTCTCTGTACTGCTAACTGAAGATGACAAACGATGCTCACTAAAGACTCATGTATTATGTTTTCTTTTACATGCATTAATCTTCCTAGTGTCCATCACTGATTTATGTATACAAGATGATGAAATTAATCAGCTGCTGCTTATTATGCCCATAAGTAATAACTGGGGGAAGAAAAGTCATTTAAATTTTAATGTAGAATCATGCAGAAAATATTTTAACAAGATAGCATCAAGCTAAAGTAAGTGGAATCTCAAGACATTCAAGAAGAAAGTCCTTCTTGAAATCAAAACCTCCCAGTTGGTCTGCGGAATGAATGAATGCCCACAGTATTCCCCCAGTTGCTTTTCTGCCTCCCAGTTAATATTTTGGTCTTGTTGCTGGGCAAGTTGCCAGTGCATATTGTCCACACTACACGATTGTGCTGCCCTGCTGTGAAAGTGACCTAAAATGACATTGAATAATACTTTTACCAATAGCAGGAGATGTCAGAATAGCCTGCAGTCACCAGTAGAAACAGCTTTAGGAACACAGATGAATGTAGGACAGAGCAAATTCGTGAGACATTGGACAATATTTGACTTCTACTGCAAATCAACACTGTTTCTTCACAAATACATATTTTTCTATTACACACATATTAAACCTTCTGTATTTTTTCTCTCCAAACAAAAATAAGACATGGTGACAAAGAATTCTTTAGTAGTAGCATCGGGACTCAAATATATTGTGTATGTCAGCTCAAACCTGTGACTCGGGCTGTTTTCAGCTGGCATTTCCCCCACAGGAAGCAGCTGTACTTGGGAAGGCTCTAAGCTGAGCCATTTCAAACAGCATTACTTTCCACCGTGCTCCGCCTAGGCTGAAAAGCAAGACACCAGACTGTACAGTTAAATTCTAAGTGTGCTTGAACCATCGTGACAATGCTGAACCACTTCCACCCCTTCCCCAGCGTTGGAATCCTGGCACACTTCTTTTTTCAATCTCTCCATCACTCTGGTTTGTCTCCACGTTTCCATCATACTGTCCAGTACTTCTCCATGACCGTACAGCTGAAGCCCAGGGATGTGCTTTGCCCTCTGGAGTTTACTGCCTGTTCTTGGAGACCTTTGGGTACTAGTGGGACAGGTTTATCACTGTTGTAGGGGCAGAGAGGAAAAAAGCAAATGATGCAAGACGTCATACTGTATAAACATACACAGATCAGGCATGGGACCGGCAGCATTCAGAATGTCAACACCAAATGCTACACATGTCTACAGGAACATCTTCTTGAGATGCTCCAGCTGAACACTGTGGCCCAACAACTCCTGTGCATCTTCCTAAGGCAATAGGAATCCACAGAACAAACTTGCAATCCCACAGAAGTAAATGGCTTTTGATATTGAATCTTTCAAGGGCTGAGGCATTACTGCTAGGAGGCCATTCCCCGGCAGTAACAGAAGATGGTAATGTCTGTGATAACGCCAGAGGGCCAGGCACACAGCACTCGCTGCCACAGCAGCCAGCAGTAATGCACGATGCTGCTCAACTCATTTTCGAGGCTTACTCACTTCACGACAGCCCTCGATAAACTGCAGATGCAGTTTAACAGCTGAGCTGAGCAATCAATCATTCAGAAACGAGATTCAGAGCACTCCTCGAGAACGCACAGAAGGCAATTAGATGCCACCGTTTGTGAAATAATATTGGTGGGAATTCTTCTCCCTCATCTGATTTATCTCTGTCAATCTGAAGTTTAGAATCTATGTCGTGATTAACTCGTTTGTCCTGAGATGCCACATAAACATAGCACTGGCATTATTAAATGCTTCTGGAAGTAATTCTGAACCTCACAGTGGCTAAGGAAATTGATTAAAGAGAGGCAGCGAGCACTGCTAATTTGCAACTGGCTACTTTTAATGACAGACTGATAAAGCGAAATGCCAGGCTGGAGAATTAGATTCAGTTTGTGTAATATGTTAACTTGTACAAAACACATTTGCATAAACATTTGTAGGATAAAATGAGTCCTTGGGCAGTTCAGAATATTCAGGCTGGCTGGTTTGGAAGAGAGGTTAGACAAAAATATAGTGACTGCATTACTAAATTACAGTGTCACAAAGTCATAATCTGTTTAACTCGTTTGTTAGGCTTTTCAGAGTAAGTTCTTGGCTCGTACTCTGCTTCCATACCAGCTATGAAACTCCTCAGAGTGAGTTCAAAGAACCAATAGCAATGACCTTCCAGGGCAAGAGTTGTGGAAATCTGGACATGTGCAGTTCAAACAAGTATGAAGTAAGGAGGCTTGTGGCAGTTTCCAAAGGCCGCATCTGAAAGATGGAAAAATCCAAGGTGGAAGAATGCTTTAAGAGAAACAAAAGTGTTTCAGGAAAACCAGGACAATAATAACCAAAAAACTTCCATAGACCAGGTTTGACTGAATAGCAGGTCATCTTCTTTCCCCTGAAGAGAGAGAGAAAAGATTTGAAGCAATCAAAAGATACACATCTGCACTGACTGCAGTCCAGAAAGCAGGGTAAAACTGAATGCCCATGGCCTTACAAACACGTTTGGCAGACTTCTAAAAGGAAGCTTAAGGGAGACAGAAAAAAATCTCATTCTTTTAGAGAGTTTTATATCCTTGTGCCACCTAAACTGTCCTAAAAATTCCAACTTTCCAGTAAAGAAAAGCTTGTGCCAGATACCTGAGCATGTCACTTCATCTGAGGAGCTCCTTACCCTGTGACAAGAAATAATGACTCTCCTGAACATTTACATTTGATAATTGGCTGTAAACCCAAGTTTGATTTCACATGAACAGGTATCCCCTTAATCTAAAACGTCTCAGTCAAGATTGAAATGTCTGCTCTGTTTTGTTTCATACCTAAGTATTCTGTCACTGCTGAGGACTGTTTGAGGAGCACTATTGTTTTAACTGTTTGCTGAGACAAGAAAAAGAATTCTGTGTCAAGTAGTTTTCAAAGGACAGTCTGGATAACATACTGCGTGCATTATACTGCATTGGGCTTGCATTGTATTTGTAATGATGTCATTGTTACAAGAGAAAACAATTTTGAACACATATTTTACAGTCAAATAGACTCCTACTGTGTCGTAAGGCACAGGCATCTCCTGACCACCTATGCTGTTTAAAGTCGAGTTAAACCAGACATTTTTCATTTGCATTCTGACTATGACTGGTTGCAGTTTTTAAAGACTTAGCAGACCATTCTCCAGAACCCATCAGCTCTAGTGCCACTGAACTCTGGGCTAAATTCAAGACCACAGTGTTTAATGTACTCCTAACAAAAGTCAGCATAAGCCAATATTCAAATTCAGTGCAACACTTCATTATCTATCCAGGTACTATTAGAGTAAATATACACCAACAGTCACAGGGAAAACCCCACACCTCTGTGACTCCATGAAACAGAGAAAATTAGTGGCTCTTTCCAAAGCATCACTAAAGTACTTTGCAATTTTTCTCCTCCTGCCTAAATATGGTGCTCATGCCTGTTATTCACATATACAATTCCTTCAGAATGGAAAAAAACCACAAGAACTGCTTGCCTGCAATAATACAGTAAGCAAGAAAACAGATACTGAACACTGAGACTCTATTTGCTGTGAATGGCAATAGTCACTGCAGGGGTACATCCCTTAGGATAATTCCTCTTGCTCTCTCAGTGCAAGACCTCACTTCTTTTTTGTCCCTGCAGCCATTTGTGATTTCCTCGTGGATTTGCAAACTGCTTATTTTGCACTGTGACTGTCATGGCTAAGATCACAGGGGCCATCCGTAGCTCCTTCTCAAAAGCACCCAGAACTGTTGTCATCATCAGGGGAGGGCAGCACGTCACATACTTCTATAGAGGTAAGGTACACCACGCAAGTCGTGACTGGGACAGAGGCTTTGTGGCCAGGGCTGAGAGCCTTGAACCCAAAGCAGCTCCATGGTCGGCACAGCCAAAGGCAACACTGACTCACTCTGTCTCCATTCGGGTCCCTTACTTTGACACGTGTCACAAACCCCAGACCATCTGTATGAAAGAACATTTCAGCAGCCTGTATGGGGTAGCTGAAGGACAAAGCAGAGGGCTTCACTGGTTTGGAATGACCACACTACAGACAGGGAAAGAGAGTTCCACCTCTAGATGTCATTTCAAGAATGCTACCAGTGTCACGTATGTGGACAGAGGCTGTTCCAACAAAGACAGCGAAGCTGGAAATATCAGTCACACTTTTCAATGCAACTGGAGTGTGAAACACATTTCTTCTTAAGAAAATCTAACTTTGTAGGAGGGTAAACAACAGCATGAAGGAAAAAGAAAAAGCTGGACTCAAAAAAAGGAAGGAGTACTGCTCAGGGTAAGCTCCAAACTGAGTGGGGCAAAATTCATTAAAAACTCTTTACCAGGGGAGAAAGAGCAACATTTGCCAGGCACACGCTTGGAGAAAACTGGAGAGCCCTCCAGAGAGCCTGCACACAGCAAGGAAGCAGAGCAAAAGTCATGCATTCATTTGCAGCAAACACAGCATTGCATAAGATTACACTTCTCCCTCATTGGCTCTGTTTTGTCTTTTTATTGTCACTGCATGACAGGGAAATCCTTTCCCCTCTAAATGAGAGAGGGAAGAACCCCTCTGCTTTGGAGAATAAGTCTCCCACCGTATCTACAGACCAGTCTCTCTCTGACTGCTTCAAGCAGCACTGCGCAGCACAGAGCTGGCATCGGGTTTTGACAACAGTCTTGCTGATGTTTCTAGCAGAAACACTCCCAAGACACTCCCAGTCTGATCTCCCTTGTGGGTCTAAGTATCCTCACACAGTGTATTGGCTGAAACTGATCACTTCCTAATACTAAAGCATCTTTCTCCTTACCATTTCTCAGCACAGGCATTCCTCTCAGGGCATTCCTAAGTATCTTCTTAATACATTTTCTGCTTCAGATTGGAGACCTTGGCTGTGTGAGAACTTCATTCTGAAAATTTTACCTCTAATCTACTCCATCAATGTACTCAGCACTGGTCAGGCCACACCTTGAGTACTGTGTCCAGTTCTGGGCCCCTTAGTTTAAGAAAGATGTTGAGGTGCTGGAAGGTGTCCAGAGAAGGGCATCAAGGCTGGGGAGAGGCCTGGGGCACAGCCCTGTGAGGAGAGGCTGAGGGAGCTGGGGGTGTGCAGCCTGCAGCAGAGGAGGCTCAGGGCAGAGCTCATTGCTGTCTGCAGCTCCCTGAAGGGAGGCTGTAGCCAGGTGGGGTTGGCTTCTGCTGCCAGGGACCCAGGGACAGAAAAAGGGGACACAGTCTCAAGCTGTGCCAGGGGAGGTCTAGACTGGATGTTGGGAGGAAGTTCTTGCCAGAGAGAGTGATTGGCATTGGAATGGGCTGCCTCCACCCCTGGAGGCATTTAACAGGAGGCTGGATGAGGCACTTAGTGCCAGGGTTTGGTTAATTAGAAGAGTGAGGTGATAGGTTGGACTTGATCCTGGACATCTTTCCAACCTGGTTAATACTGTGATTCTGTGAACAAACATCTTCATGCATTCTGAGTCACAGGGCATGGAAATACGACAACAATTGCCTTTTGTTTAGTTGACAGAAGTAGGACACCTGAGGAAATACCCACTCATCAGCATTTCTTTAGAGGAAGAGCCCCTCTGAATACAGATTCCCCTAACGCAGACAACACTACCGGGGCAGCAGCAGCAGCAGGCAGGATGCGAAGCGCTGAAGCTTGCGTACACACGTGAGATTTGCAGCCCTTGTCAAACAGTTTGCTTCTGGCTATCTTCAGCCTTGTAACATTTCCACATTAATTTTGGGCAGCCTGAGTTATCCCACTTTTAAACCAGAAATCCTTGGGGCATTTTAAACATGCTTGAAAATAAATAATTGATGCATTGGACACTACTAATTAGCAAATCTCAGAAACAGCGACTGTTACAGACCCTGCAAAGTTTTCCAAACTTGTCAAGCCGTTAATAATAAATAGGGTGGAAATGGCCAATTAACATACTTCAATAGCAACTTCCATAAACTGTGGAAAATGCTCCTTTTCCTGTTCCTTTGATACTACTTAAAACCACACCAACTCAGTTATTTCAGCCCCAATACAGAGGTAAGAGTTCACACTGGAAGGGGACCTCTGGAACCACACACGGCTCCTAATTGTGACATTGCTTTCAGACACTGGAAATACATCTACTGGCACTTTTTGTGTGCCAGTCATTGGGTAAAAGGAACATCTGAAGGTGAAGACTTATGACCATATTTAGTAACATCTACAATTTTGAAAACCACAGATCTGTAGAACCATAGAATTGTTTAGGCTAGACCAAGTCCAAACATTAGCTTAACATTACCAAGTCCACTGCTAAACCGTATCCCTGTTCCTCAGCACCTTCTGCACATCTGTGAAATACCTCCAGGGATCAGGACGTAAACACTGCCATTGGCAGCCTGTTTTGGTAGGTGACAACCCCTTTAGTAAGGTATTTTCCAGTGTCCAACCTAAATCTGTCCCTGCTGCAACCTGAGGCCATTTCCTCTTGCTCTATCGTTTGTTGCTAGGGAGAAGAGACGAGCCCCCCCCACACCTCTGAGGGAGCTGCAGAGAGTAAGGTGGTCTGTCCTGAGTCTGCTTTTCTCCAGATTAAACAACTCCAATTCCCCCAGCCTCACAGGACTTGTGCAGTTTCCAGCTCTCTGCCCCCTTGCATGGGGTTGCTGTGACCCAAGTGCAGAACCTGGCACTTGGCCTTGTTGACCTGCATCCCACTGGCCTTGGCCTCTCCAGGTCCATCTGCAATCATACAGCTGATATTTATAGTTACACAGTTTACAGTAAAACAGTTTATATCACAGCAAAGTATGATTTCCCTAAGGTATTACAGCAAAATGAATTAATTTTCTTTTCTCATCTCTTTCTAACACAGACTCTTTCACTGCAGTATGGAAACAACAAAATGCATCCCCACACTGAGGACTGGGAGTAGTCAGCATGGATTTGCAAAGGGGAAAGCAGTGAATCCAGTCACCCTCCCCTATGAGAAGACAGGCTCGGTGGGCAATGGGAGAGCAGGGATGATGTGTACCTTCTCTTCAGCAAGGTTTCCAATGCTGTCTCCCACAATATCCTCCTAGATAAAGTGGCAAGGAATGAACCAAAGATGAAGAGAGTGAAGCAGACTGAAAACTGCGAGGCAGCACACATTCCAGCTGGATGTCCTACTGGTACATTAATGGAGAGTAACCCACAGAAGTGTGATGTCAACAGGATCAGGGAGAGAGGAAGATGAAGATTCAGGCAGTGGTACTATTTCTTTCCTTTCTCCCCAAAATTAAAAGATCTAGTAAAAGAGAAAATTATGCCACATTGACTGCTGCAGCATTGGTGGGTTACCAGAATGAGCAAGGCAGGTCTGACACAGCTCATCCACCATACTCATATGGCACAAACCATCTATTTGGCAGTGCCCAAAAACTGCAGTACACAGCTGGGATACTGCTGCTGCACCACCAGTTCATTTATTCAGGAACTGCAGAAGCAAAGAAGCCTGTGGAATGTATATAAATTTTCAGCTCAAAAGTTGCTGCCATCGAGGGACGGCCTTAACTTATGCACTACTTTAAAAAGCTGTGTGCTTGCACTGCATCTGATGGGCACACTCCTTAGCTGCCTCCTTTTGAGTGAAGTCATCTTCTGTTGTTTGAGGCTCACACTCAAGTGGTGCATGCACCAGAAACAAATCTGGTGTAGGAGTTCTGAAAGAGGTATGTTCAATTTTTTTGGCTTTTTTTTTGTTGTTGTTTTCTCTCTTTTTTCAAATAGCAAGATTCCAGTATCTTTTTTAGCTCTATCCTTTTACTTGTACATGGTCATGCAACAAAAATAATCTTGCAGAGCAGAGGAACCCACTAAAGGACACATACCTACTGTTAATAGGCAATGACCAGAGAAGAAAATTCTGTCCTGGGAGGTAACACAGCAGAAAGCATCTATGTTCCCTTTACTCCGCTGACAACACTTGAAGGGTGTAAAAACCTGGACTGGTTTATGCAAGAACGAAATCATCTCTACTTGAGATGCATCTGTACTGAACAAAGAAGGCAAATCATGGTCCGTACCTGAGCCAGCTGATTCTCTGGGCAATCTGAAGCCTGCTGCTGTCATGAGGTACAGCTGTCATGCTGCCTAAAGCCACATTTCTTTGAGACAGAGGATGTCATGGACCACCTAGGGGGAATCACCTGGGTGAAATGATGGACTACACATGGTTGGCAAGATGTCTAGCCCAGCAGTCCACAAAGGCTTGGGACCTCCGTACACCCAGCCCTTTCTAAGGAGACTCATCAAGGTTCAGTAGCACATGTCTGACAAAGATACTCAGATCTTCATGACAACATCAATGGTTGGGGTTCATGAACAAACAGTCCCGTGTAACAACAAAAGCTCAGCTGGGTTGTTTTCCAGTTGGCTTATCCTGTGAAGGCAGAAGTGTATCTATAGGTTGTGTACAGATTTTATGTATCAGATTTTAGATTAAACACAGGCCAATTAATAAACGTGATCGATAACCAAGAATTACAAGGAAAGATGTTTCTACCAATGACCTAGAGAAATTAAAAGCCTATGACCTGTTAAAGGACCATATATTCCCAATCAAGGCATACTCTCAGATTTTGTATAGCCATGAAGACTTCAAACATATAAAACATTCATATTTCACTATGATAAAACTAAAAATTATTCCAAAAAGTAATGGCAGCTTCAGAAAAACCTAAAGGTAAAGTACATGACTGCAGACTCACAATGAGAAAGTAGCACTAGTGAAGGAGAAAGAGAGAAAAATATTCACTTTGCTGTTTCTTTGTAAAATTTAGAACAATGAATTACTTTAACACCGAAGATTTTATACCCAAACCTTACCATTTTTCTAATTCTTCACTTTAGATTTGACAATGCATTAATTATTAAAGCAGGCTGCTCAGCTGGTTCTTCAAAGTAAGGAAATAAAAACAAACTGCTGAGAAACACGGTTAGCATTTCCTTCTTTTCCATCCTGGTAGAATGTCTTTTGCTGTAGCTCTCAAAGCACTACCACAATGCTGTCTGTTTGCCTCTCTCCACCTTGCAAAAACACCAACTCAAGTCGGGGGAGAGAGATGATGAAAACCTCTGGTGTAGCTGACATCTCCCAAGCACCCGGTGACAGAACAAGGGGACACAGTCTCAAACTGCGCCAGGGTAAGTTTAGGCTGGCCAATAAGTCCCTTCCAACCTGGTGTTCTACGATGAATCTATGATAGGAAGAAGTTCTTCACAGCAAGAGCAGCAGCCCATTGGAACAGGCTGCCCAGGGAGGTGGTGGCGTCACCATCCCTGGAAGTGTTTAAGAGGAGGCTGGATGAGGCAGTTGGTGCCATGGTTTAGTTAATTAGAAGGTGTTAGGTGATAGGTTGGACTTGATGATCTCAGAGGTCTTTTCCAACCTGGTTAATCCTGTGATTCTGTGCTCTGATCTGAATTCTGATTACCACCTGCTGTATCATTTGACTAGAAACAAGACCTAAAAACCTCTCTAGAGAATATAGAACTGTGATTTAGCTAACTGACGTCTGGATGCTCCACATAAATAGAGCTGAGAGAACATCTCCCAGGCAGTTACAAGCCTGACTGATAAAGTATGCCATTTGTGCATTAAGGCTTCATTACACCTATACTGACAACTCAAACACTTTCTCCCTAAAATTCAAACCAGCTCCTACACAAACTCTTTTCACCTTTCACAGTGGACCAACTTGGGAAGGGAGGTCTTTGTCTCCTCTATAAAACCACCCAGCACACACACATGCCACTACGCAGGTACAGATAACTGAGGAGACAGGAATGATCTGCACAAATCCAGCCCAACCTATACAACTTGTACAGCTCATCTTCCAGTCCAGTCCATATTTCATAGTGAAAAGCACAATACATCAAAACAGGCACCTACAAATATTTAGTTCATTGACAGGTAGGTCAGTAGAGTAGCAAAAGCAGGAAACTCACAGCCCTAATGAAGTGTAAATCACCTCAATCATCTGTTTAAAGTTTAAAACTTCATTGTCTTCTGTGAAAGTTACTTGTCACAGTCATCCTCACGTTGTAGGACAGACTCCCTGCATCTGACAACCAACTTGTACAAGGCAGTTTTAACGCCACCATGCCTTAGGAGGTTAAAAGAGGAGACAAAACCAAAGAATACTGAGGATAAAAGTTAGCTAATGAAAAACTTGAGTATATTTCTACCTAACACCTGTAAAACGACAACGTGATGCACTGCTAAACTGTAAAGAGAAAAAAACCTCATGATAAAAGCACTTGGAGCTAGAATTCGTGTGATACAGCTGAGCTTTTTTTGTATGAACCAATTCAAAGAGCTTTAGCACAAATAGTTTCATTTTCTAATTGAAATATATAGGATAAATAAAATACATGACATTTACTCCAAATGCTCTAACAACTGCAGAACCCACTCCCCATCGAGCTGTTACCTCAGTTTTATAAAATTAGGAGATACATTCAGCAGCCTTAATATGATAATGCATTAATATAGCAGCGCATTGTGTCTTGATACTTCTACAGGACAGCTTTTTAAATGCAAAACAAAATTAAGTTGCAACATAACCCAATTCAATCTAATTTGCTAACTCCCATTTAGTTGAGTTTGCAAACTCTTTTTTGCCACCATCAGCTGCTTTGGTTGCCAGTTAGCAACAACATGACTGCTGCTGCAGGGAAAGGTGAAGCCACGGCCACCACTACTGCACCAGGACTCCTCGCTGCCCTCTCCAAACACGTGCTTTCAGCAAAGGGCTGCTAGACTCAGGGCCTAACTGCTGGCTGTAAGGAAACCCAATAAGCAGGACACATATCGAACACTGCAATCCTCTAATTTACTCAAAAGCTTCCAAGATTTCTGCCTTCACAGATGTCTGACCTTAATAGAATCGGCTCACTTGATAGAACTGGTTGGAAAGGTGTTAAAGCATAAACATGTTGCATGCATAGGCAATAATAGTTGGGAGTAGCTGAGAATTTTCTACTCAGTTTGGGGAGACTATGCAGGGGTGCACAGAAAGTGCAGATTTTCCTAACAGTGCAGAACACACCACCTTGAAGCAGATGTTCTCAGGTCTGTTTAAAATGACAATGGGTCAGTTTACTCTGCTTTCTTCAGTTGGAAAGCTGCTTGAGAATTTTTTGTCTTTAAGCCGCAGCTTCTCATGTTTATGGCAGATAACCAAAACTGACTGTGTTAAAAACCTTCACGTTTGTCTCAGAAGTTTCAAAAATGCCACTTCTTTGCTTCGATATTCCAGGATAGTTACAAAAACATCAACATCAGCAGAGCCAAGGTGGTAATACTGAAAGCATTTCATGTAGCTGCCCCTCAGTCAGCAGAAACCCCAAGCACTCCATCGGCTGTGACACCGGAGCAAGGACTTGCTGAGCCTTGCGGTGAAACGAGCGGGAGTACCGCTCTGGCAGAATTACCGAAGGAAGAAACTACAACTCAGTAGTTAACCCGCATCACTTCTAGATTCAGTTCAGAAGGGACCATACCAGGGCCTCCAGGACTGGCACATGGGAATGTGACCAGACTGCCAGGGCCAGGAGGCAGCAGGACTGCCGCTGGCAGCAGCTTTCAGCATTTGTCAGAGTACACCTCCTGGTGGACCCCATGAGACACTTGAGAAGATTCAAGTGCTTGCTTATGTCAAATGGGGCAGTCCTGCTGTTCCCAGCTTCTCTTGCACTGGCCATGTGCTCATCTGACCTCTCAGGAAAGCGGTTCAGCTTTTTGCCAGCACAATAACAATTACCGAGTTAAAAAAAGAGACCAAGAAAAAGTGACAAGTATTGGAGCTGGCACAGGAGGGGCAGGAGGAGTGCCTGGACTACAGGATGAGAGAGAGGAAGCCCAGTAGGAAGCAGCAAGCTGTTAGCTGAACTCCAAGGTGCCATGAAACTTCACGCTTCGAGACCTAGGTTAAAATGGGTGTTTGAACAATTCATTATTTCAGGCACATGAGTGCTTCTCGGGAAATGAAACAGAAGAGAGAACTTCATTTAAATACAGGCTGGGAACAACTGTCAAGAGGAACAAGGTCAGCATCAATTCCCTTGCTCACGTCCCTTAATGCTGAACAGTATAAACTGCTTTTATCTTTTAACAGATGAACTGACTAATAGGACCAGTTAAAGTTGTGAGCCTCTGTGGGATGAAGGGAAACAGAACATGTTCGGAAAATTACAGGGTGGTAAGAAGGGAAGAAACGAGTACGTCATCCCCCCCAACTCTGCAGAAGGCAGAACTTTCGGCAGCCAAATTCTGAATTGTGGCTCCCAGCCTCATTCCAGCTCTGCCAGATGTGCAGACATCTCATCTGCACTGAAGTGCACTGCCTCTTTTCCAACAAGACCTGGGGTCTGATGAAAGATAAAAAGATCTTCAGCCACGACAATACAGCACTGCCATGCTCAAAGCACCACTCAGAAAAGAAAACAAGTAAAAAGAGAGAGCTCCTGGCTGCGCTGCTCAGAGACAACTCCACCACTGCCTTTTTCTCTCACTTGTCACAGCATAACCCCAAATACCTTGTCTTCATCCTGTTTCTTGTCACGACCAATGCTGAGAGCTCAGAACTTTTTACAGAAGAGATTTACTGGGAAACTGGCTACAAGTCCATTTAGAAGAACTGTAAAATGAAGGCTTAGCACTCAGTGGCCAAAACTGACAGGCAGGGGCTGAAATGAACCAACCCCAGGGGCTTGGGTGTAATACCTAGTGTCCTTGAACATATTGCTGCCCCACTTCTAAAACCTTTTAACAAGAAGAACTCCTAGAATGTTGTGAGAGTAAAGAAGGGACTGAAAGAAGAACTGACCTCCTCATTCTGGTTTTGATTTCTCAGTGATCTTAGCAAATGTCTAACTCATTCTTCACTTTCTGCCTCATAAAATGGAGAAAAAATATATATCTGACACTTTTAATATGAAAAGCACTTCAGAGAAGCTTTTTGACACAAGATGAAAGACTGTACCTTGCCATACGGAAGAGCTGCAGCACCTGATGTGCTCATTACACACTGTCAGAGAGCAACAACTCTGAGCATATTTTTCTCTTGTTATTTCTCACTCTTTGACCATGTTCAGTAATTACAGATGGAATTCTATAGATTACCTTAGTGACTTAGGAAAGTAATTCTCTCAGCAATCCAGGCAAGCCTGTTTCTCAGTTGTTCAGAACGTTCTGCAGAGGCCCACGGGTGTTTGGCAAGGATTTTTGTAAGGCAGCCTTCTTGGTCTGCAGTTTCAAAAGTGGGAATCATCCTTACTTAAAACCTCTGCAATTTCTTCAGGTTACAAGTGAAAAATAAACCCCAATCCATATGAATTATTCCTCTCTGGTGTCACTAAACACTGAACATAAGCATACAAAAGCAGCATTCACTTCACAAACAGTTGATTGTGTCTTCTAGGCTTGTGGGTCTGGGTCACCACTCAGAGCCAGTTTTGCTGCTTCTCTGCCTTTGTCCCTGTTGTGAGGGCTGCACGGAGGCAGACAGATGAGATGACCACATTGTGAGCACCACACGATCATTTCTGCTGCACACGTCAGCCCCGCTCCCCTGGCTGTGCTTACATCTATTGTACTGTCTCTAGCAAATCAGAGTCATTTCTGGCACACTTCAGACTCACTCTCCTTCGGCAGAAATTGGCCTGCCTATTTTAGGAGCAATCAGAAAGCACCAACCACACGTTTATTTGACTCCCTGCCCTGCCCCTCGGAACAGTCATTACCATGCAGAGTAATGACACAGTGCAACGAGGGAAGTGCTGTTCTCAAGCGCAGGGACTGCTTTTGGGCAGCGTTTCAGCAAGCCAAACCATGCTGTTCAGCCAGTGAACTGACTTCACTCCTAAAAACACTTCTTTGTATGTGGGTGAAAAGTATGCCCAGACACACTAAATGAGGAGGGCTGTGTGTAACTTGTGCGTGGCAGCTGCCCAGACTGCCAGCTCACTATCCACATGCTTCTTCCACGCGGCCAAATCACACTATCACAGTATCACAGTATCATCAGGGTTGGAAGAGACCTCACAGATCATCAAGTCCAACCCTTTACCACAGAGCTCAAGGCTAGACCATGGCACCAAGTGCCACGTCCAACCTTGCCTTGAACAGCCCCAGGGACGGCGACTCCACCACCTCCCCGGGCAGCCCATTCCAGTGTCCAATGACTCTCTCAGGGAAGAACTTTCTCCTCACCTCCAGCCTAAATCTCCCCTGGTGCAGCCTGAGGCTGTGTCCTCTTGTTCTGGTGCTGGCCACCTGAGAGAAGAGAGCAACCTCCTCCTGGCCACAACCACCCCTCAGGTAGTTGTAGACAGCAATAAGGTCACCCCTGAGCCTCCTCTTCTCCAGGCTAACCAATCCCAGCTCCCTCAGCCTCTCCTCGTAGGGCTGTGCTCAAGGCCTCTCCCCAGCCTCGTTGCCCTTCTCTGGACACACTCAAGCATCTCAATGTCCCTTCTAAACTGGGGGGCCCAGAACTGAACACAGTCCTCAAGGTGTGGTCTGACCAGTGCAGAGTACAGGGGCAGAATGACCTCCCTGCTCCTGCTGACCACACCATTCCTGATGCAGCCCAGGATGCCACTGGCTCTCTTGGCCACCTGGGCACACTGCTGGCTCATGTTCAGGACCTTTGGTAAACACAGCACTTGAATCTTCCAATTTGCCAGAGTCTGCCCTTTTCCTACTGCTGGCTCCAACACAGCATGATAGTCGTGCCTAGAGGAAGGGGAGGAAGGGAAAAGCCTGCTTCTCTTCATTAGCCTTCACTGGAGGTTCAGCCAGAACACACAAGCTGCTGTTGAAACTTCTTAGAACATTCATGGCTCTGTGTATTTCGATTCCTTCAGCTCCTCATGCCAGCATTCTCTGCTTTCCCTCAGAGCGAGAGGAAAATCACTTAGCCAAGTGTAAAGGAATCCAAAAGGATGTCTCCTAAGGAAGGTGTATCTCCTCACAAGTGCCACATCAAGCAGTACTGCAGGGAAATTGCTGGCAAAAACACGGGCAAAAAACAGGCTCATGAAGGGTCCCAAGACCCCTCAGAGCCAAGATCTACACCTGAGGCTGCCTTGGTGAATGTACTCAAAACTTCAACCACATGGTTTGAAAATTATCTGTATCTAAGAAGCTGTGCCAGGTTCTAGAATTATTCCAGGACACACACATTCCCAAAGACAGCACACCAAAGATGTGGGAGGAATTCTGGACACTACTGATTGCCCCTACAGCCAAAACTAAGGGTAATGAAAGGAAAAATGGACAAGTGAATAGCTCAAACAACTCACTGAACTACAGCCCTGCCGCGTAAGCTAGCCCAGGGACTTACAGGAAACTTCCCAGCTGTAGGTTTGGGGTCAGTGCATGTTTTCTTCACCAGCTGGACAACACCACATTACTGAGAACAAACTCACATTCTGGCAACTTAACACCTGACTGTGCTGCTCTGGGGCAGCTAACCAACATGCTGCAGGACAGGGCTACACGGGGTTACACTTCAGCTCAGACAGGCCAAGTGGTTAGGGCAGAAGGCAGTGAGGGAGATTAAACAGAAGAAAAGCAATTCCCCTCCATCCCTACACTGGTTTTGCTCCTCTGGGACTAAAGGTCATTTTTTATTTCCTCACTGCTCTTCTGGAGAAATTTCACTCCAGTTGCTAGGAGTGACTCTCACTCTGTCACTGTGATCTCTCTTCTGGCTTTCTGGCACTTTCAGAAGTCCTACCCAAAACTTTTATCATTTATAAACACTCCATTAGCCGCAGAAGATCTTAACATAGATTTGTGAACATTTTGACATGCAACATTGTAAGATTTTTACCTTAGAATTTTGCCTTTTGACTTCCTTTTAGACTTACACAGATTAGAGAATAATTTTATTACTGTAAATACTTCCACTTCAAAGAGTAAGGAAGGAGCATGCATGGTGCAAGGATGTGTGCAGTCTGAGCAGCAGAGGAAATTGCACTTTAAACAGAATATAAACAGCAAAGCTCCAAAACTGCAAAGCTACAGAAAGAAACATCATGTCCACGACGAGCAAGGCAGGGCTGCTGTGTTCTTAGATCAGTACTAGCAAAGGCCAAAACAAGAAGTAGAGCCTCCACAGCGCTGTTGAGCTGTGGGTCTTTTCCATGCATTCCAAAATACTGCATAATTATCACACTAGACTGAGAACAGAACTGCAGAAATGCACAGCAAACACAGAGAAAGTTGCAGGGCAATCAGCAGTGAGGGCAGACCAGTGTCTGTCACATCGTGCTGAGAGTTCATCTTGCCTCTACATTCCTGTTGGTCGGCAGTTTGGGCTTAATGTTCAGAAGAAGAAAAAAAATCATTGTTTTTTCCTTTAAGTCAGGAAGTCAGAGTAACTGCCTCTTCTAAACAACACACACAGGGGCCAAGATAGCTTTAGCATGCACTTGCTGTTTAAATGAGTGCAGTGTCTCCACACGGCCACCTGGATGCTGGGTGTACATCATACACTCAAGGGGCCTGGAAGGGTTTAAAGTACATATGATAACAAATAATGCTGAGCTGGCACCCCTGCGCTGCTGTCTGCACTACAGCACACAGCAATCCATTCTGTTTTTTCATTTATTACTTTCCTTAGCAGTAATTTTTCAAAGCTAAAGAGCACCTGGGGATTTCAGAGAGACTGTCCTGTACACTCAGGTTATCTCAAGACTGGCAGCATCCTCTGGCTTGCAGTCAGATTTGGTGTGGTAAATCATACTTTTACTTATGTTCTCCATGGCAAAATCAAGATCAAAATCTATATACTTAACCATAAACATTGCTTAAATATAGAGTTTCTAGACAAGATTCTTAGTATTAACACTTCTCATTTATTCTGACACTGTGCTAATTCATGCCAGATGGAGAATATTCAAATGTTCATGACTTGCACTTGTCATGAACATATGTTCCTGGAATAATGGAGTGGTTTCTTAGCAAACAACATCCCATATTTAAAGACCTATGATGAGGCTCATAAAAGGAAAAAACAAACAGAGAAAGGCACAGTTGGAAAAGGAAAAACACAGGTTCTTCACTGCCTGGAGGGTTATGAAGGGTAACAGATTCTTTGCACTCTTCAGCCGTATGATGGGCAGAGAGCTTTAACGTCTTCCAGCCAGCCAAAGAGGAACACTTTGTACTTTGACTGCCCCACATCAGAGCAGTTCTTGTATACTAGAGACAAATATTTCAAGCACAGAAGAAAGCCAACAAAAAGTGAGCTCTTCAAAGTTCTGCATTTCGCTGCAAGTCTTACCTTGCAGAAGTGCACCACCTGAATGTGTGCATGCTCAGCGAGCGCTGACTTGAGAGTTCAGGTCTTGTTACCAGAGAGGCATGATCAGGGACAAGAACAGCTTGCTTTCTCAGGGCTGTCTCTGGTTAAGCCATCAGAGAGGTGCTGTAGAATAAACGTATATGCTAGTTGTTATGTTTTTATATTCTGCTTAATCAGAAAAACAGATTTCTCAGCCTATCACCTTAATGCCCTTCAATTACAAGCACAGCTCCTTGTCCCTACCTTTGTGCTCCAATCCTGCTGCCAGTGTTAACTTCTACTTGAAAGCTTCATTACCAACACAAGGAAATCATTATTTTCATGTTTTGCCCTAAATTACAAGTATCTCCAATAAACTTTGCTGCAGATGGGCTGTTTTCTGCCTGTGAAGATACAGCCTGACTAGGTAAATGCTCTGTCTCCCAGATGAAACAGGCAGAGAATCATAAAACGGTTTAGGTTGGAAGGGACCTCAAGGATCATCCAGTTCCAAGCCCCCGCCATAGGCAGGGACACCTCCCACTAGAACAGGTCACTCAAGGCCTCATCCAACCTGGCCTTAAACACCTCCAGGGAGGCAGCACCCACAATCTCCCTGGGCAACCTGTGCCAGTGTCTCACCACTCTCACTGTAAAGAACTTCTTCCTAGAGGCAGAACTACTGTCACTGACACCTTCCTCAAATTCTGTCAATGAGATAAAAACTCCAAACCTAACTTCTGCCCTTCTGTACCTGGAACAAGCAGAACTTCCACTCTTTGTGCACATGTTTGAGAGTGAAGGTTTACAGAAGGGACCAGTGGGCTAACTTTGACAAGAAAAAAGGCAGAAGAGTTGAAAATGGCACAAGATGAACAAAGAGGTCGGTGATGGGTGTAAGTTGGAAGGCAGAGGGAAAATTCAAGCAAAAAAAGGACTTAACACTCCAAATACACAGAAAAGTAGTGGTCTAAGTGATTCTGAAAATACATTCAGAGGAAACAAGCAACAAACAAAAATCAGAGAAGCATAAACATTTATTCCAAGACACAGAAGTCACCGACAAAGGAAATCGTAATAGGAAAAATAAACTTTTGTTTCAAAACAAAACCGCTTAGTGAACTAGATAGGTTATGCCACACCAAGACCTTTTCTGCTTCTGAAATCTAAGGCTTAAAGATGTTAATAATCACAGGAACAATTTTTATACTTAGACTAACTGAATTGCATCGTCTCTAACAAACACATTAGAAGGAAAGAGCCATTTAAAATACTAAACCACGCTATGAAACAAACTTCCAAAGGCACTGTAAGAGGCAGACTACAGAAGGGGAAATTACCTTTGTAGTAGGTAATTCTTCTAGAGCACAACTCATGCTCACTCCACAGACAGTCAGGTGCCATTTGCCATTGCACCACCTCGGTAGTTAGGAGCACCTAGAAAGCTGACCTGTGAGCAGACATCTGCAGTACCACAGACTAAAAGCATTGTTTTGGTTGGAAAAGACCTTTAAGTTCATCTGGTCTCTTACACTGCTCTCACAAACCCCACCAGATTTTGTTCTGCTAGTCAAAGTAGTTTCACATCCTCTGCACTTGGCATGCAGCAAATTATACTTCAGTCCAAGCAGATTATTAAATCACCAGACTGATGTTCTTCAGGGTACTCGAAAAGTAATGCAACCAGTTTCTGTAACAGGTACTTTCCCTTAATATGGCTGTACTGTCTTCCGAACTAACTGCTAGAAATCACAGTTTCCAGAAGGGCAAACTGGTTGCAGTGCATGTTTACCTCTCAGAAGCTCCACAAACTCATTTAACTAACTGAATCAATCCACAGTGCAGTAATATGCACCAGCTTTTAAGGCTGCTCAGGCTCAAGATATTGTCCACTTTGGAAGGGTGGATGAGAGAAAGGAAGATAGAGGAAACAAGAACTCTAAGTAATTTTTAGATTTTGAATTATCATGACAGAGGGAGCTCTGCAGCCCTGAAAAGCCATTATAATATTTATCGAGTCCTGCCAGCAGTAATGGCAGCAGTGTGTTTCCCCTCTGTGCTGACTGGATGTGCATAGAAAGTGAAAACCTGTTGGACAAGATAATAAAATGTGCATGTGTTCTGCCTGATAGCAGTAGCCCTGGTGATAATCCCATGAATTCCCAAAATATGTCCCAGCATGATTTAGAGAACCAGTATTACATCCTACACAGGAAACGCAGGGGAAATGAACAGGAGGTGGTAGGAACAATGACCAAAACCTCCAGCCTTACAAGCAGATAGAAAAACAATTCCACATAGCTGGTTCTTTCAGACTAAAGCTAAAAGCAAGCAACACCCAAGAAGCCTTTAGTCAAATGTAATCTAAAACTCCACATCACTCAGTAAAAGCCTCCTGAGTCTTAATTTGCTTTGTTTACAAGCCCCAGGAAATGGATCTCCAAGCCATACACCTTCCTCTTGTTGAGACACATCATGGGTGCCCTGCAACGTGAAGGGTACTGGCACAAATGCTCAACATGCTGGCTTTCCCAGGTGCTAAGAGCTGCTGTGTAGAAAAGAAAATCTGGAGTAGTTTTTATGCATTTTTATCCATGGATTTCTCCACTACTGCAGAAAATGGAAGCTTTATTTTTCAGTCTTCTGAAAGAGTGACAAAACAAAGGAAGAGTTGAAAACATTTTGCATCCTCTTTAGAAATTGTGGGCTGTTCACACAATGAACAGAATCGCAGACATGGACAGAAGCACAAATGCAGAAAAGTTCCTCAACAGTGCTGCTTTTGGTTAAGAAACACAAACTTTTACCATACCAAAAGGTCCTGTCAGTAACCAAGCAGAAAAGCAATATAATCTTCTTGCCCCTTTTTGGAAGTGATCTGTTCAATTGCCTTTTACCACAGACCATTTAACTTGCACTCTCCTTCATCAACAGAAGACAAATCAGAAACCGTCAGGTATTTTCAGCTGTGATCTGCACTACACTTGAAGTTTGAACCACAGCTCAAAATCACTGGACTCAGACCTACAATCGCTGCTATTTCTAGATGTGTCACAAAACACAGCTCTGCTGGAGGTACCTGGATTCTGCCTAACTCACAAATAGGACAAAACCTTGCTCAACGCAAAGCTGTCTTGCAGAGCCATAATGCTTATGAACAGTCCAAAACCCAATGTATTTCCTTGTCCTCATCACACCAGCACTGCTCAGCAGCTCTGCTGATTCATCTACTAAGCCTCTTTCCCATGCAAAGGCTTGTGTTACCTGTGCAGCTTTCATATATTTTACCTGAAAGAGTGATGACCTTTCTCCTGTTCCAATTCCCAGTCTGATCTCAGGTTCATCCCAAAGCTGTTTCTCATGCTACCAGTCTTCCCTTTTCCCAGGTTGGATCTCTCACATCTCCCCAGAAAATGCATTTTCTCTTTTTACAGTCACATTCAGCATCTCAGCCTACTACCAGCCTTGAGAGAGCTGCCCACCTCTCTGAAGGCTTTCCACTCATTTGTTGTGCATAGGTGAGGAGTTTGACTCACCTCATATTTGAATGTATTCAATCAGTGGGCAGAACTCTCTTCACAGATGATGTATGACACAGGTACAGGGATGACATTAGTGGCCAGCAAAAGTTACAGATACTGCTGTCCATAACAAGTTCTATCCCTAAATCTAGGTATAGGTATTTTTCTGTTGTCAACTCTGAAGACAGTGGTGCTCCATTTGAACATAAGCACGGGTACATCTAGAGTCATGAGTTGTTGCTTTACACTGAGTTGAAGGTTTCCAGGAAGGTCTGTAATAAAAGGAGAAATTGCTCAGAGTCACAACAGATACAGAAAAAACTTCATCCTAGGTCAGTGATTCAACTCTCTTGAAAATTTTGTGTGCCATCTGGAACACAGGAAGAAAGAGAAGATAACACGTGTCTGCAAATTGTTTCCTATGCAGTACTGAAAAAAGCTGGAACTCCCAGAAGTAGCAGGAGGTCCTGGCTGCAACACCCCCTGCCTGCTACGGCCACACTCCATAGGGGACTTCTGGTAACATCTTCCAGATGTGAGGAAAAGTCTTGCAAAGCAACACCTCTTGAAGCACTTATTTCTGTTGACCCTTCTAAGTGATACTGCCCAACTGCAATGCTCAAAAATACTGAGACTGCACCCAAGGAAAAATATTCCAAAGGCTAAACCCATCAGAAAGTGACATTCTTTACAGAGTACAATAAAACAAATCCTGTATTCCAAGCCCTAAAAAGTATGTCTCCCATGTTTTACCCAGTGAATAAATCTGCTACTAAACACAATGCCTGTGCTTTGTTTGAAGTACACCACCCACACTCAGTTTTGTGCTCGCTTTGTTACACGGTAACGTTTTACTGAACCGCTTGCCCAGATTAGGAATGTCTCAGTCTCCAATCACCATCCCGGGGAGATGCAATGAGAGTACACAATGCTGGTTAACCTTATAGTATTGTGCCCCAACTCTGCACTCAGGACACTGCTGCTGTTTGCATTCCCAGTGTCTGTTCCTTCTACCTCTCATGAGAAGGATCTGCACTTGGTCAACCTGGAGCATATTACTGTCCCGTAAGGGAGAAAGGCTCATGTAAAATGTGCTGGCCTGCAGTGCACACCGCTAAAACATTCATGCACCGGGCTTTACAAGGCGTCCCTTTTATGTTCATTTTATCGTGCTGTCATGCCAAACTGCTTGACATGTTTTGTTTGGCTGGTTTTTCAGAGACTGCAAATTTTACTGAGTCCACCCCCTTGTCCCCTGCAGCCCATTCATGCAATCAAAGAACTGCAGAATGAAAGCAGAGCACTCTGAGGAGCTTCAGAAATATTGTCTCTCAGGAAGGCTGCCACGAAAAGCGAACAAATCCATTCTGCAAACTGGTGCGTTCCAATAGAATAAAATTGCTCCTCCAAGTCTCTTTATCCAGTGTGGATTACTGACTCCTGATAGCTGTAGGTTAGTTGGAGGTAGAGTCTATTGGAAGTGGGAAAGCTCTTATTACCTTTTATTACAATGCAGCCTCACCTTCATGATCTGTAAAAGAGCCTCTAGGAGCCCATTCATTCTGACGCCTCTTTGCTGCCTCCCAGTTTCAGTAACACCGGGTACAATTCAGAACTCTCTGCAGCCCACTGTAGCTTGCCTATGCGTCCAGACGCTGAGCACTCCTGAAATGCCCTGGGGAAAGACAGGCTGCCATTTATTATTTCACATCCTTGGGAACTGCATTTCTCGCAGCTACCTGAGAATACTGCTCCAAGCAGTGCTGCTCACATCTGACCTCACCCCTCAGCCATGCTGAGGGAAACTAATCTTCATACCAAATGCCATGTGATACTCTTTTGTATATATATATATATATATATGTAATGCAAATAAATAGCAGAGGAAGCCA
This sequence comes from Pogoniulus pusillus, assembly GCF_015220805.1. Taxonomy (NCBI): domain Eukaryota; kingdom Metazoa; phylum Chordata; class Aves; order Piciformes; family Lybiidae; genus Pogoniulus; species Pogoniulus pusillus. Next base: position 203,327 of record NC_087282.1, on the reverse strand, counting down.
TTTAACTGGACTGATGTGCAAATGCTAAACACTGAGTTTTCACAGCCACTGAACTAAGATATGAGGAGGTTCACAGATATAACTGCCATACTACTCATGTAGTGACTGAAAACTTAAGAATACTGTTTGGTCGTCCTGATCACACACACACACACACACACACTCATTCTCTTCAAAGAGAGGAGTGAGCCAGATACACAAATCTGGTTTTTTTTTTTTTTTCTTTTTTTTCAGAAAAAGCACACAACAGCTGAGCTACCCTCTAACAGACTTGCAGAGGTTTGGTAACCCTAACGTTAACTCTCCCCTTCACTCTCAAGATCCAGAGGATACCTCCTTTTGCCCTGCCCACATATTAAAGCAACGATGACTCCCAAAACAAGCTCACCTTTAGACTGGTTTGAATGAACTCTGCATTTACAAGGAATATGGTGCAAAGAAGAATTCCACAGTGAACCAGCTGAAAAGAAAGGCTGCTACAGCCCACTGTGTGGTACTGCATCTCTTGGATAACAGCACGGGAGCTATCTTGGATGCTGCTTTTCCACCTAGAGAGTGCCTATATGAAACATGTTCACACTGATTTGCTGTTTGGTTTTATTTTTTCTCTTTTCATTTAAAAAGGGAAAAACAAATCTTTGCTCATTCTCACATGTCTTACATACCATCACACTCCTGTGATGTAACTGGAGGTCTGGGACAGTGATTTGCTGAATAAATCATACCCTGATATGAAAAGTACCACTCACTCTCTGCAGGCTTTGAATTTACCAATTATCAACAAAAATGTTGATCAGAAGCCTGCCGTTCTAATTCCTGTTTAACACACAAGAGTCTTGGCAGAGCTTATTGCAGAACTAATGTGAGAGGAAGGAAAACCCAGTGGCCCTGTCTCTTCCTCACAAATCTGTTCGCGGAGCCGCCACATACTGGCAAGCAGTGCCTGGTTTTTGGTTTTGTTCCACTGCATTAGTGCAAGTTTTAAGCGTTTACTCGAGAGCCTTTTGCATCTTCTCAGAGATCAATTCTTTGTGGTTTTTTTAAGATCTAAAAGTGAAATGTAGCATTGAGAACATGCTTTCTTGTGCCTTTTTTTTCCCATGTAGTATTGTGACGGTTTGAGAATTACCCACCCACCCAGACTAGACTCAGCTGGCTGGAAGTTAAGGAGTGAAGCTTGATATTCACAGCTCAGCAGATACTTACAATATCTACAGCTATAGACAGAAATAGACAAGTTAAAGGTAATAAGGAAAACACAAGACACCCCCCCCCCCTCAGAAATCAGAGTCATCATGAGGGGCTCCCCACCACCCTTCCACCTCCTTTCCACCCCTCTACCTTATCCCAGAGTTTGCCTTACGTGCAAGGTGAGTTTGTAGGATTAGCTGGGGGGGTTAGAAAGCAGAAGGATTAATTACAAAGAAGCAGCCCAGGGAGAAAAAGCACAGGCTCCCAGAGGCCCTCACTGACTGTCTTATCTGTGTTTGTGTTTCTGTTTTTATCCATCTCAGCAAGCCTAGGAGTGTTTCCTTTTCACAGCCTATCATCTCATTTCTCTCACTAAAATATTCCAGTTAGCCACAAACTAGCACAAGTATATCACAACAATTTCAGTACTAGACAGTACCTTCTAATTAGTTTTCTGACAATTACTAAACCAAAAACATTTTTTAAGGGAAAGATTAAGCTAAGAACCAGATTAACTGAATTATTATTCCAGATCTGTTTGCTACTGAAATTTGTCTTAATTTTCTTTTAACAGGGAGAAGTTAACTTTCTTATCAGCATAATTACTGATTTTCTACATGTCTTGTTTAATATATACCACAGCTTAATTTAAATATATACTGAAATCTTTAGATGCTTCTCCTGAAAATTGTCTTAACATTTTGTAAAAAGTCATTGAAAAAAAGAGAAGTAAATCTTATATCCTTGCTTTCTGTATGCTGGTACAATATGAATAATCAATCACTGAAAATTAGTTGTTAATTTCTGAATTCTAAATGTCCTTCTAATACACATGAAAGAATACATATGCATACACATCAATATTTGATGCCAGAAAACTACAGACCTGTGAGCCTGACCTCAGTGCCAGGCAAGGGCATGGAACAGGTCATCTTGGGTGCCATCACAAAGCACCTACAGGATAGCCAAGGGATCAGGCCCAGCCAGCATGGGTTTAGGAAGGGCAGGTCCTGCCTCACCAACCTGATCTCCTTTTATGATCAGGTTACCCGCCTGGTGAATGTGGGGCAGGCTGTGGATGTAGTCTACTTGGACTTCAGCAAAGCCTTTGACACCATCTGCCACAAGAAGCTCCTAGTCAAGCTGGCAGCTCATGGTTTGGACAGATTCACTCTGTGCTGGATCAAGAACTGGCTGGATGGCAGAGCCCAGAGAGTGGTGGTGAATGGTGCCACATCCAGTTGGCAGCTGTCACTAGTGGTGTTCCCCAGGGATCAGTGCTGGGCCCAGTCCTGTTCAATATATTTATTGATGACCTGGACAAGGGGATTGAGTCCAGCATCAGTAAATTTGCAGATGACATCAAGCTGGGAGCAGGTGTTGACCTGTTGGAGGTAGGAGAGCCCTGCAGAGGGACCTGGACAGGCTGGATGGGTGGGCAGAGGTCAGTGGGATGAGATTTAACAAGGCCAAGTGCAGGGTTCTGCACTTTGGCCACAACAACCCCAAGCAGCGCTATAGGCTGGGGACTGAGTGGCTGAGAGCAGCCAGGAGGAAAGGGACCTGTGGGTACTGATAGATAATAGGTTGAAGATGAGCCAGCAGTGTGCCCAGGTGGCCAAGAGAGCCAATGGCATCCTGGCCTGCATCAGGAGCAGTGTGGCCAGTAGGACAAGGGAGGTTATTCTTCCCCTGTACTCAGCACTGGTCAGACCACACCTTGAGTGCTGTGTCCAGTTCTGAGCTCCTCAATTCAAGAAAGATGTTGAGGTGCTGGGAAGGTGTCCAGAGAAGGGCAACAAAGCTGGTGAAGGGCCTGGAACACAAACCCTATGAGGAGAGGCTGAGGGAGCTGGGCCTGTTTAGCCTGGAGAAGAGGAGGCTCAGGGGTGATCTTATTACTGTCTACAACTACCTGAAGGGACATTGTAGCCAGGTGGGGGGTGGTCTCTTCTCCCAGGCAACCAGCAACAGAACAAGGGGACACAGTCTCAAGCTGTGCTGGGGTAGGTCTAGGCTGGATGTTAGGAGGAAGTTCTTCACAGAGAGAGTGATTTCCCATTGGAATGGGCTGCCCAGGGAGGTGGTGGAGGCACCATCCCTGGAGGTGTTCAAGAAAAGACTGGATGAGGCACTTAGTGCCATGGTCTAGTTGACTGGATAGGGCTGGGTGCTAGGTTGGACTGGATGATCTTGGAAGTCTCTTCCAACCTGGTTGATTCTATATGATGGGATCCCTTCTTGTCCATGCACCACTAATAACCCATAAATAAGCTTAGAGTATCAGAACCCACCAAAGGCACTTGGAATAAAATTAAGTTTCGGTTCTCACAAATAAATACCAAGTGTTTAGGTTTATACTTCTAGTAACTAGCCAATGGCTGCTGTTAAGCATGTCCTTTCTGTACAGTTATACATGAGCAAGGCCAATAAATCTTCACCTTCAAGTGAGAGAAACTAGATGAAAATAGGCCCCTTACAAACTAAATCCTTACCTACTTGTTTACTGTATGACAGGTTACAAAAGGATCCTTCCTTAAATGAGGCAAATTATGATTAAATTAACTCCATTAATATCTTTGATGACAAGTGAGTCAAACATAGTGAATTATGAAAAAGAATTTAAGGTTCAAACAAATCATTCATTAGAATAATATTTGCGGTCAAAGGGCTTGGACTGGCAAATCAAACAGCTTCCCAGGCTACCGGTGGTTAAAGAACATAAAATACACACACACACACTTAGGTGTCTCTCTCTAACTTTCAAGCTTATATTCTTGCTGCATTTAGGGAAATAGTAACATCCTTTTCTTGGGAACTGGATGAAAAATGGACTCCAGAACCACTGTTAAGTGTGTAAGAATCAACTCTTCTGAACTCCTATAAAAATTGTCTGTCTTACAGAAAAAGTAATGACCTGAACAATTAAATTTGTTAATACATGGAACGCTCAAAGTGGGAGCTTTTATTGCCTTCAACTGGAACTGTAGGACAACAACTCTGGATGTCAGCTACCAACTGGCATTACAAAGTAATGACCTTTTTCAGCTAGAAAGGCCTTATGACCTCCTAGACTTTGGGGCTGTTTGATGAGTATATAGGGTCTTCAGAGATGACAGTGAAGCAGAAACAAGATGATATACTTAATCATATTCCAGAAAGCAGCATCACCTCCAGCACCTCACAGCAAGGGCTGTTACAGCACAGACCCAGGCAAGACAAACACAGAGATCTGTGCTCTTCTCTGGCTCACAGTTTGAGCTCACGCTGGAAATCAACATTCTGACAGCCCCCTTGGTCAAGTTCAGCACAAGTTGGGAATAAGACAACTGGATCACCACCTGGGAAAACTTTTACACACTAAGTGGAAAACTACTGGCACATAAGTACCACTGCCCAGACACAGTCACCAGTCTGCCTCATCCCCTCCAGGCCAAGCCGCTCGCTCAGACAATCCTGTCCATGCTTTCAGATCCCACTCCTCTCTGCCCTACCTTAACGTAGCACAACAGGGATTTACACAGTGAACACAACCTATGATCACTCCCATGCTGCTCAGAGTTTGCTGTGCATGGGAGAGTAAGTTTGTGTGAGCTGAGATGAGCTGAGAAGTTTGAGTTTTGCCCCAACCACACACAGCTCAGACCCAGCAAGGCAAAGCGGCAGTGTGAAGAGCAGACAGGAGCATGGCAGAAGCATCCCAGCCAGGGCAGAATGCTCACACAGTCTGCACCGTCAGTTACTCGTTTACTGTGACATTACATGCTTCGACAACCACGATCTAAAACACTCAAACCCAGTGCTTTCCAGCGAGGACACGCACACCAGGAGTCTCCCAGCAGGTGTTCTCCAGCTATTGCCACATGTGCCAACGTGCAAATCCTCTGTACCCCGTGTTGTTAGATGAGAGGGAACTTCCAGATCTTGTTAAGCACTGATTTCCTGTTTTAATTTGTGAAAGGGGTCTTGGAATGTCAACTTTAACTATTATGGCATTGAAATGACAGTGAGTGAAAAAAATCTTATCACAGATCTTTCCTCTCTTTCAGCTGATGCTGATCGGGTTCCCACTAGCTTTCCCGGGCTCAACACCACTGCCTTGTGCTATTTCTCAGTTTGCCAGAAAGGGCATTCTTCTGCTACCCACAAGCCCTTTGTCTCTATCAGAAGGTGCAGCAAGGCCTCTCCTGGCATCCTGCATTCCTATTCTGAAAGGGCTTGTCAGGCTACAAGATGACATGCACAAAGTCATTACATTTCCTTTTCTGTGCCTACAGCTTGGAAAAAGGTTTATGCAGCAACATCAGTCTGGGTTTCTTTGCATTGTTTTTCTTATTTATTTGTGTTGTGTTTCTGCCACAGTGACTTAATTTGTGCAGCTGACAGTACTGTCTCACCCACCTTCCTGCTGCCAGCAGAGAAGAAATTAGCTTGGCACCAGTGGCTGCTGGTGACTTTGTAAAGCTAAGCACTCGGGGTTTATTTAACTGGGTTTTGTTCTTTCTGTTCTGTCCTGTAGGACTGGCATTAATACCCCACCAGCAAATGAAATGCAATGCTCCAAAAGTACTTATTCGCTACATAAATATTTTCCATTCTTTACCTCTCAGCAGCTACTCAATACAGATTTTCCTTGTTGTGAAACAACAAAAAAACCCATTATGTACTACAGCATGTCAGAAATCTCCTGGCATAGAGGAGGAAAGGGTACAGGGAGGGAGGGGGAATGGGAAGATTTTACCCACTGCAAATTCCTCAGCCTGCTCTGAGCTCACTTGAGAAAGAACAGGACTGAAGCCTTTCTCTTGGTGGGCAAGTCCATCAGGCTGCCTGCTGTCACTTCTGAGGTGACTCACCACCAGCTCTCTGCTTACTCCAAGTAGATGTTTACTCCAAGTAGATGTTTTTTGACCTCCAACCACAGCACTTGGAATAAACAATTACAGATTCAGTGGAGGACACAGAGAGGAAAGATGTTAATTGTCTTGCTGGCAAAGACTCTCAGGATGAGTCTTGGGGCACCCAGATTAGAACTTCTAAATAAACAACAATTAGAAGTAAGTATAGAAAGGACCAACTTTGGTAGTAGCAATAAAGCATGATGCAAGCTTCTAGGATATGAAAGACTTCTAGTCAAACTAATACCAGAGACTCTGGGGGTGAAATAATCAAAACCTTCTGAGAAAACCTGCAAAATAATAAGAGCTTTATCCTTTTCCCTCTAGTGAAAGACAGGACAAGATGCTTGCTTGCAGCAGATAGTACACATGAAGTGAGCTAATAACAAAGGAAAACAAAGAGGTGATTTCAATTTCTCTCCTTCTTTTAATCCTTTTACCCTGTTCCCTTTCTCCATTGACTGGAATACTGGAAACTTTAACTCAGATATGCTTTGCAAACCATTGTCCCCATTTCACTGATTCTGTGTTGTTCATGAAGTTCAGGTTTTGGCAAAGCAGTGCCACTCACCTGTGCTGAGTCCTTAGAATTGCCCAGGAGCCCCTGGCAATACCAAAGGTGTCACCGTGATGTGGGAGGTTAAGCGGTATCACCATTTTCAGCCAAAACAAAGATGCAGGAGATTGCCCATGGTACTTCTGCTGATCTTCCAGCACCTTGGCTCTGTCCTAGCAAGAGCATTGATACGACTGTCCCAAAGTTGATTTGACAACGGAAGACAGGGGTGCAGGACTTGTTTCAAGTTTAAGGACTCTTGTTCTTGTAGCTGACAGGCTGGAGAGAACTGCACCGCAGGCAGCAGAAACGGGTCAAGCACTGGTGAAGGGACATCACACTGTGAAGAAAAGCACTGAAGGGGAGAATCTTTAACATCATTTAAAAAAAGGACAAAAAGTATCTTGGGGATCAAAGGTGACACAGTGAAAAGGCTTGCTAAGGATTAGTCAAGGGACACCCACACTAAAATTAAAGAAAGGTTACAAAAGAAAGAGAAGGTCTTTACAGAGCATCTAGGTAATGCTGAATAAACACAGGAGAAGAGTAAACATAAATAATGGTAATTTACAAGGCAAGACAAGCAAAGGACAAGAGGCAAGCCTTCAGCAGCCACCTGACACACAGCACTGGAACCAAGCGAGAATCAGGGTAAGGGGAAAAAAGGTGCAGTTAGCAGGTAGTAAGAATTAAAAAGGTCTCCCACAGCCTACATGTGCACTCCAAAAACCATTTGCTGTGATGAGCAGACAGATCCCCTCCTAACACAAATAGCTACTCTGACCAGGAGAGAGAGGAAGCCTTTGGAATACTTTGACGAGCACAGAGCACCCAGTTTTTAATTTTTTTTTTCAGGAGCAGTGTGGCCAGGAGGACAAGGGAGGTTATTCTGCCCCTGTACTTAACACTGCTCAGGCCACACCTTGAGTGCTGTGTCCCGTTCTGGGCTCCTCAATTCAAGAGAGATGTTGAGATACTGGAAGGTGTCCAGAGAAGGGTGACAAAGCTGGTGAGGGGCCTGGAACACAAACCCTATGAGGAGAGGCTGAGGGAGCTGGGGGTGTGCAGCCTGCAGCAGAGGAGGCTCAGGGGTGACCCCAGGTGGGGTTGGTCTCTTCTGCCAGGCAACTGTGGTGGAGGGCCTGTAGGCCCAAACAGAGGCTTCTTTATGCCTCTACATGCCTGGACATGTTTTTCTGCCAGGATCCCTGGTTGTAAACAGGTTGTATAAGCCACACACACCCAGCTTGTGTCTCCCTGGGGCAAATCCATGTGATCCCCATATTTGGGAGAGTCCAGGCAAGAGCCTCCTGCCTATTACGGTAAGGTTTGGCTTACTGCCAACCTGATTGGTCACTTTAGTGGCCAAAGAGGCCATTAATCTTGGCCCACAGTCCATAAAGAGGGGTGCACAGGAGAACCACATGCTCAGCTCAGCTCTCTGACCCTGCCTGCAGCGCAGCTCAGCCCTCATTGCAGCACCCTGCTGCCCTGACGCCATTGCATAGCTCGGATGCTCTCTGAGGCACAGACCTCATGCTTTGATTCATTGGCAGCTAACTTGTATGCGTACTTTAGATGCAGAGCTCATTTAAGCCTGCACATACATATATATAAGGACCTGATAGCCTCCCAAACCAGCTGTGCATATCTGCACGCTGTCTTGCTTTATCTACGGAGCTCAGACTCCCAGCACCCTAGCACACTTCGCATGCCCGCTGCTTATTGCCTGGTAAAAGCCATTGCCGCGGATAGAGCCAGGAAGCAGACTTCTGGATTGTCTGCTAACACAATCACACAGCCTGCTACCCGTGTGAAGAGAACCGTGCCAGTGCCTGCACGGATATTCTTCTCCTGTTCCTGTACCCCTGCCAAGCTGATAATCCCTGGAAGCAGCATCCAGAAGAAGACAGCAGCATCAAGGCAGAGATCATCCATCGCCAGGAGAACAAAGGTTAGAGAAAACCTATTACCCCAGAGACTAGGAAGATTTATCATTTCCCCTCAAGCCGGGAAGATTCCAGCGTCAAAGGGTCCACGGGCCAAGATCCCTGGAAGTCTGGACATTTGGCACATGCTGTGACACAACCCTGGAGGGTGATTAATAATTAATAATAACACTTATAAGTAAAGCTTTAATACCTCTGTAATTTAAGTTACCTGCCTTAGAGCAGAAAAGAGTTTCAGCCCCTCTGCTGGGCAAATAACATAAGGTCCCAAGTGGCACTAAGCCAAAGGAAAAACTCTTCTCTCTGTTTATATTCTGAATGTTTTTCTAGTTAATTAACCAAATCCCTGTATATATTCTATCCTAAATTGTTTTCATAACTCTGCACAGAACTAAATTTTAATACACAGTGGTTGGGGGTGGCGAGAGTTGAACAAGGGGACACAGTCTCAAGTTGTGCCGGGGGAGGTTGTTGGGGTGGCAAAATTGATTGATGTGAGATGGTATTCCCCAAAAATTACCATTGTTAATTTTGCTATTCAGAGCTCTGCCACCCCTGACCACTAATTTGAATGATATTTTGGTTCTCACAGGGTTATGGAAACATGCCATGGATAATATCTGCATCTAATATAACCAGCAAAATACAGAAACATTAATTGAAGTGGAAGAGACTGTTCCTGCGGTCAGTGCCGCCTGTGGTCAGATACGCCGCTTGCCCAGTGGCTGGGCCCAAGCTCTTTCTGCTCTGTGGCAGAAGGCAGTAGAGAATTACAGAGGCATTTAAGCATTTACTCACAGGTTATTATTATCACCCACTCAAGGGGGCTGGCCACAGTCCAGACAGTGCCCAAATGCTTTCAGGAGACTCTTGTTGGATGTTGAGGATTGAATCTTCCCAGCTTCTGGGTAAAGGACGCAGACAATCTCTGACCTTGTCTCCTGGCTTCCTCTGGACGATCTGTATGCATGTCCAGGGACTCTAGGCAGGACTGTCAGGTGCAGAGGCAGATGTGGTGCAGTCTCAGCACGATGCCAGCTGGCCACACAGGCCGATTGCATGCAGACATCCAGGGTCTGCCCCTGGTAACTCGCAGCAGTGGAGTTTAGCAGGCAAGCAATAAGGCAGTGTGCAATAGCAGCAGGGCTGGGCACAGCAGAGAGCGCAGGCAAAGAGCAGGGAAGCAAAAGCAGGTTGTTCACCTGCACATCTGCTTTTATCCATGCAGGCCGAGATTAACTGCCCTTTGGACACAGAATAGCCAAACAGGATGGCAGTGAGCCAAACCTTACCATATTAGCCAAAGCCACAGGCTCGCTTTTCCCTAATTTGGGAACAGCACAGGCCTTGCACTAGGCAGGCACAAGCTAAGTGTGTGTGCCTTACACCACAGGACCCTGGGCAGGCCAGACTCTATGGCTCCAGGTCCTTCTGTGTCCGTTTCTGCGCCTGCCTTTCTGGAGGAGTAGAAAATCATGCCTAGGCACGGCAGGACATGTACAAGCCTATTTTGGGCCTATGAGGCCTACCACAACAGGTCTAGGCTGGGTGTTAGAAGGAAGTTCTTGGCAGAGAGAGTGATTGGCATTGGAATGGGCTGCCCAGGGAGGTGGTGGAGTTCCCATCCCTGGAGGTGTTCAAGAAAAGCCTGGATGAGGCACTTAGTGCCATCATCTGGTTGATTGGCCAGGGGTGGGTGCTAGGTTGGGCTGGATGAGCTTGGAGGTCTCTTCCAACCTGGTTGATTATGTGATTCTATGATTCATGCGCAGGGCTGGCTCACAGAGCATTTTCATTTGGTTTTGTTTTCTTTTGCCCAAGTGAACCTACAGAACCCCCCCTGATGGTGCTTTCCCCCTTTCAGGTTCATGAGGAGGAACTCATGCAAACTTTCCACTGCTTATGCCACACAGCAGTTTACAAAAGGGGATCTAAGTTTGAACGATTTTGAAGAGCTTGCTGAGAAATTTATATTCTTTTGCTAGACTATAAGTAAAAATGTCTTCCCAAAAATTATCTCAAAAGACAATTTCTTAGGGCTTGATTTCCAATTCAATCCAACAATAAATCCAGTCAGAAATTTATACCACTTAATTTAAAGCATCTAATTGAATGATTTAGCTTTGTGTAAATGTAATGAGCCATTTCAAAAATCAATAACATTGTAAAGTATAAACTAAATTATTATAAATGAAGGCAATAAATAATAACTCCTCTGTGTTAGGAAAGGTGACACTTGATTAATGGGTTATTATCATAGGTTGTAATAGAGCAGGCAGAGGATACAGGGATGAACCTTTCAAAGGTACAAAGGTTTGCTGCCCAGCACGCACAGAGCTTGTATGCTAGGAGTCATAAACATAGCAGAGATGTTCTCAAAAACATAAGCTGGTAGCATTTAACTCTGAAGCTCCCATGAGTGTCAGCCCACACAGGGTAGAGAACACCCCCCTGTCTTTGGAACACCTCCCTCCTGCTCCTGACCCCAGGGACTGATTCACTGCATTGCTGTTTGAAATGCACCTGCTTAAAGCCCTCCTTGGGCACATCTGGCCATGGAAGAAGAGGTCAGAGAGAGCTCACTCTGGAGCTCACTGCCTGTGCTTCAGACAGATGCTGTTCCAGGAGGCCCTTGTGCAGAAACAATGTTCATTCATGGTGGTCCTGCCTTCTGCACAGCACTGAACACGAGCAGCTTTGCCATCCAGAGCTGCCTCCAATGTGAGCAGCCAAGTGCACAGGCAGGATGAGTCTCTCCACATACCCAGGTGAGAGCTGTCTGTGTGTCTGTAAAACCAGACTCCAATATATGGGGCTGTCTGGAAAGCCACGCTCACAGAAACACTGCTAAAACCTATGTAACTTCCATAAATAACACCTTAACTTCTGATAGCTCCTTACCAAGCACACACTGATTTCCTTCTCAGAAACAAAAAACACCTTCAGAACACTTATTTTAGCAAATGGCTACTTTAAAATATTATTTGTTAACCAACAAAACCACTGAGCAAAGTTAATGCTAAGGTGTGCCAAGTACAGCTTACTCCACATGTGACATATTCCATGTATCTGCCTGCACATACACAGAGCTCCAGACTTCAAACACTACAAAAAACGAGCTCCAGACCTCAGCTCCTGACCCAAACTAGCAATTCAGCATTGAGAAACTCTGCATCTATTTTATTTCTTCCTCCAGTAAAGGTGCCATGGAAATGTTCAGACAAGCTTTACGCTGCCCCACACGATGGAATGACCGGCTGCCAACACACAAAGCAGCACCATTCACTTGCGCTGATACATCACTGCATGCCCAACAAAAGTAATGCATATTCCTGTCGGTCGCAATGCACACCATTTGGGCATTGATACGCCTGCTCGTGTCACTAATGTGTTCGTAAACTATATTAGCACTTTGCATATAAATATGTGCTGTATAATACATGTTTATGAAAATACATAGAACCATAATAATCCTGAGATACATACGACTGCTGTATTTACTGTATATTAAATGTCCTAGATGTGCGTACATACTTTAGTTAGGAGCATAAGCAACTAATCAGCTAGTGAGTCTATTCAGAATGAAAATACAACTATAAATACAACCACATTAAAATACAAACATGTTAAACAGCTACATCTTGATCCCGATACAGGAAATTTGGATGCTTTGACTACCCAATCAAGTTCAACGATGAAATCAATGAGATTCAGGATGCAGCTTCAGATCCAGCTTAGGAATTGCAGGTATGCACTTAAGCTCCAGTCACAAAGGTGCGTTATTCTAGAAGCTTCATAACAATTACTGCCTAGGATAAATACAGTATGTAAGCACACTGCATGCCAGCATCGCTGCTTCTAAGGAAGCAAATGGACTGATTTATCTACTACTTTATACTGGTGTGACACATGCTATTTTACACTGGAGACATTATTACACAGAGCTGGTTTTGCCTTATAACATCTTCACAATTTGAAAAATACAATGCTAATTACACTAAATATTTGAAATTTTGCTTTAAATGCCAAGACTTTTGGCATTTATAAAATGCTGTTTCTAACACTGGAAGCAGACTTGCAGACAATAGAGTATTAAGTTTTTCTGTGCTCTGGAGAATCATTCTCTTTTAATAACAATTAATTTTTCTTGGTTCACCTCTGAGTGCCCTTTGAAGAAAATGGTTTTATGGAACAGGTAACTACAAATGTATCAGTATAGGTTGGGGACTGACTTGTTGGAGGGTAGTGAAGGGGAAAAGACCCTGGGGATCCTAGTGGATGGAAGGTTGGCCATAAGCCAGCAATGTGTTCTGGTGGCCAGGAGGGCCAATGCCATTCTGGTGGATATTAGAAGAGCTCTGGTTAGTAGGTCAAGAGAGGTTCTCCTGCCCCTCTGCTCTGCCCTGGTGAGGTCACATCTGGAGTACTGTGTCCAGTTTTGGGCCCCCAGTTCAAGAGGGACATAGAACTGCTTGAGAGAGTTCAGCACAGAGCCACAAAGATGATGAAGGGAATGGAACACCTCTGTTAAGAGAAGAGCCTGAGGGAGCTGGGGCTGTGCTGCTGACAGAGGAGTGACTATGGGGCGTGACCTCAATAATGTTTATCAATATGTGCAGGTGAGTGCCAGGAGGCTGGAGCCAGGCTCTGCTGGGTGGTGCCCGATGAGAGGACAAGGGGCAATGGGTGGAAGCTGAGGCATAGGAAGTTCCATGGAGACATAAGGAAAAATGTTTTTCCTGTGAAGGTGAAAGAACACTGGAACAGGCTGCCCAGGGGAGTTGTGGAGTCTCCCTCTCTGGATATATTTGAAACTGACCTGGATGTGTTCCTGTGTGATCTGGTATAGGTGATCCTGCTCTGGCAGGGGGGTTGGACTGGATGTTAGGAAGAAGTTATTCACAGCAAGAGTGACTGGTATCGGAATGGGCTGCCCAGGTGGAGTCGCCATCCCTGGAGGTGTTTAAGAGGTGGCTGGATGAGGCAGCAAGTGCCATGGTTTAGTTCATTAGAAGGTGTTGGGTGGTCGGTTGGACTCGAGGATGTTGAAGGTCTTTTCCAACCCGGTTAATTCTGTGATTCTGTGATCTTTCAAGGCCCCCTCCAGCCCCTAACACTCTGTGATTCTGTGAAATGGAGCTGTTTGAGAGAAGTTTTCTCTCCATGTGTCATGGGTCCAGCATGCAAGCTGGGCAGATACCCCTCACTGTGCCATCTCGTTTCCAGGTTAGGGCAACAGCTACCTACTTTATAAATTACAAGTGCTTATTGAAGGCCTGGGCTGCAATAGCTGGAGGTATTTTGGCCTTAAAGGTAACAGCTTAAAGAAAGATGCGTTTTCACTACATCATTTTCACTACACAACAGGTTGAAACAGGAGCTTCTGTTGGTGATTCCAAACCTGCAGGAACAATCTGAGGACACCCTGATTAAAGAAAAGGTAGCACAAGAAATACATAAGCAAGAAGAAAGCTAAAACCCCACAGATTTCCACTGTATGGAAAAAAAATAAATGCCAAGCCCTTCCCAGACTTCAGATATTCCACTTGACTACACCAAACCCAAGAGCAGCTCCAGCTGTGCAGCACAGAGTGGCTCATGCAAGAGGAATTGCTCTCCAGAACCACACATACACTCCAGCACTTACATCTTGCATCAGGACAGTATTTCTGACTTGAAACATATCACGAAATGCACCACCATGAGGTGGAAAACAGTTGAGATTAAAAGAAAAGAAGACTGCCACAGGATGAAAGTGTCTCTATCTACAGTCCTGCTTGGCAAGCACGGGGGAAGGTGAAAAACAAAACCATAGGTCAGCCTCAGGCCACACAGATTAACAGAGGGGAACAATCAATGATCTGAAAAATCTATGCGCAAAATCAAGCCACATGCTCACTGAGTTACAGATCTGTAGCCACATCCAGATCTTAAATTTGCCTCTGAAATGAACAAATGACGGAGGGCAACAAGTCTTTTCCGCAGGCAGAAGCCGCTCCGCCGCCGCTGGTGGCGGATAGCGGAGCCAAGAGGGACACCTAGGGGCGGCAGCGGCGCTAGCAGGAGGCGCTGCCGGCGGGACCGGCGCCTGCTCACCAGGCAGGAGAAACGCAGGAAGAGACTGCTCGGCTCTCGACTGGAACAGAGAGGCTGTCAGTCCAAAAACCGAAGGAAAGATTGTTTCACTCACACGAATGGTGATGGCCAGAAATCTGTCTGGGGAGAGGATGAAGAAAAAGGTTGGTTTGGTTTTTTCTACTGCAGAGAATCTGACTGACCTGTGGAGAGAGGTAAGAACCTGGTCAGCAGAGCGCCTGAGCATCAAGCCACACAGGCAGCTTTGCTCAGCGTGAGACACACAAGTTAGGCAGGGGACAACAAGGCAGGAGTAATCAGGTCTCTGACAATTAACTAAGCCTTTAAAGCACCTGGAAATAGGTTCTTATGGGACTTCCTCCCGAGATGAAGGTCTACCTTCTTGCATAAAGCAGTATTTCTTCCTGTCCCCACAAAGGTATTGATCAGAAGCTGCATTTTCACTTGGGTCTCTCTGAACAAAACACAGCAACAAATGCTAAAGAGGAGGCAGCTAGGGCACCTTCACCAACGTCCAGCTGTGTGTGTGTGCCAAGGAAGGGGGGAGTGAAGGATTTTCATTCACAATGCCCTTCCCTCTCACACCTGCTACATCAAGCACTCAGGAAATCCAGCTGGACTCTCATTTCTCACATTCACGAGAGTGTATGCTGGCTAATGCTATGGTTAATCAATCTGTCTTCCATCAGAATACCCTTGTCTCTGTCACTGACATGGTCTGCACCTCTGTGACCTCGATTTGGGATGCTTCTTAGGTGTAGACAGGTTTTGAGGCGTTCAGAAGAAATGATCCAGACCTGAATGCCAGGATGCAGGTCAGTGGTTTGCTGTTACACAGAACGAAGTTATCATTCTCCAAAGAAATAAATACATGTCATGTATAGAATATCTCCTGCTTCTGCATGTTTCAGTGGTAGAACAGGTGAAGGAATTATTACGTAGAGCATTAAGCAGAGTTATTATATACAGCTTTAAGCATTCTAGTTGGATAGCTTTTTCCAAAGCTGGAATGGCATACTTTGGTTGTCTACTTGAAAATCAGTGCATTGCCAAACGAACAGATACAAACCAAAAACTTTATGCTAACACTGGTGTCCTGGCACTAAATCTCACATTTGCGCAGCTGATGTTGGTGTAGAAGGATTTCATGTGCATCTGGCTACAAAACTAATGAAAATTACCCTACACTTCCACACATGAAGAGACGTTAGCAGCCAAACACTGCACAGCAGTGACGCTGCCTCTGGTTCACATCAGGTAATTCACAAGCAGTACTATTCTTTCACCACACCTGAAATGCTTGTTGTAAGTCCCACCACTGGCGTGCTCAACAAGGACAACAGAAAGACACTGAACTTATCTTGTGCAGTTCAGTTTCACCCTCAATATTGACTGCTCTAAACGACATGCCTGCCTGTGAAACAACCTGGCACAGTGACGCCTGTTCAGCACTGAAGCTGTGCTGTGCCAGCCTAAACAGCTTTAAGCCCCCCCAAGAAGTGCCATCACTACCATCCACTGCTTGCAGTATCGAATGCCAGGAGTGTCAATTCAATAACCAGGGCATGCAGAATGATCCTCTTCACAAACCAGTCATGGATAGTGTCACATGGATGACTTGTGCAAAAATCCCAGCTTGCATAATGCTGGGAGAAAAGCCTTCTCCAATCAACAACATTTGTAAAGCTTGTCAGCTTTGATTGAATGACAGAAGTGAGTTTAGATCAGTTATCCAACAAGAAAGATCTTAACAACACACTGTGAAGATCTAAAGATTACACTTGTTATTTTCTTCTTCAATAAAAATTGTCTCTTTGCAGCAGTGGATATTCCAAAGCCCCAGGCTCCAAATTGCCTTTTACAGATCTGAAGCTCCCTCTGAGGTAAGGAAATCATCTTTAGTACCTCACAAGTTTAGTAATGCTTTAAGTACTTCATAGATTTACTATTCCACCCACCTGTTAAGCAAACCACTGGAAGCAGGCAGATGTTTGTGACCTTCTCCAAAGTTCAGAATATCTGTCATTTGCAGTGTCTCTATTCAAGAATCACTTGAAAGATCTTTCACATATGATATGTATCGGTATCGGTACAAGCACCAGTCCTGCAGTCTTAATATACATCTTGCTTTCATCAGCTATTTCCTCTAGAAGACTTAAAGTCCTTGTTTCTTGCTAAACTATTGGCATTTTGAACACCTGGCATTTTTAGGGTATATTGTGCTTGGTACAACTAAGTACTCATGACTGTTAGGCTTGGACTACTTAATAAACTCTTACCTTCTAAGTTTAAAGAAAATAAATTAAGGTTCCTAAAAATCATCTTGTTTGTCTCTAGCGCTTATGTAGCACAGAGGAGGAGTTTTCCAGGTGGAAACTTTAGACATTATCTGTTTGTGTTCCCTGATAGTCTCCACTGCACACCTGAGGCCATACATCCTCTCCATCTGAGAAGTCTGAGGGAAGGAGAGTGTGCACGCAACTACATGGGAAGACGATCAAAAGGAGAGAGCAGACCACAGAGCTTCTCTGGAGGCAGCAGCAAGAACCCACCCCCTCAGCTTCAACAAGACTAAACAGTGGTTTTGAATGGAGTGCAATAATTCAAACAGTTCATATAAATCCAGGTAAAGCATTAGGAGTGAGAGAAAACATTTTTGTCCGTAACTGACATGCTGAAGGACAACTCCGTTTTACATAGTTCTACCTCAGATTTAAAGCTAAGGTCAAGTGTGGAGCAGAGTACACATTAAGAAGCAAACAAAAAATAATTAAATATTACTAAAATGCCTAAGACTGTGAAAAAGATCAACAAAGGAACAAAACTAGAACTCAGGAAACTTTTTACTCCTTAATCCTATGGCTGCAAAACACAGCTCATGCTGTTTCCAGACCTGCACTGCCTTTCCTTACCTCAAGCAGAAAATATGAATATATAGGAGCTGGGGGAAAAAAATTGAGAGAGGTAACTTAGCTTAAGAGAGTTAAATGAGATGACTCTGGTCTGTTTTCCTTTGTTATTCCATGCCTAATGAAGTGTCTGGGTAGTTGGAACAACTCCTGCAGCATGACCTGATTGTTGTAGTTGCCTGTTTGTTTGCTGTGAGTTATTGTTTTATTTGGCTTTCATTTCAGAGCTGTTTCCCTGGTCTGTTGGGCAGACGGATGCTGCTAGATTGTGTTTATGAGCCTGTAAATGATTGGGGAGCTGTTGCTCTAACATAAGAGATTATGAGCGAGAGACGTTGTGTTGTGCTAGGGAGAGCACAGGCTGCTGCAGCCTGTGATGGGCTCTGTGTCCAAAGCCCACAGTAACATTCGAATGCACAGCAAAGTAGTGATTTTGCTTCCAAAAGCAAGCGAGCTGTTCAGTGAAGTCAGCTCTTATCTATTACCCACTGTCCTTCAAATCAAACAGCATGCTGAAGGGTTCATCATGGTGAGCCTCGGTACCTCCGACACGAGCTTCTTACAACCGCTTGTACCCACTGCAGCTTGTTAACTATGACAAAAGGATCTTATGGTCACAACTGTAGCTTTTGGCTTCCTATTGAAGTTGTAATCAGTATTTTTGTTTATTCCAGAATATGGCATCCATCACCTAACACCATGCTGAATAAATCAAACCTTTTGAAATGAAATTCTCATGCTTCACTGCAAGTAAGAATAGAATATTTCACCAGAGTCTAGTGCAAATTAGTCAAATCCCTTCTGGACTGCAGAAGACATGCACGGTTTTGGAAAAAGTACTTCCCACTTCTGGAAGAATTTGGACTATTTATTTTCAGTTTCCTATTTCCTTAATCATTTTAAATCCAGACAGCACACAGTGTAATAGATGCTAACAACATTTGTCTAAAGCTAAGGAAGAGGGTGGAGGGAAACTGGGCAAGGCAGGGCAAATGGTTGCATGCGTTTCACAAAACAGGAATCGCAAATGCCTGATCAAAAATTTGGCACATGAACCTTGAAATCTGGGTGCTGACCCAAACTCTCCCGTAGAAGGCAGCTTCTGCCTTCTCCTGAGGGAATTCAAAACCTGCAACAATACAGAGGACTAAAAGATTGCCCTGTTAGTCCTCCTAACATTGGGTATTACTAACAAGTGTCTTTCCTGATTCTCTTGCAGAAGGCCACTATAGCAAATTCCAGCTCATTACTCAGAAGATTGACAGCACAAAATTCTCCTGAAACATCTCTCTCACAGGAAATATTTCACCCCATCAGTCCTTTTGAATAGAAAGGCAATATGAAATACATTTCCTTTCAGTGGTAGGGCTTGTGCTCTGGTGCCTTTTAGGTCAAACACAGTACAACACAAAAAGAACCCAAATGAAAAGAACCCACAAAACACCACCAAAACCCAGTGGAGCCAACCAACCAAATCCCCAGAGAAGCAGCAGAAACTATGTGATAAACCAGCAATTAATGTCATTATCCAGAGGTATTTTGGCACCACACTCCTGTCATCACCTGCTATACTGAGGGAACTATAATGTTTCTCAGGTGGTTTATAATTCAGCATTAGAGTTCCCCAGGAGCCTAATCTTTTGCTTCTGCATAGGCTGGATCAAAGCAGTGGTAAATATGAAGTAGCAACTAGTGACAAGGCTTATATTACACTTTCCTTCCTCAACTTCTATGAACAAAGCATTGCTGCTTTAGCATGTAAAGGCAGGTAGAGAGCTGGGTACCCCTAAATACATTTTTCAGTAATGCTTTGGTCAAATCCTCCCTTTCCTACATTGACAGTCTCACACAACATCACTCAGAGTGATCTGATCAGTTCTCAACTGCTGTCCGCCAAGCACTGGGAAAACAAAAAGCTATTCATGAGAACAAAGAGCACCAACATACTGACAGCCGACTGAGAAAGCTTCCAAAGGCTGTTCATAGGCATGGCAATAGAAGGGCTGATCTCCGATCCCCACCAGAGAGCCTCTGAGGTTTTAAACATAATTGCTCAGCTCTGCTGCCTCCCAGAATAAACCATTTCATTTAGCACTCCTGTTGAAGCCTGCAGCCACACTATCTGCATCACACAGGCAAACACACTGAAAGCAGCTGCAAGGTCTAACCCAACGTGTCTGTGCCTTGGTCCATTCCCTCCCACATGATCCTTTGGTCTGGGAAACATTTCAACGCCCTCCTTGGGGCCAATCATTATCAAGAGTTAAGGCTACAATGCACCTGCAAATTCAGTTGGATGGGCTGGTGACAGCATTAGCCCCTTCCATCAAGGAATTCTGCTTCTGCAAAAGACATTTCAGGCAGTCACTGGGAGATGACTGACAGAGTTGGTTTCGCTGGCACAGCACACAGGGTTTTATTTGTCAACAAATGGGCTTCATAATGCATCATTAACACTTGATTGATTGGCCCAGCACTTTGGCAGAGCAATATTTATCAAGCTTTTCTACAGCAGAACGCGTTTCAGGAGCTGTCTTACTCACGGACCCGCTGGCAGAGGCTCTGCCGGCAGAAGGCAGAACGTCCTCCTGCATTCCTTGCCGGTCAGCCTAAGAGTCTGCAGCAGAGAGCACAAGAGACTACGTTATGGCTTCGTACTTTACATCTGTTTTTCTAATCATCAGATCTGCTACTCCTCTTATCACAACAAAAACAAGCCTCACGTTGTTTTCTACTTAATCTAACATAAACAAACAAAAGAAACACCCAACCCAGCAAACCATTCCATATCCCACATTTTAAACAGTCACCTTTACAAATTTCCCATCTTTCACTGTGCAATAAATAAATTCAATCAAAAGAAAACTACACTAACTCACTGTGACAGATTGGACTCCATCTGTCAAGATTTCATGTTTGATACAGTCTGGAAATTGTAGATAAAAGGGAAATGTTCAGGTACTGTTCTTTCAATGAATGTCCCGGAGGGAGATGAAGAGATTGATGAATTTGTTTTGGTCACACCCTGAGCCAAGCCAGAGGAAGCCTAATTAGAATCCAGAAGAGCTGCAGCCAGGGAAGACAGATGCTAGAGAGAAAAGCAGTGGGGGAAAAGGATATTAGTTTCAACTGGGACAGAACAAGTATACAAATTCTCCCTTTAGCCAGGAGAGAATATACTTTGCCAGCTTCATTAGGAAAGGGGCTCCTGCACTTGCAAAAAAAGGCTATTTTTTAAATAGATTAAGAAAAATAAGAAGAGATTTGCTTCAATGATCTGCATAGAAGGGAGGAGCATCCACCAACTCAGAATACTAGTGTGAAAACTAGAAATCTGGAAGTTTTGCTTTGTGGCAGCCTCCTGTATGACTTTAACCTCTTAAACTGATTTCCTTGAGTTTCCATGTGTGTGCTTAAAGCCTTCAGTGTGCTTTTCTGGGAGAAAAAAAATAAATTACCATGGAAAATGTCCAAATATTACCAGGGAATACAACTATTTGGGGACAGGCAGTAGTTTCCTCATGAAGAAGAAATATCTTCAGGTGAGAGCACAGGAACAAATATTAATCTCACCTGATCAAGACAAAACAAAGTACCTCACAAGGAATATTTAAGCAAATTCCCTCCAACGTGTTGCAAAGTGGCTGAAACTGACAGGCCAGTAGAGTTAACAGAGGACACTTTGCTCCCCAGAGACTAAGATGCGACCCTCTGACAGACAATGCTGACAAGAGGTAGAAGGCAAAGCCAGCTGATGTGCTGTGCTGACCACTTGCACTTTGAGCTGTACAGTGAATGAATACAAGACTGGATTTCACTCACATCAAGCTGCTTCTCAGAAGCTCAGTAAATGCCAGGACTGCAAGAGGAATCAAGCACAAGAGAAAGGGAGTGAAGTTCAGGGAAGGCCTGGGATATCTTTGTGCTGATTTTCTCTGAGCTACGATAGCATCACTGGCCCAAACAGCCAAAAAACTGCATCATAAGTAGCATGTAGATTTCCCCTTAAGTTACAATAAAAATACCCAACAAACAACCAAAAACCCCTTCAAACAACAATACCAAACCCCCACAAACTACCAAAAACCCTCAAAAACAAACCCAGGGATCATTTTAGACAAGGTTTTGAGGAAAAATCTGTGAAACAGATTCTGCTCTCTCAAAGCAAAGGAAAACTACTTACACAGAGCCAGTCGAAAGGCCCCAAGCCCAGGGTAGCAGGCTGGTGTGTTTTATGTTTCCTAGCTAGAGATGCCATTAAGGACTCAGTCATTGCTGGTACCAAGGAACAAATCTGGGGAACTTAAAACCATCAGTGACACCTACTAATTAAAGGGCAGTTAAAGATACCAATTAATGATTAGGTGCATAATTGCTCCCAATATCTATTCACAGGAGGAGAACACTGCCACACAGATAAACTGTGCACGTTCAGGAAAATAAAACACAGAATCCCATTTCTGCTCCCTTCTGAAAATATCTGAAGTATAACACTATAAAAAAACAAACAACAAGCACAGAAAAAAAGTGTCACTAACCATTCATAACACAAAGAGGAGAAAAGTGAGTAAAAGGAGAGCCTGTGATTAACTTCTGGGAGGAAAATATGGCATCAGTTTTGCAGAACTGATCCAGACTACATTCTCCTCTATAGCTCCAGGATGTTTTGAAGTTTAGGTTTGTTGCACTTTATCTTTTCCAGATTTCTTAACACACCTGCAAATATTTGCTGCACAAAGAATGTTAAATACCTATTTTACTTGTGCCACTATGTTTGACTGCCTCTTGTTTGCTTCTCTCATCTTTGTCACTGTTGTCTTTGATCACAACTAACTCCTCTAACTCTTTTTTATTTCAGTTTTTCCAAGTCTTCCTAGTTTATTGGGCCATATTCTCACCTGGCATTGTGGATGCTCAGCACTCTTCTTGACTGCACCAACTCGTATCTTACACAATTTCAGTCCCTGTTACTGAGCTTCTTGGATAAAAAAGGTAGCATAACACAATGACACAAACTACAATTGTGAAGAAAATGCCTTATTTTTTTCAAAGTTAATATACCAGAAAATAAAATGGTGCTTAAAAGAAGGGAACAGAAGGAGAAAATGAAAACAAAAGTCTTCCTATCAGATGGAAAAAAGAAAAGAGAATGCATCTGTGAGGTACAAAATTCCTTTAGAACTGGCACAGGATGTATTTAAATACACCAGGTCTGGAAAGAAGCAGTGAAAACAGACACGCTGCTGTCAGCTGCAGTCACAAGGTGGTAGGCTTGTGTGGGATGGGTCAGTACCGCTGCTGCCAATGACAGCAGTGGCCTCCACGATCCACTTGACTTGTGTGAAACCAGGCACCAGCAGATGTCACCAAGGACACTTTCTACGTTAAGGTGGTTCCAAGTTGAGTTGCTCCATCTAGAGGTTCCTTCAACACTAGTGAGTCGTTGCTTTCTGAAGCAGTGTCCATATTTCTCTCCCAAAGTAACAGAGAAAATACCAGCTTAGATCCAAGGGCCTGAGACTACAGTCAAGCCAGGCAGAAACTGAATTGCTGAAGACAAGTCTCTATACTTTGCCTGTTTTTCCCTGCTTACATAGCGAGAAAATCTATTTCCTCTACAATACTTTTCTGAGACAACATCGACGGCAGGTTAGAAGCACAAGTCATTTCGCAGATCTCATTACCCACTGCCAGCTGCCCTTCTTGAATCTTAAGAGACAGACCCCATATTTTTCTGGCAGCAACAAATTTGATCTGTTAATTTGGCATGGCAAAGCAATTACTTTCATTCATATGCTTCAAAGTGAATGGATACCTTATTTTGTTAGAAAGAGCGAATGAAGTTCTAAACAAATAAAGTGATCTACCTAGGCACGCACTTATTTATTGAGATCTCTTTCATTGCACCCTTTTTCATTCATTCCACTGTAAGATAAGCAGTCCCAGCTTCCCTGTCTCCCTGCAGATGAGATTTTCTCCAAGGTCTTGCTTACTCATTCCTGGTAACAAAACTCTAGCTCAGTTTATTGGTTTATGTCAGTGTTACCAAAAAAAAAACAAACCATAACCTGACTTGCTTAAAAGAGTTGTATTCAACTCTGTCAAGAAGATTAGTGAAGTATTACTTATTCCTGTGTCCAAGGTGAAGCTTATAGTTGATGTTTTCACCATCAACAACAAGGGTGCAGGTGCCAGGACAACTGTATTTTATATACAGTAAAGCACAGGGCACTGGAGCGCTCCCGGAGCGACAGCTCGCTAGCCCAGGCCAGGCTTCTCGGCAGCATCAGGCACTCACAGACTCCCTTTCACAATTCCTGCCACATGCTGCCCTGGGAAGAAGGCAGACTCAGGCACGTGCAAAGGTTGGGGTTTTTAAATAGAACTCACCCAATTAGTATTTTCAAAAGAAAACTTAAACCTTTCTAAAAGACTTCCAAACTCCTTTGATAAAACCAAAGTTGTGGTTTTGAAGCTTTTATAGACAGAAAGTGAAGCTGACATGAGCTGCCCAAGCAAGCAGCAAGACAACTGACAATAAAACTTTCAAAAACAATTTCATTTGCTAAATGAGATTTTTTTTGGAACATTCTTGAACTGTAAATAATATAAAGGTTAGTGCTCAAAGATTAGAATAAATTAGAGGATAATTTATTTTCTGTGTGTTCTGCAAAACACAGAAATCCAATTTCCAGCTACTTTTTCCATTACCTGAAATAAATATTAGGGCCTGATCACACATTTAATAAGAACAAGCATACCACTCTGGAAACTTCACCAGGAGAAAGGAGCATACAGGCAGCGCAGACAAACAATCCACAGAAATGAGACACTCCGGCTTTGGGAGGAAAATGTTTTCTGTCTTAGAATGAAAAACATTTCAGAGTGTTAAGGGAAAATAATCTCTGTAGTTCCTTGGACATTTTCCTTTGCTCTGTGCTGACAGATTTACTTGGTTGCCAAAATACATTCCAGCAGTACCCGTCACTTGTGTAAGTGTTTTAAAATGTGCATTTGATTAGTTAGCTCAGTTACCGAGACACAGACTTCCAACAAATCCAAAAGATTACTTCTCCAGAGTTGGGAGTGAGTGTCCTGAAAACTACTGGCACTTCCTGGGCGACTGTTGCCCGACACAACACACACAGCACTGCAGCAGAGTGAAAGGCCACTGTGGGCTGTGGCAGAATTCTTCCCTAAGGTAAGGAAACGGCTCCCCAGTAGAAAGGGGTTAGTGACAACTCTGATTCAATAATTTGCTTTCTATTTTTGGTCTTCTTTATAGCTTATATCCCTTTTAGTTTACACTGTGAGGCCTTGCTGTGACCCAGACCATGTTCTACAAGAAAACACAGCAAATCCCTGCCAGGGTACAGAGTGCAACGCTGTAGAAATTGCTCCAGCCCAAGGCACGTCATGAGCACAGCAGCAGTGCAAAGGTGCAAGGGATTCTTGAGCTACCGCAAATGTTCGGTGCTTTGTCTTGCAGTATGTGCTCAGAGTTGAGCTGCAAATCTCAGTGGAAAAGCTGAGAAGCTTATTACAGTAAGAAAATATTTTCCTAGTTGTTTGCAATTAACTGGATTTTAAAATACTTTGCAGCAAAAAGCTGGATCAATTCTAAATCCTAGGAAGGCAAAACAACATCCACAAACCCACAAGCAAAAACTCTCCTTGTTGTTTAGACCAGTTACACAAAAAGCTGCAAGGACAGAAAAGAAAATAGTTTAGCTCTTAGAGCATTTACTCGGGCAGGATTATTCTACCGCGCCTTGGTTAATCCTGCCATTTGTTAATGTGGCACATCATTTGATTTAAGAGTGAGACCAATTCAGAGATCTCATGTCTTGCTCTCTGTTTGCTTTACACAGTGACTGAGTAACTTCTAACTGCTTGGAAGTGCACATTACAGTGAAATATCATATTTAGTCAGTGCATTGCCATTTCTAAATGCGCTGTTACAGTATAAATCTTGAGAAGCGTGTCAGGGCTCACCTAAGCTTTGTGACGGATTGAACATTAAGACTTGCATTGGCCTAGGAAAAATCTAATTTCCCAATATTATGACAGCTATACAATGTGTAAATGCTGAAGTCACTGATTACATTTGAGTCAAACATTTATTTACCAACTGACAAACTGTTAGTCCTGGCAAGAGCTGCACAATCTGATGCTAATTAAGGAGACAGTTTTCTCCTGATGGTATCCAACACTCCAAAATGCAGTTTTTCAGGAAAAAAACAATCACCAAACCACATCTACTTCAAAGATTTACATTTTCCCCCCAAAATGTCATTATTTCCACTTCATGCAGCTACAATTTCATTGCACTACTAACAACGTTTTTCACACTCTTTACCTCTTACCTTTTCTTACTACTGTTAAAAAAAACATAATGGTGTTGACTAGCAAATGTAATAGTCTGGATGTATTAAAACATATATAATTGCATTATATTAGCACCCAGTCTGCCAGAAAATAACCGCTCACCTCATTGTACGAAGATGCTATATGCTGGCGTAATACCAACAGGAAAACACAAAAAAACCAAGCCAGAAAGCATGCAAAAGCAGCACTGCAAGATAAAAGAAAGGGGGGGGGGGGGGGGGCAGAAAGAATTGTTTTAATTGTTTTGTACAGGAGGTTGGTTGCTGAAGAGCAGCTACGGTGATTGTGAAAAAGTGAAGCACCAAACTCACTCTTCAGAGATGAAGGGAGCATCACACGCAGCTGGCATGAGAACAAGGACTTGTTCTGTTCTTCCTTCTGTGTTCCTCCCATTTAAATAAATAGCAAGGCATCATTCTAAGAACTTTGAGGAATTTATGGTTTGGTTTTTTTCTTTCTTTTTGGATCTTTACTCTTTGGATTCAAAGAGTCTGACTTTCAAACCTTTAGCCTTTCTCAAAAGTACCTAAAAGAACAGGAAAAAATTAGACAGCAAAGGTCAGTTTCTTCATGCTGAAATTAGTGTTGAAAAATGGCATTTGAACTCCTAACAGGTTTATATCTTTCTGAATTGAAGCTGTTCAGGAGAGTTTTTAAACCAGCAGCAAATTTTACTTTATTCCTTCACAACTTGAAATTCACATCCGACAAAAAGTCAGGCAGAGAAAACATTGAGAAGCACACTCACATGTCTAACTATCAGCAATAACAAAACCTAATGGGGAAAAGCATGCTAAAAATCAGGCAGGAGCGTGACAAAAAGAAACTAAGAGAAGGAAAAAACAAAGATCCAGTAGAAAAACCCAAACTGTAGTGAACGTACAAAGTAAAGATCAGAACACAGGAAGAGATTAGGACATGCAATAATAAATGCTGAGATGCACCCATCCTGATACAACCAGAGACTCTGAGGTTACTGTTTTCACTCAGCTTCTTGTTAAGGAATTAATGCTCTCAACATGATCCGAGTCTCACAACGTACCTCATGGTATAATATGCTGGCATGCTGCTTGTGTGACATTTTCACTCAACCATCCACCATCTTGCAGCTAAATCAGACTGGTTAAACTTTAAACAGGGAAGACAGGAGTTAGGATGGGTTTATTTGCTGCTCACATATGGCTTCTGTCAATGCTGCATGTGACTTTAGAACAGAAAGAAAGGGCAACTGTCCAGATCCCACTGAATCACCTGGACTCCTACTTATGCTCTCCATTAACCTTCCCCTTCTTGAAAAGCTGTCCTTTTTCCACCTTTCCCTCAGCCTGTACAACTCTGCCTGTCACTTATGCCTCGCTCATTGTCTCAAATTAGAGTCTGACTCTAATGAACATTTGCCCACAGTATGCATATGAAACTCTAGGCCACATCTTCTAAATTACTTCAATATGACTCAAATAATTGAAGCTCAAAGCATACACAAAGTGTCTTAACTCAGGATAGAAAGGAATGTCACAGCAGATGAGGACTCTCTGATCTGATGCACGGTGCTGCTGAAATTCAAAGGCAACCTCAACGTCTGAAGCTCACCTGAAGTAGAAGAGCCTCAGGCAAGGCACAGAGAAGGGAAATCAGTTGGAAAGAGAGACAAGGCATGTGATCAGAGGCTTGCCTGCCCCCTCAAGTCAAAAAGCATAAAATAGTCCCAGGTATAAAAGAAAACCAGTACAAACATCTTTCTTTTGAGAAAGGCTCAGACACTTGGGCTTATCTGGCAGATAGGGCTTTATGGCTCAGGGAAAACCTGCTCGCAGTAACTCTGTCTAGGCAGTGCGGCTTCTACTGCTACACTGCACTTCATAGTCCACATTAGAATACAAACATAGGCGTATGCATACACACACACTCACCAGAGCAATCTTGTGGGCAGATAGCAAAATAACCTAGAAGGACTGGTTTTCTGTAAAGTGCACATCTGTGGTTTTCCTCAAGAAAAGTCTTCAGCCATTTGTTTTTGACTGATTGTTTTTCTGAGGTCAAAATGGCAAACAGCACCCCAAAATACCAACCAAAAAAACCCACAGTAAGGCAGGCAGGAAGTCAAAACCTTTGCAGTAGTCACCAGCACAAGATACTAATGGGACAAACTCACTAAAACTATTAAATATAATTTCTTTCCAGTGAACTAGTGTTACAAACCAGAACAGGCATTTCACCAGGTATCAGGGAACTTACTTTTGGCAGTTTACCATAATGCACAAAAGCATCCACCACAGTTCATTTTATTTCATTCTGCAAACATCCTGCCCGAAAGTAATGAGTATTTTCACATGCTGCTTCTGCTTATTTAAGGAGGGGTGGCTGAAACAAAGATTACGTCAGAGAAATGGCAGCTTTGCAAATTAGAAAGCAAGTTTCTCAAAGCAATTTGATTGGAGTAATTTTTTAGTTTCTAGTAAGTTCATTTGCTATCCATTAGGAAAAGCCCGTCTCCTCCAGGCCACTTGTGCTGGAAGAAAGATACCAGGTTGCTATTAAAACAAGGTGAGGGATGTCTAGCAGCTACTGGTGAGCTGGTTTGCCCTTTTTATTGTCTCTGTGTGACATCTGGAGCTCATCAAAGATTTTTCATTCTCTCCATCTAGTGCATATTACCTGCAGTGTTGAAAATAAATATGCAATCTATTCAGTAATGGGTTTACTAGCAATAAGGATCCATGTTAGTATCTAAAAAGCATGCTTTCCAAGCATGAAGAGACTGTGAGAAGTACACTTCTTCCTCAATAAGAACTTATGCATTCAATCGTGAGACAAAGTATTTCATCTGTGATCTTCCATTCCTCTAGGAAAACCGGCATTAAAAAGCCACTGAACTTTTCTTTGCTGACAATGCCAATATCTGATCAAAGCTCTTGTGCACACATTGTGCAGTGTGAAGCATGTTTAATCACACCTTGTTGTGGAGGGCCCATAGGCCCAAATAGGCTTATACCTGCCTTGCCTTGCCTGGACATGTTTTTCTGCCAAACCAGAGGTAAACACATTAAACGGATAAAGGGGGCACAACAGACCTGGTTCCATGAAGTCTGGCCTGCCCAGGGTCCAAGTTGTGCAATGCGCTGTGTGAGTGGTTGCATAAGCCCACGTGCTTAGCGTATGGCCCACCGGGTGTAGGGCCCATGCTCTTCCCGCATTTGGGGGAACTAGACCTGTGGATCCTTCCTAATTTGGTGTGTTCTGGCCGACTGCCAGAAGCCTATTGGATAATATTGTGGCCAAAGGACCATTAAACTCGGCCCACACCTGATAAATAGGTCAACCCAGGTAAAGAAGGTGCTCCTGCCCCTCTCTCCGCTCACCTCTCCCTGCCTGCCCACTGCCTGGGGCCACTACCTTTGTCTGCTTTACGTGCTTCTTTGCTCCACGGCACTCTGCACCGATCCAGTGGATGATGGAACAACACGTTCCCGGCCAGCCGCCGCTCCAGCCCGGTCATGCCCGTGGAGCCTTCTCAGACGGCGTGCCTCAATTCGAATTGAACTATCAGCTCCATGTGAAATCAACCACGTGCCTTTCACTATGTACATATTGGGAACACAGATACTGAGACTTCCAACTAGTGAGTATTTGAACTCTCTTGATTCAAGTTGCTAAGGGAATTTCATTAACTTCACCAGTGGCAGTTTATGCTGCAAGACTCTCTGATCAGAACATTCCTAAAGCCTCTAGCAAGTTGCTTAATTTGGTTGTATGCAGACATTCTGTAAAATAGTTCTACCAACCGTACCAAAGAATTTGTGTGGGTTAGTTGTATATAAGTTTGGGGGAAATTCTCTTTGTATATATTAATAAATTATTCAATAACCTTTACATCAGCCTCATATCTCACCCCAAACTCAGATTCAAACCCCTCTATAACATACCTTCCATTCATCAGACCCCATGGTCTCATAAGCCTGGTGGGTTGGACTTGTTGTTTGCTACTGCTTTTTTTTTTAATTAGGTTGGTTTTGGAAAGCATGCATTAGTTGAAGCTTCTTCAAAAACACAAGGGAGGTGAGCATTTATGAACCCAGAAGCACTGACTTTTTCGTGCGTGCGTAAATACATAATGAGGTGCCCTACGAGGGAACGAAGGCTGAAGGACACTTTAGGAGAGTGCCTTTCTAAATTACCGTGAGCTGCACTGTACTCCAGAACTCAGATGAACTCCTTCTTGCAAGGAAATCACTCTACATCCATAACCCTGCACAGAGATTGCCACTAATGTCTGCTAGTTGATTAGCTGGACAATACAGTCCCTGTGGAGGATATCTGGCTGGTATTACACCTAAAGTAAAATTAAACTCGCAGTAAAACTTCAAACATGGAGCCGGTGACGCTTCGAGCCCAGCTGTGCTGGCGTGGGCACTCGGTACATATGTCAGATAAATACTGCCCACAGCTATTTCTGCATGGCTGTTTAAACCCCAGTGAATGACCAAGGGCCAGGCATTATAAGGACATGCTCAAGGCACATTTCTGAGCTGTGCCGAATTAACTCCACAACATGGAGAGCAGAGCTGAAGACTGCAGGGGCAGAGATTATGTACTGAGTCTGTCAAAGTCGATGAGCAAAACTGTACTGGCACTGCACATCACTACAGAAGCCTGAGAAAAGCAG
Organism: Pogoniulus pusillus; assembly: GCF_015220805.1. Taxonomy (NCBI): domain Eukaryota; kingdom Metazoa; phylum Chordata; class Aves; order Piciformes; family Lybiidae; genus Pogoniulus; species Pogoniulus pusillus. Next base: position 172,677 of record NC_087282.1, on the reverse strand, counting down.
GCATTGTGGATGAAGGAAATGCAACTTCTGCAGCCACTAAGCTGCTATAAACACCAGAACAGTTTCTCAATCAAAGAAACTTCAATGGCAGGGTTTTTTTTATACGAGATGGATATAGGGCTCCAGTCTTCCCTATTTCTACACTCCTTCAAACCATAACTATAAAGTGAACTGGACAACATTCACTCATGATGCAATTCCTCTGAAGTTATTTCTGGGAGAAAATCTAATCCACTAACAGAAGTCTGCAGCATTTTGATACCTTTTAATTAAGCAGACTGGATTTCCCTTCATCTTATCTGTACTGCTTGAAAACTACCAGCTTCATAAAAGAAAATTACTACTATTAAGTGTGGACTAGCAATGATTAAACACACCAGGGAAAGAAATTCAAATTGTTGATAGTGGTTAGAGTTGTATTGGCCCTTTCCTAAATGAGAAGCTGCTTTGAAATCTCCCAAACCAGATTTTAGCAAGATAGATATGCTGTAGGTCTGGTTTCAAATATTAACATGCTTGAAAGCAAAACATGAGTGTCAGTTTGCTGTACTTTCTAGATAGGTGTATGGAGACTGCTCTGCTGGGACTCTGCCAGCAGAGCACAGGGCAGGCAAATGCATATTACTACCTTACCAATTAGCCCATCCACACCTGGGCCATTCAGGCTGCTATTTTTAATTCAGTTTATGGTAAAATCCTTAAAGTTACTGTTTTTTTGCCAAATCCCTTTAGCCATTCCTGTGCAGGCTCTGGTGAATTTCCACTCGCACAAGTATTAACATTAACATACATCCACCTGCACTGAGCAGGTACAGCTAGAGCCAAAGCTTTAACAACACTTTCAAATGACTTTGCTCACACGTCCTCTCTGCACACATTCCTAACTGCATTTACTATACTTGTCCTTGCCTGTGTTTTTGCATTATTCAGCAACAACTTCAGACCTCAGGCATAAACAAACAAATCACATGTATTTCATTAGCTACAGAAAGATCTAATTGCAGTAAGCAGAGACACGGAATGAAGACATTCCAAAACTTAAGGATCTATCAGAATTGTTGCTTATAGTCACAGCACAAATTGCATACGCTTACTACAAACTTTATAATATAAATGATTTAATGGATGCAAACCTAATGAAAAACTGAAAGCAAAAATCAGAAAGGAATACATATTAGAGCATTAGCATCCCATGGAAAAACACACTCAGGTATAAACCGGCCAAACACAATTACATTTCCATTTTCTCCATGGGGAGCATAAGCTTAAGACTCCCATGCAACACAGAACATTCCCCCATAGAAACAGTTGAGATTTTATATGAATGAAGAAATTTTAAAAAACCAAAGAATATAAAAATGAATTCCACAGACTTCCAGGTTTTACAGAAGGGGAGGGGGTCTTGACACAGCCAACAGTTAGCAGATTACTTTCCTGTTCCCTGTGTAGTGTAGTTATTCCAGATGGTCAGTCAAAGCAAAGTTGTATTTTAAAACACTTATCTAACTAACACACCTCCATCTTTTCAGACTGACTTCTAGCCCTTTGGATATTCTCACTTTGGCTAAAACTTACAGGTAGAATACCAAGCTATTAATAACCCTAGAAGGTACCTAAGCTGTTAATGACATTCCAGAAGGATACAGGGAAGGGGGGGGTGTGTGTGTGTGTATGAAAAAGCCCAAACAAACAATTGTTTCTGTAAAGAAACTACATATCTAAAAATGACATTGAACAGGAGCATTTCAAAGAATACCCTGGAATAGTATTTCCTGAACCTTCAGCTTGCCAGCTTAAGAAGTATCCAGCAAGAACAAAAAAAAACCAAACCAGCTCTCAAGAAAATCAATGTTATTCTTACCTTATCAAAAAAGAGAGCACCAAATATTCATTTGACTGTCTCTGAATGAGTTAAGAAAGAACCTTGAGGAAGGACTTTTCCGGACATGAGGGAATGACAGGACATGGGGGAATGCAGCAAAGTTGGAGATGGGTAGGTTCAGGCTGGACGTGAGGAGGAAGTTGTTCAGCATGAGAGTGGTGAGAGCCTGGAATGGGCTGCTCAGGGAGGTGGTTGAGGCCCTGTCCCTGCAGGTGTTTAAGGCCAGGCTGGATGGGGCTCTGGCCAGCCTGATCTAGGGTAGGGTATCCCTGGGCATGGCAGGGGGGTTGGAACGAGCTGATCCTTGTGGTCCCTTCCAACCCTGACTGATTCTATGATTCTAACCTGTGGCTCAGTTCCAGCCTTAAAGACTTGTTTAAAACAGAAAAGCAGCTTTATTACCGTCCAGCCTCTGGTATCAAGAAGTAGGTACAACTCCTGCAATGTCAGAAAGACAAATTTCTGCCTGACCTATCTTATAGTCTGCTTACATATACATAAATTGAGGCAGGGAGATATAAACACCTGCACTGAGACACACAAAAATGCTAACTTCAACAGAAGCAAACCAGTACAATTTACTCCCATTTGCTCCAGCTAGTAGCTGCAGCGTTCGGACAGTACCGCACCTTGCTTCTGTTGTAAGGACAGTCCAATATCAGCAGTTCTCACACATCAATCTACAAAGATCAGTTGTTTGCTCTCTATTTTGCTAGGGCACAACTACGAAATGTAGCAAATGTTGTTCACGCATGTTAAACCACAATGCTCTCAATTCTCAAATTATTACAAAGCCCTTTTGTTAAGCAGCACTGATGAGGTATTTCCACAGCTATGGACTGTACTCAGAGCTCTGGACTATGATGTGCAGAGTTTCCTTACAAATAACTCATTCTTGTGTTTGCACAGCTAATTTTTAGTCTACCTGCATAATGCGTGTCTTCCATAGTCCTTAAGTTTGCCTCAGAGCAGCAAACAGGCAAGTGGTAAGTCACTGGGAACTCACTTTGTTACCTAACTAAACATCCATGAACAAACTGGCATCTCTTGTGATCTTATATATGGTATTTACTGTTGAATTTAGTGGCTTATGAGCACAAGGTGCACTGAAGGCAGAAGTACTCTGAAGACAGTGTCCAGTTTTGGTCCACTCACTGAAGAAACGCACTGAATTGCTGGAGTGTGCCCAGAGGAGAGTAATGAGGCTGGTGAAGAATCTAGAAAGTTTTATGAGAAGTGGCTGAGGGAACTAGGGTTGTTTGGCCTGGAGAAGAAGAGGCTGGGAGGGACACCTTATTGCTTTCTACAACTCCCTGAAAGGAGACTGGATAAGGTGGGAAGTGGTCTCTTTTCCTATGTAATATGGGATATGCTTCAAGTTGCACCAGCACAGATTTAGATGGGACATTAGGAAAAATTTCCTCCACAAAAAGGTTGTTAAGCAATGAAACAGGCTGCTCAGGGAAGCAGTGGAGTCACCATCTCCACAGGTGTTTAAAATATGTGTAGATGTGCTGCTTACTGGCATGGTTTAGTGGTGGATGTAGCTGTGCAGGGTTACTGGTTGGACTCAATTTTAAAGGTCTTTTCCTGCCAAAATGGTTCTATGTTCCTATGACTTGCTCTCCTATGACACTAAACACAGTTAAGTTCTCACCTTCTGTCTCAACTTTGACTGTCTCAACTATGACTATGACTACAAAACAGGCTCTAAAAGGAATCACGTTTGAGCAATGCACATGGGTCCAATGTACCATTTCTCATTAAATCTGAAGCTAGCATGGAGCGTGTTACAACGATGAAGAGTGAAAACCTTGAGTTCAGGTGGAGACAAACAGAAGCCAAGCACTTCACCAGAATCCTCTTATAATTAAGAAAGTGTCAGAATCTCTGTTCTGTTGAGACTAACAAAGCAGGTCATTGTTTTCAAGGCCAAGACAGGTCAGAATCAGGAACTGCCTTCTAATAAATGAGAAATACAAGAGCAAAACTGTTATGTGAATGTCACTGATTCTTCAGGTTTAACACATCTCTGTCTCTTAGCAATGATGCTAGTTGAGCCATTTGCCAAGCTACTAGTGCTCAGGCACAAACACCAAGAGGCAGTGGTTTGCAAGTGAAATGAGACTTCATAAACCAAGGGAATCCAACATTCCCTGTTAGTGGGAAGCTGGCTCTGCGCTATTTTAAAGCGCAATTTAACAGAAGCAGAAGCTTACTTTATCAGTACCATTAGCATCAGATATTCCTTTATGTATTATTGGTGTCTTTTAATATCTTGTACATAAACATACATTCTTTCCTTCCTTCTTTCAACAATGTCCTTTACACATGAATCCATGTGAATCTAAGATTATACTCAACAGTTTTGCTTCTCAAAATCTTCTCCCTTATTTAATCATGCAGTTTTCTTGTTAAGTATTTTTTCACTCCTTCATGCAAAGACTTTGGCTTTATATTTAGTGTTTTGCATAATTGTTCGGAATTGCCTTATTAAAGCTGAACACCTATAACTTTGGTTAGCTTATCGATGAGTTAAAAAGTGAAAACCTCCTCCCAAGGAAGACTGTTTTATAGATTTGAACCAAGAGAATCAGAATATTTTACACCTCCTCAAAGCTATCTGTCCTCTTGTTCCAGCATTTCAAACTGACACTTAACACCAGAAGGAATGAACAGGGCAAACTGAATTCTATAGGAAGCCCCTGCAAAAGCTCCTCACTTTGCATGTTATTTCTTACCACAGATGATGGAAGTATCCATTTCAGAATCTCAGCACTTGGCTCTGCATACCGCGATATCATTGCAGGGTTATTTGCCCTCAGCTGTTCATTCCAGCTCCTGTAAAACACCAACTCAGACACTAGCAATGGAGTTCTTTACTGCCTCTACATCGCCTTCAGCAAGATCATTTCTAGGCTCCAAAGCTAGCACCAAGCAGCTAGTAGGCTGCTCGTCTTACACTATTTTGGTAGAGAAGTAGAGCCCAACTTGCAGCAGAGCCTACTAACCACCCCAAGCCCTCACACCTGTCCCGTGGTGGAAATGCCACTCCTCCACATTTAGCTGCACAGCTGCATACGTCCCAGCCAAGGAATAGCCACAACTGCTGCTACACCAGAAGAGCTGAGCGGCAGGAGAGAGCGAAAGGACTCATTTCCAGGGCAGACAACAGACAGAGCAGTGATGAACAGCTATGAGCAGCAGTATTTTCACCCAGCTCAGAACTCCACACTGACTCCAGCCTTACTGTAGGTAATGAAGTTTGCTACTTGTACCGGCACAAATACCTCCTCCCTGTCATCACAGTGTGTTAGAAGACAGACTATGGTAATGAGACACCCTACATGGGCTGGCATCTACAACAGATTAGCTATTCTGACAGCAGTTTGTCCTTGACTGGAGTGGAAACAAATCCCTACTGTAAACAAGATCTCAAAGAATATATGTGGACAGAAGACAAAGAGCAAGGACAATTTCCCAGCACACTCAAATCTATTGCATTAATGTCTCTATACAGCTATATAAAACTAGCAATTTATCTTGTCTTTTTCTGAATGACCTTCTATAATACAAGTGTGACTCTTGGTATCATTTCTGAACGGGAAGCTTAGGGCTTCTTAGTATCACTTGACAGTGTGCAGTGGAATTGGCCACTGGCTGATGTCTTCATTTATTTCATGAATTTTCAGGCTCACATAAATACAGAAATCCTCTTTCATGGGAAAGAGCTTGTGATATGACCCAAAGCTGGGATGATCTGAACTCAAAGTTCCCAGTAATGCTTCACACTGCTGGACGCACCTTCTATGCTGCAGTAGAGTCTGAAAGAGGAAAGGGGTCCAGCTTTGTGTGTGTGCACTACGTCAGTTATACACAGTTCACTACGAAAATAGGAGAAATACTTCCAGCAGATGAGCAATAAAGTAATTAAAGCCTAGCAAGCTGATCCTTACTGCAGCCACACCACTGGCAGGATATATCCTTTTGGACAGGGCTCTATTGAATTCCCATTACCTTCACTGAATGCATAATAACGCAGAGCCACAATCTGTTCTAAAAAAGGGTGCTGAGCTTTCTCACAACTGATTGCCAAACAGACCTACTGGAATGGTGTAAAACAATTCTTTCTTTATTTACAGGTACGAAAATAAAGCCCCCAGTCACAATCTGTCAGATTTCAGAGTATCACAAAACTCAGAACCTGTGCCCAGTTTAAACACCGCAAAATAAAGATGACTCACTTCAAATGACAGCCTAAGGGTCTGCATGTTGTAAACTTGACAGATTTGAGTTATAGGAAAGCCAGTGTCCCAAGCTAATTAAATCCATTCATCTTGGACTTTAAAGTTTTGGACAGATCTGTAGTGAAAATTTATTTCCATTTATGTTACTTATTCGATTTCCCCCAAAAACTCAGCTGAATAACCAGATGTTCTGGAAAATCCTGGTTCTGATAACTGGGAAGGTTTTTGTGATGCCAACAACTCCAGCTTTCAGCAAAAAGAACCAGGACTCTATCAGATTATATCTTAAGGAGACAGTGATGCCACACAAAACAGAAGAAAAGCATTTCTTCTAACAAATTATATCAGAATACATATAGCCTCCTCTACCTCCCCAGTGCCCCCTTTTTGGGTTGCCAGGGTGCAAGAGAGCTGCTGTACCCACCAGCTGGTCAGGATACCTAGGGGCCTAGACTTATGCAACCACAGCGCCCATGCTGTGAGACTAAATGTAAACAATCTAGGGACAGATCTACAGAAGCTAGTATGGATCTAGAGTGGAACTGAATTCAGGAAAGAGATGAAACCCAAGGTTTTCAATTGCAATGCACAACCAGATCAGTCTTGGCAGAGCTGATAGGTATTCCATAGCTACATCCATGAGATGCTCCTATGCTGTGCTTCTTTGAACTAGTTGTGGTTCCCCAGGTGCCCTGCTCTAGAACCAGGAGGCCAAGAGCCTGGAGAGCCACTGCCACATCCATTTCTCAGTTGGCATCAGAAATAGTAGACCTTGAAACTGTGGCCTGAAACCAGGACTCTTCGGGTTTCCCTGCAGAGCTGGAAGCTTGGAAGTTCTAGGCTGGGTTCCCAGGTCCTGCAGTGCTTAGGCAGTCTGGATAGCAAAGCAGCCGTGAGGCATGGACCCTGCATCAGGGAAGCTGCTACTTGGGTAGAAACAGGGAAACTAAACCACACAAACCCCAGTTTTACTGAGCAGCTGAGGTATGGAGAGAGTGCATATTGTTTGGAAGCATTATGTTTTAGCTCCTGCTCCTGGGGGGGTTGTGGTTGGCTGCCTTTTTTTTTTTTTAAATCTCCCATTCCAAAAAGACAGAAACATCAAAATGCTTAAGTTGGCCTCAGAGCAGAATCTCCCCTTCTCTTAAAATACCCAAAATACTACTCACAAAATGATAAAATCATAATGGCACTGGTAAACAATACATGAAACAAAGCAGAAACAAGAGTCACCAGTTCAGAGTAGAGCCCTCAGAACAAAATAAATAATGAAAACGCCATGAGAGCTGTGCTCCCTAATGCTGTAGAGCCACTAAGCAGACAACAGTGGCACCCCCAGCAAAAGTGGCAGAGGAACATGTGGCTCTGAGAGCATTCTGTGACCCACAGATGTTAATCACCGTGCTGATCACAAGCCTTGCACTGGTGACAGTTTCTTTCCCAGGTTACTTTTTCTTCTCTAAGGCATACGAGGAATGATTACCATTGCACTCTGTCCACCTCTCCTTGCATGTAGTTTGACGTCTCTGGCCTCCTTCCTAGGTAGGTAGGCCTGGCCTACCTAAAAAAAGAGGTAGGTAGTCATATTTAAGCAAGAATGCATGATTCTCCCAGACATGTCTCTATTTAATTTTCACTAGTTTGATTTTGCCACGATTAAGCCTTAATTACAATTTGAGACTAGAACCATAATTGTCTTTTCTCCAATGACATATATATTGCACAATGAACAGGCAACAGGAGTGCAGAGCACTCTTCAGTAATGACAGACAGAGTTTGTCTCTTGTGTTCTGATAAACAAGCTTTACAGCTGTGATTTTAGCTTGACTATTGTCATCTACTTAATCAATCAGTGAAATTCCAGGCAAATGCAGCTCCAACACAAAGGTCAGAAGTGGTTATTACTAGTGCACAGCATTTTAATTAGTTATGTGTACATATGTATGGCTTTTATTTGTAACTTATTCATCACTTTACATTATTCGCTGACATCCTGACACCTAATTAGTAAAGAGGACAAACACTCCCTGCTAAGGTGGGGTGAGAACGATCAGAAGGATTTTAATAAAAGTTGAAACAGCAAGCTAAAAAAAAATAAATCAGGGCTTCCAAGTGAAGCACATCAGGCAGCATTTAATTAGTTTCATCTGTACATACGCTGCTGCATTCCACTGCAGACAGCTGAGGCTCACTCCAAGTCAGTTTGAAACTAAAGCAAAAATCCTTCCAGAAATAACTTTGTTGCAAAATGTCACTGCTATGTGAATACTGTAATTGATTATTGATGCCTTGGAAAATACTACAGAATCCTGTCATCAGGCTCTCTGGAGAAGGCACTGACGACCGCTGGCTCAGACACTACTCGGAATGTCTCTAAGAACTAGGCTCCCTCCCTTATTCAGAAGATGTTTCAGGGTACAAGTTTTTAAATTAGAAATTAATGTCATGCTAATGACTATTTTCATCTGCTAATTTACCTGGTAAAATGTATTTCCCATGTGTTCATAACAAGCTCATGTATTTCTGTGATCTTTTCACCTGACACAAAGTTTTACTGTAATAACTTTTTTTTTTTAATGTTTCCAAACATTGAAAGTGAGCCAAAGTATTTTTCCCTTTTTAAATGTCAACTTCTCCACCTTTTTAAAAGTTCAGATCATATTGGACCATTCCCATTTTGTTTTCTTGTCATCCAGTTAAGGAACTGAATGAACCAGTTACAGCATTCTCCTGGTGTGTAACTTAGATTCAAGCAGACAGCTCAAAGCTTCCTAAAGAGTACCACAGGCTTTTCATCTGGAGGGATTATTCCAACACCTTAAGCTGGGTTCTTCTCCCAAGCACTCAACATCACAGACTTCATCTACTGTTATGCTGAGAACATTTAAATTGGATGCTGATCAGTGTGTTTCATGAAGTGAGACTACTGATACTGTGCGGCCAGCTCTTCTTGACAGTGAGCTCAGTAACAAGTTGCTCTTTCACTTGGTCACTTATAATAGCAGTGTTTCTTAGCAACAGCATGTGGTGGAAGACTTAGAGACACAAGAAACAACAAACACTACAGTCACCAGAGCGATGGAAACTGGACAGAAATAGCAAAATCAGACTTAGTCAAGAATGTTGCCCTCCTGAACACACACACACACACACACACACACACACACACTGGTACTAGTTGGGAAGCCACTAATCCCCGATATAAGCCTTCCCTCTTTTGGCTGAGACACAGGACAGCATGTTAAATATTTCATTGTAAATCAAGATGCAGGAGTGCAACTTCAAGTATCTGAAGGGAAGGAGGAAGGTGACTTAAAAAGCACTGTCCCATAATGACAAAGGAAATGGCACATCTGAAGCTTCTAGATGGTTTTCCAAGAAATTAAAATGCTTATCCTGTACACATGTCAATATGGACCACTGTGATCCAGATTTAATCCTTGGATGGAACTGATGAATTATGCAACATTCACAATAATGTCCTATCAGGAGCAGAGCAGTAAGCACTCTAATAAAAGAGGAAAAATTATTGCTCCCTTCCTCCTCTTATGCAGCAAACAACTTCAGCCATAGCAAAGAGATGCAGCTCTCTCCAAGCCACTTAAAAAAAATCATAGCTAGACCCAGAAAGTCCAGATTGAAGCCTGATCTAATATTAACATAAAGTCTGATTTTTTTTCCCAAACCACTCACTCACATCTCAGAGCCATGGCCACAGGAAGCATGGAAGATGGGAAAAGTTGTGCTGCCATGAAATTATTTATATTTATGGCAGCATGTAACCTAAAATAATTTCATGGCATTACTTAACGTGGTCACAAACAACGGAACCCATAACGAGAGGAAAATCACATACCTTGACAGAGCTATGACTGAACAGCTTCAACAGGTAAAAGTTTAATAGTCAGTAGTCCTAATGTATTCATAGTGGTTACACCAAGGTAAGCTGTCTAAGTTGTACCACTTTTAAGATGGCATTTTGTGGATTTTAGCTGCCCTGGTAATTCTCTATATTGGAAAGCACTTCCACATCTGCCTATTCCTGATGGAATTTCTCCTCCTTCTGCTCAGCAGCTCACACCAGACTCCAGTGGCAATCTTCTCTCCTCCTGTGAACAAGTGATCCGTCCACCTCAGACAGCAAAGACTAACACCACTCCCTGCCTGCAAGCCAAAGCAGGCAGGCCACAATTTCACATCATCCAATCAAGACCCTTGGTTGCAGATAAAGAGGAAGAGGCAAATGCCTGGATGTGATTGCTTGTGGATCCACATTTCCATGGTACTGTGTGAACTAAAGCTAAGCTGAACAGCCATGTGATCCAGCTTTTCCTGTGGACAGTCCAAACACCCAGGAAATGCTGCCTCTGCCTCAGCAAACAAAGGGTTTCTGAAGGCAGTTTAACATGACAGCACTGCCCAACTGTGCTGTCAACACAGAAAGACTACAAGTTACACTTTTTGGAAACGAGAAGAGTTCACAGAAATTTCAAGAGCCAGCCTGCATCCGCCCTGGAATTCCAGTGCTCCAGGATATGGTAGCACTCCATACGTGCTCCATTATACAAATATAGGAGCTTTAATACATGCAATGTATATAAATAGGTGATACGTGCACGTGTAAAGAGGTTTGAGGTAAATCTTAACATAGTATTGATAGTTTAAATCACAGACTATTAGAGGGCTTGAAATACTCTGAAAAGCTTGTGAAATACATAAACACTGGTATGACAGAGCTCACGCACTGAAACAGAAGAGATAAATGAAACAAAGGCTGGAAGAATTAAAACCCAGGAGGTACCAGAGATCATTCCAAATTCTTTCCTTACATCTTAAAGCACTTTAGGATCTTTAGTCCACTCATTTATTTTTTGATTTATCTTCTAAAGTATTCTCAGTATTACATGAAAATCCTGCCCTGGCCTTTGGCTATGAAAACTCCCCAAATCCAAACACAACCCACAACCCCCCTAAGCTGCAGGAGCAATAATTAACTGAGCATCAAGCATTTAACTTTGCGTACATTTTTCATTAGTTTCGGAGCGGTAGCTACCAGTATGGTTCCAGACTACTCTCAGAGCAGAGGCTTCTTTCTGGAACACAAGCTCAAAACACAAATCAAACAATAATTTAAAAGAAGCAAACATCAAGGCCTCCCATGTGGCTCACTGATGTGAGGTATCTTAATGGTCACCATTTAGCTACCAGTGATTTTTAATTACCATTTCACATCTGTGAAACGTGATGTTTAAAAAGCACTTTCCCAGCATCCTTCAGGGAGGAAACAGCAGATATGTAACCAAACCGGCTTAAAACAGTAAGGGTTCCACGTTGCATAAAGGAGGGAATAACCTTAGCTGGACACAGAGTTGTAACAAACTGATAGAACAGGACTTCCGCAAGCTTGCACAGACACTTTATCCTCTGTAGAGCCAGCCTTTACTCCAGCCTCAGGTAACGTGCAAAATACACTTAGTTAGCAACTGTTCATACGTTACGAATTTCCCTACGTCTGCGACCTAGGCACTGAGGATGAGTAACGCAGAGAGAAACCGCTTAATGCAAAATTACTTATGTTAAGCTAATAAGAATAATGAAGAAATTCTATTTTTCGTTGTAAATCAGGTTAAATTCCAGGGTTAAGGTCAGTTATTCCTATGCAATTAGACTGAACAGGAATTGCCCTGAGGCAGATTCCTTTGCTGAAATTGTGATCACATTACCCTCAGAGGACCCTACTGTAACAGGCTTTCTCTGCTTAGTCCTGTTTCTTCTGATGGTTCATTTCCCCCTTCATTTCAGTGCATTATACTGTACCAGTGCACTTACCACCCTCACTGCCTTAAAAACTCTTCACAGTAAATCTATCACTCTATTAGCAGCCATAATGAATTATTGCTAGGCAACCCCAAGCGCCACACCTCTAACCACAAGTCACCATTTCACACTTCCACCATTTACATCTGTGCTCAGACATCACAAAGTGCATTTACTACCTCCTTGGCACTTTGTGGCTAACACTAGCATAGCACCAGGATTTACACAGTACCTTGTTTAGAATGGTAGGATGTGTCAGGAGAGCAAATGCAATCAGTACTTATTACAATTTGTACTACTGTTTTACACATATGGGAAGTCTTCTCTATCCACATCTCCTGTGAACTCAAGAACTAGAACCTGACCACTGGGTCTGCAGGTACATTCTGAATAAGCTCCATTCCATTCCAGGAAAAAGGGCTGAGATGCCATTCAGAATCTCCAGTAAGGATAAACGATATGCCTGATGGAATTATCAAGACAGATGAGCATTTGCCTTACGTGAACTGTTAGTAAGCATTCCCGTTCGACTGAGCCACGAGCACTTACCTGGCCTGCAGAACTGCGTTTGTAACAGTCGCAGCCAGAAGACCTTCCAGTGCTTAAAGTGAAGCATGGTTAGAGTAAGAGGTTGCTCCTATGTATATGTCACAGATAGATAGCAAAGTAGCTTCTTGCTCTAAAAGCAGCTACAGGTACTGGACTTGCACATCACAGATCAAGACCTAATACAAACATAAACCATCAAGAGTCATTAGAAGCAAGCGATAACCAATGGACACTGAAGTTTCTTCAGAGATCTTCTGTTCTCAGTTCTGTGAAGAATATCTAAGCGGCTTTTGAAAAGGTTCCTTATGCAGAAAGCTCAAGCCAGCACCCTGACTGTACCCACAGCTCTCCATGACTGTTTGGTGTTATATTTTTTGTTGGTGTTACTGTAGCTTTCAAACAAATGAACAGAAGGAGAATGAGCAAGTGAAAAAACAATCACTGGAAGAGTCACACTGGGAGACCAAGATCAATTTAGCACATTATCCTGTTCCTGTGGGGCCAGCAGTGGATTAGAAGATGATTCTCTAACTTCTACTTTACACTAATCTTAACCTTATAACTGTCCCTCTATCCCTCTTAGGCATCTCTTTTCCAGACTTCAAATTCTGGATTAGGCAATTATTTCTAAATCAGTTTTTCATTTTGGCCTCTTCTGTCCTTCCTCTGCATCAAGTTCCTCCTTTACTGGTCTGATTCCTTTTGGACCAGTCAGCTCTCACAGTGTGCTGCTCTGTTAACGTTTAGAAATTAACCACAACTTTACAGGACATGGAAGGAGTTAGGGGGAGGGGGGGGCTAAGAATCAGAAAATAAAATAGTCTCAAGGAAAGCAGTTGTGACCCACAAGGCAGCTGTATGGACAGAGCTCTAGTCCTAGAAGCAGAGCAAGGGCAGACAGAACCATAAGCATCACCCAGCCTCTGCCCCTAGACACACCAAGAAGTTTTCCTGAGGAATCACAGGCTCTGCTTTTGAAAGCACTGGGAGTATTAAAGGTATTCTATTACACAGAAACCTTATTTTACAACTGTCCACCTATCATGTCCCAGTGAACTAATGCAATAAGTTAATGATTCAAAAGAATAAAACATCAATGCTCACTTCTGCCTACTAACCACTGATCTACTTGATGCACTTAGCACATCACACAGCTTCTGAGCATAGATATAAACTTTACACAGAGAGTTTATAAAGTATATACTTAAAGTTCACTTTCACAATGTATTAAAAAGCCTTCTATTTGTTCAGTGTATTGCATTATGCCTCAAGAACTGAAGTGTTTTTTGAAAGTATCTTGCAATTTTTCTCCTATGCTCAGAAACAAGTTTACTGTGTTATCATCTAGATTGCATTTTATTCAAAAGCATATAAAATATATGAATGCTTCCTTGCTTTAGAGTTGTAACATCCTTGTGACTCCTGGATGTTTTCATCCTGTATCAATTTGTTTACATATATATATATATATATATATTAATAACCTGGATTCTTGGCAGGAGTCACAAATTCCTATCTGATGGCAGAAACTCTATCTTCCCTACCACAGGTACAGGCTTTCTCTTCTTAGGACAACCCACTGTGAGGTTCACTTCAGAGCCTGGGACTACTGTACCTGGTGCACACTAGACAGTGTCATATGTTGCTTTTTGCTCCTTATTTGAACAGACACAGAAGAAAGAGAAGTGTTTGATTACTGTTCAGCAGAGCATTTTCTATTTCTGCCTTCCAGCCACAACATATCCTGTGGATCCAGCTTCCATTAAGATATGAGTGCAAGAATCTAAACATACTCATTACATTTTTACAATCGAGCTAAGCAAAACATACTCTAAAAGGGATCTGAATTCTAAGAGAGAAACCAGCACAAGGTGAAAAGAATGGACAGACTGCCACAGAAGAGGATCAGAAATGATCCAGAACCAATGTACCGTGCAAGAAAGGAAACTGAAAACATATTAAAAAAACATAACAGAGCATCTGAACAGTGGAGAAAAGAGAACCTCCAGGCTTCCTACCTTAGATAGTGGGGGAAAGGTGCACAATGGATGCTGACCTCAGAGATCATAGAAAGAAGCATCACTGCATATAAGCTCTTAAGCTGGCAGAGAGGTAATTTTTAAGCTCACAATGCCTGAACATATGGTTAAATTATGAAAATGAAGAAACAAGATTCTGCTGAGCAATAGGGAGGATGATTTCATTTTTTCCCCACTTCTTTTTCTCTTTCTTTCTTTGATTGAAATCTGTTCAACTACTATCAGCATTTTAAACAGAAAACCTTCCTCAGAACTGCAGTGATGTAGGGCAGCAATTTGATAAAATGAAACTTTGTTTGCTGACTCTGTTCCAAGCCTCAAGAACACTGAACACAGTACAAGTTAGCTAGAGCATTGCTCAGCTTTAATCAGTGCTAAGTTAACCTGGCAGACCCTGAAAACCAGCATCAGCATCTTGGCAACAGGATGACACCACTAGAAATGGCACTACGAGAAGGTAACATTACCTATATTAACAGAACTAAAGAACCTCAAAACTGAAGCGTTGCCTGGTGAAACTGCCCATGAAAAAGCACTCCTGAAATTATGGTGAATTCTTTGTCAGACCTATCTGAGCTGAATGGAGAAGGTTTTTCAGAATATGCCAAGCAGGATGCAACTTCCTGAGAAATGCTGGGTTTGTAAACTTACTGGTGTCTCAGAAACCTCTGAGCATTCTGAGCGCAGAATCATCTAGTGACGTGTACAAGCGCATCGATCCACACCGTGTAACAAACTCCCTTCAGAGGCTGAGATTTTGATATTTTTAGCTAAAAGATGTCAGTGTGATTTCAAGTCCATCAAGGATGTCTTCCATACATTCTACTACTCATCTGTAAACAAAGAAAACAAAGGTTTTCCAGCACTTGAGGCTCACAGCTTAATCCTGAAGATTATTTTAATGAGGATACAGTCTACTTGCATTCAGTCAGTTGTAGAAGACTACAGAATCTTTGCTTCCACCTTCCTGTTGAATTTACTTTAAATGGAAAGAGTACAGGGGGCCTTCAGTCTGGTTTGTCAGATCAACAGCAGGAGACCAATACTCTGATGGAAACGTTTTAAAGATTATAAATAGCTGCAGGCACTACAGGACAGAAAATAGAGTCACCCTGGTGGACAAAATTATCTCAAGTGCGGTGCGCCATGACTAGCAGAGATCACCCTCCCCTGTGCTATAAATCCTTTGAAACAGATTGCCACCCCTTACTTCTGACTCCTGTTCAGAACCTATCACTGTCACATTAGATGATACTTAAAAGGGGTACAACACAGGAAAGAATATCAACCAGTAGCCTGGGAAACTGTTCAAAATCGGAGAATGGAAATGATAAATGCTTACGCAAGAGCAGTACAGCGGATCTGAAAATGAGCCAAGGATAATCAAGTACTTTTTGAAAAGCAAGGTAGACACTAAAAAAAGACCCCAAAACAGAAATCATCTTTGACACACACAAAATCATTAGCAACTGCATCTAGATACTATATTGGTAAGTAAGGAAAACAAAAGTGCTGCTGCCTCCAAGCAAATCCTCATGGAAAAGGAATCCAGCAGCTTCAAAAAGACTTCAGCCTATTAATTCTATTTTAGACCACATCCTCAGAGGAATCAAGTTTGTCTCAACAAGCTCAAGAGAGTGCTCACCTGCGCTCAAACACTACTGTCCGCAGCACTCCCTGGAAAATGAAATGACTTCATCAGTCCAGGCAGAACGAGAATGTTGAAAGCAATTTTAAAAAGTAATTCACTGTAACTGGTCTAAACCCACCAGTGGCACAGGAAAGCCTCCTCCACAGAGGAAAGTCTCCTTCCTTATTGCCCTGGGTTTGCATGGTAAGGTTTGGGTAGCTGGGTGGATGGCTACAGAAGCAGCTTCTCTAAGCAGCTGCTAGAAACTTACTCTCTCTGCTGGGACCAATGCCAGAATGTTCCCTTGAACAGCCAAGGTGAGGTACAAACTTCACCTTCCAGTGTTTTTCCTATAAAAGCTTCCAAAATCAGGAATTCTGATCGTGGAGTAGCCCCCACGATCAGGTTCTACCCTAGAAATCCTCCCAGGCACTCTCCGAAGTCTGAATTGAAATGCAGCTTCACTTCCCAGGATGCATTTGACCTGTGATCTACCCCAAGCAGCTCCTTCTGATAATCTCTACAGTCCAGTCTCTTTGGTTTTACTGCTAGTTGGTCTGGTTCCTGACAAGCGTACCACCACTGCATGAACAGGAACCACTATCAGGGGTTTCACATAAGCATACAGAATCATAGTATCAACCAGGTTGGAAGAGACTTCCAAGATCATCCAGTCCAACCTAGCACCCAGCCCTATCCAGTCAACTAGACCATGGCACTAAGTGCCTCATCCAGTCTTTTCTTGAACACCTCCAGGGACGGTGCCTCCACCACCTCCCTGGGCAGCCCATTCCAATGCCAATCACTCTCTCTGCCAACAACTTCCTAACAACATCCAGCCTAGACCTGCCTTGGCACAGCTTGAGACTGTATCCCCTTGTTCTGTTGCTGCTTGCCTGGAAGAAGAGCCCAACCCCACCTGGCTACAGCCTCCCTTCAGGTAGCTGTAGACAGTAATGAGCTCTGCCCTGAGCCTGTCAATCAAATTCTTTTCAACCAGACTGCGGAAAGCTATTAACGATGATTATTAAATACAAACAGTCAGAACTCAAGAATAAATTGGCCACTGGCTTCCTGACAGGATAAAATCATAGACTGGCAGAGGTTGGAAAAGGATCTCCAGAGATCAAGTCCAACTCCTCTGCCAGAGCAGGATCACCCAGGGCAGGTCACTCAGGAACACATCCAGGTGTGTCCTGAAAGTCTCCAGAGGAGATTCTACTGCCTCTCTGGGCAGCCTGCTCCATAAGCAAAGTTTCACTTCACACTGAGTTGGAACTTCCTATGTTCTAGTGTGTATCCATTGCCTCTTGTCCTACCACAGGACACCACACAGAAAAGAGCTTGGCCCCTTCTGCTTGCCCTCCACCCCTCACATATTTACAGATATTGATGAGACCCCCTCTCAAGCCTTGTATTCTCCAAGCTAAACAGCCCCAGGTCTCTGTCTTTTCTCATCAGACAGATGTGCCAGTCCCTTCATCACACACATCTAATGATACTGCAAAGAGGGAAAAAAAAGAACTGATCATTTTGTCACGGATGTCTTCCCAGAAATTCATGCTGGGTTTCAGCAGAGTTAAGTATTTGAAACTCTTCAGGGATTTGTTATCTAGTAATGAGAGACTTTCTTCCTTTATTCCCACAGCATGAAAACTGACCTGTTAAGACCTAAAAACTGAATTCCCACTTTCTTTAATATGACTCTAGTTCACCAGTCTGGACTGCACTCACGTGAAGAAAAGGTTTTACAAGGCAGAAGCATTTGCTAGAGAAAGCGACACTACTCTCCTGACTTGCAAGGCCAGCTGGCCAGATATGAAGGAAACACAGCATATTTATCACAGGCTGAGACATATTCAACTCAAGTATGCATTTCTCATTACAAAGAACTGGGAGAAGTTCACAAACGCAGAATAATATCTTCTGCTTTTTCTTCCCATCATCTTTAACATGTTTCATGTGATCAGTTTCCTGATTATGTGGGTCATTTAAACAGCAAAGCCTGCTTATAAATTCGCTGATATAAACAAAGTTCATAGCAGAGGCTGATGCCGAACACATAAGACGTGTACCAGAAAACAGAGCAGGATTCAATGACACCATCGGGAACTGAATTTGAATTTTTGTCAAGTAACAACCTTTTATTCCTTACCTGTTCTTCTGTGGTGCCCTTGCCTTTGTCTATTGAACGACTCTGCTTTCCAAGGTGGGTTAAAAACTGCCATTACTGAGCCTTCCCTGTGGATACTAAGCATCAGCCAAACATCTCCCATCAGTACAGCTGGTCACACCACACTGCTCTCCTGCTCTCTTCGATTCTTGCTATTTGCTTTGCCTGTTTAGACTGAAGGTAGTCGGGAAAATCATGTGTTTATCTCCACATATTTGGTAAGTAGTTAGCACAACCCTGGAATTACAATCCTAGATCCACTGTTCCTTTTGGTCCTTGCCTAGGGAACTGGTTGGAGGCCATTTTAAACCAAACCCGTTTCAAGGTGCGTGGTGAATCTGCCTGTTGTCTGTTGTTTGATACAGGAAGAGCACTTTTTAACAATATAATGAAAGTAAGAGATGCTTTTTGCTAACATACTCTTGGAGCATACTTTTTCACTATGAAAACAGCATTCAGATACACACCACTGTGATCCCAAAGAAAGCAGAGGGCATGCTGAGACACTCCCCAGGATTACACCTATACCTGTTGTGACGTTGGTCTCACAACAGTATGCATCAGGGATCAGGAAAATCTGAACGCCTGCCTTCTCCTTCCTGGCACACTCAGATCTTAAGTAGGATGGAATTAAGAAACAGCTAAAGACACCCTCAGGTGTCACAGCATAAAGAACTCCAGTCACAATTTCAGCATAGTCCATAGATCCCAAAGGGACTCATAAATGTAGTAAACCTCAATTATTGTTATGTTCTCCAAACTATTACAACTTACTGTTCCTCATTTATGCCTTTATGAAGTAGACTGTAACTGCCCACTTGAATTCATGGGACAAAGTGAAGATACACATACAGTCACCTCAGCCAAGGTCACTTAAATCTACAGTCTGGATGGTGCTGAACAGCACAGCTCCAGAAACGGAAGACAATTCTATTTTTCATTCTACTTACTTATGTTTTTACACCACTTTTTAGCTTGAAACAAGAACTGGAATGTAGAAGTTAATAACCACGGCATAGCAGTGGCACAGTGAAATTCCTCAGTACCACATGAACTTAATCTTCATTCTAAATCTTAACATTGTACAGTATTGTCACTAATGTGTGTATATATATACATATATATAAGTAAAAATACTCATGTAGTATCTCAGCTGGTAACTGTCACCACTTTACTCACAGTGTAGTACTAAAAACTCAGTACTTCCAAAACAAAGGCATCCAACTAAGTTAGGCCGTAACATAGAAATTGTTTTTGTGCTATTCTACAAATCAAAATATTTTGAACTGTTGCTTGAAATAATGTCTATGGACATAATGTTTATGGACATACAGAGAGACATAAAGTAACTACTGACTAAAAAATCTCTCATTTTTTATCCTCTCAGTATCTGTGCTCACAAATAAAATGTCATTTCTGGAAGCTCTGCTCACCAGAACTGGCAGATGCTCCATGGAAAATTGCCATTAACATTAATACATAATGAAGAACCAACCTGCTCGGGCACCTGGGATAAATTTAGGTTTTCCAATGCATTCTTATTCCACTTGAGTGAGATAATAGATTATAATTTTAGAGAAAGCAACACATGGAACATTTATGAGAATGCAAAAATCATGTGAAACCCTCTGCTTAAGACATTTATCACAGACTCTTGGTATTGGAAGGGAAGAACTTTGACAGTGAGATTTTGGTGGCCCAGTTGTCTTAAAGAAGACTGAAAGACTTATCTCAAAGCAACCTCAGCTGTGAAGTTGAAATCCAGTTTCCAGCTCATGCATGGCCAAACGGAGAGATTTCAGGAGCTGCTTTTGTTCTTCATTTCAACCCATTCTCACATTGTTAATCACCTGTTTCAGTAGCAGTACCCAAATCCCCTCATCTCCTAATGCAAAGAAGGGTACAAATGCAGCTCTTGTGAACCCTGAGTAACCTGTGTAAGAGGCAGCCAGCACCTGATGTCAGACAACTGACAACAGAATTGCCATCTGTCTCAGGAGAGGGCCAGGAGGAACCTAAACGCGAGTCACTGGCAACATCTGAGGCTTCTTCCAACAGCAGCAGATTCTGCACACGTGGGATCTTCACATCCACCACATATCCTTTAAGAAGCTGAGCCTTTCCTAGCCATCTGCAGCAGCCACTCTCTCCTCCAGGGATGACCTGCACCAGATCTGCCCTCTGGGCAGACAGGCAGGTGCCGAACAGACTGAGAATCCTCCTGCGATGCTGTCTATCTGCCAGCACCTTAACGTTACATGTGGTACTTTCTGAAAGAGTACCCTAGCCCCCTTTCTCCTTTGATTAAGCATCTAAAATCATGTTCTGGTTCCTGTTCTGCACTGCTATTAACTGGCTTAGCAAGAGGTGCAAACGCTGCATCAGCGTGCTTAAACAAACAGATAAAGCAAGGTGACCCCGGGACTGCATTTTCACCTGTGCTGACAGACTCCTCTACACTCCTCTGGGATTAGACTCAAAGCAATGCCCACTGTTGCATTATCTGTGCTCCTCTAGGACTAGACTCAGCAATGTCCAGTGTTGCAGTATCTGTTCCAAACACCAATTACAACTATGCAGGAAAACACTGGACAAACTCAAGCCATTAATTTCCACAGGCACAGAACTTTGTATACCAACTTTGGGATATTGTTTTCTCATCTTTCACAGTATCACAGTATCAACAAGGTTGGAAGAGACCTCATAGATCATCAAGTCCAACCCTTTACCACAGAGCTCAAGGCTAGACCATGGCACCAAGTGCCACGTCCAATCTTGCCTTGAACAGCCCCAGGGACGGCGACTCCACCACCTCCCCGGGCAGCCCATTCCAGTAGCCAAGGACTACTCATGCTTTAGAATATTCTGACCAAGTTTTTGTCTGCTCCAAAAGGAGGAAGTGGCGGCTGTGCAACTACCTGCATAACAGTTCCAGGTACAACTACTCTGACTACTGCAGTCTGTTTCCAGTTCTTCCATTTTCAAATGTCTTGTTCCTTAGAATGGCTGATTCAGCTACTCCAAATTTGGCTGTAGTACAAAAAAGCTTTCAGACATACTGCGAGAAAGACTTAAAACAAAACTGCAAAGCACATTTTTAATTCTTTAATTGCTAACCTGTATTTTTAGACTTCATTTATCTGTAAGAGGTACAGCAGCCCATATAATAATTTGTAAAAAAAACACAAGGAGCATAATAAAGCTTTGAAGGAAAAAAACCTTTGCTAATGAAACAACAACTCTGAGAGTGGAAAGTACAAGCAGGCAATGAAAGCTACATGAGTACACTGCATGAGCAATGAAATCCAAGCACTGAGCATCATGTTCCTGCCTCTGCATCCTTATTTACCTTAAGATGCATATGTACATCTGCTGAGCATTTAGTTACATTACTGGGACACTAAAGGACAGAAAAACAAGTATTCTAAACACCTGATGGACTTACAGGCTTTAGAGTGACAGAAACAGTGACTAAAAAAAGAATCTGGCAAATAATGTCAGAATAAGGTATGATTAAATATGTACCCACCTCTTTCATCTATTTAAAATGCAAGTATGGAAGAAAAGTAACAATAGTAAGACGTCAATTTAAGTTTAAATACACTTAATTGAAATCCTTAGAAGTGCTTGAATGTGTATTTTTTTAACAGAAGAGAAGAAATGCTCTAGCACACCTAATTTTTCTTAGTCCTCACATAAAAAAGTGCCAGTAACAACTCGAAGTTCTGCAGGCGGGGCAGTTACGCCCCAGTTTGAGGTACGCCTCCTCCATTTCACTGCAGCAAAAATGTCTCTGTGATCCACAAGACATTTAGGAACTGGGCCGGCTGAGAAATATATACCATTGAAGCTTGAAGTACCAAAGAAGAAGAAAAGGGGGATCCCAGCCCAGAAGACACATAGCTGAATACCAAGCTGTGGTTAGTGAATCCTTCTGCCTTTCAACACCTCTGAACACTCAACACCACAGCACTGTGTTCCCAACCTGCCCTCTGGGAAGGAGTCATTTCCTATCACGTTTTGGAAAGAGCATGCCACAAGGTTTGTGCCAGCGACACTGAGGCATGCACACTGGCATCCCACAGAGAGGCAGGCTTTATATACAGATTGGTACAGAAACTATGCTGGTGCTAAAGGCCTGGGGAGTGGTGCAGTTTAGAGCTCCCTCAGCTAACCACACCAAACACAACAGGCCAGTGAGACCTGCTTCCTCCGCTTCCTTTGGGGTTTGTTGTTTGTTGGGAGTTTGTTGTGGGGCAAAAGTCAGAGCCTTTTTTTTCCTAGAACACTACAATTAAGACAGAACACACTTAAAATATATTATGGAGTGCAATCTTTGAAAGTGTATCTTCCTTTGAATTATATCTGCATCTTTTAACTTGCTGTTAAAATGACCAACCCCCATGTACTTGGAAATGTTCTGCTGGGCTTTTTCCTGCTTGAAAAGCATAGTTAATGACTTTGGGTTTATGACAAAACTGGAAAAATCAGTAGTCACATTTCTTCAGTATGGCTGGTTTGGTTTCACAGTCCTGCATGTATTCAACAGGGAGGATGGGCTCAAGCTGTGACAAGGACAAAAGTCAGACTTTGCACCTGAAGAGGCCCCAGTGACACTGGTTGATTCACAGCTCACCTGAACCATCAGCCAGGTTAACTGTCACTGGCAATTTAATCTTCCCTTCCAAGAAAACCAGACTCACAGCTGAGTATGTCTCCCCTGAAACATCTGATTCACAGTTCTGTATCTCCTGGTTCAGAAACTCTCTGCAGGTTCCAAGACGCCCAAAGCCTTGAGGTGAAACTGCTCTGGCTCCTCATAGGGGCCCCATTCCTAAATACAGTTTGCTCTGTATCTCCTCTACAGCTCTATCCTTCATTTCAGGGAAACCCTTCAAGCTGAATGTGGCTGGTTGTTTTCTGCAGAGCCAGCTTCTGCCCCGAACACACCCAGCTTTGACTCAGAACCCTGCACCTGTGTTGCAGTAGGCCTAAATTGGCCAAAATATGCCTGAACATGTCCTGGCTGGCCCAGACATGTTCCCCTGCTCCCCCTCCTTCTGTGTTGGGGGAAGCAACCGCGGGAAAGGAGAACAAAAGCCATGACTTCACCTCATGTGGTCAAGCTCGGCAAAGTGCCATTCTGATGGGCTAATCTGTGTCCAAAGGGCCATTAGACTCAGGCTGCATGAATAAAAACGATGTGCAGGTAACACAAGGGGCTGCTGCTGCTGCTGCCATTGCTGCTGCTGCTGCTGCTGCCATTGCTGCTGCTGCTGCCTCAACGAGCATTCTGTGCTACTGCCTCACTGCAAGTCTTCTGCTGAATCAGGAGTCAAGAGGAACCAGGTCAGAAACTATGCTAGACTCCCAGCTTCCTGAGAAAGAGCCCGGGGGAATTCAAATCTCTTAGCAAATCTTGACCAAAATTCTTTACATTCTTAAGTGAATCTGAGTACCTTCTGCCTCAGCAGCAGAAAGCAGCCTCTCAAGTCCTCTGATGGGCAAGAGGTACAACTGAAACTTGCCAGTTTTAATGCTTGTGTTTGGCAGTTTTCTTAAAGTGTTCTAGTTCACCTGGTCCCTGTGTGTACAAGTATCCAAACTGTGTGTTTCCAACACTGTAAGTCAGTCTTCTGGTGAGATTTAATGTTAATAAACAGTTTTCACAGTTATTAACCACTTTTTCCCGGATATAAAAAAAATAATATCAATTATTAATTTTGCATAATTCATAACAACCTGGGATAAGATAAATGAGCCACACAAACACATATATAACCTACACAAACACATATATAACCAGCTGTAAGGAGTAAGCTCTGCTGCCTTCTACATAGCCCACAAGCTCTCCTGGCACCAGGTATTGCAAAAGGAACATATATTTAGAGATGTTTTTCACATGCAAATGCCTTGTACGTTTTGGATGGATGCTTCAGAGTTGGTTTGTCCTTTAATATGTCCTAGGGTAGCAAAATTCAATAAAGTAACCATCTAAGCACATTTTTCATTCTGGGAAATCTCTGCTGTGGATGTTCTTTCTTTCCCTTCCTGCCTTTCCTATTGATTGCCCCTTCCACAGTAACTAGAAGCCACAGATCTCTTGGTATGACGCTGAAGCTTTGTTTTTGTCTTTTCTCATTTTTAATAGGCTAACTTCCCTTCCCAGAATGGTTTTGTGAATTCTGTAACATCTAAGCAGCCCAAGAACAAACTAAAGATTAGACAGCTTGTAGATTTTGTGTCTGCTTATTAGGCACAGGGAGTTTGATCTAAACGAGTTCAGCATTCTCCTTGTATTTTTCTCCCTATAAGTCTCTCTTGGTTGCATGTAATTCACACATGAAAAGAAAAAGCCTAACAAAACAAAACAAAGTCAAATCATTGTTCTGCTTCAGATTCTCAATTCCTTGAGTGGCTCCCAACCCACAAGTGCTTCTTTATGCCTTTCATTCCAATTACCACTTAACTATCAAATGAAATAACTAGCAAAGGAAGGAAGTTAAGTTATGCAATAAACATCATTCCCCTGGAAATATTAAGTAGCTTTTACAATAGGTTCTTTGACAATGCTGAGAAACAGAGAGAAGCAATTAACATCAAATTGTTACTTTTCTCCAAAGGACATTATTTGTTTCATCATTCATATGAAAAGAGAAATTTAATTACAACAACATTTTCTAACTGCCCGTCCAGAAGAGCAAAAAGCAGAGGTACCTCTCTGGAGTCCTATTCGATCTTGACGTGGAACATAAGCAAGCTGGTTGAAGAACATGGCACATGGTGCTAACCCTCACCTTCCTCACATTCCATAAAATCCCATCACGCAAGCTCTTATGCTCTGTAAGTTATCAACACTGCTATTTTCAGATAGATACATAACCATCTGCAGATAAGGAAATTAAAATATTAGTTTCCCATCTTTTATACTTAAGCAGGCCACACTGCAGTTTTCCACACTCTGTTGCCAGCTGTGAATTAAGATTGTACCAAGTAAGATTTTCACCAAGACAAGGCCAGCAAATCAGGGCTACCACCAAACTCCACCAAAATACAGGGTGACAAGGAAAGTAAACTCTCATTTTAACCCACAATGAACATGACAGCTCCAGGAAGTATGGCAGCTCTCACCAACTCAGCCCTGACCACACGGCCAGCATTCGCATGTGAGTAACTCTGGAAATCAGCTGGCACATGGGGAAAGCTCTGACGGTGCACATGAACTGGCACCTGGATTCCTCACTGCTGAGCAGGCCAGGGCACACTGAAATCAGTCTGAGAATGCTGAAGGGATTTCATAGTCTGCTGTGGTGGGTCAGTTCTGATCCATCAGTCAGGTTAAGTAAACAGCTGTTCACAATCTGTTAGACATGTTCTGATGCTTATAGGAAACCCTAAGTCTGCTTTAGGTGCAGTCGCCTCTCAGAGACAACTGTGGTGTGGGACCTTGCCCCATGAAGAGCAATATCACTGACAACAGCATTGTGCAGCAGTGTGGGAACTTGAGTGCCTTCTAAACATCTCTTAAAATCAGGAACACTGACATTATGGCTGTGACAGTAGCTAGTGCTCCCTTTTTTGCTTTTTATTTGGATCTCCATGTCATTTATTTGTATTTACAGTAAGCTGCTCGTTAATTCAGAGTGCATGTTCACTGTGGGGCTGTGCTTTCTTACACACTGAGTAAGAAAACAGACAGGTAGAAAACCTACAAAGGAAGAAAAAACAAACAGAAATAGGCTACAAATCTTAATATTCTTGTGTATTGAGAGAACAAAGAGTGAAAGGTGATTTAATTTTAGGAATGGGATTCCTACAGACGGTTCATAACTGTCAGATACACAAAGGTCTCTTTCAGTGAGAGTACTGAAGTGTTCATCCCAGGGCTTGATGAATCCAGCTCCTACTGTATTTGAAAATTTGGTTGAAGCCAGCAGCTTACTGCCATTAGACAACACAGTGCAGGAGAAAACAGGAACACATTCAAATAGACAGTTCAGTTACAACTGCAGCTGCTTCCTGCAAATTCCATCTTCTGAATAATAGAATCACTGGGCAATTAAAAGCAATTGCCACTTCTGGTTTCCTACTGATAAACATTATAAAAGCCCTCAGAACTACTGCTTTTTCCTGTTTATAGCAAAGCTCACCATATCACCCAGCAAACTGTCTTGTGTAGGTCACACTGGATTTGCAAGGTAAGCTTTAAAAGAAGAGCTGCAACAGGACTGATTTCTGGTTACTTCTAAACTCCCAAGTACTCCATGTTACTACAAACACACTACCTGACTGAGCAAGTTGCAATACACATGGCATGTGTTTTCAGTGAAACTCCTTCTGAAATCCTGGTGCCAAATTCAGTCCATCTTTGAATGTGCTTAATTAAAACTTCAAAGTTGCATGCTATGCTTCCCAGCCAAATTCTCCAATTCCAACAAAAGCAGCATTGTTTTACAATCTCGAGCTGTAGTGCTCAACTTACCTTGCCTGTAGATGCTGTACTCTGCAGCCCAGCAAGTACAGTACTGCCATTGCCAGTTCTCACCCACAAGCTCTGTGCTGTCTTTGTATGGCCTCAGGCACCAAGCTTGTCAGCCTTCCTTTGAACTCTCCTTGCCCAGCCTGGAGATTTTTTAGCTTGCTCACTTGTACAGGATATTTTCCCCAGTGACCAGTTGGCTCCATATCAGCAACTGGCGTAGAGCTGTGGTTCTGAGCATAGCAGCAGCTGGGAAGACTGGGGATCTAGGGTTATCCTAGCTAAGGCCAGCATCAGAAGAGAAGCACATTGTGTATAAAAGTATGTATAGAAAATAGTCACACACTTAATGACTTTCAGCCTGACCAGCCAGAGAGGGGCACGAGATGGGCACAAACAGGATCAAAAGCCTCATCTGAGTGCTGAACGTTTCCGTGTGTGCTGAGCTGCTTGGGAAGCTCCATGTGTGCACCTACTGCAAACACAGGTCCAGCCTGGCTATGGGACAGGACTTGGGAATGGAGAGCTCATCTTCATTGGGCTTCACTAACACACTGTGCACTTCAATATATTTTGCAGGAAGTTCTGTCGACTCCTAGATATAAATTATTGGCTGCTATGCTGGCTCAAAATGTTTGTGCTGAAATGGAATTGGGCAGTATTTTCACAGGCTACTTAGTAGCTGCCTACCTGATAGAACACATGCAAACAGTGATCAGCTATCACCAGGCCAGTTCATCAGCCGCAGTCTCCATCTGAGTGCGTGTGATAGGTTTTGTCATCTACAGTGGGATGAAAGGTCATGTAAAATTTATTAGTGCGAGACAAAAATAGAAGATCTTCAGATCAAAGTTTCAGTTTCATGTATGACATGAGAAGACTTGCTTGCCCCTCCCATTCCAGACTGTAACACATAATTAAAACTCTCAACAACATCTTCACCACCTTGGTCTAAGGATTGTGCAATTTTTCAAATGCAAACAGTGATACAAGATACAGAGTAGCTCTAGTGCAAATTGACAGGGCTCTGCTCCTAATTGTGGTAGGTTTTGTTGCAGTTTAACAACTGCTGATTGAGGTAAATGGAGAACAGAAGCAAACTAGAAAGTTTGAGGTGACAGTTTAGTGATCGCAATGAATTAAAATAGATAGCAGTCTTTTGGGCAACTGCTGAAGGAGTAACTTTGTCAGCTACTTATGGTAGGTGATACACAATGAAAATGTCAAAGATCTTTACCCTCTGCTCTAATACAGAACACCAGCTTTGATGTTCAGTACACACAAACATAAACAAAGTGAACATTCAGACACTAAAACAAAAGATGTGGGATATTCTCTAACGATCTTGGCAGTTAAAAATCTGTAGAACACTTTGAATACTAAGAGAAATAAGATACATATGAAAATCTTCCGCTTTGCAGTGCTGGGAAGCAGATCCATGTTCTGTACTTCATTACATCCCAACAGGAACTTAAGCCATGAGCGAGAAAAGGGTGGCACCCATCACACACCAGCTGGAGCCATCGCCTCACCCTACCACGGCAGAGAAAAGAGCCTGAAAACCTGTGCTTCCAACGTACTCATGCAGTGACCTGTACACTCCCAGGTCAGGGCAGGATTAAGGTATGTGCATACATATATTTGAAATAGACACTCTGCATCTCTGGTTCTGGACTCTAAGTTTCAGACAGGACAGACACAGAGGGGCTAACACAGGCATCTGACTAACATCAGAACACAAGAAAAACAATAATGCTGGAGCAAGAATGGCCAGAGGCAACAAAAAGCACTGGCTCCACATGCCACAAGGAAAGCTGCTTGCCTCACTGCCCATTTCGAAGCTGCAGCTCTTCTCTGCTGAAAGAGACCACGAAACAGTGTAAAAAACACTGCATGTTAGGCATTTTACACTCAGCCTTTAATTTTAGCATGTTACTGTGTTAAGCAGAACAATGGAAAACACACAATTAAATGCTCACTGTATTTAAAGAGCTCCAGAAAGATCCATTACCTTTGCATGGATAAGAAGGTACTACTGATTTTAACAGTGGTATTCGAATTCCATTTAAGCAATGAAATGCACTGTTTCTTTTATCAGAAAGAGTAATGCCTTCTACTGCTGCAACCCAATCCTGAACACTGTTCAAGGGTAGAGACTTGTGGCTTGTCTAGGACAGCCAAATCTCTCTGACATCCATCTTTCCAACTGAATGGGGCTTAAATCAGATTTCTTTTTCAGCACTCCTACAAAGAGACTGGGCAGAAACAGTGCATCTCCAAAAGAGAGAAGCATGTCAGCAGTTCAGAATATGGGCCAGACCTCATCAAAGATAAAGGAAAATCACTTTCATAGATTCACAGGCCATGCCAACTACCTTCCAAGGAAGTTCACTGGTATCCAAAATATCTCAAAGAAAAAACCCTTGCTGGACTCCTGATCAAGCCAAGCACCTCTTTACACATTACCAAACATTTTCTTCCAGATGGCAGGCAATTGAAACAGGAGATTTTATGTAATACCTGGCTTTTAAACCGTTCCAAACCATGGTTTGATAAGAACTTAAAAGCACAAGAAAAGAGATTATTCACAGTTTAAGAGAACAGAACTAGGCCTGAAAAGAAAATGTGACACAAATACAGGATTGTTTGCAGCATTTCTTTAGTGTCTGCTGACAGCCTGCTTGATTACAGCACTTTTCTTCAGCCAGGACACAGCCACACTCCCAAACGGTTGCGTGCCTCTAATCAATCCATTTTGTGCTCCCCAAGAGAAGAAAAATGGGTGTGAAGTTGGGCTGCAGATTTTTATTAACCTCCACATCACAAACAGGAAAAAAAGCAAAAATATTTGAACTGATAATACTCAACTCCCCGTGTAGATCACACCATCAGAAAAGAAGACTGCAGAGAGAATCCAAAACTTCTAAAATTACCTTGGAAACCCAGATAAAGAATTCCATAAGAGAAACAATTTTCACTTTGCCTAGAATACTGCCCCCTAAGGGAATGGCAACTGGGAAGCACAATTCATAACATCCTACTTAGAATTTGTTGAGACAAAGGTAGCTTTCAAGTGTGGACATCTCAGCACTGTAGGCAAAAATTTACCCCCAAAAGCTCTATTCAGACAGCCAACTACAGCTGAGTCAGGAATTCCTGAGGTGAAAATACAGACAGAAGATTCTGTGACACAGTGGTCTAGGGGACAGGGCACTGTCAGTGATGCCAGGATTCACATCTGATGTTAAAATTGTCTACACACTGTACTTGTCTTTTCAGATATACCCCTATCACCTTCCCTCACAATTAAGATGAATTCCCAATTAGATTTTTATGTAGGCAGTGGAAATGTGCTACTGCAGCTGACAAACTCAGGTACTGGGTACTCATAAGAAGGAGGCAGCACTACACCATGCTCTTCACTACAGCATCTTGGCAGACGTGCACCTTCAGCTGAAGAACCTTCACACCTGTGCAGAATGCTTTTCTCAAGCTCTTCACATGCTCTGAATCCTTCATCTTGGACAATCAGCTGCCATGAGTTACAATTTTCTTACTTGCTGTCTAACAAATCTACATACTATGGGGTTTGTAATTGTCCAGATACATTACATCTTGACTGTGTGCCTGTAAGCAAGCCTGTTGTCAGAAGCACACACAGCACTGTATGTATGCAGCTGGCTTGATGTAAAAAATGAAAAATCAATGTAATGTGCCCCTACTGGAGGCACCTGCAGGTAACATCCAATACAACTGATTAAGTTCTACAAAACAGAAAGTCAATTAAACAGAAAAGGGACATCACAGTACAGCTCCACATTAAATGCTGCGGTAAAGCAAATGGAAGAAATCGTATTTGAGGGTGGCAGAGCACTGGACCACACTGCCCACCGAGGCTGTGGAGTCTCTGGAAGCCCACCTGGAGGTGCCTCTGGGTGATTTAACCTTGGTGATCGTGATCCTGCCCTAGCAGGGGGACTAGATGATCTTCAGAGGTCCCCTCTAACCCCTATCGTTCTGTGATAAAAGCTTACATAGGAGTAGTGGAGGAGGGTAGTAATCTGTATCAATATCAAGATTTATTTTTGCCCCGAAAAGAGTAGAAAAAGACATACACTGTGTACTTATTTTAATTATGCTAAACACTGAAAGAACAACCTTATACGTCACAGCACATCTTTGACACACTTTAATATCAGCCACGTATCCATGGAGTTCCACTGAGACTGAACAATCTGCTACCACTCTATTCCTAGATAATCACAATTTCAAAGATTTCATGACACTTAAGCAACGTAACCAAAACATTATCTAAAACAAAATTAAAATACAGTAAAATTAGCACCACGCACTCTTTAATGTGGCACTTCCTGCAGTCTCTGCAATGCTGGGACTCCATTTTGGTGAATGTTTCCATATAGACTACATGTACAACCCTAAAATTGTAACTGCCATTTTAAAAGGAAGAATGTGATGAAGAAACAAAAGCAAGGGGAGGGAGAAAAAAAATCTTATTTTAATTAGGTCTTGCAGAAGAAATACTATCCTGAATATATCTCTATGAAACAACTACTTCTCAGCTTCCTTTTTCCTGTCTGTCCCTTAAAAGCACGCACCAAACAGAGTCCCATCAGAATAACCTAGTTTGCATAGGAGATGAGCCCAGTAACAACAAATGCCTCTCATTAGCTAGGAACACTTTCAAGAGAGTAAAAAGGTCACAGGTGTTTGCAAACAAGACTATGTTACAGGCTTCTCCAAAAATACAAGATACAACGTCTAGAAATGGTGTTTTTCATTTTGCCATTATCAAAGAAAACTTCAGACAGGAATAAACTTCGGCACACCTCAAAATAAACTCCAAGGCAGCAGGAGCCGAAGAGTCACTTCTGGGTTGTGCAGTTCCCCTGGTGTCTGTGTGACTGCCATGCTGCGTCAGCCTGAGCTTACCTGCGGGGTGATTTACTGAGCTGGAACAGGCTATGTCTAGCTTCCTTCCATCTCTTCTGTAGCTGGGTACTCTTGATTGCTCCCTTCAAGATGCACCCAATCCCGTGGCCACAGAGGGCATTTTTCTGGTGACATTCCTCCATGCAGATTCTTTATTGAAGTTACACACAAAGGGCAAGCACGAGACTGGGACTGATGGTCAATGCACATGGTAGACTCCTGCTACTGAAGCCATGACACAGACTGACAGCTCCAATTCATAACCACTTCTTACCTTCATCTTATTGGCATCCTCTATCACACATCTATTATGCTTTTTAGCTGGGAAACTACTTTAGCCATAGCTTGAAGATGGACCAGAAACCAGTTGATTTGTATCTCCTTGTTTTGAAGCATCCCCATTTGATTTCTGTATTCTGAATGTTTCCTGCTTTGACCAACTATATTCTACAACAGCCTTTCAGAGGTCAGAACAAAAGGCAGAAGAGCTGTAGTCTTGCACAGACTGGACAC
Source organism: Pogoniulus pusillus (assembly GCF_015220805.1). Taxonomy (NCBI): domain Eukaryota; kingdom Metazoa; phylum Chordata; class Aves; order Piciformes; family Lybiidae; genus Pogoniulus; species Pogoniulus pusillus. The sequence continues at coordinate 140,398 of NC_087282.1, read as the reverse complement.
TGGTAACTGGGTCATAGAAATCCTGTCTGGCCAGTTGCTTGTTCCATTGCAGTCTTGAGCAATCTAAGTAATTACTTGCGCAGATGAGATGAACATTTCACCCTCCTGAACATTAACTTGCGCAGCTGGAAACCACTCTGGCTTTTAACAGAGCAGTTCACAACCACAGACAAACCCTACCATGTGTCAGAACGATGTTGGTGCAGAGCACACCAGAGAATCAATGAAACTGCATTTTTGTGGAGGTCTGGTGCAGCCTCTTGTGTGTGAATGTTGCCACCACCACTGTTCAGGACATAGCATTTGAGTATAAAATAGTTATATTATAAGGCTTCACAATGCTTATTTAGTACCTTGAAATTTGGGATAAAATACGTTCTTTTAACAAACAAACCAACCATTCAAATTGCTTTTGTGTTTAAACTCTGTAAGGAAAGACAGAAAGCACAATTCTATGACACACACATCACTTATTGGAGGAGACCATAAATGGCAATTCCCACATGGTTTTGAGAGCAAGCTGCCTAATGAATAGCAAAGATCTCCTTAAAGGAGGAGAGTCCTGTCTAGCTGTCCTCAGGCACCACTCCTCGCTATGTGGCTATCTCCTTTGCAGTTGCCACCACTCCATCCTCTGAAAGCACAGCAGCGCTTGTCAGCAGCCTAGGTGCAATGTCAGAGATTAGCTGAACTGCGCCCATTGGAGTTAATGGAGTTACCTTCTAAATCCCTACACGCTGCCTGTCAGGGTTTTCTTAAGCAATAACATGCTTGCAAGCTTCCAGTTGTGAAAGGTTTAAAGTAGATGGTCAAGCTTTTTCTTGACAAAATGAAGACTGATATTTCAAACGTCTGCCTGACATTTATTTCCAACAAACGGAATTTTCAAGGGCTTAGTCCAAACAGGATAAGAACAGATTGCATCTTCCAGTAATTTGATGGAGAACTTTACCATAAGAGTAAGACACAGACTATGAGGAACGTTTCCCCGGGTTTCGGCATCCCACACGCACACATGTATCAAGTCCTACTGACACTTTAGCTGCTGTGCACAAAAGAAGCTAGCAGCAGACTTCAGATGAATTAGCTTACTGCCTTCTTGATGAGGAAGAACAAGGGATCTTACCTCTTGGTGTGCATCTACAGAAATTACACTTTCCCTGCTAACTGTAAATCTCTCCTAGCCACATCTAGCAAGTCCATCTGCTTTTACTAAATTTGACTAGGAAATCTTTCTGTGCACGTCATAATTACATATTGATCTTGAATGTATTCTGGCATATACAGATTTTTAACTAGATCTCTGTGGGGCAATCTCTTTATGATAATTAGCAGTTTGGAGAGCTCTGAAATAGTCTCATTACGATAGCAAGGACAACAGACTTTTCAGAACATGTACAGTTGTTTTTTTTCCCCTGTGTTTCAATAAAGGAGTTATCAACACAGTAAACACAGAAGAGAACAAGAAATTGTGTCTATGGCAACCATATTATTTCTCTCTGCTTTGTATATCTATGGCTTTCCAGTAGATTCTAGAATTGACACTTATTTTTCCCGTACCTGAGTCAAATCATATCTCTGAACTATAACAGCATTTCAGAATTGCTACTCACTACAACACTGGGGCTGTGAATTCTCATTCAAAAAGGAACCATTTTTTTCAGGAAGAAAAAAAATTAAAGTCAATCTCTAGTGAGCTAATCACTTCCTAGGAAGTTCCTACTACTGTTGCTGCCAGGCACCAAACTCTGTTACTTACAGCAAACTATTGCAAGAGGGAAAGAAATAAAGCATGGAGTCATTCACTAATCTCCACTGAAAGGTGGGGGGGGGAGGAAGGAAAGACATGACACAAGGTTCTGAGGATGAGCCTGCAAAGATAAGAAACCTGCAATATAGTACTTTAGTGTTGCGGGTTGAAAGCCTAATTGACTGTATCCAGTTCTACTGTTTTAACACTGGGTCTTGAAGTTCTTTAAGCAATGAATTTGCCTCAACAACAGGCATCAGACTCTGGGTTCCCTATGTACATTCTTCCTCCCATGTTCATGCTTAGCTCTACAGACCACAGGGGATGAAATCACATGTGAAATATAACAGACTTAATCTGTGCCGACAGCACTGAGGTCATGCAGATCCAAAGCATTTTTAACATTCTGGAGTTATGCCCACAGATCAACCAGGCAGGGCAGGTGCTACAGGTTCCAGTGCTTCCTGGACAGAACATACCCATTTATACCCACTGCATAACATGCCTGTGGATTTCAGCCTCTGCGGGTTTGGGAGTCGTTACTTTGAAGGAAATAAAGCAACAGCTCTGTATGAACTGTGTTTTTTGAGAAGACAAAATTGCATTGTCTATGTTTCCTCCTAATACACACCTAAGCTCTAAATTTGGTTGTTTGGTTGGTTTTTGTTCCTGTTGGTGGGTATTTTTTGCTTGGTTGGGGAGATTTTTTGGATTTTGTTTGTTTGATTGAGGTGGGTTTACTGGGGTTTTGTTGTAGTTTTTTGATGTAGTGGAGGTTGTCTTTGTTTTTTTCCCATTAACCAGAAAAATGCTCAGTAGTATCTAAACTAAAAGTGATCTGTTCTGGATTCCGTGGGTAAAAAGCTGTCTTTAAGTAAGATCCAGTTTTACTACTGTAGATGCATTTTAGCAGCATATAACAAAGTAATTTTAAGTCTTAAAAATGTTAGTTTTTTCGCAGCTCAGGCTTCATTCATACTTGTCGCAAGAGACTTCCAGCACTGGCATTTAGGATTATGAAAAGAACAATCTGACATAATCAGTAAGACACATTTAAAAGAAGTGTATGTAGGGTACTGCAGGAATGCAAGAATGCATTCTTTTCATGCAGTAATTCAACATCATAAAGCTGCCAACCTGCCATGGGGGCTCTTAACTTGTCATATGTTTGCAATCTATTTTTGGAGAGGTACCGATTTCTAACACTCACTTTCTCCAAGGAATTTTCTAGGGACCACACCAGTACTTTTCCCTGCTCACACTACCAGCTGAGCACAGCTGAACCCCAATTTAGATCTGACATTATAAAAATATGAGAGCCTTTCTGGTGCTTTCAGTTAATGAGTGCTTAAAGGAGAGTATAGGGCAGGAGTTGATGACCTTACCATCTTTCACCACCTCCATTTTGTGTCTTTTCTCTCCCATTAGAAACTCTTTGTCACCTCAGTGTTTTAAAACAAGCCTTCTTTTTTTTGGCCCCTAAATCATACAGAGAATTTTACTATTATAAAGTCTCCTCAGAATTCCCAATACTTCATTAAAAATGACAGTTTAAACCGTTTTAATACTGCACTCCAATCCCCTGTTTACCTCCCTCCTCTCCCAGGTACTGTTTTAAAACATGTTCCTTAATCTAAGATTCCTTTTACATTCCTTAACGAGAAACAGACTGGTCTCTTATCTGTCTTCCACATAAATGGATTAAGTCTCACATGAAGAGAGATCCCCAGGTATGAGCTGGGACTGGAGTGGGAATGAGACTCACCTGCTCCTGACAGCCCAGGCACCAACCTTGTGTTGACTTCCAGTGCAAAGACCCTTTTAACATGTTGCATCTTTTATTCAGCAACTCATTTTCTGCTAAGTATTAAAAGTCAGTAGGGTGTGAGGATTTGTTCCAAGGCTTGCTGCGATATTACTTACACAAAGGAGATGCAGATCATTTCTGCTGAGTAAAGTCATTGAGGATGTCTGAAATTCAAATGCATCTTCCCCCCACCCAGCACACAGAGGTCATGGTGTTTTCTTTATCCTTCTTTCATTGCTTACCCCCAATTCTAGTTTGAGTTGTTTTTCCTCTATGATTTTTATTCTTTCTGCTGTAGCTTCAAAAAATAATCACTGGTAAAAGTATTCACAATAATTTACCTATCTCCAAGAAAATGATGTTTCATCATAACTGGTTTAAGTTTATATTACTATTCTACATACTATTTTCAGGTCAAAATGAACAAGGCTGAGGTATGTTTTCAAGATGAACCACTACCATTTTGGGTAGTTCAGCTTTAGATCAGACCTCTCAAATATGTCGCATACATCTATGTGCAGTGTCTCCATTTCTTTGATGGACGGCTCCGAGAGTAAGACAGCACAATCAGCACCTGTATAGGTAATGACCTCATGTAGTGGCAGATCGATTGGCACAATAAAATCCAAACTTCTTCCAAAGTATATTTGTGGAACTTCTTTCTCACCGATTAAGAAACTGCAAGTTTCCACATTTCTGAGTGGAATCCTATGTGATCATTTTCTCTCTTGAGAATATTCACACTAATGAACAAATCCTCTGTAACAGATTCTACCAGCTCTCACTGACTCACTGCTTTGCAAACTCAGCTGCAAAGGACCCCTCTCTCTTCTACACTATTGGCTCCATTTCAGGTAAACAAAACCCAAGTCTCTTGTGGCCCTGAAAGAGAACCATGTTCAAAGTAGCAAGACTGAAACATCATATGTAAGAATTCTGGTATTATGAATTACACCTGCTTAGACACTAACAAGTCTCACCAGATGCAGGGATCTTTCCATAGCAAGATATGTTGCATTTAAAAAAAAAAGGCAATTTGCAAACATAATGGTAAAAATCCAGACTGACATGAATATTTCACAATACTACATAGCAGCTAAGCAAATTAAACATGACATATCAATTTATTCAATTTATCAGTGTTTTAGTCATTAGTCCTCTTTTCCTGTCAAGCACAGTAATAATGCCAGTGCTAACAGTCAGATTAGAATCAATTACCCTGGTCCTATACTGGCTACTGGAAAATGCAGAGTAAGGAAAATTATCAAAAGGCATCCTTCTGCTCAACCGAATACAGAACAATCTACACATGGAAGATGTACAAGTTAACAGACTCTTACCTGTAAAGCAACTCTTCAACAGATGTCTTGTAACAGAAGTATCACCCGAGTTGCACCATGCTGGCATTCCAGTTTGGTACAGCACACTGCACTATACACACAATACACTAACGCAGCTGCAATGCACACCCATGCCTAACTCACTAAAAATTGTGGCTTGGGCATTCTCCAGGGAGGTGGAATACATGGCTGTGCATGCCCCTGGCTGGACTCAATCTGACCCTACACCCTTCACTTCCTGGAAATCCGTTTTACCTGGTTCCCCATTGTACTGCTGCACTGCACACAAGGCAGTAAGCACCACCACGATGTGCCAGTTCCTTCCAAGACCTGCTGACCTTAGCAGCTGGCAGCTGTAAGGGCAGGAAGAAGAAATAAAGACCTAATCACATCATTATTCTAATATTGCTAGTGCCTTCTCATAGCACTGGAAGTGCCACAAAGGCACAGCAGAAACAGTATGTGGAGGGAAAGCAAGGAGGCATCGCAAAAAGACTAGGGTGATTGAAAAGGCAGTTAGGCACTGAGTAGGCAGAAATTAAAAAAGGGAAAAAGGAAGAGAGTGATCAGAGGAAGAGAAAAAGCAGCTTTAAGTAGTAGTTCCACCAGCATCAAACAGATTGGTAACTGCTGAACTTGGCAATCACAGAAGACTCAGCTGGAATCACCATTCCCTCACCCTTTAGTCTGAAAGCAAAGCATAGCACAGTCCACCATGGGCTGCAGGACAACATAAAATATGTCCCAGCCCTGCAGTAAGCCCTAGCTGTCCAAAGTCCTAATCCAGATGTACCCAGCCACATGTGTAAAAAACAATGCATTATTTTCCAGAAGCCCTAGATTTTGCTTGGAAAGAATACAACCACACTAACATGGCACTGCTAGCAAGCTGGAATTTTGAGTCAGATAAACTTAGAATCACAGAATCAAGCAGGTTGGAAGAGACCTCCAAGAACACCCAGTCCAACCTAGCACCCAGCCCTGGCCAATCAACTAGAGCATGGCACTAAGTGTCCTGTCCAGGCTTTTCTCGAAAACCTCCAGGCACAGTGACTCCACCACCTCCCTGGGCAGCCCATTCCAATGCCAAGCACTCTCTCTGCCAACAACTTCCTACTAACATCCAGCCTAGACCTCCCCTGGCACAGCTTGAGACTCTGTCCCCTTCTTCTGTTGCTGGTTGTCTGGCAAAAGAGACCAACCCCACCTGGCTACAGTCTCCCTTCAGGTAGCTGCAGACAGCAATGAGGTCACCCCTGAGCCTCCTCTTCTGCAGGCTTAACAACCCCAGCTCCCTCAGCCTCTCCTCATAGGGTTTGTGTTCAGGCCCCTCACCAGTCTTGCTGCTCTTCTCTGGACACCTTCCAGCACCTCAACATCTCTCTTGAATTGAGGAGCCCAGAACTGGACACAGCACTCAAGGTGTGGTCTGACCAGTGCTGAGCACAGGGGAAGAATAATCTCCCATGTCCTGCTGGCCACACTGCTCCTGATACAGGCCAGGATTCAATTGGCTCTCTTGGCCACCTGAGCACACTGCTGGCTCATCTTCAGCCTATTATCTACCAGCACCCCCAGGTCCCTTTCTTCCTGTCTGCTCTCAGCCACTCTATCCCCACCCTGTAGTGCTGCTTGGGGTTGCTGTGGCCAAAGTGCAGAACCCCACACTTGGCCTCGTTCAATCTCATCCCATTGGCCTCTGCCCACCCATCCAGCCTGGCAAAGTCCCTCTGCACCTGCAGCAATGCCTTTGGTGTTGGAAGTCACCTACAGCTCCAGGCTCTGGTTACTTGTATTGTCTTAAGTCTCTTGCCAAATGTTGTCCAGTCAGCCAGAATAATTCTTCTACTGTAGATGCTAAGTTTCTAAGCTCAGGAAAGCAATAGGATATATCTTTTGATTTTTTTCTTCTCGACTACTGTTGTGACTCTTCACTCAAACAACAGTGGCAGGAGGGTTGGACTTGATGAGCTCTTTGGGTCCCTTCCAACCCCTAACATCCTGTGATCCTATGAAATCCCATGGAAATTGCCACGTGCCATAAGCTTGCCTGAAATACAGATTCTAGTGAAAAAAAAAAACACCCAAAGACTAGGATCCATTCCTTGAGCAAGCTGACAACACACACACACGTTAGTGTTCCTTAACGTAGTAGATTAGAAAGAATTTCAGTCTGAAGCATATACATTAACTGATGAGCTTAAAAACAACCTTGAAAAATAATCACAAGTTCCATTTTTCTTGTGTTGTCTGATCAGTAAAAAGCATCTTTAAAAATTTATCTCTTATTGCTGCGATGAAGAAAACATGCCTTCGGTGATACCTGATTGCTCCTCCGTTGATAATTATTTGTTCAAACAAACCCAATTTACTTTCAATCCTCTGCTGCCGCCTGCTGCCAAACAACAGGGTGAGAAGCACCAAGCTGGCGCCAGGCACAAGCCAAAGCGAACGCTTTACCCCATGACACGAGGTGCATGACCGTGCTCTTGCGGCGGGGTGACTGGGTCTGATGTATTTCACCTCTCCCTGCAGCCTTCCAGTGTAAGAAGGGTGAGACACACGCTGAAGGTTAACATCCCCCAGTTTCTAAATCTTCAATGCCTAAAGAGATTTCTCCCTAGGGGAGCAGGAAAAAAAAAAAGGAATGGGTTGATTCTATGATTCTATACATCTAATCTGACTGTTACACTTCATTCAGCTTTACCTTTAACACACCTGTAAGCAGCTATAGTGTCCTGGCAGTGTTACCCAGAAATACCTGCAGATGTCACCAAGAAGCATGCAAGGAAAGCAAATCAGCTACAGCACAGTGTAGATCTGAGCTATGAATACCTGTTAGAAATGACACCTCCTAGGTTGGAAGCTTTGCTCTGTAAGACTATATCCACTTCCAGTTTTCCTTTTACTGCCTAAATTAAACTTTCACTAACTCACATGACATTGTTTTCCAGGTCTAAGTGAACTCTTAACACAGAAATGGAAACAAATAAGATGATGAACTCAGTTTTAAGATCAGCAACAGTTCTGATAGCTGCATCTTGCCTCTACTAACATAGTACAAGCACGAAGCCTTACCTTACCTAAGGTGATGACTGTCATTACCACTACTACTGTTATCAGAGGAGGCTCTATCAAAGGCCAGCATAGCTGCAGCACTTGAGCAAGCATCAGCAAATAAAACTGTAAAGTACCAGTGCTTGGGTTTGACAGAAACGGGAGAGGGCTGCTTTGCTTCTGAGGTTTAAAGGTAGTCTCTGTAGACAGGCCAGCAGCAAGAAGTGTGCTGACAGGAGATACAGGGGTAAGGGCACGTGGCCTCCATTACATTAAAATTATAAACTACACGAAGCACATAAAAATACTTCGTGCTGTTAAAATACAGTAGCATCTTCCCTGACTGTGGATGTCACCTTTTAATCCTTTCTGATGCACTGCAAAGTCCGTGGCTGTTTCAGCAGATCACAGAATCACTGAACGGTATGGATTGGAAGGGACCTCCAGAGGCCATTCAGTCCAACCCCACTGCCAGAGCAGAATCACCCAGGAGAGATCACACAGGAACACATCCAGGCAGGTTTTGAAATCTCCACAGAAGACTCCACAACCTCTCTGGGGAGCCTGCTCCAGGGCTCTGTCACCCTCACCATAGAGAAGTGTCTCCTTATCCTGAAATGGAACCTCCTGGGTTTTAGCTTGTACCTGTTGTTCCTATCCCTGGGCACCACCAAAGAGTCTGGCACCTTCATCTTGACATGCACCCCTCAGATATTTATAGCTGTTGATCAAGTACCCTCCCAGCCTTCTCTTCTGCAGACTAAACAGTCCCAGGTCTCTCAGTCTCTCCTCACAGCAGTGATTTCAAGTCCCCAGGTCATCCTCATAGCCTCCTTTGGACTCTCCACCCAATCCCTGTCTCTCTTGAACTGGGGAGACGAAAAATGGACACAACATTCCAGGTGTGGTCTCATCAGGGTAGAAGAGAGGGGAAGAAGAACCTCCCCAGACATGCTGGACACTTTCCTTGCTTCTCTCCAGGACGTCATTGGCCCTCTTGGCCACAGGGGAACATTGAAGAATTTGCTGTCCCCCAGGACTCCAAGGCCTTTCTCCATGGAGCTGCTTTCCAGCAGAAAGCAGCAGGATGACCCCTAGTCTGTACTGCTGCCTGGTGCTGTTTTTTCCCATCTGCAGGACTCTGCACTTGTCCTTATTGGACTTCACGAGGTTCCACTTCTCTCAGTATTCCAGCCTGTCTAGATCTCCTTGGATGGCAGCACAGCCTGACAGAGTGCCAGCCACCCCCACCAGCTTTGAGCCATCATCTGAACAATGACCCAGCTGACTCACACTCAGCGCAGCTGCTGTAAGTTGCTCACGAAGGCAATTTCATTTACTCCTTCAGGACTACTCAAAGGTACAATCATTATGCCCCATAATGGCACAGGTAAGTCTCCACCAATGTTTTAACTGAATGCTGATATAATCTGTCATCGGACTGTGTTTATTTATTTGTTCCTGCATAGGGACAGAGACAAGTTTCATCCCTAATCCATTTTATGACCTGCATCATAAACAGAACTGCACTACTGTGCAGTTCGTCGCCGTCCCTGGAGCTGTTCAAGGCAGGACTGGACGTAGCACTTGGTGCCATGGTCTAGCCTTGAGCTCTGTGGTAAAGGGTTGGACTTGATGATCTATGAGGTCTCTTCCAACCTTGGTGATACTGTGATACTGCCCACTATGAGCACCCAGTCTGTGCAGTGGAAATACAGCAGGACTGCTAACTAACAAATACACAGCAGTAACCCCGTAAAAGTATCAGCAACCCCTTCACTTGTCATCAATTTAGCACCTGCTCTCTCAAGGCACATTTAGTATTACAGTATTCCCCAGAAAACTAGTTTTGTTACTGTGAAAGAGACACTTCACATTCTTCATTCAACCATTCTACTACACAGACAGAATAACTGCAACAAAACCAGGACTGAGTGCACAAGGTGCATTCAGGTGCAGATTTAAGAAGTAAATTTACCCATGAGGAAGCATTATCCTCTCTAGGCTTGCAGAGCTGTACTATTACTCAAATAATCAGAACTGGTAGCATGGACATAAATTAGGGAAGTTTTTTTACTTTGACATTTTAAAGACCATTACAAATATGATTGATGGCTTCAGAAATGAAATAAGTATTCCTTCCTTGGTATGAGGGAGCTGAAGAGGCTCATGTCCATGAGATACATTCATGATAGTAATTTTTGAGAGTGCCTAAGGTAGACTTTAAATATTATTTTATGAGCTGTATGCAATTTGGTTTAGACAAAACTCAATGAATTAAAATAGTTTGTAAATAGAAACATTTTCCAGGATGGACTAAAATCCACCCAAAATCCAAAGGTAAAAAAAGGAGAAGGAGGTGGGAGGAGCTAGGGGAAGACTCAGGCAACCAAGGAAAAAAAAAGTTAAGCTATTCTCCCTATCTTTGAAACAATGATAATTAGGACCAGCTAACACGACCACAGACAAAAGACAACAGTAAAATCTGCCACTGGCCTAATGATGAAGTGTGTGAGAAAAGCCATTAGACTTTATCTCAATTAGGCCCATTAATATCACACCAGTCTACTATGCCCTACAGCTTTCCAGAAAACAAAAAATTAAAGAATCACAGGGATAGCTTCAAAGCTTTTGTGGTCATATAAAAATGCTAGGGAAGAAAGAATGGAGAGATGAGTTTCACTGCTTCAAAAGAAAAGACAGGAAATAGAACAGTCCTCCCGTATATGGAATGCCTCCTGATTGTAAGGAATTCTAGGCCATGTGTTTGCCTCCTATAAACCAAATTTTCTTTTCTTAATGAAGCATTAAGGCAGCCTTTGACAGTCAGACCTGTCCTTGAAGCAAATGAACTAGGAAAAATGTGCAGCAGCATTATTAGCACTTTTCATTTAAATGGAAAAGTGAGGAAAAAAATAATTCGAACTCACTCTGTTCTGCATGATACCAACACACTAACAAATATCTCCACTACAATGCCTTGGACATCCCTGGAAACTTCTTCTGTTACTGTCTTCACAACTGTCAAAGAATTTGATTCACACTGCATAGTTTTCAGTTATAGTATTATTGAGGTGACCCATTTATCCCACCAGAAACCCTGTGAAAGATGACAAAATATTCTTCATAGTATATAAAACAATGCCCCTGATGGTACAGAGGAATCTAAACACAGTCTGCCCAATCAGTTCTCCTCAGCTTCTTGTAACAGTGAAAGTAAGCACAGTGGACATCTAATCACAACCTGAAATACTGAACATCTCAAATAAAAGGGATACAGTATGTCTGATACATAATGAGTTATGCTAAGTAAAGTACAAACATTAATCTCTTAACCTTAATTGCAGACAGAAGATTCAGTGGTACAGCTTTTAACAAATGGTTAACTGGATGGGAAAATAAAATATTTTCTGCCAAACTCGGCTGCACTGACCTTAGAGCTTAAAAGCTTCCATGAATTATTTGGCTTTGGTAATCCCATTTATGCAGAAGTTGCACCACTGTAATACTTAAGCAAAAATGCACTATAATCAGAAATGCATCTCAAGCATCGTCCTATCAAGTCTTTCAACATTCATCCTTCAGCACATATTCATGGTTTGAAGTCTCATTCTAACAATGAAAGAATAAACCCATTTTTAAAGTAACACCGTTTCCTTCTACTTCTTGTCAGAGCAGTGTACTTCTAAAATAAAAAAAACCCTAAAGTTCAATGAAATTGCCTGGCAGGTTGGAAGTTTGAGATCTTTGAGACAATATGGCCATACTTTAATAACAAATAGTAAAAAAAAATTAATGGGGAATTTAATTATTACCACTGGAGAACAACCTATAGATGAAAGTAAAGCATTTCAGCAGGAAAACCTCTTTTTGTGTTTTGCGTCTTCCAGCAAAAGCACTGGGTAGTACAGGCTACAACAGGGGATGTCAGACCAGCCAGTTACAGAAACACATCCCATTACTGCAGCTCCGCCTCGTCACAATACTGCTCCTATCACGGACGGGAGCCACAACCACACCTCTCTGCCGCTGCTTCAAGGAACAAACAGCAAACTACTTATCCACTTAGACTGGTCCAGTGCAACAAGTAAAATCTGAGAGACGCAAAAGAGTGCAAGTGACATGAACTCCCTGCCACAGGCAGAGCAAATACGTGCACACCGGTAAACGGAGTTATTTGGTTGGGAAGTAACTGGCCAAGGCAGGAATTATAAAAACAGAATTATTTTTATTTTCCAAAAAGCCCTGCCCCCAAAACTATAGACAAAACTGGTAGGGTTTTATTTACAGGTTCTAATTTGGTCAGGAATCTTCACAAGGATGCTTATGGACAATTTTAGTAATTTAGGAAAGTCAGAAAATAGAAAAGGCTAAGCTACAACACAGCTTTACCCTACTTACAAATCAGAGGTCCTAGGGAACGGCAGATCTTACTCATGCAGGTGAAGTAGGAGTTTAGAGACAGGCCCTGCTGAATCTCTGCCCCACAACAAAAAGCTCATTTAAATCAGGAACAGGGCACACTGTTTGCACAAACCAACTCCAAGTAAGCAAGATTCTTGTTGGAACATGCAGTGTTTCTATAACATCAACCAGTCACACTTAGCGCACATTTCACACCTTGTAAGAAAACACTAAATAAAATAAAGAGCCTTTCTGGTGCTTACTTGAAAGCAAGTGTTGTGAATTCCTGTAAAAAGTAAGTGCCAGCTGTAAATCTATTTGGAGACTTCGTCCCTGGTGGTAAATCATCATGCAAGGTGTGTGTGGCAGATGGCCCTTGTAATGAGTAAACTAACCAGTCTGTTGGCTCCTTAAGTTTCCAAATAGTACAGGTGGCAAAAGCCCCACATTTGTAAAATCTGCTCTGGCAGTCTTTTCCCCTGTCAGCAAAGCTACTTGTGAATGCTTCTCACTTGGTAATGTACTTGTGAAACAAATCTGCTGGACTGGAAAGACAGACTGGTTTATTAGTCAACGAATGGGAGAGGTTAGAACTCACATAATGTGGAAAAGCTGGAACCACACACTGGGCTTCAAACACTTATTTTCAGAAGCACAGAGAGAGATAAGTTGATTTTTGACAGAGAACACTATGCAATTCAGCTGATGAACAGCAGAACGATAAAAAATGAACTCTACAGCAGCAGTTACCCCATTCCCTCCATCTCAAAGGTTGCTAGGAAATGAGAAATGATCTTCTTAATTTGATTTGCTTAATTTGCTCTAGCAGAATAGGTAAAATCCCCAGCAGCTGAAATTACATATAATGATAGAGCTAGGTAGGATGGTGTGAAAAAGGATTCAGTTAATCCCAATTGTGTGATAAATAGCAGCAGTCACATGGAGCCACGGAGTAATGTCCCTTTCAACCAGAGAAAGGAACTTACTGCTTGAAAATCAGTTCCATGGTGACAGCAAATACACACTTCTGATTCCTGAGCCACACAGCAATTAATGAGGACTGGAGCAATGTGACTCTTATATACATCATCTCCCTCTTTCTTTAAAGTATAAAGTTTGTGAGAAGCAAAATATTTGTCTGGAAACTCTTCTTATCACTTTACAGAAATCCCAGACTAAATATTTTCTGCACCAGTTCAGCAGCACTGGTGACAATACAAAGAGTCATTTGGCAGAACTGGCAACAGGCAAAAGGAATGAATTTCACTGGAGAGGAAGATGTTCTGCATTCTGCCATCTGCATGAGATCTACTAGCATCATTAGCAGACTATGGCACTTTCTCTGTAAAGGAAAAAATAACCTTCCAGAAAAAAATATTATACATCCATCTCTTCATGAATCTCTTTTCATTTGTTTAATACTCTTACAAACTACAGCAATTTCTCCCTACACTAAAATAGATGTGATTTACGTACAGAGTGCATAAACACAAATGGTTATGTACCCACACAATGCTAGACACTGGTTAGAAATGAAAAGCAGCGATTGCATAGGCATAAAGAACACCTAAGCAATGGAAGCTGCCTTGCGATTCTTGTGGAAGTTTGATAGAAAGGCTGTCCTGAAGTCACACAGCCAAGCCACTGCATACAGACAGGCTACAGTGCCTCTATCAGACACAGCACCAACCAATTTTCAGCCTGCAAACACCAGTGCTCTGCATCTGACCCTGCCTTTCCTCAAGAAGCCAGGGACCAAGTACTGCGTGGAGACTTACTGCTCTTGCAAATACAGGTTGTGCCGGGGGAGATATAAGCTGTATGTAAGGAAGATGTTCTTCACAGAGAGAGCGATTGGCATTGGAATGGGTTGCCCAGGGAGGTGGTGGAGCTGCCATCTCTGGAAGCATTCAAAAAAAGCCTGGATGGGGCACTTGGTGTCATGGTCTGGTCGGTTGGACAGGGCTAGGTGCTAGGTTGGACTGGATGAGCTTGGAGGTCTCTTCCAACCTGCTTGATTCTATGATTCATAGCACTTTCACTTCAGTATCTTATACAGAGCTTCAGAAGCTGTCACTTGGTCCCTGTTCCTTGGAGATATATCCTTCCCACATTTAGCCAAGAGACTGGAATCTTATTTTACTCATTTAACACCTCAGGGCAGCATGCCTGTCTGAAAGCAGAGAGGCAAGTCCTGTGGAGGTATCAGAAGGCAGGTAAAGGATACAGAGATGCCATTGACTAGCTCATGACTAAGAAGGACACGTATCAATTCTATGATTTTTTAAGTCACAGCTTATACTGCGCTAGAGAGAAGATTGTGAGTCTAGTTCTTCTATTTTAAAATATGCAAGGAGTGGAAAGCAAATAGAAGGGGCAGGCAGGCATTGATTGCCAGATAGCACTTTGCTGTATTTGAAGATTACCAGGATGTGCCTGTAGTGTCTAATGGGAGACTGCAAGCAGAAAGAAGACAGGAGAATGACAATCTACAAACAATAGGATTAAAGTGCTCTGTGCAGTTAGGACTATAAAATATTTCAATAATCCTTTCAAAGTTGTAATGGAGAAAGAAGTAATTAGATTTCTTAGAGAATCAGAGTGTCTGGAAATGGTATCACTTTCAAAAATGCTATTAAACTTAATGAGCACACAGGTTTGTCAGGAGGGGAGAGGGTTATGTATTTCTTTTTAATCATCTCGGAATACAATTCTCCCCGAGAAAAAAAGCCCAGAACGTTGGTTGTATTGTGTTGTTGATTGCAAGTATAAAGCTAAGCTTTCTACACTCACCACAGAAATTTACAGTAGATTAATGCTTCCAGGCACTACTGTGCCAGACTTAACATCCACTGAGAAACAGTCCCTGTTCCAAGGAGAACGGATTGAAAGTGGGAGTGAGGAAGCTCCATAGGTCAGTCGCAAGTGAGGAACAGAAACAGATTTAATCTGATCTGACTTCTTAGGGTAAAGCTCCATGAAACAACATCAGAATCAGAACAGGCTGTGTTGCTCATTATTAACAATGAGGGAAAGGCAGATAGGGAGAGTTACAACTATGCATATTTACAGTGGTGAGCTGTTAGATCAACTAACCAACTTGCAGATCTTTAAACTCAGTGAGGAGCACATTACAATGTACACAGGAGCCGGAGTAGGAGTTGTTAGGGAATTTCTGAGCCATATCTTATGTAGCAAAATCTCTTTTTAGTAAGTCCAAAGGCAGGTAATAGTTCAGTTGATGTCACCATGCTCCTGACAAACGTCAACCCATTACCGTCTAGTTGCTATCATAGAATGGTTTAGGTTGGAAGGGACCTCAAAGCTCATCCAGTTCTAACTCCCCGCCATAGGCAGGGACACCTCCCACTAGAACAGGTCACTCAAGGCCTCATCCAATCTGGCCTTGAACACCTTCAAGGAGGGAGCATCCACAGCCTCCCTTGGCAACCTGTGCCAGTGTCTCACCAACCTTACTGTAAAGAACTTCTTCCTAACATCCAGTTTCAATCTCCTCTCTGCCAGTTTAAACCCATTCCTCCTCATCCTGCCATTACAAAACTTTGTCCCTCCTCAGCCTCCTGTAGCCCCCTTCAGATATTGAAAGGCCACTACAAGGTTGTTCTGGAAGGCTAACAGGCCTATGAGATGCCCTGACTTGCCCCACCCTTCTGCTGACGGGGAAAGCAAGGCCAGGAGGAAAAGAAAGGCTTGGGCCATTATATCCCCTCCCAAAGTGATAAAACAGGTACCCACAAGGGTTTAGGTAGTTGTTGGTGTCTTGACCAAATAAGGGTGAGCAAGCCCTGGTTTCACCTAATATGGTCAGTTTTGCAAATGCCATTTTGATTGGTGAATCAATGTGGCCAAAGGAGCCTTTGCATTCAGGCAAATAATATAAACTGAGCTAAGTTGCAAGCAGTTGAGCTGCCTCTGCCTGGCTGCCTCTGCCTCTCAGAGCTGCCTCCACCTCACTGCTTTTGGACAACATGTTCTGCTCTGCCTCATGCTTCAGGCTGAACAATGACTACAGTGACACCACGCTAAGGGGTTGTAGTTCATATGACGTGCTTTATGACCCAATACAGTTAAACAAATATTAAACAAAATGACTGATCAAAATAATATTTTGGCAAATGCAAGAGGACATATAATCAGAATGATTCATTATTAGACTTCTAATGACCTGTAATTTGAATGAATCGTTTATACACTTCAAATTATTTATGACTCAGTGCAAAACTGCTCTAAATACTTGGTCGGTTTGTATAAATGACCACAAGTCATGTCAAACACACACTAAAAAAAACATATTCTATAGCTATAAACTTACTCGAGCGCAACAAGAAGTGTTCGGTTTGACATTTTTCTGTCTTTGAAACAAAGCAGAATTCCAGGTAATTGTTACGTGCCAAAACATTTTAGGGTCTGACAACACCACAAGGAGAAAGTAATGACAAAGAAGATTTTGCTGAAGAAAGGGCTGGCAGACAATGGAACGGATCCCAACAGCACAGCAGGAAGAGTAGGGAAGATGGCAGTCAAAACTGAGAAGGAAAACATTCAAAGTAAAAAGAATGTAATTTCATTATGGCAATATTAGAGTAACTTAGCATCCCTGCTAAGCAGCAGAGACTTACTCAAATAAAACCACTAGACTTCCAAAATAATGAAAAAATAATTATTTTTAAAATTTTAGAAAGTACATAGAATATGCTCCTAAATTCCAGACAGTACCATCTGGAAAAGCAGTAAGAAAATCACTTGGGAATATGTTACGGTCTGACATTTTTTTTTCCCCCCAAGAATTGAACTAAAGATTTTCTCTAAGCAGAACCGAAGAAGTGGTTTTGGGGGCACAGCAGCATATGCTCATTGGAGAATATGAGAGCATTTCTGGAAAAAAAAACAGTTAAATCGCTATCTTCTCAGAGGCCTGAGGGAAAAAAAAGCAAAGAGCCACCATTGCCAACAAAAACAAAACAAAACAAAACAAAAACCCCTAAACACTATCAAAACATTGTATCAGCACAGTACCTTCCCCTCCTCTGAGCTCAACTGACTACTACTTACTTCATGAGATCTGCTTCAAAGCTCTGTAAATTAGCTCAAGCTCAACAATAACAAAATCCAAGCAGGATCTTACCTATCATCCTAGGTAATTTCTTATGAATGCTGCTGTCCCAGGTTGAGGCGATAGGGTTAAAAAAATTTCCTGGGACTAGAAGATTGTTATTCAATCCCATAATTCTGCTATCTCTTTATAGGCTGACAACAAGGTCAGTTCGTTCTCCTTTCCTCCTCCTCCTGCCCTGAGTGTGTGGGGGGAGCCAGTTTATGGGGAACATGTGAGCAGTAGGCCTCTTGGGTGGCGGAGGCTTTGGGGAGGGGGAGGATTGGAGCACTGCGGAATGTAGATTTAGTTTTTGGGAATGGGGGAAACTTCAAGGGGGTTTGCCATTGTAATTGCTCTGTAATGTCTATCGCTGTATTCTCTCTCCAAATAGAATTCTGTATTTTCTCTCCAATTTGATTTTGAGAGTTTAATCTCTCTCGTGCTCTCTAAAAAAAAACCAAAACAACCCATGACAGCTGCTCAGCTAAAGCTCTTCACCCACAAGTGTAATAGATGGGTTTCTAGAAACTCATTCTCCCAATGCATGTGCTGTTGCTTTGGAAGATACAGAATCAGTATCTAATTCGTCTCAGGGATGGCTTTGATGGGTCCTGTGAACTGAGACAAAGCTTGCTCGATACCGTTAGGCAAAAGACTGAAAAACCACCAGCATAAAAACAAGTTCCACAAATTACACAAAGCAACTGCAAATCATGAAGACTGAATCCACACTTGTCTAATATTAAATCAAATAGCTCTGAAGATTTTTATCCTGAACGAATCAGAACAATACATTTTTGACTATACTAGGTTACACAGTGAAATAAATTACTACTGTTCTACTGCACTGAAAGTCTAGATGTAATAAAAAAAGTAGCTAATTAACCCATTTATCACAGACACCAACAGGCCAATGGTTTTTGTAATTATCAAGACAATTCAATTTTTGCTTTAGTGTGCATGCTTGTTTGCCCAACTCGATTGGAGATCATCAAAATTACTTACAATACACTGTCTAGCAAGGCATGACAAAATTAGTCTGCTACAACCAATTAATTGAACCTAATAAAGCTTTTAAATTATTTTTGTTTATTGTCATTCCTTTGGGGTTAACGATGTAGCCCCTTTCTTGGCTAGGAGGAATAATTAATATTTTCTTAAAAGAAAATTAGATTTTCAGTGTGTTAAGATACACCAATGACTCTCCCTAATGGGTAAATAGTAAATTATTCTTGAAAGCCAGCACTTAAAACATTAATTTATTTCTCTAATAATGCCCTCTGCCTACATACAGTTGTATGTCTATACTGACAGCATATAGGCAGGATCACATATTATTAAGGATGACTGCCAAACTGCTCCTCAACAAATATGTACTAATTAAAATTAATATTCAGAAATCAATCCCTGTTGTCTTTCCTAACAGAGACCTATCCGACCATCGCTCTGTGAATACAGCTCTATAAAGTTTCATGCCACACTACTTTATTGTAGTTGATTAGCCACAGTCAAAAATAGCTGATAAGTTAATTGCTCTAATAGCAATGTCAATGGAATTAATGTTCAGATATTCAAATGAATTCATGCCTGGAAATTCTAACAGAGTTGCTCAACTCCCTTCTTCTTTCTTAATATTAAGAAAACAATGTATTTACCGGTGTGAATTGTTTTTAATTGTTCACTAATGTCAGCAAAACTCCTACTCTCTACCCCTTAACATTTACTTTCACCTGAAGAACTTTCAGTTTTAGAAGGAGTAGTGTAGTTGCAAATGCAAGACTGCATTTAGAGGCAACATGTATTGATTCAGAAAGAACTGTTGTGGGCACCTTCATACGTACTTCAAAATACTTCAACAAGGGGCAAATGTTCAAAAAGGGATTATCTTCAACAAAACTTCTTCAGTTAGTGTCCAACAGAAACTTCTGATGGAGTGAGTCACCCACATTCAGCTTGATGTCCTCTGAGGATGATAGAATTGGGCAGTCACAAATTATACACCTGGGCAAAGAATTACTTTTATAGCCTTTTAACCCTTTTTTCCTGTGCCTTACAGTGACAAAGCACCACCTGCCAACTCAACATCCTGCACAGCAGGAAAAATACGCTGTACCTTTTTCTTGGCTTGATTTTATTTGCTGCCCTGTTAGGCTTAAACTGGACTGAAAACCATCAATAGGTTCAATTTTAATAACAAACACAGAAGTTAAAACAAAAAATCGTGTTTCTCCCTTAAGACTACAATCCTGTGAGGCAAGATCACAGATTTACTCTGGTCAGCCATAGCAGACTATGCAGAATACAGCATCGTACCTTGACAGCAGGAAGAAGAGCATCAAAACTGTATTTTATGAACTATGACAATAATGCCACATGCAGCAACCACTGGAATGTGGTCATTTCAGTGTTTCTAATGGAAATCTTTTCCAATCCAATGCACCCTGTGATTCCAAACGTCTCTGTTTCTGAACTGTATTGATGTGACCTTACACTTGGAGTATAGTCATGCAGCCCACACTGCATTTTCACTTTGGATATAGACATGCATCAACCCCAGGCAGTGAGTAAAAACTGACGGTTCACCAGCCAAAAGGCACCTGGAGCATGTGCACACAGAGTGTGGAACCTCCCTGAATCGTGACACATCTGGGGCAGGCACACTGTACCAGGAAGTTGCGTTTAAATCAAAAGCAGACCTGTGGCCTGATTTTCTGTTCACACATAAGCTTGAGGAGCTGGAATGCCACCATCACAGCTTTGGCTTTTTTCCTGAATATGGACACTTGAGTGACTGACAAACAACATGGCAAATGCTCTTTTTACAGCATTCAGATCAGCCTCACCCTCCCTCAAGAACTCCTGTTGGCTCAGTTGAGTGAGAACAGAAATGATGACTGGTGTCAGAAAATAGCACACTGGTTTAATCATGAGTCTAGACAAAACTAAGCATTGGGTTTAACTTGGCTAACCACTATGGAACTTTCAACTCTCTTACAAACAGCTCCACACTTCTTCGACCAGCTGCCCCATCCAGTGCCAACACACACTGCCCAGATGTGGAGATGCACTGGGCTCACAGATCAGCCCACGGATATGAGTAAGAAAAGACATTTTACCTTTTTATTGCATTCACACATGCCCTTTCACCCACATATTAGGATCAATACCAGGTTAGAAACGGTGCTGTGAGTTCTTCAAAGACTATGCCAGCAACTAGATGACATCAACATTTCTGTGAAGTTAAAGCTACAGATTTTAAGACTCTTATGCTATGCACTAAAAAGACAACAAGGAAATTGCATTCCCCAAATACAGAATGAATAAGTAGATATATTTACAGCTGTGCAGCTACTTTCCTGAAGACCAGACATGGTAATCCTACTTTTTCCATTCAGAAGCCACTGTTAAATCTACGTATTAGGACCTGGTGTTCATTATCTACTAAGCAAGCCTCCTCTTCAGATTAACTTTCCATTCAGAGTGATTCACTAATGCAGTATTAGTTATTTTTCAGATTCACATTGAGACTCCTAGGTCTAATTCATCATGCCCTCACACCTCCTACAAACCAGATGATAACAAGAATTTTCAGGAAATAAGAAATAACAGAGATGCTGAAAAAAAATTGAACATTTAAGGCTCCTATCGCAAGTTCAGTTTGTAACTTGCAATATAACTACATTATCATTTTATCGCAGCAATATCCTGTTACCTAACTACTGCTTTATTTGTATACTATTAAATGTTATAATTTATGGCTTGAAATATCGATTCTTGCTCACAAGACTTTTCTCCTTCAGTAAATCCCACCTAGGATAACTGTGTCATCAGCAAATGTCATCTTCAGTAAAACGATTCTGCTGTTTTCCACCAACCACTCAAAATGTTGCATAATGGGCTATCCCTTACCACTGAAACAACCCAAAATGACTTATCACAGTATGGTTCAGCAAGAGTTCAGTAATAAACAGAACTACTTGAAAGGAGCCCAGTTTTTAGAAAACAGACTCAAAGAATGTGAAAAAGGTAAGTCTGCCACAAAATTCTGATTTGAAAACTAAATACTTCTTCATTGAAATGAAGACCAAATCAATTTAACTACAAAACAAAACTTCACACTGTTGTTTTGAAGGCATTTGACAAAATTCCACACTCATCATGGCAAGAAAATATCGTGGCAATAGTTTTCCAGTGAAGAACCATTTCACTGTGCTTCTACTGGTTTTGTATTTTAGCTTCTCAAATTCTTCTGCAATCATTGGAGCGTAGCCTGGTTAAACTTTGTGTTATCTGTAGACAGTTGGATTGCTCTTCTCTTAATGCATTTTGCCAAAGCCCTGCTAGAACAGAACGACTTGAAAGAATTCCTGGTAACTGACTAGGCACAGTCAGTTGTCAGCTCTCTCAGAACAGTTTCTTTCCATTAAACTTCCTTCAGAGACTGGTCTCAAAAATTCAAAGCTTGTGAAACAGAACAGAATCTGCATGGGGTTTGAGGTTTATTTTTCCCTTCCCAGAAGGAGGAGTGAAGTGAGAGAGGACTCTATTTGCTCTAACTGCAGAAATCCTACCAATAGCTGAACTTTCTGGAGACAGCTAATGCTCATGGCAAACTGACATCTCTTCTGTGACAATCTTCACCTACATCCCACTGCAACCTCCACGAAAAGACCCAGGTTATTTGCACTGGTCCAGACATGAGAGCCTTAGCTCACAGATTTTTGTTTACATTGCGAAAGTTAATAAAGACAATAAAAATCTCCAAGAGGCTGGAAATCGTTGTTCATACAGACTAACAGCTTCTAGGGCCTCCCTTACAAAGTTTTTCATACTACCCTACATCAGAGAGTGTGAGCAAAAAGGTAGCGATTATCTCTTCAGCAAAGTCCAGGGCACATTAAAGAAGCGTGATTCGTGACCCAACTGACAGCACAGAAGAGTGCATGTGGAATCACTTCTGCTGCTTGGGTTGTGGGCAAACAGTAGGACAGCTGTTCACTTGGAGGTGGGAAACCAATCTTCCTGGGTTTTTTGGGCTTTTTCTAAACTAGAAGGTAAGGTCTTTCATAGAAGCTGGGCTGAGGCTGTTGGATGTGGCTGCCACACTGGTGGGCCACAGAATTCTCTACCCTTCATCAGATGCCCAGCAGCAGAGTCCCCAACGGGCAATGCTAGCACAGGGTACCTTCACTGCCGTAACAACTTCAGAATAAATCCCACATTTCTGTACATTGCAGGATAAGATTAAATGCCCACAATAAACATTTTAAATGTAGACTTCCATAGCTATGATGGATTTGACTGCAACCAGACACCTTTAGAGCTTCCACTGTAACCCGTTACAATCCCAAAACATCTGAAGGCATGAAATTGGTTCTTACTGTCAGAAATCAAGCACCTTATTCATGTCACATTCACTGTTTTTCTTTAAACCCTATCTCAATTCATGGACTAGGGAGCAAACTGCCTTTTTTCCTTGCTGTACTTGAAAGGCCTGCATTTACACAGAAAAGCTTAAAAGCCTGACCATGAAAACAACAAAAATCATTTTTTAAAACAACTGTGATAATAGATACATAGTTCTATAGCTTTCAGTACTTGACATCAATAATCCTGGCAACTTCAACGTCACACTCTAACAAGAAAGCCATGAGTACAAATGATGCGATATTCTCAGCAAAACATTTGCAAAGTGTAAGGAAAGTCTCTGTGCAAGTGAGTTACTGCCTTGTACTAAGTATAACGAGAAATAAATTCAATAATTTGTTTCTTCCATTACAAAGATGTGCAGCAATGAGACACACTGCAGGCAAAAGCAAAGTTTAAGATCTCAATCAATAATGTGCTCCTGCTTTATTGCCTTTCACAAGATATAAAGTCACCTGAGTTATTATAAAATAAGAAATTACTGAGGCTGAAACCCAAAGCAACTTCAATTATACCTTTATTTAGTTATTCTTTCAGGTTCTATTAAAACATTATTGCTGCTTTATTGCCAGTAAAACGGTGTGTTTTCAAGTCTTTATAAGATGCCAAAGGGAGATCTGCATGGGAAACAAGCTGTTTGGTGTTTCCCCAAGAGATGTGTCAGTTATGCTGAGTTCAACAAAAAAAACACATCTGTATAGAGAAGTGTCTGTGCCAGTACATACACTGTGCTGTATTCATATTTAATATTTATAAATATTCATTTGGGAAATTTCCATGCAAATCTCATTAACAGTAGTCTGTTTTCTGTAAATAAGCTTTTAAAGTACAAATCACATTTGGAAGGTTATTACAGCTTTTAAAAGCCATTTTGGCTGCCGAGCCGAGAGAGTGAAAAGCTCCGCGGGGGTTGCTGCCGGGTTCGGTTTTGCTGCTCCGTTCTGCTGCTCTCCGTGGTTCTGAGACACGATAAGGTAAGCAGAGGGGACGGCTGGGCTGTGGTCTCGCGATACAGCGTGAGACTGTGACGGGGCTGGTGACGTCAGCCGCGGGAGATTTAAAATCCCGCCGCGTGCCGCGCCGGCCGCCATTTTGGCTGCCGAGCCGAGAGAGTGAAAAGCTCTGCGGGGATAGCCTGCCTACGGCTGGGAGATTTTTTTTTTTTTTTTTTTTTTTTTTTTTTTTTTTTCTTCCCTCTTTCTGACTGTCAGTATCTCTGTGCACTATGCCTGTCACTCGTGCTACAAAGGGCAGGAGGAGCGTGTGCACACAGACTGATGTGACCTGGGAAAACACAGGAGTCCAGGCCACTGGATGCAGGGAGTGCTACAGCCTCTCGCTTGCTGCTGAAGGGGAGGGGGAGAACGATTGCACCAGGTGTGAGCAGGTGAACTTCCTTCTCACCTTGGTGGCGGAACTGAAAGATGAAGTGGCCGAGCTGAAGGACGAAGTGTCCAGGCTCAGGTCAATAAGGGAGAATGAAAGGGAGCTGGATCTGTGGGTGCAGGCTCTGCAGATCCCCCCTGCTAAGGAATCTGCCCCTGGAAACAGTGAGGGATGGGTGCAGATCCCTGTCAGGGGAAGTAAGGGAAATCATCCCCGGCCCTCTCCTTCTCCTCCTCTGCCCTTGCGCAACAAGTATGAGGCGCTGCATGCAGAGGGTACAGAGGGTGAGAGCGATGAGGATCACCCCACTGAGACATTGCCTAGGGTGGAGCAGTCACCACCAACTGTAGTGACTAGCTCCACAAAAAACAAGAAAAAGAGAAGAGTTGTAGTTGTCGGGGACTCCATCTTGAGGGGGACAGAGGGACCCATTTGTCGTCCCGACCCGTCTCACAGGGAGGTCTGCTCCCTTCCTGGTGCCCGGGTTAGGGACATCACCAGGAGACTCCCAAACCTAATCCAGCCCTCTGATTATTACCCCTTGTTGGTAATACAGGCTGGCAGCGATGAAATTGAAAAGAAGGGGACCAGGGCAATTAAAAAGGAATTTAAAGCCCTGGGGAAATTGATAGATGGGGCGGGAGCACAGGTGGTGTTCTGCTCAGTTCCCTCTGTGGCAAGGGAGTTCACAGAGAGGAATAGCAGAACCTATGATATCAACAAATGGCTGAAGGGATGGTGTGAGCGGCGGCGTTTTGGGTTTTTTGATCATGGGGGAACTTTTACTGCGCCGGACCTGCTGGCTTGTGATGGGGTGCAGTTATCTAGGAAGGGCAGGAGAGTCCTGGCACTGGAGTTGGCAGGGCTCATTAGGCGGGCTTTAAACTAGGTCTGAAGGGGGTGGGTGAGGAAATTACTCTCTCTGAGAAGGAGAGAGATGGAAGGAAACTAAGGACAATTGAATCGAGAGCCCAGCTGAAGTGTATCTACACCAATGCACGCAGCTTGGGTAACAAACAGGAGGAATTGGAAGTCCTGGTCCACCAGGGGGACTACGATGTAGTTGCCATTTCAGAAACTTGGTGGGACGACAGACATGACTGGGCTGTTATACTGGAGGGATATAACCTTTTCAGGAGAGATAGGCAAGGGAGAAGAGGAGGAGGGGTGGCCCTGTATATATTAGAGAGTCACTCCATGCCATTGAGCTAGAAGTGAGGGATGAAGGGGTAGAGACCCTGTGGATTAAAATCAGAGGTAGGACTAATAAATCTGACATCCTGGTTGGAGTCTGTTACAGACCACCCAACCAGGATGAGGGAACAGATGAGATATTTTACAAACAGTTGGAGGCTGTCTCAAGATCTTCAGATCTTGTCCTTGTGGGTGACTTTAACCTGCCAGATATCTGCTGGGAACTTAATTCAGCAGAGAGGAGGCAGTCCAGGAGATTTCTGGAGTGCATGGAGGACAGCTTCATGACTCAACTGTTAAACGAGCCTACTAGGGGTCAAGCTCAGCTTGACCTGCTGCTCTCCAACAGAGAAGGGCTGGTAGGAGATGTGATAGTGGGAGGCTGCCTAGGGTGTAGCGACCACGAGTTAGTGGAGTTTTCAATATACAGGGAGGTAGGGAGGCACCTCAACAAAACCTACACCTTGGACTTTAGGAGGGCAAACTTCAATTTGCTCAAGGAACTTATTTCCAATGTCCCCTGGGCAGCAGTTCTTGAGAACAAAGGGGTCCAGGATGGTTGGACTTACTTTAAACAGGAGCTCTTGAAGGCACAGGAACTGGCAGTTCCCACATGCCGAAAGATGAGCCGCAGGGGGAGGCGACCAGCCTGGATGAGCAAAGAGCTCCTGAAGGAAGTGGGGGAGAAAAAGAGGGTGTATCGCCTCTGGAAGGAGGGGAAGGCTTCTCCTGATGTGTTTAAGGAGGTAGCCAGACTATGTAGGAGAAAAATTAGAGAGGCTAAGGCTCAGCTAGAACTTAGGCTGGCCACTTCCGTGAAATTTAACAAAAAACACTTTTATAAATTTATCAATGCTAAAAGGAAGGGCAAGAAGACCCTCCACTCCTTACTGGACCAGGAGGGGAACACTATAACTGATGATGAAGCAAAGGCAGAGGTCCTGAATGCCTTCTTTGCCTCAGTTTTCAACAGTAAGGAGAGAGGAGGAGGATGCAAATGGCCTCTTAAACTGGGGGATGGGGTCGGGGAGCAGTGTGTTCCCCTGGAAATTCATGAGGAATTAGTTCAGGACCTGCTGAGCCATCTGGACACCCACAAGTCCATGGGACCAGATGGGATCCATCCCAGGGTGCTGAGAGAGCTGGCAGCTGAGCTGGCCAAGCCACTCTCCATCATTTTCCAGCAGTCCTGGCTCACCGGAGAGGTTCCAGGAGACTGGAAAATGGCCAACGTGGTCCCCATCCACAAAAAGGGTCGGATGGAGGAACCTGGGAACTACAGACCCGTCAGCCTGACCTCAGTGCCAGGGAAACTGATGGAGCAGGTTCTCTTGGGGCCAATAACTGCGCACCTGAGGGATGGCAAAGATCTCAGGTCCAGCCAGCATGGGTTTAGGAAGGGCAGATCCTGCCTTTCTAACCTGATCTCCTTCTATGATCAGGTGACCCGCTTGGTGGATGTGGGGAGGCCTGTGGATGTGGTCTATCTGGACTTCAGCAAGGCCTTTGACACTGTCCCCCACAGCAAACTGCTGGCTAAGCTGTCAACCCGCGGCTTGGATGGTAACACTCTGTGCTGGGTTAGGAACTGGCTGGAGGGCCGGACCCAGAGAGTGGTGGTGAATGGTGCCACATCCAGCTGGCGGCCAGTCACTAGTGGTGTCCCTCAGGGATCAGTGCTGGGCCCCATCCTCTTTAACATCTTCATAGATGATCTGGATGAGGGCATCGAGTCAGTCATCAGCAAGTTTGCAGATGACACTAAGCTGGGGGCAGATGTGACTGAGCTGGAGGGCAGAAGGGCTCTGCAGCGGGACCTTGACTGCCTGCACAGATGGGCAGAGGCCAATGGGATGGGGTTCAATAGCTCAAAGTGCAGGGTGCTGCACTTTGGCCACAGCAACCCCATGCAGAGATACAGGCTGGGGTCGGAGTGGCTGGAGAGCAGCCAGACAGAGAGGGATCTGGGGGTACTGATTGATACCCGCCTGAACATGAGCCAGCAGTGTGCCCAGGTGGCCAAGAGAGCCAGTGGCATCCTGGCTTGTATCAGGAGTGGTGTGGTCAGCAGGAGCAGGGAGGTCATTCTGCCCCTGTACTCTGCACTGGTCAGACCACACCTCGAGTACTGCGTTCAGTTCTGGGCCCCCCAGTTTAGGAAGGACACTGAGATGCTTGAGCGTGTCCAGAGAAGGGCGACGAGGCTGGTGAGAGGCCTTGAGCACAAGCCCTACGAGGAGAGGCTTAGGGAGCTGGGGTTGTTTAGCCTGGAGAAGAGGAGGCTCAGGGGTGACCTTATTGCTGTCTACAACTACCTGAGGGGCGGTTGTGGCCAGGAGGAGGTTGCTCTCTTCTCTCAGGTGGCCAGCTCCAGAACAAGAGGACACAGCCTCAGGCTGCGCCAGGGGAAATTTCGGCTCGAGGTGAGGAGAAAGTTCTTCACTGAGAGAGTCATTAGGCACTGGAATGGGCTGCCTGGGGAGGTGGTGGAGTCGTCGTCCCTGGGGCAGTTCAAGGCAAGGTTGGATGTGGCACTTGGTGCCATGGTCTAGCCTTGGGCACTGTGGTAAAGGGTTGGACTTGATGATCTGTGAGGTCTCTTCCAACCTTGGTGATACTGTGATCTCAAGGATTCTTTACTTCTCAAAGGCAAAACTACATTTAAATGCCTACATTCATTGGCTAAATGTGCTACTAGGCACACACTTCAGGCTTTGATGGAGTTCCACTCACTTCTTATCTACAAGCCCCAAACCTGCCTCTCCAAAATGCTTCAGGACAATGGCAAGAACTAATGAACCTGAGCAGTGTATCCACCCTTGAATGCTTTATGCAGTACTTTGGGGGGTTCTGTTCTGTAAGCTAGGTTCTAAGGATCAAGAATTATTTTAATTCATAGTGAAATTCAGACAGACAGATCACAGAGGTATGTTACTGGGTATTGTAAAGACTTCAAGTCTCTTCTGCATATTCAGGGATATGGAGCATATGTCCCACAGCTCTATAAGGTATATAAAGAAACATTCGAGCAGAAGTATTGCTCTCCTTTTGATGTAATTTTTAAGCTAGCCTTTTAAGGCAGTTTATTTTCAACGTGGTTCATGTGGTTCCATGTTTATACTCATGCATTCATTCCAACTAACCAAAACCTTTCTCTTGAAAAACTGAGTACCACAATCCTCCTTCCAAATGAACCCAGACAAGTATAGTGGAAAACTGCTCCCAGCATATTTGAACAAAAATCCTATTTATTCTATAGCCAAGTTTTGTAAGTTCACTCCTGATCACAGAAGCATTTAAGGAGGTAACACGGCACTATATGACAGAAATACACCTTCACGGTTACAACGGGATGAGTATTCCCTGCTCTCTGGTGAAAGCCACTACCTATTAGAAACTAATAAACCACTCATACTTTGGAGATTTCATATTAAAAAAGCCTGAGTGTTTCCCAAAAATATGTCCTAGGAACAACCACAATGAAACCAAAACAAACAAAAAAAAAAACCCCACACCAATACCAAAGAAAAAACGTGTATTTGAAAACAAAACACTGACCCAGACTTTAAAACAAAAGCAACAGACGTATCAAGTCACTGCTTCTTGGTGTTGATGCTATTGTTTTACTTATATAGGAATCAGTTCTAACACAAAAGCAAACACCTGTTAATTCCAAATATTTGCTGAAACTGAAGAATTTATCACACAAGCTATGGCTGATGAGATAGCCACTGTTCCTAAAGAAAGCAGAATGTCTACTAAAGCCCTTTTCACTTTGATCGCAATGGGGAAATAAAAATACTGTGGCTTTTTTAATTACTTCTCTGAGTAATTGCCTTTAGGAGTGTGTATTAAAATCAAAATAATCTAAAAATATGTTTTCATAATGAAATAATTTGTGGTGAATTATGAACATCTGTCCACACACACACACAAAAAACACAGTGATGCAAAATGACTGTTGCACAGTCTGCCAGAGGAGAAAGCAGTTTAGGAGGGACATCGAAATGCTTAGGCGTGTCCAGAGAAGGGCGACGAGGCTGGGGAGAGGCCTCGAGCACAGTCCTACGAGGAGAGGCTGAGGGAGCTGGGATTGGTTAGCCTGGAGAAGAGGAGGCTCAGGGGTGACCTTATTGCTGTCTACAACTACCTGAGGGGTGGTTGTGGCCAGGAGGAGGTTGCTCTCTTCTCTCAGGTGGCCAGCAACAGAACAAGAGGACACAGCCTCAGGCTGCGCCAGGGGAGATTTAGGCTGGAGGTGAGAAAGTTCTTCCCTGAGAGAGTCATTGGACACTGGAATGGGCTGCCCGGGGAGGTGGTGGAGTCGCCGTCCCTGGGGCTGTTCAAGGCAGGACTGGACGTGGCACTTGGTGCCATGGTCTAGCCTTGAGCTCTGTGGTAAAGGGTTGGACTTGATGATCTGTGAGGTCTCTTCCAATCCTAATAATACTGTGATACTGTGAAAACCTTACAAAGTGTACGGCACGAGCTGCTGTGTTTCAGCAGTGATCATTTTGGCTAGGATTACTTGTGATTACTTACAAATGCTTGCTTGGTTGTGGCAGCCCTGGCTGCATCCTCCTCCTGACATTGTTACTTGAGACAACATATCTGCAGCCAGGTCTTGCCCATGCCGTCTACTGTAGTCCTGCTACAGGAGATAAGAGGAAGCCACCAGGAAACCTCTGTATAACAACTGCATAAGTGCTTTCCTTTATTAATCACAAGAAACTGCCAAAGTGCCTTGTGGCAAAAACTGGAAATGTCCAGACGAAAAATTTGGTTTTCGTGCAACTCGTCTTTCTCATCTGAAACCTGAGGTGCATTGTGATGTCTCTCTCGTGGCTGCACAGCCTCTTATGATTCAAAAGTCTCTGACACACTTTTAGAGTTGTAACATAGTATAGCATAAAATTACCTTATAAGGCCAGACACTGATTTGTGCCCTAACATCATAAAACCTATTGTTATATATACAAAATGGCAATTTTTCAAAAGTGAGAAGAATGACACAAAATGAAAGCTGTATTTCAGTGTGGCTCTCAAATAATATGGCATTGCTACTTACTTAAGCAGCACCTGACCAAGTTGACTAGACTGTTCCCCAAAGAGGCACAGTTCCTCAGGCATGGTCTGTAAAATAACTTTATATTGAGATCCAGAGTCAGTCCTGGAAAATACACTGGACTTAAACTTATATTGCAGTAGATGCACCAGTCGGAATCAGAGACAAGTGCAATTCATGTGGCCAACAGAGCCACACTGCAGGTGCAGCGCTCAGCTACAACAGAACACTCAGTTCTACAATCACAGAGGTTACAAATACCAAAATCCTTTGCAGACAAATCTCTGCTCCTACTTACCAATAGCTCAATGTCTCTCAGCTGTCTGTGAACAACTCTATAGGTCTTCTTCATTAATATGAGTTGTTAGATACTATCAATGAGAATTTCTACAGCTATATGAATTTCCTTAGCTGTTTGCCACTTCTATGTTAAATATTAGCTACCACCAATCCAGGTTATTCCTTGAATATGTCTTCCCACAACATTTTCCCTTTACAACAAAAATTAAATGAGCAAGAAATTCTTGCAACTCCTGATTACTATTGTTTGTAGAGAAAAGCTTAAGGAAGAAACATGAGCCTGAAATCACAATTACACACAGTTACAGCAGCCCAAGCTGTACAAAGTGCAAAAAATGCCCAAGTTCAAAAGCCTAAATGCACAATAAAACAGTATAAAAGTTTTAGGCTGCTTGCCTTATAAGAATCACCTATTTTAATGAAATAAGAATTGAGCGATTATTTTAATGATGAAGCAGCATCTCTGGCATGGATAAAAATGACATTTAGTCTCCAGCTTCGTGAGAACAATCGAGCAAACTTAGGCATGCAACCCAGCATTCTAACGAGCTGTAAACGACAGACAGTAAGTTTATAACAGCTAATAACAGTTTAAGTGATACATTTAGAACAAAAAAGCAAGGAAAAACATCCTGCATGTATTCTGTCACAAACGGTTTTGTTAGGTAGGCAAATGTGTCGCACCACCACCCTGTTTGCATTGGCTCAGGAAAGTAAAGAACACTGGGCCCATTTTAGCAATTCAGACCTGCTTTATTTTCCAAAAACCCGCTAGCTGTAATATCTAGAGAGAAATATGGCTAAAAACCCCAACAAACCATGACTAGGACTATCTATGTTTAATTTCTTGCTTGTGAAATTATAAAAGCACAGCACAGCGCTTTGCTGTATATTTACAGCTAATTAAGATTATGCACCTGAGCTAGGTTAGGCACTTGCTGAAATGAATGAAGGGCATTCTTCGGCACAGAAGGGTTCGCAGACTGAATCTCTGAGATCCAGAAATAGCACAAAAGCCCATCTGGGGTCTCGGACTGAGATTTATCAGACTGTATAGTCTCTCTGTTTCTGTGCAATTCTTGACTTCTCACAGCAAGAGGGAGAAGCAATCCTCAACTAAAATGAAATTTGAAATAGGCAAGCCATAGCAATGGAAGAAATGTTGGCCTCTTAAAGAGTTGCAGGTCTCATTTCCTGCTGTAGGGTATTTCTGGAACAAATGGACTTTACTTAGGGAGTTAGACATCTGGAAAAACACAGAATTTCAATGTACATGCTTTAGAGGCATGTCTCTCCAAGTCTACAGTGATGATGAGTAAAACATCACCAGTTTGGCTGTCCTCACACTCCCAACCATGGACACCAAATCACATTCAGCTGGCCTTCACCACTATTTAACACCAGAAGCAATCATTCCAGTTCAGCTGTGGACTGCTAGATCTATCTCTCTAACTTCATTACCAACATATAGAATATAGATAAACATTTAAACAGCAACTTCATTAATAGATCCACATATTCATATGAACCTATTGAATTAAGTGACTTTCCTTTGTGTATTTTCCTAGTGTGAAGAGATCTAGACCTCTACTGGCATTACAGACATTTAAATTCCTATGATGTTAAAAATAAAACATGCTTTTGTTGAACTTTGTGCTCAATGAATACATTTGCTCATTTAATGGCAAAAGGTGTCAAGCTAGACTGGAAAAGATCACAGCAGAAAACTCCATGTCCAGATACTACGTAAATAAAACATCTAGCTCAGAGTCTTTGAACTGAAATTAATTGCAGCCTGGAAGAACGATTTGCATTTGCTTTGCCTCTTTCCTTCTCTTCCATTTGTGCAGAACCACATCTAAGACAGGGCACTAGCTAGACAAACCTCTGGTCTCAGCCATTACGACTGTTCCTATGTTCTAGACTTTTCTTTGTTCCGTTTCAAAAGGTAAATGAAAGACTTAGATGGCCAAGCCTTGAACTCTAGGGACTAACACAACGTTTCGCACATAAATCTGGAGCAGTAATTTCCTGCTCGAGTAAGATAGAGACTGGACAACTTCCAAGGGCATCACGAATCACAGGATTGGTGTTTGGAAAGGACACTGAAAATCATCAGCTCAGAAATGGACTGAAGTGACAACCTAGCTCTAAGTAACGCATTCTGTATCTTCTTTATGCAGAGCCATGGTACCAGATGCAATCAATTGTTTCACAGACGTGAGACTACATGAGGTCATCTTTGAAAGTGAGCATAAATTGATGGATTCAACAGGCATTGTATAGGAAATGGCTACTGTACTGTATGAAAAATATGATGCAGAATAAAGACTTTAAATAGGCCAAAACTAAACATTTTTAATCAAATGGAGAATCAATGCAACTCAAGCATTAAATCACTCTCATTTTTTCCAATGGTAGTTTTCCTACCAAAGTAAATGGTTGTATTAGAAGCAAATCCTAGGAAAACTGTTTCAGTGTGATGATTGTGCTGCTGAAGTAAAAGAATAAAATGGTTCTTGCAATAAACTCCTGATGAAAGTAAGAAAGAATTTGTCTCTTGTAAGATCTGTGTCTTTCAAAATTCAGGTACAATGGGCATCTTTCAAAACAGTGGTGCACGAAAGTCTGTTTCACAGGATTGGAATATTCAGATCGTGTGGCTCAAATGATTATCAGATGTATATCCAACAGTTGAGAAGCAAAACCAAGTTCTCAGATCCAGTATACTCATAAGGAGATCTGCACCACAGGTGGACTGATTTCTTATAGCACAGGCCTAAATAAACACCCTTGAATGCTTTTCTCTGACGAAAAAAACCCAACCAAGGAAAAAAAAAGAAGAGAGGAAGAGAGTCAATGTCAGTCTGCCTGTCTTGTCGGTCTCATTATGTATTCATGTGGGTTTCAGCTGGATACATTTGAGAACACTATGTGAGCAACCTAAAACACACACAAAATTATCAAAATGTGTAAATGTTCACCAAAAAAATTCCCACCCAATCTTATTATAAGGTTACTAAACTGTTGTATGATTGGATACAATGTCCTTTTCCTGCCCTTCCTGCTCTGATATGAACTCTACTGTCTTCAACTAGAAAAGATCGTCTGTAAAGTTACAGGTCCTGTACTTCGATCTCGTATTCTCCAAGTAAGAAGTATCCACTGAATAATCGCACACATGCTCCATGTGTAAAACACTAGCAATGCAGTCAACCTTCACATCAAACGTATTCCTGGCTGGTGCCACTGCCACCTCTTCACAATTCCTGGTTTATTTTTGGTACTGGGTCTACTGAAGTAACAACTGTTTATCAAAGAAATCATAAGCAATAAATCTTAATGTCACTGGTTTTGTTCTGTCTCACCTTAACAGAGAAATATCAACTCACTGAAATTCATTATCCAGAAATCCTTGCCTACTGAAGCCACTTCAGCAAAAAAGCCAAACAAAATGAAAAAAGACAAGCAGTATTTGTCAAACAAGTTTTCAGATGCTTTATCACAGCAAGGTCAGTTCCAGTGAAGACACGTGCCCCAGTTGTATGCTTTGTATTTAGAAAGCCTGAAATCCATTTATATCAACACACAGCGCCATTTCCCATGAGCTGAGAACTAACAGCCCATGATGCTAGTCTTAGTATTTCTCACAAGGGGAGCATTCAGAAGGCAACAGCATTCACTTCATAGAAAATACTGTGATTAACACAGACTAAAACTTTCCATCATTTCTCTGCTTCAATATGGTCACGTTGTTGCAGTTCATTTCATTTTGTACTTTGAGTTTCCATTAATTAAAAAAACAAACTTTACAGCACAACACACCAAGAAAGTGTAATATGCAACTGGAAAATGAACACTTTCCAAAGAGTTATAAAATGCAGCCAGATAGCATTGAGTAATTTTTAAATAGCAACAGGCACAAGCAGGTCTGCAGAACACCCATTTACCTACTAGAAATGATTTTAAAGTCTCCTGCTAACTGGGGTGAAATTTGACCAAGTCACTGCCAGGTGTATTTCTTCAGACTGGTCTGAAGATTAGCCTCCATCTGATCACCTAGAGTACTTCAACGAGTTCATAGACTCCAAGTGGGCAAGCTGCTAGTGGTAGACACCAGGGAACACATATCCATAGAGACAGAAGCAGTGAAGAATTAATTAGACATGGATGAATGTTTCTCTTATAACTCCCATTTGCATTTTCAAATAATTTTGCACATGATGAATCTACAGCCCCTGCAGATCAGCATTTCATACTTAATGGATTAAGAATTTAGAGCAATCTAAAGGCTTATAATTAAGGTTAATAAGGTCCATGGTCTACTGCAGCCCCTCTCCTTCAAAGTAAATAACTGTGTTCATACTGATTTATACTACAGTTTTCATTTCACTAGTAAAAATAGCATCTTATAATCTATGCAAACATTCTTTTAAACCTGTAGGTTCTGCTAGCCACACCTGTATTATTTGAAACTCTGGATTTTAACCAATGAGAATTGGTTGAGACCTTCAGACACAGATTTTAATACATCTGTGTACAAAACACATTTGCTTTGATCTGAAGGAAGCCTGCATTTGGATGTAAACAGGTAATTTTGCTGACTAACATTGCAAATTAAAGATTTGATGGAATTCAAACTTAGTAATAAGGAACAAAAAGCACAAAGGCCTCCTAAACACTTGATCTAATAAGGCAAGCAAAATTAATTCAGTGTCTGGAAGCCCAATTATTCACAATCACCATACGCATTAGTTTCTTTCCTGGGACTCTTTCACAAGCAGGCTCCTGCCAGACCCTTGTGAACATGTGTCCCTTCCCAGCACTTTCTACTGAAGTTCAGAATAGTCTCATTCACTTTATTTTAGATTAGGTTTTCCCAAGAATCTCTCCTTGCAGCTCCAGAAGGCTTTGCAAGGACCGCAAGAGCTTTGGAGACGTGTTAGCTTGTGCAACAGAGGGTTAATTCTTGAGGATTTGGAAAGTTACACAGGAACAACTTCAGAAGGGCTACTAGCCCTGTCTTTATGATCAGTGCCATTACAAGCAGTCATTTACTGACCTGACAGGCAGGGTAGGTCTCAGGTTCCAACACAGTTGGCTTTGGCTGTGGTCTCTAGTGACTCATGTAGCTCAAGAGCTGTCAGCACTGGTTGTGACAATGGCTTCACAAGCTGGCATTTGGTGCCTGACAGCAAACAGCCTTCTTGGCAGTCGAGGTTGGGCAGCAGCCGTCTCCACCTGAGCACAAAGAAGGAGGGAGCTGAGAAGGAAACACAGAAAGATTCCCAACAAGCAGACCCCAAGCCCAGGAGCCCTTGCCTTGCAGCCCTCTCAACAAAGGCCTTGCCTCGCTGAGTGCCAGCTGAACAGCTCTGCCAGGCCTCTGGCACTTCACGAGGCAGAGCCAGAGCACCAACCAGCACAGACTGCAGGGATATTTCGCATAACTCTACCCGCACTGCTAAAATGTGGCTAAACTCTGGGTCACTGGACTCCAAAGCACCTTTGGGACAAACGAGCAAACCCCTGCTCCATACCTACACATTTATGTGTGCATGTATCTATCTGTCTCAACACAGTCATATTTATGGGGCGTTCCCTTTTCCCTCTAGTTAGATTTTGAGTTTATGAAGTGGAGGATACAGACAAACTATAACTTCCCTTCAGAAACAAGCCAACTGCAATCAGAAAGATCAGAAAGCTTATTTCAGATTACTATTCAAGTAAAATGCAAATCTACAAACTTACAATACACAACCAAGATTGTATTTGCAATGTATTTAAGCATTAGTGGAGGTTAAAGGTTAACTATGTTGTACTTACCAAACCTGTCAGTGTAATGAGCTAGCACCCTTTGAATATGCTTTACATTATGTTCTCCTTGGTTTGCAGCTTATAAAGCACAATACTATTAGCAGATCTGTTAATTTAAGAAGAATACCAGGGCTAATTATATCAGAATTGTTACATTGCTGAGAAAAGTTACCAAAGTCAGCAGTTGTTCTTTTCCACGCTCCCAGCAAATACCAGGATGGCATCTCCTGAGGAGCAATTAGCTTTGTCAGGGCAGCTGAATTCAAACACACAAAGATGTCGTTTTTCCGTATTAAGAAACATAATGAATAAAGAAATTGTAGCAAGTTGTCATAGACTACCAATTACTGTAGTAACAATCTATTTCTCCCAAAGCTCAGGGGAGGGTCTTCACAACATCGCGGTGGAAGAAGAAAACATTGTGCCGATTCTTAAAGCAAAAGGGAAGCCAAATGCCAGTGCCGTTACTGACCGGCTGAGCACGAATACAACAGAAACACAACATTGATTTATACGCTGCAAAAACTGGCATCAGACCAAAATCACTCACAGCCAAAGCTTTATACTTATTCTACATTCAAAGACACACAACAGCAGTGACTGGGGTGATGGCAAAATGTCTGTCACAACACCACATAAGCAAGCTCCATACTGAATCATAAAATACCAATGGTATTTCTTGCCAAGGAATAGCATCTTGTCTCTCCTCAGCAACATTCCTGTAAGGGTTCTAGTATGTTTTCTGTTTATGCAAAGCAAAGCTATACAGAAGCTTGAATGTGAAAAAGTTCTTATCTACCCAGGTAGTTCTTGCATGCTAACTACTGTGACATCCATCTGTCTAATACTAATAGTCTCTGATCCTGTTGCCAAGTCCTTATTAAAATCACAGTCATTAAGGCTATTAAAAATCCCAGGCAAATCCCTAAAAGATTTCTTACCAATCTAAAACAATGGAAGCAGTCTCCATCGCTGCACGATTCACTAGCAGTTAGGCAACACTGCAGCTTCACAAGTGGTCGCTCTTGCAACTAAGCCTTGCATAGAGGGTTTTCTTCTACTAACAGTACTATCATCAAGGACTGAGCAGAACTACATCTTTGGAAAAGTTGAAGCATTTATTCCACATTTCTCATCACTGATAACATCTCACAGCAAATTAAACTGATGCATGTTTATAGATAGCTGAGCACGGAAAATGACTGTAAACGACTGATAGTGTTGGTAGTATTTGTTGGTATCCATCTTTTACACAGATCATTCTTACCTGACACAGCTATGTTATCACAAACTCCAGGAAACATTACTATTGAGCTGTCAAATGTCAGTGCCTGCATTTGCAGCCCAGATTACTTAGCTGCTGGAAGCTGCAAATACACTCATTCAGTTACAGCCTTTCATAAATGCAAGGGAGAACCATGAAGGAATTATTCCATCTTTTGCATGCAGTAAAGTAGACAATTCCTGTTAGGGTACTCATCCTTTAGGATTACAGTTAATACAGAGAGAATTACTAACTCAGTGTAAGTAAGAAAATAGGTCTGGAATGGCTATCAAAAACAGAGAAGTATCAAATGACTTTTAAAGAACCATGGAAACTAGTTTTTAAAGAAACTCAAATAAATGCTACCACACTTTCATTTAAAATTATTTACCAAGTGTTTCAGATCTGCATTTTCATCTTTTTGGCAGCACTTGGGTTTTAATGCACTAAAGTACTGCTGCTAATTTAAATTACCTTTGAAGACGACAGTCCAGACTACAGCTTGAATGTCTGTTAGACATCAGTAATCCTAGATAGGATTCACTTGATCTCTATGTGGGCTTGGAGAAACAACCATGCTAAACAAGTCACTTGTTCACTGTGTCCTTTGCTGGAGAATCAAAAGCATGCTGAGCCAGGCCACATGCCACCCCAGTTTCTATAAACAGTTGTCAGCAAGAAGTAAAACTTCAGTTGTTTTAAAAGTTCATTTCTAGACTTGTTTGAAGATGGTTAGCTTATGAGCACTCACCAATTTGTCTTCTGTTATTCTCCCCACACTGGGCTCTTAGGCAGGGCACTAGGCAATTCAGTTCTTCCCCACAGCCCTCACAACTTTTTGCACGTCCATATGTTGTCCATGCAAGCTGACTCCAATAGCTAAGCACTGGGCCAGAGAAGCCATTTATTTGTGGCCTGCAGTCCAAAGGAATCAAGTATGCACATCCATCTAGAACTCACTTGGAGTTCTGCAGCAGAACAGGTACATAAACACTCAAGAACTGAAATTTGGTTTATTTCTGAAGGAATCAACATCCTGCAAATGAGTATCAGCCAAGAACAAATAAATACTTTCCTGAAGCAGAAAAATACACTCCAATGAAGGTGGTTCTGGTAATTAGTCTTTGGTCTCTCTCTCTCTCAAAACCAGGCTTCCTAACTTGTGTAGTTACCATTCTACATTACACTGGTAAGTTACTAGCAGGCAGGGGTGGAGTCTGTTGTGTTCACAAGACATTTCCTCTTTTATGAATGAACACTGCCTCTTTTTGATTACAAATATGATTCTACATCTTTAATCCTACATTACTTGTAGATAATTTATATTTCTCAAACAAGGACACCAGTAATTGGGAATGTCAGCAGATGGTTTCAGAGAAGCATATCAGATTCAAATCATAAACAAAAGAACACCAAAGAATATCCAGTTCCAAGAAACAGAAAGCTGACTGCCCTGAATGAAGTACACCATGCACACACGTTAACTATTCCACTGGCTTATACCATGACACACCTAACAACAGCCCTGCTTAGCTGCCTTAGAAAACACCAAACGGTGCTGTCAGACAAAAAAAGGAACGTGAACTAACCTCACCACTTTGTCTCTAAAAAGACAATACATTTTTTTCCCCACCAGCAAATGCTATTTGAAACAAAGGGCAAGATGCTAGATGTGATACTTGAAAACATCCTTTATCACAGAATGTCAGGAGCTGGAAGGGACCTTGAAATATCATCCAGTCCAACACCCCTGCAGAGCAGGATCTCCTATACCAGATCACACAGGAACATGCCCAGGCAGGCCTTGAGTATCTTCTGAGAGGGAGACTCCACAACTCCCCTGGGCAGCCTGTTCCAGTGTTTCGGCACCCTCACAGGGAAAACATTTTTCCTTATGTCTCCGTGGAACTTCCTATGCCACAACTTCCACTCACTGCCCCTTGTCCTGTCATTGGGCATCACCAAGCAGAGCCTGGCTCCATCCTCCTGGCACTCACCCTTTACATACTGACAAACATGAATGAGGTCACACACACATGATCACACAGAATGTCACGGGTTGGAAGGGTCCCAAAGAGATCACCGAGTCTGTTTGAGCCAGATTTCTAGCTCAGACATAAAAATTATTCAGAACAGAGAAACTTAGAAGCTCTGAGTGAAGAGGTGAACATTCTAGGCCTAGGCCACAGAATGGCAACAATCGATAAGTTAATATAATTTCACTGGAGTATCAAGTGCTTTATGTCTGGAAGCAGAGCTTGGACTTTCCCCTTGCTGCTTCTGCTGCACCCATTGCTATCTTTCCCCGCCAATGTTTTGGCTGCTGCTGCTTTTGCTGCTTTGCCACCGCTTGACCCCTTCCCCATCATCCTTAAGGTTATTATATTTCTGCAGTAGTTTCTTCTCCTTATACTGTTATATTTAAACAATAAGAAATACAATTTCATTTTCCCCTGACTTTCCAAAAATCCGTGTTAAAGTGAGTTTATTCTACTGGGAGAGTTAGGATCCATCCTAACCCAGGACAGAGTCCAACCCCCCTGCCAGTGCAGGACCATACAGTCTAGCCCAAGTCACACAGGAACACATCCAGACAGGTCTTGAAAGTCCCCAGAGAAAGAGACTCTGGGGAGAGTCTTTCTGAGGAGCCTGTTCCAGTGTTCTGTGACTCTTACAGTAAAGAAGTTTCCCCTTGAGTTGAGACGGAACCTCCTGCGCTGCGGCTTACATCAACTGCCCTTGTCCTATCCCAGGAAGCAAGTGAGCAGAACCTGTCCCCCCTTCTCCTGACACCCATCCCACAGTCACCCCATAGTCACTCTTCTCCAAGCAGCACAACTCCATCTCCCTCAGGCTCTTCTCCTAACAGAGATGTTCCATTCCCTTTGTCATCTTTGTGGCTCTGTGCTGGACTCCCAAGCAGTTCTGTGTCCCTCTTGAAATGGGGGGGGGGCCCAGAACTGGACACAGTACTCCAGATGCAGCCTTACCAGGGCAGAGTAGAGGGGCAGGAGAACCTCTCTTGACCTACTAACCACAGCCCTTCTGATCCACCCCAGAATGGCACTGCCCCTCCTGGCCCTGAGCGCACATAACTGGCTCATGGCCAACCTCCCTTCCACTAGGACCCCCAAATCCTTTTCCCCTTCGCTGACTTCCAACAGGTCAGTCCCCAAACTATCCTGATCCCTTGGGGCTGTTCTTTCCCAGGTGCCAGACTCTACCCTTGCTCTTGTTGAATTTCTTTCTGTTTCTCCCTGCCCACCCCTCCAGCCTGTCCCAGTCTGGCTGAATGGCAGCACAGCCTTCTGGTGTGGCAGCCACTCCACCCAGTTTGGTGTCATCAGCAGACTTGCTGACAGTGCCCTCTGTGCCCTCAGCCTGGTTGTTGATGAATATATTGCTCAGAACAGGTCGCAGTACTGACCCCTGAGGGACTCCACTAGTCATAGGCCCCAACTAGACTCCATCCCATTGACCACAACTCTGGCTTCTTTCCTTCAACCAGTTCCCATTCACCTCACTCCCTGATCCTCCAGACCGGTGTGGCCTGCAGTACAAAGCACAGACCTGCCGTTTGGACAGAAATGAAATCTCCTCCTACATTCAGAAATGGAATCTCCTTCTGCAGTTGTGTTTCCCCCTCCCTTTGAAAGTTTTTTTTAAAGAGAGACGACAGAGATTAAACTCTCAAATCAAATACAGAATTCTATTTAGAGAGAGAGAAACACAGCGACAGACATTACAAAGCAATTATCACGGCAACCCCCCTTGAAGTTTCCCCCATCCCCAAAACACTAAATCTACATTCCGCAGTGCTCCAATCCTCCCCAAAGCCTCCGCCACCCAAGAGGCCTACTGCTCACATGTTCCCCATAAACTGGCTCCCGCCACACACGCAGGGCAGGAGGAGGAGGAAAGGAGAACGAACTGACCTTGTTGTGACGTGGTGAATAGTCCTAAAGGGCGTAAAAATGGGCTTAAGCACGTCCTGTCTGCTTTACCTGCCCGTCTGCAGTGCAGCCAGAGGCGGGAAAACAGGACAAAAGAACCGCAGGCAGCTTCGTCTCTTTGCCTGCGAGGGGTTTCACGGGGACCGCGCCCCTGTGCCGCGGCAGGCGTATGCGCCCCATGCCATGGAAGACAACAGCCTGTGGGTTCTTCCATTTCTGTGTCTGGGTGATTGTGTGGTCAACGAGAGCATTAGCCTCGGCCATTACGCTGTAATTGGGGGTGAACAGGGAAAAGGTGCCGGTGTGTTCACTCACTCCTCGCTGCTCTGCCGCTCGCCCGCCCGCCGCCTCGGCCGCCTCGGCCGCCTCAGCCAGCAGCGGATTCTCACTGCGCGGCCCACGTGGAGTTTGCCACAGGACTTCTGCTGGATATTTTCCTGCCTATGTGTTGGGCCACAGACTTCAGGACTAGTGAGTAGTCTCCATGCTTTGTTCGAGTTGCTAAAGGATTTTAATCAGCCTCACAGCGGCGAATGGAGCCGCCGGGCTCTCTATCGAAGGCACTTTCTGAAACCAGTCAAAGTTCCACTGTGCGCAGACATTCTGTGACAAGTTCTGCTCACCGCATCCCAGACCTCGCGTGGAGAGCTGCAAATACGTTTGGGGGAATTATTTTGGGTATAGTAATAGATATTTCGTAACTTTCAAATCTGCCTCATTGCATTTCACCCCCAAACTCGGATTTCAACTAGCCCCGTTTACAACATGTGAGTCTATAAAGAGATAGCAGAATTATGGGATTGAATAACAACCTTCTAGTCCCCAGAAAATTTTTTGACCCTATAGCCTCAACCAGGGACAGCCTCCCTTGCAGACAGACCTTCTGCAAAGTCTTCACAGCACAACGCTTCATTTCCAAGACTCGTTCTCCCTACCCACAGTTAAATCCCACCCGCCAGTAAAGGTAGGGAGAACGAGTCTTGGCTCGGAGAT
This sequence comes from Pogoniulus pusillus, assembly GCF_015220805.1. Lineage (NCBI taxonomy): Eukaryota > Metazoa > Chordata > Aves > Piciformes > Lybiidae > Pogoniulus > Pogoniulus pusillus. The sequence continues at coordinate 97,525 of NC_087282.1, read as the reverse complement.
ACAGCTGCAAACATGCATTTTCATTGCTTAGGAATGCTAAAACCACAGAGAAAAGGCATAAAAGTCAGTTGCCCTAACTGTGGTCTGTTTCAATTTGTACTGTAGACTGTAAGAGTGGGACACTTTGACAAGACACTGTTCAGCCACAGATTCTACATTTACTCTGTAACAACAGAAAAAGAAAAAAACAATCCATTAAAGTATCCTCCAGGACATGCAGAGAAACCTACAGACTTAACATATCTAATAACTAAGACTCTCATACACTCATCAGAATCAATGCATGGCATTAAAAAAACTCACAAACACTTTGAAAAACTACAGAAGTTGTTAAAATGGCTTCTGTAGAAAACTTCAGGGCTCAGTATCATATTCCCAAACCTATGAAATTCCAAACATTTTATCTTAAGTTTGCATATAAAGTGCAAGTAAACATACTGCTGGGGTTTGCTTATTTCCTTATAAAATATGAAGTATTCAGGTCCTTGTTCAGAAATACTCTTAATTGTGAAGCACATTAATGGTCCTGCTATTCCACGGTGAATTCTTGTAGGTTGTGCAGAACGCATAACACTCCAAAACTGCAAAAATAAGAAATCATGTGTACATCTGCTTATAACAGAGAAGTACAAAATAGTTTTGACACAGTAAACCAACTTGTAGATTTAACTCTTCATAGTATTTAAAAGACATTCCAGCAAAATAAAAAAAAAAAGGAAAAAAACAATGAAATTGCATTACACTGTACTTAAAGCTCAACAGTACAAGATATTTAAACAAAGTTCCCACGACAGAGGAGTAGCTAGACAGATTATTCAGTACAGCATTGAATAAACTTTTAATAACTTCTTAAATGCATGCTTTGAGACATAATAAAATTACCTCCTGGCATTAGAAAGACATTTACCTGACGTGTAGATAATCGACAACTGCCTATTCCACAAAGACAGACATGTCTGCTATGGCTGATTCAGACTTATGCTTTCCCCCCCTTATCTATTACAAGAGTTATTCTAGCTGAATCCACTAAAGAAAAAAGTTATTTATCTGAAACATAATAGCGGTAAATTTCTAAATAACAAGATGGGGAAAAAATATATAGGCTGGATAGGTTGGGTGGGTTTGGGCTTTTTTGTCAGCTGGTTGAGAGGTCTTTGGTTGTTTTTCTGTTATGCCTAAGAGGTAGCACTGTGGTGCAATACAATAGAAATAACTCTTTGTAAATGTTTTTTCTGAAAATATTAATTAGCAAAAGAACATCTCCCTGACTCACTACACCTTAAGGTAGTAAATGTGTTTCCAAAGATACTGAACAAAACACATCAAAGCCTGAACCGTCCTGAATAGCAGGAGGTAACTCGAAAAAGTAACTATGATGAAGATCTGTTTTGTAGTCTGTACCCAGCACACAGAGATTAGGCTCTGCTTCTGTTCTGCCAACTTTGTCTGATGCAGCTATGAAAATGTGTCACACGTTCTCATGATAGCTCAGCTGCTCTATTTGATGTGTCAGGTTATCTGATGCAAAAATAGGAACGCAAAAACCTGCCTATGAAAGTTCCCACTCCTCCCTGCCTGCAAGTGTACCTTGCTCTGGGCTCTTTGTGATCAGCTTAACTCTCTAAAAAAAACAAACCCAGCAAAAATTTGCAAGGCTCTATGCTATTTTAGAAGTTGTCATCCCTCAGAATGGTCTAGCAAGCCCATTCTGGGAAAATGAAAAAGGTGGAATTGCCCAGCTGGCCTCAGAAAGCAGTAATTTTCCAATCGTTAGTTTTTATATCTACACATTGGGGAAAGAGTCTAGAATAATGGATTCATCTCTTCTCCAATTATTTCTTGTATTAATGACTGCTCTTAAAGGAAATGACAGGCAAGTGTCTTCAAATCTGCAATTGGCCAGCAAGCACTTAAAGAGTGAGGAGAACTGGAACAGCCAGGAAAGACAGCAAGAGTTGGGTAAAGGGAAGCAGCACTTGCTCGAGAACATTTGTCCACACAGTATTGTGTTCATGGAATTCTAACTACCACAGAAGGCTTTAAATTATTTTTCCTTATGATGGAAAAATATGAACGTTTACTTCTCTGAAATGTAACAAAATATGACACCAAGTTACTTCTCTGAAGACTCTCAAATAGTTTTTGACAGCATGTAAGAGAACTGCTATTTATTGCAAGGCCAAAGATACTGTCTACTTTGGCCTCCAACAGCAGAACACAACTCCTGAAGCTTTTTAAGGCTAAATACTCCATTTAACATAAAAAGTGAAGCGCCTGTTACAAGGTGCTTCAAGCACCATTAACATAAAACATCATCAGTCACTTAAAATAAAACCCATAAATGGAATCCAAAATCTTAATACCTTCTACTCAGTTGAGGGGTGGCAAAGCATTCTTCCGTCCCATCCAGTAGGTCCAAGTAATAGAAGTCTTCCAGCCTAACGTCATCACGTTGAAGTCCTAATTCACAACTGCTTTTAGTAAGCACTTAAATCTGTGGGACAGCTGCATCTACATGAGGAGTACGGTTCACTGGGGAAGCCAAATTCAGTCATAGAAGTGAGGAAAAAGAAAAGGCACATGTAATAAAACTGTAAGAGCCTTATTTGATGTCAGACACCATTCTACAAAACTTTCCTTGTTGTATATGGGTGCTCCAAAAAAGAAAAAACAACAAATACACACCTTGTTTGATTATGCTATTTGCAGCACTAACATACAGAGCTCTACAAAGCTTCTCCCTTCAGTATTTACCACAGCGTAAAGCATTTTATTCTGGAGTAGAGGCTGCAACATGACTCCCACTGTTGAGTTTCATGAAGGAAAACAATAGTTGTGATGCAATTTGCTGCTAAGATTATGATCACAGAGCTATTTATGTTTACTCCTGGTTCCATTTTTAACTTAACTCTCTTGAATATGCTATTACTGTCACTTTTTGCAACTATAAAAATCGTCCTTCTTTACTGACAGATCATTTTCATTAATTCCTTAATACTTTCCATCCCAAGAAGAGTCCCAGGGGAAGGCTTGTATAACATTGAAAGGGAGCCCTTAGCTTTAGAATATTGCTTGAAAACATACAGAATGTGTAGGTTTTATCTGGCTACTTAGCTATGTTAAAAAGATCATCAGCATTGAAGAAAATACATACAGATTTAGCAGGCTACAGTACCACTCAAACTGATGTTAAAATGCCAGATGACACAAGTAGCCCACACACTAAATGGATCAGCGGCTTGATAACAAGAAAATTGACTTCACTTTTTATCTAGAGTCCAAGAGCCTTCACCTTCAGTCTCATAATAGATGCTTGGAGAACTACTGGTTTTTTTCTTCCTTTCTTTTTAAAGGTCATCTGTTTTCTCCTTCCAGGTTCTAAAATCAGAAGGTAGGAAGTTGTATAGAGAAAACAGTGCAGGCTGGACAGAGATTGAGGAAGTAACACACACTACACAATGATGGAAATCACGCCAGTTCCCCTCTGTCTCCAGATCTCCTTTCTTAGCACAACACCTTAGATGCTATTCTTCACTCCCAGTTGGAATGGCTGTACTCCCCTCAGCTTCAGAGAATGGCAATATAGGTGCCAACAGTTATTTCACAGGGTCAATAACATAATTACACCATAGGGGTACTCCACTCATTGTGTTACATCCAGAAGACAATCTCTCAGACAAAGAAGTTGCTGCTGAGGGCAGGACCAAGCTCATTCTGTATTGATTAGAAAAGAAGGCAGGCCAGTAAGTACAACAGTCTTGGAGAGAAACATGTAATGTAACAGATGATGTATGATCATATTAAATCGCATTTACCACCTATTTATATCAATTATTTTAAGTTATATTTTCACTTTCAAATGCTGAGGTTTTCTTTCCCCTTGTCAATTTCTTTTAAATCTGATAGGACTTAAAGACTATTTTCTCTGCATTGGTTACGAGCTCTCATCAGCTTCCAAAGACAAATTACTGCTTTGGTTGGCACTGGTTACATCCTGATATAATTATTTCTACTATCTGGCAAGCACCAAAACTCAACTCTCCAGGCAGAGTTAAAATGAGGACTCTGCCAGTCCAGGAAAGAAAACAAAGTCACCTGGATCAAGAAATACACTACTTTATGAGAAAAAATTCCTATTCCTGACTGCAGAGCTAATCACCGGTTTGCTGTTTCCCATTAAAATCAGAAGGGAAACATCTTCTTCCTTTTAAAAGTGGCATACTACACATGCAGTGGTAGCACTAATGAAGACTAGGGCTTCTCTTACTGCTGCTACATGCTAAATCCTTTCAAACACTGATCAAAATGAAAAGAAAAAGGCTGAAGTTTAGTTTGCTAAACGTTTTCTGTGATTCACTCAGTTTCTTTCTTGTGCTCTAAGGAACGCAACTGGTGCTATGCACATTGTATTAAATGCAGGGAAGATAATACTACAGATTCAGTACAGGTTCTGCAGAAAATTCACGGCTCCAGGGAAATTTTAACAGTTGTTATAGATGCAGAGGTTACAGTGTGATCACCTAATGTTCAGCATTGTGGAAGAGGTAAATGTTAACAGTGAAACACAAGGCTATATCCTGACTGTTTTTACCTTCAGCATTGCTCTCTGGAAACAGAAGCTATTGTGTCTGTACACTGAACATCCGTTGGCAGAAACTGTGCATCCATCACACCACTAGGGCAGGAAAGTGATGCTTATATTGTCACCATTCTCCCTGTGTTTCAGCACATCCTTGCCACATTATTATGCTGGGACAGTTAGCTTTAATTCCCTGACTGAATTTCTTGTCTCCCTATCAGTGAACCACAGAGTCACAGAATGTCAGGGGCTGGAAGGGACCTTGAAAGCTCATCCACTCCAACTCCCCTGCAGAGCAGGATCACCTATGCCAGATCACACAAGAACATATCCAGGTGGGTTTGGAATTATCTCCAGAGAGGAAGACTCCACAACGCCCCTGGGCAGCCTGTTCCAGTGTTCTGGCACCCTCACAGGGAAAAAAATTCCTCCTTGTGTTTAAATGAAATTTCTTATGCCTCAGTTTCTACCCACTGCCCCTTGTCCTGTCATCAGGCATCACCCAGCAGAGCCTGGCTCCAGCCTCCTGGCACTCACCCTTAAATCAATTCTTTAAAACATTAATTTTCTTTCCAAACACGAAGTTCAGGTTTGTCTATTTATGGTGCAAGTTCCTCCTCAATCATGTTTTGAGACCTGGAAAAAGCATTCCAACATGATTACTTTCTACAAACAAAAGTGATTTCATTCCATTCTTCTCTGGAATCTTTCTTCAGTGAACCGTCCAACTTTGTAACCAACTTTTCTCTTAAGCTCCTTTATAAAAGAATACAATCAGCTTCTGGCAACTTACAGAATGGTAACTGTTGGCATTTTATATGAAGGAATAATAAAATTGAAACAGACCTCAACACCATACATCATCATTAAGAGTGTATTAAAAAACAGCTTATCTCGGAGAAGAAAAAAAGAAGAAACATTCATGTTTTTGAAAATCCTGTGCTTCTGAGGATCAGAACCTCGAGAAGATATAGAATGCATTAGCTGGCAGACCTGTAGTATTACACAGGTACCTTGTTTCATATGAAACACATGTTGCTGAGATAGCCTCATTGGTCATTGCATGTGCTCAGTGGACCGACATGTTTTGTGTCATCCTTTTTTAATGGAGAAGAGAGAGAATATATTTAGCAATTCTAAATGTTGCTTCTATAATGTCTTCTAAACCTACTGTTTGCATATTGTTGCAATCAACGTCTTTTGACATAATTGATTAAACAGTGCCATCCAGTGGTGCTTCCACTTTACAAAGACATGTTAACACAAAATTCTTATGCATGCAACTGCAGAGAATTCTTGATGATATTATTTTGGCATCTTAGTTACAGAAACAATAGCAAGCACTGCTCAGTGCCCTTTATAAGCAGTGCAGGAGGAGCCCATCCCCATGCTGGGCCCATTGTGGGCCAAGGGATCCTCCACCTGGCATCCCAGGTGAGTGCGCACGGGTGAGCACCGGGTGCGTGGTGGAGGGTTTCAAAGGCCGGGGGGCCTGGCTGGCCCCCTGGCTAGCTAGGGCCACCTTAGGGCTGGGCTACTGACCCACTGCAGCATCCACCTTAGCTTAGAGGTAAATACAAAATGAGATCCTGCAGTGCACAATTACCTTAGCCTGTTTCTGTTTGCAGAAAGCAGGAGTCAGCCACCTGCCACCCATCCCCTCCTGACCCCAACCCCAGAAACCCAAAGCAGCACTTGGCACAGGAGGTCTCTCGTGTTGCAGTCTCAACTTCAAGCCCTGGAATACTTTGCTTCAGCCAGCAGCATGGGGTTGGATACCAACAGCAGAGTCGACTTAACCTGTGACTAAGTGAACTTTAAGTGTTCTGACTCTACAGTGGAACCTGATAAAGAAAGATGTGAATGGAAGCAGGCTCTGACTGCTCTGTGTAACTGATGAGAAGCTTTCTGAAGGAGGTGAATTTGTTTTACAGCCCTTCCCTCAGCTGGTTACAGATCTTCAAGGTAGCTGCTGGTGCAGTGTCTGTTGGAGACTGTTAGCCACTCTGAAGGAGGGAGTTAGTGGAGCATCATAGGAACATGTAGAGAGATTGGTCAGGAAAAGGCATTTGTGTTACCCTTTTGAGTCATTTGAGTCACTTTTATTGTAATCCCATGGCTGAGAGCAGGACTCCTTTGTGTCCAGGGTTAAAATCTTCAAGGAGAAACAGTGCCAAGGCTCTGAATTGATTGGGACTTGGTGCTGCTAGTTACAATGTAGGACAGTTAAGGCAGTCCTGTGTTTTGTGATTTGCCTTTTTTCCTACCGTTCTAGTTTTGGCTCGGGCTAGTGTGAAGTGTCTCTGGAACGAGGTCCTTGTGGTCCCTTCTGACCCTGACTGATTCTGTGATTCCAGCAAGCAGCTTTTGACTTAAAAACCCCTGAGGTCACTGCAGCACCTCTCTATGGAATAAAAGAAAGGGATTTTGCTGCACTGCTGAGAACTGTTTCCAGCTCTGAGCCTTTGTTGTTGTGGTTGTTTTTGGTTCGTGTTTATAAACAGCAGTAGCTAAGCAATCCTCTCTGAGCTATGGACCAGAATCTGCTGCATCCTGTGCAAGAAGCAGATCCCAGTGTGATCTGGTGCAGCTGTAGCACTTCCTAACTGCTAGGTTTGGGAGGAGGGCATGTGTCTCAGTCGTTTCTGAGCTGTGATAGCAATCAGGTGTCTGCTTAAGTCTGGACCCTCTGCCACGTGCTGCCACGTTCACCAGATCTTTCTCCCGGCTTCAGGGAGAGAAGGAGTGTCCAGCTCCCAGAGTGGGTGTCAGAAGCGATGTGAAGTGAAAGGGGTTTGCTGAGGTCATGTAGGAAGTTGTGTGAGGGAATCTGGCAGTTTGGTTTTTGATTTCTTCAGTCTCTAAAGTTTTTCTTGGAGCAGCTTCACTGCAATCCTTTTAAATGCACAGAGTATCAGCACAGGCCCTTTTAGACAGTCCTCCAGCTTTGCTGCAGGTCCCTTTCAGATACTGCAGCGTAGCTGGAAAGTCCTCACCAATATGGCGCTCAGCGCGACGGGTTGGTGTGACGTCACCAATATACGCCGAGAGCGACGGTCTGGAAGTGACCTCACTAATATGGCGATGAGCGCGGCAGGCGGGATGTGACCTTTCCAAGATGGCGCCGAGCGCGACGACCTGGCTGTGACATCATCAATAGGGCGCCGGAACGCCGCAAGCCGGCGGTGACCTCACCAATACGGCGCTCAACGCCGCGGTCCTGGCGCTGCCCGCAGCAAGCTGGCAGTGCCCTCACCGAGTCGCCACCGCTCGCCGCAGGTTGGCAGTGACCCTCTGCAAGCTGGCGCCGCCCCCCGTGAGCTGGCACCGCCCGCTCCTAGGCTGGCAGTGCCCTCACCACGACGGCGCCGCCGGCAGCGCAGGCTCGGCGGTGACCTCACCAAGGTGGCTCCGGGGGCGGTTCCCGCCGCCCCTCCCCTCTCGCATGCGCAGAGCGCTCAGGCCAGGCCGCAGGGAGGGGCGCAGGGGACAGAGCCACTCTGAAGGCTGCCCGGGGGGCGTCTGGGCCCCGGAGGTGGTGAGTGGGGGTCGGGGGGGGAGGGGAGAGGTCTGTGTGGGGTGGGGGTCGCCGCTGGGGGGGGGGGCGGGGATCAGTGGGGGAAGGGCCTGGAGCGTCCCCAGTGGCCTGGAGGGGACAGGGAGGGGAGGAGGGGGAGGGGCAGGGACGCATACCCGGGGGGAGGGACGGGGCAAGGGCCTGGTTTTGGGGAGGGCGTCCTGAGGGGTCAAAGTTGGGGGAAAGGCCGCGGGGCCTGGGCCTGGGCCTGGGCCTGGGGAGGGTGGGAGAGGCTGAGGCCTGCTGGGGGGGGGGGCGAGAGGCCTGGGAGGGGTTTGGGGGTCCCTAGGGGGGACCTGGGGAGGGATTTGGGGGTCTCTGGGGTGGAGTCTTTGGGGGGGACCTGGGGAGGGATTTGGGGGTCTCTGGGGGGGGGTCTTCGAGGGGGACCTGGGAAGGGATTTGGGAGTCTCTGGGGGGGGTCCTTGGGGGTCTCTGGGGGGATCCCTGGAGGGTTCTTTGGGGGGACCTGGGGAGGGATTTGGGGGTCTCTGGGGGGGGTCCTTGGGAGGAGTTTGGGGGTCCCTGGAGGGCTCTTTGGGGGGGACCTGGGGGGTCTTTGGGGGTCTCTGGGGGAGGGTCTTGGGGAGGGGTTTGGGGGTCCCTGGGGGGGGTCTTTGGGGGTGTCCTTGGGTTGGATTTGGGGGTCCTTGGGTGGCTTTGGAGGGGTCTTGGGGAGGAGTTTGAGGGTCCCTGGGGGGGACAACCTGGGGAAGGATTTGGGGGGCCTTATTGGGGGGCCCCTGGGAGAGATTTGGGAGGGGTTCTGGGGGTCTCTAGAAGGGTCTGGGGCTGTGCTAGAGGCTTCTGGGCTCATCTGCAGTGAGCCTGGGGGCCCTCGAAAGGGTCTGGGGACAGGTAAAATGGGCCTGGGGTAATGCAGCAGGGTTCAGGGGCATCAGAAGGGGCATTGTGGGCATCTAAGTTGGCCTGGGGTCCTCTGGAGGTTGCCTCCCTCTTTCTGTCTCTGTTGTTTGTGCCTGGGTGAGAGTTCTCTGCTGTGTTTGTTCTCTCTTTTTGCAGGGAGCTGAACTGCTTTGCCCCAGCCCAGCTGCAGATCTGCACTCAGCCTCAGCCCCAAGCCCTGGCAGGGTGGGATGCTTTGGTACCAGGCCGTGGAGCTGTTTGAAATGCAATTGCTGCTTGCAGCTGGTTCAGAAATGGATTTCCTGTGGCTGTGGGGGCAGAAATGTCTCTGTGGTGAGTTGGTGCCAAGTGCCAGCCTTGCTTAAAGCCTTCTCTTAGGCCTTTCAGTGTGCTGATGGTTGCAGAGGAGAAGCTCAGGGTGTGAGGGAGTGAAAACTGAAGGGGGTGTTCAGGTGTGGGGAGAGGCCTCTGCCCTGGAGAGGCTGCTGGGCAGTGCTGCTGCAGCTAAGGTCTCCCTCGGGGAGCTGTTCCACTCAGGGGCACTCTGGGGGCACTGTGCAGGAGGTGGCAGCCAGAAGGCAGAGCTGTCTGGGCCTCGTTGCTGTGCTGGCCAAAGCAGGTCACTTGTGCAGCTGTGCCACTTGCTGCTCAGGGCTGTGCTTGGGCAGAGAGGCAGCTGTGCCAGCAGCCTGTGCTGCAGTGGAGTTGGTGCTGGTGCAGTGCAGCCTTTGCAGCTTGGCTCTGGGCTGATGGCAGTGGAGCCCCAGAGGCAGCGGTGCCAGGGCAGCTCAGCAGGGGCTGGGCTAGGGGCCGAGGCTGTGCTGCCTGCAGAGGCTTTTGTGTGCCTGTGTCGGGGTGGATTTAACATCCTTTTACTGCTGGGATGTGCTCCTGCTGCTGCCTTTCTGCTGCCCGGCTGGGAGGGGTCCAGAGGGACTGGGAGACACCAGGAGGGATTGGGAGGAGACTGGGAGGGCATTGGGATGGAGTGGGAAGGGATGCATGAGGGACTGGGAGTGAATGTGAGTGACTGGGAGGGGAATGGGTAGGGCTGAAGGGGGTTGGGAGGAAATGGGAGAGGACTGGAAGGGACTGGGACCGAGAGAGACTGGGATGGACTGGGGAGGGGCTGGGAGGGGAATGGGATGGAGGAGGAAAGGACAGGAATGGGAATGAAGGCAATTGGGAGGGAACTAGGAGAGGACAGGGCCAGACTGGGAGGGATTGGGATGGATTCAGTGGAAGTGGGAGAGACTGGGATTGGGAGGAGACTGGGAGGGCATTGGGATTGAGTGGGAGGAGTGGGATGGACTGAGAAGGGCCTGTGAGGGGATTTGGAGGCACTGATGGGAACTGGGAGTGGAATGGGAGGGACTGGGAAGGGACTTGGAGAGGCTGAGAGAGACTGAGCCAGACTGGGAGGTGTTTGGGAGGCAGTGAGAGGGATTCAGTGGAACTGAGAGTGACTGGGAGGGATTGGGAGGAGAGGGAGGGGTCTGGGAAGGCATCAGGGATGGCCTGAAGGGATTGGGATGGGGAAGGCCTGGGAGGTAGTGGGAGGGGACTGGGAAGGGGCTGGGAGGGGAATTGGAGGGACTGGGAGAGAGTGATAGGGGATTGGGAGTTACTGAGGGGACTGGAAGGAGACTGGGATATGCTGGGAGATAGTGGAATGGACAGGGAGGGATTGTGAGGGGCTGGGTGGGACTGGAAGGGGACTGGGAAGGACTGAGAGAGACTGGGCTGGACTGAGAGGGGACTGGACTGGCAATGGGAGGGAGTGGGAAGGCATCTGGAAGGGATCAGAAGGAATTGGAAGAGACTGAGAGGGAATTTGGCATGGGAGGGTATTGGGAAAGGCTCTGGGGGGATTGCAAGAGACTGGGATGGACTGGGAAGGAGTGGGATGGACTGGAATGGGAGTGAGAGGTGTCAGGGAGGGGAATGGGACTGGGAGGTCCTGGGATGGGACAGGAAGGAGAATGGGAGGGACTGATGGGAACAGGGAGAGGAATGGGATGGACTTGGAGGGACTGGGGAAGGACTTGGAGAGGCTGAGGCTGAGCCAGAGCCAGACTGGGAGGGGTTTGGGAGGCACTGAGAAGTACTGGGAGGGAGTGGGAAGCCTGCAGAGGGACTGGGAGAGAGTGATAGGGGATTGGGAGTTCCTGGAGGGGACTGGAAGGGGAATGGGATATACTGGGAGGTAGAGGAATGGACTGGGAGGGAGCTGGGTGGGACTGATGGGGACTGGGAGGAAATGGGAGGGGACTGGGATGGACTGGAAGGGATTGGGAGAGAGTGAGAGGGGATGTGGAATGAATTTGGAGAGATTGGGAGAGACTGGAAGGGATTGGGAGAGAGTGGGAGGAATTCAGAGAGACTGGGAGGGACTGGAGTGGAGTGGGAAGGAGTAAATGAGTGACTGGGAGGGATTGGGAGAGACTGGGAGGGGATTGTGAGGGACTACTTGGAACTGGAAGAGGAATGGGATGGTCTGGGAGGGACTTGGAGAGACTAAGCCATACTGGGAGGGGTTTGGGAGACACTGAGAAGGACTAGGAGGGGACCAGGCTAGACTGGGGGGGGATTCAGAGGAACTGGGAGGGATTGGGAGGAGACTGGGAGGGAGTGGGATGGAATGGGAAGGGATTGAGGAGGGACTGGGAGCGATTGTGAGTGACTGGGAGAGCCATGGAGGGGAACAGGAGGGGCAGATGGGGAGTGGGATGGGATTGGGAGGGACTGGCGAGGAATGGGAGGAGACTGGGAAGGGACTGGGAGGGGATTTGGAGGGACTGGGAGAGAGTGATAGGGGATTAGGAACTGATGGAGGGGACTGGAAGGGGACTGGGATATACTGGGAGCCAGTAGGATAGACTGGGAAGGATTGGGAGAGGACTGGGTGGGAGTGATAGAGACCTGGGAGGGACTGGGAAGGGACTGGGAGAGACTGGGAGGGGACTGGGATGGACCTGGCAAGAACTGGATTGGGACTGGGAGAGGACTGTGAGAGAACTGGGATGGGCCTGGAAGGGACTGGGAAGGACTGGGAGTGTGAAAGTACTGGGAAAGGAGTGGAATGGGATTGTGAGGGACTGGGAGTGGGTGGGATTCAGAGGAACTGGGAGAGAGTTGGATGGACTGGGAAGGGACCTGGGAGAGACTCGAGGGGACTGGGATGGACTGGGAAGGGGACTGAGGTGGCATGGAGGGGTATGGGACTGGGAGGTACTGCGAAGGGACTGAGAGGGCAATGGGATGGACTGGGAGGAACTGGTGTGGAACTGGGAAGGGGGGGGAAGGCCAGAGAGAGAATGGGAGGGGAATGGATTGGACCTGGTTAAAGACTGGATTGGGACTGGGAGAGGACTGGGAGGGTATTAGGAGAGGCCTGGAAGAGTCTGAGAAGGACTGGGATGTACTGGGAAAGGCCTGGAATGGGATTGTGAGACTGGGAAGGGATTGGGATAGACTGGGAGCTAGGGGGATGGACTGGGAAGGATTGGGAGGGGGCTGGGTGGGAGTGATAGAGGATTGGAAGGAAATGGGAGAGGACTGGAATGGGACTGGGAAGGGACTGGGATGGACCTGGTAAGGACTGGATTTGGACTGGGAGGTACTGGGAGAGGATTGTGAGGGAACTGGGATGGGCCTGGGAGGGACTGAGAAGGACTGGGAGGGGACTGAGAGGTGGCAGGGAGGGGACTGGGCCAGGGAGAGGATTGGGGGGAATGGGAAGGGGTTTGGAATGGATTGGGACTGGGAGGGGACTGGGCCAGAGTGGGAGGGGAGTGGAAAGGTAGTGGGAGGGTGTGCAAGGTAGTTGGAGGGCACTGGAAGGGACTAGGAGGGGATTGGGATGGACTGGGAAGGGACTGGTGAGGATTGGATTGGGACTGGGAGAAGCCTGGAAGGTACTGAGAAGAAGTGGGAGGGGACTGGGATGTACTGGGAAAGGAGTGGGATGGGATTGAAAGAGACTGGGGTGGGACTGGGAGGGGGTTGTAGGGAGTGGGTGGGATTCAAAGGAACTGGGAAGGACCGGGAGGAGACTGGGAGTGGGGTGGACTGGGAATAGACCTGGAAAGGAGAGGGTGGAACTGGGAGGGGACTGCGAGGGATTGGATGGGACTGGGAAGGGGCCTGAGAGGTGGCAGGGAGGGAAGTGGGACTGGGAGGTACTGGGATGGGATAGGGAGGAGATTGTAAGGGACTCATGGGAACTTGTGGAGAAATGGGAGGGAATGGGAAAGGACTGGAAGGGGACTGGGATATACTGGGAGACTGTGGGATGGACTGGGAAGGAGGATTGGGTGAGGGCTGGGTGGGACTGATAGGGGCTTGGGAGAGACTGGGAGAGACTGGGATGGACCTGATGGCGACTGGACTGAGACTGGGAGGCACTAGGAGATGACTGTGAGGGAACTGGGAAAGATCTGGAAGGGACTGAAAAGGACAGGGAGGGGAGTGGGATGTCCTGGGAAAGGAGTGGAATTGGATTGTGAGAGACTGGGCTGGGACTGGGAGGGGGCTGAGAGAGAGTGGGTGGGACTGGGAACAACTGAGCTGAACTGGGAGGGGACTGGGAAGGGGCCTGAGAGGTGCCAGGGAGGGGAATGGGACTGGGAGGTAGTGGGATGGGGCAGGGAGGGGAATGGGAGAGACTGATGGGAAGTTAGAAAGGAATGGGCTGGACTTGGAGGGAGTGGGAGGGGATTGGGAGGGAATGTGATGGGGTCTGGAATGGATTATGAGTGACTGGGAGGGCACTGAGCCAGAGTGGGAGGGGATTGGAAGGGATTGGGATGTACTGGGAGCTAGTGGGATGGACTGGGAAGGATTGGGTGAGGCTGGGTGGGACTGGGAGTGGATTGAGAGGAACTGGGAGAGGTTGGGAGGGACTGGAGTTGGACTGAGACTGGGAGGGGACTGAGGTGGACCTGCTAAGGACTGGATTAGGACTGGGAGGAAAATGGGAGGGGAGTGGAAGGGACAGAGAAGGACTGGGAGGGGAGTGGGATGTACTGGGACATGACTGGAGTGGGATTATGAGAGACTGGGAAGGAGACTGAGAGGTGGCAGTGAGGAGAATGGGTCTGGGAGGGACAAGGATGGTAATGGGAGGAAGTGGTGGGAACTGGGGGAGGAATGGGATTCACTGGGCTGGAGTAGGAGGGCATTGGGAGGGAATGGGAAGGGATCTGGAATGGATTGTGAGTGACTGGAGGGGACTGGGCCAGAGTGGGAGTGGACAGGGAAGATACTGGGAGGGGAATGGGCAGGCAGCGTGAGGGTGTGAAAGGTAGTTGGGGTGGCCTGGAAGGCTCTGGGAGAGTATTGAGAGGGAGTGTGAGGGGACTGGAAGGAGACGGGGATATACTGGGAGGTAGTTGGATGGAGTGGGAAGGATTGGGTAGGGCTGTGTGGGACTGATAGGGGATTGGGAGGAGATTGGAAAGGGCTGGGAGGGGAGTGGGATGTGTTGGGAAAGGACTGGAATGGGATTGTGAGAGACTGGTAGGGGATTGGGAGGGAGTGGATGGGATTCAGAGCAGCTGGGAAGGGCTGGGAAGGACTGGGAGGGCATTGGAATGGACTGGGAGGGAGTGGGATGGACTGGGAAGGGATCTGGGAGTGAGTGGAACTGTGAGGGGATTGGGAAGGTAGTTGGAGGGGGCTGGAAGGGACTTGGAGGGGATTGAGAGGGAGTGGGAGGTGACTGGTAGGGGACTGGGATATAGTGGGAGCTGGTGGGAGGAACTGGGAATGATTGGGAGGGGGCTGGGTGGGAGTGATAGAGGACTGGGAGGGACTGGAATGGGACTGGGAAGGGACGTGGGGGGACTGAGAGAGACTGGGAGGGGACTGGGATGGACCTGGTAAGGACTGGATTGGGACTGGGAGAGGACTGTGAGGGGACTGGGAGAGGCCAGGAAGGGGCTGAGAAGGACTGGGAGGGATTGGGTAGGACTGGAGTGGGATTGTGAGAGACTGGGAGGGGACCAGGAGGGATTGGGTAGGACTGGAGTGGGATTGTGAGAGACTGGGATGGGACTGGGAGAGGATTGGAGAGAGTGGGTGGAATTGAGAGGAACGGGGAAGGACCGGGAGGAGACTGAGAGGGCATTGGAATGGACTGGGAGGGAGTGGGATGGTGTGGGAAGGGATCTGAAGGGATCTGGGAAGGAGCAGAAGTGGGAGGGGACTGTGGGGGATTGGGTGGGACTGGGAAGGGGCCTGAGAGGTGGCAGGGAAGGGAATGGGAGGGACTGATGGGAAGAAGAAGAAGAAGGAGGTAGAGTGGGAGGGGATTGGAAAGGAATGGGAAGGGATCTGGAATGGATTGTGAGTGACTGGGAGGGGACTGGGAAGAGACTGGCAGGGGAATGGAAAGGTAGTGTGAGGAGGTGAAAGGTAGTTGGGGTGGCCTGGAAGGGACTGGGAAGGCATTGGGAGGGAGTGGGTAGGATTCAGAGGAACTGGGAGAGACTAGGAAAGACTGAGAGGAGACCAGGAGGGCATTGGGATGGACTGGGAAGGGATCTGGGAAAAAGTGAGTGGAACTGTGAGGGGACTGGGGGGGATTGGGTGGGACTGGGAGGTGCTGGGATGGGACAGGGAGGGGAATGGGAGAGACCGATGGGAAGTGGGAGAGGAATGAGATGGAGTGGGAGGGAGTGGAAGGGGACTGGGAGGGAAGGGAAAGGGATCTGGAATGAATTGTGAGTGACTGGAAGGGGACTGGGATATACTGGGAGCTAGTGGGATGGACTGGGAAGGATTGGGATGAGGCTGGGTGGGAGTGATAGAGGACTGAGAAGAAGTGGGAGAGGACTGGGAGGGAACTGAGATGGACCTGGAGAGGACTGGATTGGGACTGGGAGAGGTCTGTGAGGGAACTGGGAGAGGTCAGGAAGGGCCTGGGAGGGGAGTGGGAGGGATTGAGAGGAACTGGGAAGGACTTGGAGGAGACTGGGAGGGCATTGGGATGGAGTGGGAAGGGGCCTGAGAGGTGTCAGGGAGGAGAGTGGCCTGGGAGGGCATTGGGAGGGAATGGGACGGGATCTGTAATGGATTGTGAGTGTCTGGGAGGGGACTGGGGCAGAGTGGGAGGGTGTGAAAGGTATTTGGGGTGGCCTGGAAGGCATTGTGAGGGACTGGGAGGGGACTGGGATGTACTGGGAGCTATTGGGATGGACTGGGAAGGATTGGAAGGGGGCTAGGTGAGACTGGGAGGGGATTGGGAGGGAAGGGAAAGGGCTGGGAAGGGGAATGGGAAGGGGCTGGTAAGGACTGGATTTGGATTGGGAGAGGCCTGGAAAGGACTGAGGAGGACTGGAAGGAGACCAGGAGGGATTGGGTAGGACTGTGATGGGATTGGGAGGGACTGGCGAGGCGTGGGAGGAGACTTGGAGGGATTGAGAGGTAGTGGGAAAGGATGAGGGATGGAGTGGAGGGATTGGGAGGGACTGGGATGGCCTGGGAGGGGATGTGGAGGGCCTGGGAGAGAGGGATAGGGGCTCGGGAGTTAGTGGAGGGGACTGGAATATAGTGGGATGGAGTGGGAGAGATTTGGAATGGATCTGGAATGGGTTGTGAGTGGAATGGCAATAGAAAGGGACTAGGAGGGAGTGGGAGGGGACTGGGAGAGGACTGAAAAGGACTGGGAGGGCAGTGGGATGTACTGGGAAAGGAGTGTAATGGGATAGTGAGGGACTGGGAAGGGATTGGGAGTGAGTGGGTGGGATTGAGAGGAATGGGGAGGGAGTGGGATGGAGTAGGATGGGCTGGGAAGGGATCTGAGAAGGACTGAGCTGAACTGGGAGAGGACTGGGAAGGGGCCTGAGAGGTGTCAGGGAGGGGAATTGAATGTGACTGTGTGGGGATTGGGAGAGACTGGGATAGACTGGGAGGGATTGGGAGGGCATTGGGACGGACTGGGAGGGAATGGGATGGAGCGGGAAGGGATCAGGGATGGAGTGGAGGGATTGGGAGGGACT
Source organism: Pogoniulus pusillus (assembly GCF_015220805.1). Taxonomy (NCBI): domain Eukaryota; kingdom Metazoa; phylum Chordata; class Aves; order Piciformes; family Lybiidae; genus Pogoniulus; species Pogoniulus pusillus. The sequence goes on along the minus strand of NC_087282.1, from coordinate 80,499 downwards.
GGGATGACCTGGGAGGGGATGTGGAGGGAGAGAGGGATAGAGGCTTGGGAGTTAGTGGAGAGCACTTGGATATACTGGAAGATAATGGAATGGAGTGGGAGAGGATTGGGAGGGAATGGAGAGGGATCTGGAATGGATTGTGAGTGACTGGGAGAGGACTGGAATGGCACTAGGGACTGGGAGAGACTGCGAGGGGACTGGATTGGGGCTGAGAGGACTGGAAGGGACTGGGAGGGGAGTGGGATGTACTGGGCTGGAGTAGGAGGGCATTGGGAGGAAATGGGAAGGGATCTGGAATGGATTGTGAGTGACTGGAGGCGATTGGGCCAGAGTGGGAGCAGACTGGGAAGGTAGTTGGAGGGGCCTGGAAGGGCCTTGGAGGGGACTGAGAGGGAGGTGACTGGAAGGAGACTGGGATATTCTGGGAGCTAGTGGGATGGACTGGGAAGGACTGGGAGGGAGCGGGGTGGGAGTGATAGAGGACTGGGAGGAAATGGGAGGGGACTGGAGTTGGACTGGGAAGGGACTGGGAGGGGACTGAGATGGACCTGGTAAGGACTGGATTGGGACTGGGAGAAGACTGTGAGAGAACTGGGAGAGGCCAGGAAGGGATTGGGAAGAACTGAGAGGGAAGTGGGAGGGATTGAGAGGAACTGGGAAGGACTTGGAGGAGACTGGGAGGGCACTGGGATGGAGTGGGAGTGGGATGGAGTGGGAAGGGGACTGGGAAGGAGTGAGTGGGACTGGGAGGGATTGGGTGAGACTGGGAAGGGGCCTGGGAGGTGTGAGGGAGGGGAATGGGCCTGGGAAGTCTTGGGATGGGACAGGGAGGGGAATGGGAGGGACTGATGGAGGTGGGATCGGATTGGGAGGGACTGGCGAGGCGTGGGAGGAGACTTGGAGGGACTGAGAGGTAGTGGGAGGGAAGTGGGAAAGGATGAGGGATGGAGTGGAGGGATTGGGAGGGACTGGGATGGCCTGGGAGGGGATGTGGAGGGCCTGGGAGAGAGGGATAGGGGCTTGGGAGTTAGTGGAGGGGACTGGAATATAGTGGGATGGAGTGGGAGAGATTGGGAATGGATCTGGAATGGTTGTGAGTGAGTGGAATGGCAATGGAAAGGGACTAGGAGGGAGTGGGAGGGGACTGGGATGGAGCTGGAAAGGACTGAAAAGGACTGGGAGGGCAGTGGGATGTAGTGGGAAAGGAGTGTAATGGGATAGTGAGGGACTGGGAGGAAATGGGAGGGGACTGGAGTTGGGCTGGGAAGGGACCGGGTTGGACTGAGAGAGACTGGGAGGTGACTGGGATGGACCTGTAAGGACTGGATTGGGACTGGGAGAGGAGTGCGAGGGAACTGGGAGAGGCCTGGAAGGGGCTGGGGAGGACTGGGAGTGGGAAGGAGTGGGATGGACTGGGAAGGGATCTATGAATGACTGAAGTGACTGGGAAGGATTGGGTGAGGCTGGGAAGGTGCCTGAGAGGGGAATGGGACTGGGAGGTCCTAGAATGGGACTGGGAAGAGAATGGGAGGGATTGATGGAAGTGGGATGGGATTGGGAGAGAATGGGAAGGGATCTGGAATGGTTTGTGAGTGACTGGGAGGGGACTGGGAGGCAATCGGAGAGGAGTGGGAGTGAGATGTACTGGGAAGGGAGTGGAATGAGGTTGTGAGAGACAGGGATGGGACTGGGAGGGGTTTGGGAGGGAGTGGGTGGGATTCAGAGGAACTGTGGGAGACTGGGAAGGATTAAGCGGAACTGGGGGGGGGACTGGGAGGGATTGGGTGGGACTGGGCAGGGGCCTGAGAGGTGTCAGGGAGGGGAATGGGCCTGGGAGGTGCTGGGATGGGACAGGGAGGGGAATGGGATTGACTGAGATGGAGTGGGAGGGGACTTGGAGGGAATGGGAAGGGATCTGGAATGGATTGTGGGTGACTGGGAGGGGACTTAGAAGGGACTGGGAAGGGAATGAGAAGGAACTGGGAGGATCTGAAAGGTAGTTGGAAGGGACTGGGAGGGACAGAGAGAGACTGAAAGGAGACTGGGATGGACCTGGTAAGGACTGGATTGGGACTGGGTTGTACTGGGAAAGGACTGGAATGAGAGGGCTTGGAAGGGGCCTAGATGGGAACTGAAAGTGATCCTAGGAAGAACTGGGAGGGATTGGGAGGTGGTCTGGGAGAGACTGGAGCAGGATTGGGCAGGGACTGGGATGGGATTAGAGAGGGGCTGGGAGAGGTCTGGGAGGGAACTGGAAGGCACTGCAGAGGAATTGGGAGGGACTGGGAAGGATTCGGAGAGGTCTGGAAAGGAACTGGGAGGGACTGGGAGGGGGCTTGATGGGACTGTGAATCTTACCTGGAGGCACTGGGAGCTGCTCTGGGGGCGCTGGGAGCCTCCACTGTGCCCCTGCTGCCGTTTGGTCTCCCTCCCCCCTCCCTCCCTCCCGGCGCTGACAGAGCAGGAGGGCCAGAGCCACACTCTGATTGGCCAGTGGGGCTCGGGCAGCAGCGCTCCCATTGGCTGCGCTGGGCCAGCCCCCCAGTTTGGGAACAGTGCGTCCCAGTTCGGGACCAGCCCCCCCAGTTTGGGAACAGTACATCCCAGTTCCGGACCAGCCCCCCCAGTTTGGGAACAGTGCATCCCAGTTCGGGACCAGCCCCCCCAGTTTGGGAACAGTGCGTCCCAGTTCGGGACCAGCCCCCCCAGTTTGGGAACAGTGTGTCCCAGTTCGGGACCAGCCCCCCCAGTTTGGGAACAGTGCGTCCCAGTTCGGGACCAGCCCCCCCAGTTTGGGAACAGTGTGTCCCAGTTCGGGACCAGCCCCCCAGTTTGGGAACAGTGCGTCCCAGTTCAGGACCAGCCCCCCGAGTTTTGTTCCAGTGCGTCCCAGTTTGGGACCAGCCCCCCCAGTTTTGTTCCAGTGTGTCCCAGTCTGGGACCAGCCCCCCCAGTTTTGTTCCAGTGTGTCCCAGTTCAGGACCAGCTCCCCCAGTTTGGGAACAGTGCGTCCCAGTTCGGGACCAGTCCCCCCCAGTTTAGGAACAGTGCGTCCCAGTTCGGGACTAGCCCCTGCCAGTTTGGGAACAGAGTGTCCCAGTTTGGGACCAGTCCCCCAGTTTGGGAACAGAGTGTCCCAGTTCGGGACCAGTCCCCCCAGTTTGGGAACAGTGCGTCCCAGTTCAGGACCGGTCCCTCCAGTTTAGGAACAGTGCATCCCAGTTTGGGACCAGCCCCTCCCAGTTCGGGAACAGAGTGTCCCATTTCGGGACCAGCCCCTCCCAGTTTGGGACCAGCCGTCCCAGTTTGGGACCAGTGCGTCCCAGTTCGGGACCAGTCCCCCCCAGTTTTGTTCCAGTGTGCCCCAGTTTGGGACCAGACCCCCCCAGTCTGCGACCACTCCCCTGCAGTTTGGGTTGAGTGTGTCCCAGTTTGGGCCCAGTTTGCCCCAGTTGGGGTCCAGTTCCCTCCCAGTCCCTTCCATTCCCCTCCCACTTCTGTTCCAGTCCCTCCCACTCCCCATCCAGTTCTTCCCAGTCGCCTCCAGTCCCTCCCAGTCTTTGCCGGTTCCCTCCCACACCCTCCCAGTTTCCTCGCAGTTCCTGCCCAGTCCCATCCCAGTGCTTCCCAATTCCATCCAGTACCTCCAACACACCTTCATGTCCCCTCCCAGTCTGTCCCAGTCCCTACCACTTCAGTTCCAGTCCCCAGCCCTCCCCTCCCAGTCCCTCCAAATCCCTTTCCAGTACCTCCCAGTTCCCTCCCAACTCGCTCCCAGTCCCTAACAGTTCTCTCCTACTCCCTCCCAATGCCTCCCACTTCCTTCCCAGTCCCCCGCCCAGTCCCCTCCCATTTCCATCCCACAACTTCCCAGGCCCTCCAAATTCTATCCCAATCCTTCTCATTTCCCTCCCAGCCCCTCCCAGGGAGCCTGACTGGGAGGGACTGGGATGGAACTGGGTGTGACGGGCAGGGATGGGGCACAGGGTGCAGCCTGTGAGGGATTGTCAGGGACTGGCAGGGAACTGGTAGGCACTGGGAGGGAACTGGTTGTGACTGTGTGGGGATAGGGAGAGACTGGGAGGGATTGGGACGGACTGGGAGGGCATTGGGACGGACTGGGAGGGAATGGGATGGAGTGGGAAGGGATCAGGGATGGAGTGGAGGGACTGGGATGGCCTGGGAGATGTGGAGGGAGAGAGCGATAGGGGCTTGGGAGTTAGTGGAGGGGACTGGGATATACTGGGAGATAGTGGAATGGAGTGGGAGTGGATTGGGAGGGAATGGAGAGGGATCTGGAATGGATTGTGAGTGACTGGGAGAGGACTGGAATGGCACTAGGGACTGGGAGAGACTGAGAGAGGACTTGGATGGACCTGGAAAGGACTGGATTGGGACTGGGAGGGAAATGGGAGAGGATTGGAAGGGACTGAAAAGGACTGGGTGCGGAGTGGGATGTACTGGGAAAGGAGTGGAATGGGATTGTGAGAGAGTGGGATGGGACTGGGAGGGAATGGGTGGGATTCAGAGACACGGGGAAGGAGTGGGATGAGTGGGAGGGAGTGAGATGGACTGGGAAGGGATCTGGGAAGGAGTGAGCTGAACTGGGAGAGGTCTGGGAAGGAGCCTGAGAGGTGTCAGGGAGGTGCTGGGATGGGACAGGGAGAAGAATGGGAGGGACTGCTGGGAAGTGGGAGAGGAATGAGATGGAATGGGAGGGAGTGGCAGGGGCTTGGGAGGGAAGGGAAAGGGATCTGGAATGAATTGTGAAGTGACTGGAAGGGGACAGGGAGGGGATTAGGAGGGAGTGGGAGGTGACTGGAAGGGGACTGGGATATTCTGGGAGCTAGTGGGATGGACTGGGAAGGATTGGGATGAGGCTGGATGGGAGTGATAGAGGACTGGGATGGGACTGGGATGGGACTGGGAAGGGACTGAGAGAGACTGGGAGGGGACTGAGATGGACCTGGTAAGGACTGGACTGGGACTGGGAGAGGACTGTGAGGGAACTGGGAGAGGCCAGGAAGGGACTGGGAGGGGAGTGGGAGGGATTGGGTAGGAACTGGGAAGGTCTTGGAGGAGACTGGGAGGGCATTGGGATGGAGTGGGAAGGGGCCTGAGAGGTGTCAGGGAGGAGAGTGGCCTGGGAGGGAATGGGAAGGGATCTGTAATGGATTGTGAGTGACTGGAAGGGGACTGGGCCAGGGTGGGAGGGTGTGAAAGGTATTTAGGGTGGCCTGGAAGGCATTGTGAGGGACTGGGAGGGGACTGGGATGTACTGGGAGCTATTGGGATGGACTGGGAAGGATTGGAAGGGGGCTGGGTGAGACTGGGAGGGGATTGGGAGGAAATGGGAGCAGACTGGGAGGGACAGAGAGAGACTGGGAGGGGATTGGGAGGGAAGGGGAAGGGCTGGGAAGGGGAATGGGAAGGGGCTGGTAAGGACTGGATTTGGATTGGGAGAGGCCTGGAAAGGACTGAGGAGGACTGGAAGGAGACCAGGAGGGATTGGGTAGGACTGGAATGGGATTGTGAGAGAGTGGGAAGGGATTGGGAGTGAGTGGGTGGGATTCAGAGGAACGGGGAGGGAGTGGGATGGAGTGGGAGGGAGTAGGATGGGCTGGGAAGGATTGCGCTGAACTGGGAGAGGACTGGGAAGGGGCCTGAGAGGTGTCAAGGGAGGGGAATTGGACTGGGAGGTGCTGGCATGGGCCAGGGAGATTTGGAAAGGATTGTGAGTAACTGGGAGGGGACTGGGCAGGTGGTGGGAGGGTGTGAAAGGTGGTTGGAGTGGCATGGGAGGGGACTGGGATATACTGGGAGCCAGTAGGATGGGCTGGGAAGGATTGGGAGGGGGCTGGGTGGGACTGATAGAGGACTGGGAGGAAATGGGAGAGGACTGTGAGGGACTGGAGTTGGACTGGGAAAGGACTCATCCCAGTCCCCTCCCAGTCCTCAGTCCCTGCCAGTCCTGTCCCATTCCTTCCCAGTCCTCTCCCAGACCGTCCCAGTCCCAATCCAGTCCTTCCCAGTCCATCCCAGTGTCTCCCAGTATGCCCCATTCCCCTTCCAGCCTAGGGTGATTGTGAGTGAGTGGGAGAGGCAGGGAGGGGAATGGGAGGGAGAGCTGGGAAGTGGGATGGGATTGGGAGGGACTGGCAAGGAGTGGGAGGAGACTGAGAGGGAAGTGGGAAAGGATGAGGGATGGAGTGGAGGGATTGGAAGGGACTGGGATGGCTTGGGAGGGGATGTGGAGGGCCTGGGAGAGAGGGATAGGGGCATGGGAGTTAGTGGAGGGGACTGGGATATACTGGGAGATAGTGGAATGGAGTGGGAGTGGATTGGGAGGGAATGGAGAGGGATCTGGAATGGATTGTGACTGGGAGAGGACTGGAATGGCACTAGGGACTGGGAGAGACTGGGATGGAGCTGGAAAGGACTGGATTGGGACTGGGAGAGGATTGGGAGGGAAATGGGAGAGGATTGGAAGGGACTGAAAAGAACTGGGTGCGGAGTGGTATGTACTGGGAAAGGAGTGGAATGGGATTGTGAGTGAGTGGGATGGGACTGGGAGGGGTTTGGGAGGGAGTGGGTGGGATTCAGAGGCACGGGGAAGGAGTGGGATGAGTGGGAGGGAGTGAGATGGACTGGGAAGGGATCTGGGAAGGACTGAGCTAAACTGGGAGAGGACTGGGAAGGAGTCTGAGAGGTGTCAGGGAGGGGAATGGGCCTGGGAGGTGCTGGGATGGGACAGGGAGGGGACTGGGAGGGACTGCTGGGAAGTGGGAGAGGAATGAGATGGAATGGGAGGGAGTGGAAGGGGCTTGGGAGGGAAGGGAAAGGGATCTGGAATGAATTGTGAGTGACTGGGAGAGGACAGGGAGGGGATTAGGAGGGAGTGGGAGGTGACTGGAAGGGGACTGGGATATTCTGGGAGCCAGTGGGATGGACTGGGAAGGATTGGGATGGGGCAGGGTGGGGGTGATAGAGGACTGGGATGGGACTGGGAAGGGACTGGGCGGGACTGAGAGAGACTGGGAGGGGACTGAGATGGACCTGATAAGTACTGGACTGGGACAGGACTGTGAGGGAACTGGGAGATGCCAGGAAGGGACTGGGAGGGGAGTGGGAGGGATTGAGAGGAACTGGGAAGGCCTTGGAGGAGGCTGGGAGGGCATTGGGATGGAGTGGGAAGGGGCCTGAGAGGTGTCAGGGAGGAGAGTGGCCTGGGAGGGCATTGGGAGGGAATGGGAAGGGATCTGGAATGGATTGTGAGTGACTGGGAGGGGACTGGGCCAGAGTGGGAGGGTGTGAAAGGTATTTGGGATGGCCTGGAAGGCATTGTGAGGGACTGGGAGGGGACTGGGATGTACTGGGAGCCAGTGGGATGGACTGGGAAGGATTGGAAGGGGGCTGGGTGAGACTGGGAGGGGATTGGGAGGGAAGGGGAAGGGATGGGAAGGGGAGTGGGAAGGGGCTGGTAAGGACTGGATTTGGATTGGGAGAGGCCTGGAAAGGACTGAGGAGGACTGGAAGGAGACCAGGAGGGATTGGGTAGGACTGGAATGGGATTGCGAGAGACTGGGAGGGGATTGGGAGGGAGTGGGATGGATTGGGAAGGGATCTGGGAAGGAGTGAGTGGGACTGGGAGGGATTGGGTGAGACTGGGAAGGGGCCTGAGAGGTCTTGGGATGGGACAGGGAGGGGAATGGGAGGGACTGATGGAAGTGGGATGGGATTGGGAGGACTGGTGAGGCATGAGAGGAGAATTGGAGGGACTGAGAGGTAGTAGGAGGGAAGTGGGAAAGGATGAGGGATGGTGTGGAGGGATTGGGAGGGACTGGGATGGCCTGGGAGGGGATGTGGAGGGCCTGGGAGAGGGGGATAGGGGCTCGGGAGTTAGTGGAGGGGACTGGGATATCCTGGGAGATAGGGGGATGGAGTGGGAGAGATTTGGAATGGATCTGGAATGGATTGTGAGTGAGTGGAATGGCAATGGAAAGGGACGAGGAGGGACTGACAGAGTGGGAGGGGACTGGGATGGAGCTGGAAAGGACTGGATTGGGACTGGGAGAGGACTGGAAAGGACTGAAAAGGACTGGGAGGGCAGTGGGATGTAGTGGGAAAGGAGTGCAATGGGATAGTGAGGGACTGGGAAGGGATTGGGAGTGAGTGGGTGGGATTCAGAGGAACGGGGAGGGAGTGGGAGGGAGTAGGATGGGCTGGGAAGGGATCTGGGAAGGACTGAGCTGAACTGGGAGAGGACTGGGAAGGGGCCTGAGTAGTGGCAAGGGAGGGGAATGAGACTGGAATGTGCTGGGAAGGGACAGGGAGGGGATTTGGAAAGGATTGTGAGTGACTGGGAGGGGACTGGGCAGGTGGTGGGAGGGTGTGAAAGGTGGTTGGAGTGGCATGGGAGGGGACTGGGCTATACTGGGAGCCAGTGGGATGGGCTGGGAAGGATTGGGAGGGGGCTGGGTGGGACTGATAGAGGACTGGGAGGAAATGGGAGAGGACTGTGAGGGACTGGAGTTGGACTGGGAAAGGACTCATCCCAGTCCCCTCCCAGTCCTCAGTCCCTGCCAGTCCTGTCCCATTCCTTCCCAGTCCTCTCCCAGACCGTCCCAGTCCCAATCCAGTCCTTCCCAGTCCATCCCAGTGTCTCCCAGTATGCCCCATTCCCCTTCCAGCCTAGGGTGATTGTGAGTGAGTGGGAGAGGTAGGGAGGGGAATGGGAGGGAGAGCTGGGAAGTGGGATGGGATTGGGAGGGACTGGCAAGGAGTGGGAGGAGACTAAGAGGGAAGTGGGAAAGGATGAGGGATGGAGTGGAGGGATTGGGAGGGACTGGGATGGCCTGGGATAGGATGTGGAGGGCCTGGGAGAGAGGGATAGGAGCATGGGAGTTAGTGGAGGGGACTGGGATATACTGGGAGATAGTGGAATGGAGTGGGAGTGGATTGGGAGGGAATGGAGAGGGATCTGGAATGGATTGTGAGTGACTGGGAGAGGACTGGAATGGCACTAGGGACTGGGAGAGACTGGGATGGAGCTGGAAAGGACTGGATTGGGACTGGGAGAGGACTGGGAGGGAAATGGGAGAGGATTAGGGATGGAGTGGAGGGATTTGGGAGGGACTGGATGGCCTGGGAGGGGATGTGGAGGGCCTGGGAGAGAGGGATAGGGGCTTGGGATTTAGTGGAGGGAATTGGGATGCAGAGGGAGGGAAGTGGAAGGGACTGCAAGGGAATTGGGAGGGACTGGAGGGATTCGGAGAGGTCTGGAACGGGCCTGGGAGAGGACTTGTTGAGACCGGGACCCGTACCTGGAGGCACTGGGAGCCATCTGGGAAGCACTGGGAGCCATCCTGGGAGGACGGGGAGCCATCCTGGAGGCACTGGGAGCCATCTGGGAAGCACTGGGAGCCATCCTAGGAGGACGGGGAGCCATCCTGGAGGACGGGGAGCCATCCTGGAGGCACTGGGAGCCATCCTGGGAGGATGGGGAGCCATCCTGGAGGCACTGGGAGCCATCCTGGAAGCACTGGGAGCTGAACTGGGAGCCGCCATTGTGTCCCCTGCCACCATTTTGTCTCTCTCCCTCCCTCCCTCCCTGACGCTGTGAGGGGAAAGAGCGGGAAAGCCAGGCTGCGCTCTGATTGGCCAGCGGGGCTTAGGCGGGAAGCGCTCCCATTGGCTGCACTGGGCCCAATTCCCCCACTTGGTGTGCACTTTGGGCCCAGTTCCTACCAGTTTGGGCCCAGTTTGGGACCACTTCCATCCCAAGCCCTCCCAGTCCCCTCCCATTTCCATCCCACTGCCTCCCAGTCTCTACCAGTCCCCTCCCATTTCCATCCCATTGCCTCCCAGGCCCTCCAAATTCTATCCCAATCCTTCTCATTTCCCTCCCAGTCACTTCCAGGGAGCCTGACTGGGAGGAACTGGGATGGAACTGGGTGTGACCTGCAGGGATGGGACACAGGGTGCAGACTGTCAGGGATTGTCAGGAACTGGGAGGTAATTGGTAGGCACTGGGAGGGAACTGGTTTTGACTGTGTGGGGATAGGGATAGACTGGGAGGGCATTGGGACAGACTGGGAGGGAATGGGATGGAGTGGGAAGGGATCAGGGATGGAGTGGAGGGATTGGAAGTGACTGGGATGGACAGGGAGGTAGGGGGAGGGGAGTGGGAGCTTCTGATAGGTACTCAGAGGGGCCTGGAAGAGTCTGTGAGGGGATTTGGAAGGACTGGGAAGGGACTGGGAGGGGACTGGGATATGCTGGGAAGAATGGAAGGAACTGGGACAGGACTGGGAAAGAATTGGAGGGGATTTGTGAGACTGGGAGGAGATGTGGGAGGGGCTCGAGGTGGACTAGGATGGAAATGGGATTCACCAAGAGGGATGTGAGAGGGAACTGGGTAGGAGTGGGAGAGACTGAGGGGGACTGGAGAGGAACTGGGAGTGACTGGGAGGGAGTGTGAGGCAATTGGGAGGCACAGGGAGGGAACCGATTGGGAGAGACTGGGAGGAACTGAGTGGAACTGAAAGGCCCTTGGGGGCAACTGGGAGGGACTGGGAGAAGATCTGGGGGTTACTAGGCAGGACGGGGAGGGGAACTGGGAGAGACTGGAAGTGACTGGAAGGGGATCTGGGAGGGACTGGGAGGAACATAAGGAACTGGGACGAGACTGGGAGGGACTTAGAGGGGATTTGTGAGAGGCTGGGAGATGTGGGAGGGACTGGGAGGGAACTGGGAGGGACTTAGGTGGAAATGGGATGGGCCAGGAGGGATGTGAGAGAGAACTGGGTAGGACTGGGAGGGACTGGAGGGATTTGAGAGGGATTGGGAGGAAACTGGGACTGCGGAGGAATTGGGATGTAGAGGGAGGGAAGTGGAAGGGACTGCAAGGGAATTGGGAGGGACTGGGATGGCCTGGGAGGGGATGTGGAGGGCCTGGGAGAGAGGGATAGGGGCTTGGGAGTTAGTGGAGGGAACTGGGATGCAGAGGGAGGGAAGTGGAAGGGACTGCAAGGGAATTGGGAAGGACTGGAAGGATTCGGAGAGGTCTGGAACGGGCCTGGGAGGGGACTTGTTGAGACTGGGATCCGTACCTGGAGGCACTGGGAGCCATCTGGGAAGCACTGGGAGCCATCCTGGGAGGACGGGGAGCCATCCTGGAGGCACTGGGAGCCATCCTGGAGGCACTGGGAGCCATCCTGGAGGCACTGGGAGCTGAACTGGGAGCCGCCATTGTGTCCCCTGCCACCATTTTGTCTCCCTCCCTCCCATTTCCATCCCACTACCTCCCAGTCTCTACTAGTCCCCTCCCATTTCCATCCCACTGCCTCCCAGCTCCCCCCAGTCCCCTCCCATTTCCATCCCACTGCCTCCCAGTCTCTACCAGTCCCCTCCCATTTCGATCCCACTACCTCCCAGTCACCTCCCAGTCGTTCCCAGTCCTTCCAGGGATGGAAGTGTCGGGGACTGGGAGGGGATCTGCAAGAGACTGGAACTGACTGTGAGTTGATATGGGAGGTACTGGGATCGGGTCTGGGAGAGACTGAGAGGGACTGGAAGGGACGGTGGAGGAATGGAGGGGTCTGGGATCGGGTCTGGGAGCGACTGGGAGGGACTGGAAGGGACGGGGAGGAATGGAGGGGTCTGGGATCGGGTCTGGGAGCGACTGGGAGGGACTGGAAGGGACGGGGAGGAATGGAGGGGTCTGGGATCGGGTCTGGGAGCGACTGGGAGGAACTGGAAGGGACGGGGAGGAATGGAGGGGTCTGGGATCGGGTCTGGGAGCGACTGGGAGGAACTGGAAGGGACGGGGAGGAATGGAGGGGTCTGGGATCGGGTCTGGGAGCGACTGTGAGGGGATGGAAGGGACGGGGAGGAACGGAAGGGACTGGGATCGGATCTGGGAGCGACTGGGAGGGACTGGAAGGGATGGGGAGGAACGAAAGGGACTGGGATTGGATCTGGGAGCGACTGGGAGGGACTGGAAGGGATGGGGAGGAACGAAAGGGACGGGGCGGGGATCTGGGCGGGACTGGGAGGGATAGGGACGGGGCTGGGATCGACTGGGAGGGGTTTGGGAGGGACTGGGCCGGTCCGGGCGGTATCTGTGTGGGCCTGGGAGCAGAGGAGAGCATGGGAGCCATCCTGTGAGCACTGTGCGTTGTCCTGGAGCACTGGGAGGTACTGGGATCCATACCTGGAGGCGCTGGGAGCTGAGCTGGGAGCGCTGGGAGCCGCCACGGAGCCCCCTGCGGCCGTTTTGTCTCCCTCCCCCCTCCCTCCCGGCGCCGTGAGGGGAAAGAGCGGGAAAGCCAGGCCGTGCTCTGATTGGCCAGCGGCGTTTGGGCGGGAAGCGCTCAGCCTCTGCGCTCTGGCAGGCTCTGGGGGGTCTCACTCTGGGTTTCGGTGTCCCCTTTGGCTCGGCCCCCCCAGCCACGGCTCCAGGGGTCTGGGGGTATCGAAAGGGCCTTTGGGGGCATCTAAAGGCGTCAGGGGTGAGCTGGAGGGGGTCTGCGGGTATCTAAAGGAGGCCTGTGGCCATGTAGAGGGGTCAGGGACCCTCGCAAAGGGGTCCGTGGGCACCTAGAGTGGGTCTGGCGAGATGCAAAGGTGGAGGCTGTGCTTGCTGTGCAAGGCTGCTTGTGTGTGTGTGCTTTAGGTGTGGTTTGCTCTGGGGTGCAGTCAGTGTGTGCTGCTGTCCAGCCGAAGCACTGCAGAGCTGCTGCTTCTCCTTGCAGCACACGCTCAGAGGACAGGTCCCTGGACTGCAGTGCTGCTCCAATGGCCTGTGGTGGCTGCAGGCAGCCGCGGCCCGGGGAGCCCAAGACTCAGCGTGTGGAAGGGTTGGGAGCAGCCCTGGGTGCCTGCAAGGATTCGGGAGGTGAGCTGAGCAGGTGAGATGGATCTGAGACACCTTTCAGAGCAGCTGCTGTGAGTATCTGGAGTCTTCCTGCAGCGTTGGTGCAGTTAAAGTAGAGAAAGCAGCTCTGGAAGGTTTGTGCTGCATCTTCCATCCAGCTGCGTTCTGCAGCCCCTGGGAAGGTGTTGGTGGGTAGAGCGCATCTGTGGGAGGTGTGAAGGGAGCTGGGGGTCTGTCTGCCTGCACAGGGAGAGCTCAGCTGTCTCTGCTCGTCACAGTGCTAGAGAGCAGCTTTCAGAGCTCCGCAGCGTGCTGGAGCTGCTGCAGGAGGATCAACTGGTGTCTGCCTCCCAGACACAGGGAGAGCAGCGTGGAGCCTCCTCCTGTCTGCTTCGTCCATGTGGCAGCTGTCCTGGCACTTGTCATGCCAGTGGAGTAACTGAGCCATGCCGAGAGAGGGGAGGAAATGCAAAGCAGTGGCCCTGAGACAAATCTCACTCTTCCCACAGGCCCGAGCAGGTCTGAAACCCTGCCACGGAGAGGCACTGGCACCGCAGCAGTGCCTGCATTTCAGCAGCTGCCCATCGGAGCTAAGCACAGCCTCGGCTCAGAGGTGAGGGCATGGCTGTGAGAGTGCAGCTGTCACCAGCACCTGCTCCTCTCCGTGCTCCAGTGGGGCCAAACGTTTCAGATCCACCGCTCCTCTGGGGACTGCAGCACTGAGGACTAATTTGAGGGTGGGTTTGTGTTGGGTTGGTTGGTTTGGGTTTGGTTGTTTTTTTCCCAGGTGCCAAAGCATCTGGGCCGTCTCTGATCTCACTGATCCCTTTTCTGTCATAAATGAAGCTTTACCAAAAAAGTTACAGTCGTGTCACTACCAGCCTGATCTGCATGGCTTGAGCAGCCACTCCCAAAGAGCAAAGCCTTTGTCAGGGCTCTCGGAGCAGCTCGTTTGTTGTGTGTGTGAAAAAGGCAACCAAGTGTCAGGGGTTGTCTTTCCCATCTTCTGGTGGGGTGCTCTGACGTGCTTTATTTCTGTCTGGCTGTCGCTGGTACGTGTCCCTGGCAGCTCAGGAGCATGTCTGCTGGGCAGTGCTGGGGGCCAGGCGTCCCTCCTGTGTGTGCATGGCCCACATGGCAGCACCCTGCAGTCAGAGCTGACTGTGTGCACTGGAGGTGGAGTGTTGGAGTGGGATCAGCTCAGAGCTCTGCAAGGTCAGTGCATGGCAGTGGAAAATGAAATGCTTTGGCAGTGTTTTTACTGGGGGCATAGGAGCGTGCCCACACCTTCACAGTGTGAGTAACTGAGCTTTGTCCTTGGTTGTTTCACTCTTGGCAGGTTTGCACTTTGCTTTCCACTCCACTGGCCAAGCCAGCCAGATGTGCAGCAGCAGCAGGATGGGCACGAGGGCCCCAGCTGCTGCGGTGAATCCGTCAGCACGGACGCTGGTGCCGCTGCAGCCTGGCCCTGCAGCCTGGCAGGGTGATCTCCTTTGGCTCGGCTCCTGTGGGCTCCAGGTAGGGTTTGTCTGTGTCTGCCAGGAGGGAAGGGTTGAAAAGGAGATTGCTCAGTCCGAGCTCTGACCTAGTAGCTGAAGATTCTGTCCAATGCAGATGCTAACAGAGCAGCTGGATGAGCAGAAAGCCTCTCTTGCAAATGGCTGTGGAGTGCTTCTCTCTGTTCCCTGCTGCTGGGAGGTGCTGACAGGTTAGAGTTAGTGGAGGGGTGTGAAGAATTTGCAGGGATCTCTAAGGGTCTGCAGACCCCTTTGAAAGGTCTGAAGTTGTCTGTAGATGTCTCTAGGGCACTGCAGGGGTCTGCAGGGGTCTGCTGCTACGGGAGGAGTGGGCTGGCGGAGCCACGCCCCCCGGGCTGCGGAGCCACGCCCCCTCCCTGGCCTTTCTTGCCTGGCTCTGGTTGCTGCCTGTTTATTTGCATAGCCACACCCCCGTCCACTTGCTGTCTAGTCCCCGCCCCTTTCTTTCTGAGCCACGCCCCCTTTCCTGTTCTGTGTCTGGTCCCCGCCCCTTTTCCTTAGCCACACCCCCTCAGTGCAATGCCTATTCCCTGCCCATCCATAGCCACGCCCTCTCCCCATGCTGTGTCTAGTCCCCACCCTTTCCGTAGCCACGCCCTCTCCCCATGCTGTATCTAGTCCCCATCCAGCCTGGAGTTGTGCTTGGGATTGTGCCCACCCAGGTGCAGGACCTTGCACTTGGCCTTGATGAATGCCATGAGGTTGGCCTGGGCGCACCTCTGCAGCCTGCCCAGTTTGTAACTGGGGCTGTAAAGAATGGTTATGCATTGCCTGTGCTTCTGATTTCAGGAGAGTCCCATTTCATTCTTGATGCTTTCTTTAAGAGAGGCATACAACTGAGCTCCCTCAGAGAAGCAGCATGAAGTGCATGAAGGATGCTGGCTGCACTCAGTACAGACAAGGCACATTGGAGTAGGTTAACAAGATGCTTGACATTTGCCCTTAATGGTCATTGTCTTCAGATGCATCATTCGGGAGTGAAGTTGCTTGGCATTTGCAGTTGACTACTTCTTCTCTGGCCTTTGGAGTGAAGGAAGGGAAAAACCAGAGTTGAAGACGTCAGCTCTGTAAGTTTTCTCTGGGTGATCAAAGCATGCACAACATCCTGTGCTTGTGCTCTGGAAGATTCTAGGAGCTTCACAGGGACTCAGGGAGCACAAGTTCTGGATTTCTGTGGGCTGTCTCTAGATGAACACCTGAGTGCAGTGAATCTAAAAGCAGCTGTCTCTCATTTGAAGTTAAAGTGATGTGACTGATCTGGTGCTTTATAGGTGCCAAAAAGGAGACCTTCTTCACCTGCTTCTCCTGTGCAAGCTCTTCTGTCTGTCTGCTGAGATGTTTCTGCCTGTTTCTCTGGCAGAGAAGTGTTTGCTGTTTTGGCTGGGTAAGTAGGAGATTTGTTTTGTTGATTTGCTTTGTTTTGTCGCTGAATACTTGGTGCAGCTGGCCTCAGATGCTGTTTGTTCACAAAGGACACACTACTGTGTGATTGGTGGGCATAGAAGCAGTAATTGCTGACAGAAGCACGCTTGTGACCTTGGCTGTAAATTCATGAACAGGCATTACAGTGTTTCTGTCTCTGCAAGCCAAAGTACTCTCATGCTGAAGAACTTCTTCCTCAGATCCACTCTGAGCAGCCCTGCTCTCCCTCAGCTTCAAACCATTCCCCTTGCCCTGTCTTTAGACACCCTTATGGAAAAAGTCCCTCTGCAGCCTTCCTGCTGCAGGTTCCCTTCAGGTACTGGGAGGTAGCTTTAAAGTCTCCCTGGAGTCTTGTCCCCTTCAGGCTGAGCAGCCCCAGCTCCCTCAGCCTATCCTCTTAGAAGTGCTCCAGCCCTTGGCTCATCCTCGTGGTCCTGCTCTGAACTGGTTCCAGCAGTTTTTCGTTCTTCAGCTGGACTGTGGCCATGTGGAATGTTTTGGGTTGTGCTTTTGCCTTTGCATGCTGAAAGACTTCCTGTGTTACCTTAGTAGTACGTTTCATGTGCAAGGTTCCTGTCTGTGATCTCTTGCTGCTGGGGAAGTCATGAGCTACCTGTGGGGGTGTGAAATGCAGTAAGCTTCCATCGCGTTGCCTGCACGGATGTGAGGGGACAAAGTACTGCTGAGAAGCTTTTTTGTACCATTCTCTTCCCCCTTCCCCTCTTGCCTTTAAGGGAACACACACAGGGAGAAGCTTACTGAGCGCCCTCTGACATGCTGTAGGAATTCTTTGCTTTGCAGTGTTTTACACTGTGGCTCTTCAAACCTGTAACCCATCTGCTTTCCATTGCCAGCGAGCTGACCATCCGTACTACCGTCACCTTGAATGCCTCCAACCAGCAGTGTTTGCTGCCAGACAGACACCTGGAGAAGACAGAGGACATGGTTAAGGTCATGAAGGATATCTTGGATGGTGCTGCTGAAGTAAGTCTTTGTTGTGGCTTGAGATATATTGGTTGGTGTTTGGTTTTTCCCCCCTTAGCTGCGGTGGCTCTGATTGTTACGCCCTGTGATTTATCTTCCTGTCCTGGCTGTCTTCCCGTGCTGGGTGCTGGCAGTGAATACGTGGTGAGGAGTGCTTGGGGTGTGCCATCCTTTGCTGTTCTCACTGTGGGAACTCCAAGAGCCATGGAATGGGTGCGTTATGAGTGATGCACAATTAATAACCAATATTAATGTTGGTGTCCAGGCAAAGGTTGTTAATAGCTACAACCAACCTGTTTCTTATCATTCAGTCTCTGCAGAAAGCTGATTGACAAGGTTCAAAGCACACAGCTGGGGTATTTGTACACTTAGAATCATGGAATCAGCCAGGTTGGAAGAGACCTCCAAGCTCATCCAGCCCAACCTAGCCCCAGCCCTCTCCAGTCAGCTAGGCCATGGCACTAAGTGCCTCATCCAGGCTTTTCTTGAGCAGCTGCAGGGACGGCGACTCCCTAGGCAGCCTCTGTGGTCTGAGAGTAGAGCAGCAACTTGCTGTTAGTTTGCTGTGATGGTCTCAAACAACTGTGGGAGAGTTTGGCATGAGCCTGTTGGAATGCTTAGCCTTACTGGAGGAGCTGGGAGCGTCTGGGCAGCATGAAATGCAAGAGCAATTGCTTTTCACTTCCTTCTTAAGGGACTTAAGGGTTGGGAGGTCTGAAGAATGAACTGTTGGGATCATAACTGCAAAGTGTCAGCAGTTTTGACATGGTTCCATTTGACATTGCAGGCACAGGCTGGTGATGGACTTCTGCAATGAAGCAAGAGAGTCATCTATGAGGCCAAGGCTGCTGTAATGGTAGAGTTCATTGCTTATTCAGTGAGGTGATGCTCTTGTCAGTCAAGAAGGACTTAGTTGCAGAGGCTTTGGAAATGCTTTGATGTAAGCTTGTTGCTATGCTGTGCCTAGTGTATCTATTGTCACTATTTAGAACTAGGCTTAAACCAAATGAACTTCTGGATTAAAACAGCCAATCATGTCTGCCACAGTTCTAACTGTTCCACCTGCATGAATTTCACATTTTTCACTCTGCTGTTAGTCTGACATATTTTAAGGGACAGAATCATGAAAATCCAACCTCTTTTCCTTGAGCTTTTTGCCATCGCTTCAGAGGTTCTTTTGTGTTCTGAGCAATGTTTTGGTTTCAGTCTGTCCCAGTCCTCTGTCAGCCTCCCAGACAAGAAATCTCTCCTCCTGTTGAGGTGGCACAGCTCCTGTTGTTACTTGTCCTATTGCTGGGCACCACCAAACAGCACCTGGCACCTTCCTGCTGACACCTGCCCCTCGGAAATGTATAGACGTTAATGAGATGCCTTCTCAGCCTTCTCTTCTCCACACTGAGCAGCCCCAGGCCTCTCAGCCTTTTTTCCAACCCCACCGTGTCCCACCCCCTCCTCTCTTCCCCCCTCCCTTCCTTCCCCTCCCTATGTCCCCTCCCCTCCTCTCTTTCCCCTCCCTATGTCCCCTCCTCTCTTTCCCCTCCCTATGTCCCCTCCCCTCCTTCCCCTCCTCTCTTTCCCCCACCATGTCCCCTCCCCTCCTCTCTTTCCCCCACCATGTCCCCTCCCCTCCTCTCTTCCCCCCACAATAACAAGAGCCACACCAGAAGCCAGAGAGCAAAGGGCACAGGTGGCACAATGATGCTGCAGTTACTCCAAGTGTTGCTGCCAGGCTGCACCAAGAGGAAGGGAGATGCTGGCCCCAAGCAGGTGCAAGGACTCCACAGAGGAGCAGCTCCAAGCCAGGGAGCATCTCCTCAGCTCTGGGGGCACTCATCCTACCTGCACTCACCCTACCTGCACTCACTGCAGGCTCCTCTTGGGTGGCTAAATCAAATTGCCACAGAGCAGCTGTGGCAGCTCCAAGTGGAGCTGCAAATCATTTTGGCTGTGAAAAAAAGGAGCCTGAAAAGCAAAGGAAGCCTCTGGAGGCCTGGGGAAATGGCTGCACTGCCACAAGCTCAGCCAGGGCAGCTTGAGGCTGCACACACAGGCCACTGACACACTGGGGCCGCTTTTAGGACCTCCCTGCAGGCAGCAATGAGCTCTGCCCTGAGCCTCCTCTGCTGCAGGCTGCACCCCCCCCAGCTCCCTCAGCCTCTCCTCACAGGGCTCTGCTCCAGGCCCCTCCCCAGCCTTGCTGCCCTGCTCTGGACACCTTCCAGCACCTCAACAGCTCTGTTGAGTTGAGGAGCCCAGAACTGGACACAGCACTCAGAGGGTGCCTGAGCAGTGCTGAGCACAGGAGCACAAGAACCTCCCTTGTCCTGCTGGACATTTAAAGTACTCAGATATAAGATAATTCAGTGGCTTCAGCACCTTCTGCACCAGAGCAGGAGGTTACAGTCAGCACCAGGCCACAGGGATGCAAGAGCCTGAAAAAACAAGAGAGGAGGAGGGCAGGAAGCAGAAAAGCAAACCTATGTCATGGGGGAACAGCAAAGCTGCAAGCACAGCTTTAAGCACAGCATACCAAGGAGGAAGAGAAATCCCAAGCAGAGGAAAGGGGAAGAGTGGCTTAAAGAAAAGCAAAACCACCCCACAAAGGGGACAGCCAAAACACCACCCCACAAAGGACACAGCCAACCTACCACTGCAAAGGGGATCAGCCCCCTCCTGGGGCAGCTTAAAAAGGGGAGTGGGCAGGGCTGGCAAAGTGGCCCCAGCTGGGCTGGGAGGAGACTCCAACAGAGCCCAGCTGCTGTGGGGTTAGGGGAGGGGAAAGGGGCAACATGGTGCACGTGGGGTGGAAAAGGAAGGATGTAGAGAGGAAGATGATGGGGATGTCTCTGGCACGATGACATCTGCCAGATGTGGAGCTGCGTTTCACACCACTGCTCCATCACTGCTTGTGGGCAGTGCCCATTGTACAAGCACTCACATGGGGGCTGCTTTCCCCTCCCCGCCCTTTTTGCCTTTCCCTACCCTATGCCAACACAGCACTTGGGCATTCAGTCTGCAGATGCAAAGGAAAGATCAAGCTGGAGAACCCGTTCCAGAGGTTCTGTGGGACTCTGAG
This sequence comes from Pogoniulus pusillus, assembly GCF_015220805.1. Classification (NCBI taxonomy): domain Eukaryota; kingdom Metazoa; phylum Chordata; class Aves; order Piciformes; family Lybiidae; genus Pogoniulus; species Pogoniulus pusillus. The sequence goes on along the minus strand of NC_087282.1, from coordinate 60,602 downwards.
GAAAGGGCACTGGGCAGAACTGGGACTGATTTTAGAACTGGCTGCCTGGAAAAACACCCTTTGAAGAGTGAAGCCTTTTCTCCTCCAGGACTAGAGCAAGGGGACACAGCCTCAAGCTGTGCCAGGGCAGGTCTAGGCTGGATGTTAGGAGGAAGTTCTTGGCAGAGAGAGTGATTGGCATTGGAATGGGCTGCCCAGGGAGGTGGTGGAGTGGCTGTGGCTGGAGGTGTTGCAGCCAAGCCTGGCTGGGGCCCTTAGTGCCATGGTCTGGTTGCTTGGCCAGGGCTGGGTGCTAGGTTGGACTGGGTGAGCTTGGAGCTCTCTTCCAACCTGCTTGATTCCATGATTCTAAGGAGATCTCCCATGTCCCACCCTAGCTGGAAAACATCTCTCATGTGCCAGTCTGGTGGGATGCTCTCTCCATGAGGCTTTGGGGTTTGATTTGTTTGATTTCCCATCTGGCTTTTAGCCAAATCTCTCCCTGGTCAGATTTGGTGGCTTTGTTTGATTTTCACTCCTCCCACCCCTGCAGCACCTGAGGCCAATTGAAGTCTCCTCCCACCCCAGCTGTGGCCACTTTGCCCTCCCTGCTCAGTGCCCTTTATAAGCAGTGCAGGAGGAGCCCAGCCCCAAGCTGGGCCCATTGCGGGCCAAGGGATCCTCCGCCTGGCATCCCAGGTGAGTGCGCACGGGTGAGCACCGGGTGCGTGGTGGAGGGTTTCAAAGGCCGGGGGGCCTGGCTGGCCCCCCGGCTAGCTAGGGCCACCTTAGGGCTGGGCTACTGACCCACTGCAACATCCCCCTTAGCTCACGGGTGCTAAGTCTGTGTTGCTACTGAGGCTGAGGTTTCTCTAGGAGGTTGGATCCTCGAAGGCTTTGCTCTGGGTTCTGCGATGGATGTGAACGTGGAGCAGGAGCACCAACTGGAGCTGGTAACGGACCAGGATCCTCCAAAGTTTTGCTCTAGGTTTTGCGATGGATGAGACTGTGGAGCAGGAGCACCAACTGGAGCTGGTAATGGAACTGGCAACGCAGCAGAAGCGGTAACGTAGGGTGGAGAGGAGGAGGAAAGCATCAGGGCCCGCCCGGGGGAGGCAGCAGCGGTTTGTTTGCTCGCTCTAACAGGAGGTTTGTGTTTTGCAGGGCTGGCTGGAGGAGAACCTATGTTGGAGCTGCGTTAAGCTGCCCGGGGGCAGGCAGCGCTGCCAGGACCCTGCCGGACACCCGCACAGGCTGTGCCCCGCCCCAGCAGGAGCTTTTATTGTCCTGCTGCAAGGAGGCTCTGGGTGCAGCTCAGAGCTGCCTTGCACCGTCTGAAGGGGCTCTCCAGGAAGGAGTCCCTCAGCCTGCTCTCAGCTCTCCTTCAGCTATTGAAACGTAGCTCTAAGGTCTCCCTAGAGCCTTCTCTCCAGGCTGAGCAGCCACAGCTCTCTCAGGCTGCCTTCACAGCAGAACTTCTGCCATCCTCTGCTCATGTTTGTGGCCTGCTCTGGAAACCCTCCAGCAGGTCCCTGTCTCCCTTGTGTTGGGGGTGCCCCAGAGCTGGCCACAGCAGTCCAGGCTGAGGTCTCCCCAAAGCAGAGGGGCAGATGGTTCACAAGCACAGACACAGCAGGCTTCCCAACGACCTTCCCACACTGCAGCTGCAGGTTTCAGTCAGATCCTTTTAGTATCAAAGCTGAGAGTTGAGGGCTAAGGCACCAGCAGCACTGTCCTTCGAGCCAGAGAAACAAACACCAAATGAAATGAGACTTCTCTTAACTGCAGTTCAATTGCCCAAGCCAAGCACTAGGACAACAACCATGCAGATGAATTGGATGACTTGAAAAGCCTTAACAGCTTTATGAGGCTACTCCAACACAGTGACCAGTTACAAACTGCTTCCCTGTGGAAGCATTTTCGCTTCCAATGTTCTCCAAGCACCTGATTTTTCACACAGACCCTTTCCTCTGTGGCCCCATAGGTATTCATTAATTAAAGGAAGATCTTTGCTTTTCAGGAAGAACAATAAGAGAGATTCATTGGTCTAAAAAATCCTTGCAGCTTTCCTCTTGGATTGTTGAAGCTGTAATGAATGCCAAGTTTCTGGCCAGGTGAGCTGGGTTTAAGGCAAGTGTTGATGAACACAAACAAATGACAAAGCTGCTCCCAAAATGTGCCTCAGCTGAAAGCACAAAGTGATGCCTACGTCTGTTTGTTCCCTCCTTACCTGCTGGTCGTGACCCTAACTACAGACCCTCTGCCTGCACTGCCTAACAGGCTCAGCAGTGTCAGAGCAGAGAGGCAGACACAGGCTTTCAATGCACACCAATGGCTTGGGCTGCAGCTCTGTTGAGCCCAGGGTTTAATCCTCCCTGCCTGGCCTTTTCCACCTGTGAAAGCCTTCAGCTTAGCCTGCAGCTCCTTCTGGTCACATCTCCAAAGCAGAGGGAAGCCTCAGGTTAAGAAATGCTGGCAGCACTCAGGCAGAAAGCAACCTGAGTGAGAGGTATCTCCTGATGCTAGGTTGGGCCGGATGAGCTTGGAAGTCTCTTCCAACCTCCTTCATTCTATGGTTCATACAATTGTCAGGGCTCGAGGATCATCCAGCTCCAATCCCCCTGCCTCAGGCAGGGACACCTCACACTATATCAGGTCCAGATGTGAAACTCTCATAAGTTAACAGAGCTCGTGCAAGAGAAGAAAAACTCATCCCTCAATACCAGTATTTCTATGTAAGTTTTGTAACATGGACAATCCAAGCAGGTTTCATAGTGAAGAAGACCTCTTTTATCTCCCAGTAATATTTCTAACTGCTTATCACAGTGGGAGAGTCCTGGATGGGCAATGTCTCTCTGAAGTTTCCCTCTAAGATTGCACTTGGCTGACACTGCAGGTTGTGGGTAAAGACTTCTTAGTGTTAGGTCTGATCTTGCTTTCTTTACCAAAACGTCTGAGCACAGAAGTGTTCCACTCACTTGACAAGAAAACTGTTCAGCTGTTCAGTCTGGAGAAGAGAAGGCTCTGAAGAAACTTATTGTGGCCTTGCAGTTTCTCAAGGGGGTCTAGGAGAAAGCTGGAAAGGGTTGATTAGTGCTAGGTTTAGGGGGAATGGATCCAAACTAGAGGAGGGGAGATGTAGATTGGATGTTAGGAAGAAGCTCTTCAGCATGAGGGTGGTGAGACACTGGAACAGGTTGTCCAGGGGGGTCGGTGGAAGGCTCATCTCTGGAATAAGGTCACCCCTGAGTATCCTCTTCTCCAGGCTGCACACCATCAGCTCCTTGTTTCTTGGACACTGAATGCCTAGACCAGAGAAGTGAAATTGCAGGCTGCTGAAGGCAGACATTGCTTTAGCTGTGTGTTAATAAAGTGCCAGGCAAAAACAAAGACTTCTAAGCTCATCCACTCCAACCTATCACCCAGCCCTGTCCAATCCCCTGGACCCTGGCACTCACCCCCCAAGTTACCCATTGATGTCACTTGGCCCTGGTACAAACAAACAACACAACAGTTTATTGCTTGGTTCTCATTTTAAAGGGTAGAGACTAAAGCTACAAATTGCCTGAATTTGGGAATGCTGCTAGAAGCTGGTGTGTGAACAACTGTCTGTAGCCTGAGATTCCCTCTGCATCCACCTGTAACTGCTGATCACTTACAGTGCAAGTGCTGAGGCAGCCAGTGCCAAACACACATCTCACAGCACAGCAACACCGAGGGAGTGTGGAAAGCTGCTGTGTGACCCCTGAGTGGAGTCCTTGTTCTGGTGGAACCTGAGGTCACCTGTGAAAGGTGTTCTTCTGTACAGCAGGAGCTGTTGTTTCCATGCTTCCAGCACTCCAGGCAATGCATCCTTCAGATCGTTTTAGCTCACTACGAGTTAGGACTTGGAGGTTTTGCTGTCATGCAGACGCCAGCACTGGATGTGTCCATCTCCAGCAGTGACAAAGTAACTGCTGCCATAGATCACAGAATCATAGAATGGTCTAGGTTGGCAGGGACCTCAAGGATCATCCATTTGCAACCCCCCACTAGAGCAGGTTGCTCAAGACCTCATCCAACCTGGCCTTAAACACATTCAGGGAGGAAGCAGTCCCAACCTTTCTGGGCAACCTGTGTCAGTGTCTCACCACCCTCACTGCAAACAGCTTCCTCCTAACACCCAGTCTAAATCTCCCCTCTGCCAGTTCAAACCCATTACCCCTCCTCCTGTCGTTACAAGACCTTGTCAATAGTCCCTCCCCAGCCTTATTGTAGGCCCCCTTCAGATACTGGAAGGCCACTTTAAGGTCTCCTTGAATCCTCCTCTTCTCCAGACTGAAGAGCCCTGACTTTTGTAGCCTGTCCCCATAGCAGAGCTGCTGCAGCCCTCTGAGCATCTTTGTGGCCTCCTCTGGACTCACTCCCTCAGCCCTCTGAGGAGGACACAGCTGTTCCTCTGCTGGAGCCTTTGCTGCACACCTTGTCCTGGCTGCATTTTGCCCTCTCAGGAAATGTGCACAAGTAGGCTCTCTACATAACTTCTCTGATAACCAAACCCAAGCAGTTATGATGCAGAACTGTGCAGCCTATACTTAGGCAAGTGTGTGCAAGCCTTGGCTGGGCTCCTCTCCTGAGTAGGACCAGGACAAGGGGCAATGGGTGGAAGCTGGAGCATAGGAGGGTCCATGTGAACCTTAGGAAGAATTTATCCCCTGTGAGGGTGACAGAGCACTTGAACAGCCTGCCCAGGGAGGCTGTGGAGTCTCCCTCTCTGGAGATGTTCAAGCAGTGTCTGAATGAGTTCAGTATAGCCAAGACAAATGGGCCTGTGGAGGCAGAGGAGCCAGTCTGAATGGCAGCTAGCCAAGCTTGGCCAGATTAAGGGAAGCCATAGGCTTGCTTTACCTGAACCTGGGAGCAGCCTAGGCCTTGCACAAGGCAGGCCCAAGCTAAGTGTGTGTATCTTGTTTAGCACAGGGTGTAAAGAAGTCTGGGCAGCCCAGAGTCCTTGGAGTCAGTGGCTCTAGGTCCTTTGTCCTCTTTCGCACAGTTGCTTCTCCCCACAGCAGAAGGAGGGAGAACAGAAAACCATGCCTGGGCAAGCCAGTGCATGTATAAGCCTATTTTGGCCTATCAGGCCTGCCACAAGTTCAGCTTTCAGTTGGAAGGTTGCTTTCAGCTGAATTAACAGACATTTGGGAGAAGCTGAAGTGTTCTGCTCTTTAATTCCGCTTACTTAAATCCATTCTAAAGCCACTCCACACAGCCTGGCAACAAAAAAAGCAAGCCACACACTCACCTAAGAAGCCTCACATTTGTCCTTGCCTGTGGATGTGACCATCCCTCTGTTTGAGCATAAGATCCTTTACTGAATCCCTTACTAACTGATCCTGGGTTACCTATTAACAAGGGTCTAGGTTATGGCTCCCCTCTTCTCTGCTCCAGTGATGCTACATGCGAGTGCATTGCTGGGATCCTCAGTTCACAAGGCAATGGACTAGAGAATGACACATTCTGTGCTTGTGCCATCCACAACCACCCTGGAGGTGTTCAAGGCTAGGTTGGATGAGGCCTTAAGTGACCTGTTCTAGTGGGAGGTGTCCTTACCTATGTCAGGATGTTGGAACTGGATGATCCTTGGTGTCCCTTTGAACCTAAACCATTCTATGGTTCTAAATAGTGGAGGGCTCAGAACAAAGCTCATTTCTTTGGTAGCACAGAGCTTGTGCATAGCAGTGTGCAAATATAACCCTGATGACCCAAGTGATCAGACCCAACTAAAATGAGTTTCAAGTGTCTTGCCAAATAGGTAGTATCTGCCATAGTTAAGACCTTTGAAGTGTGTGCAACCAGAGCCAGATAACTACTTTTTTAACCAGATAGAGATTAGGTTCCTATTTTGTCATTGGAAAACTGAAATCATAGAATCAACCAGGCTGGAAGAGAGCTCCAAGCTCATCCAGCCCAACCTAGCACCCAGCCCTGCCCAACCAACCAGACCATGGCACTAAGTGCCCCAGCCAGGCTTGGCTTCAACACCTCCAGGCACAGCCACTCCACCACCTCCCTAGGCAGCCCATTCCAGTGGCATAATCATAGAATCATAGAATCATCCAGGTTGGAAGAGACCTCCAAGCACATCCAGTCCAACCTAGCACCCAGCCCTTGCCAGTCATCTAGACCATACTATACTATACTATACTATACTATACTATACTATACTATACTATACTATACTATACTATACCTATACTATAACATAGCATTAGATTACATTACATTTTCTTCTATACTTGATTTTTGTCTCTCAAAATATTAATTTAAGATAGATTTTTTTTTCTATACTTGATATTATTTTTATTCCTCAGAATAAGAACTTCAGATAGACTAAAATATTTTTTTTCTATACTGAATGTTATTGTCTGTTTCTCACAATAGATATTTAAGATAGATTATTTCTTTTCTATACTGGATATCAACTTTTATTTCTCACAATAGATATTTAAAATAGGTTAAACTATTAATGCTTTTTCTACACTTGATATTATTTTTCTCTCTCTCAGAATAGTAGCTTCAGATGGATTTAAATATTTTTTTTTTCTATACTAGATATTATTTTCTGTTTCTCACAATAGGTATTTAAGATACATTCCAATATTAATGGTTTCTTCATACTCTTTTTGTTTGTTTCTTAGAATAGGGATTTAAGATTAAATTTAATTTAGACTAAAATACTATTTTTTTCCTATACTGGGTATCATTTTCTGTTTCTCACAATAGGTGTTTAAGATACATTCCAATATTAATGGCTCCTCTGTACTCCTCTGTTTGTTTCTCAGAATAGGAATGTAAGACAGATTAAAATGCTATTTTTTCTATCTTGGATATTACTTTCTATTTTTCACAATGGGTGTTTCAATTAGATTCAAATAATAATGTTTTCTCTATACTTTTCTTCTTGTGTTTCTCAGAATAGGAATTAAAGATGAAACTTAGCTTAAATTTAACTTAGATTAATATCCACTATAGAAAAAAATAGTATTTTACTTTCTATTTCTCACAGTAAGTATTTAAATTAGAAGAGGAGACAGCAGTGCCCAGGTGGGCAGCAGAGCCAATGGCATCCTGGGCTGGCTCAGGAGCAGTGTGGGCAGCAGGACAAGGGAGGTTCTTCTGCCCCTGTGCTCAGCACTGCTCAGGCCACCCCTGGACTGCTGTGTCCAGTTCTGGGCTCCTCCATTGCAGAGAGATGTTGAGGTGCTGGAAGGTGCCCAGAGCCCCTGCTGGGGAGGGGCCTGGAGCACAGCCCTGTGAGGAGAGGCTGAAGGAGCTGGGGGGTTGCAGCCTGCAGCAGAGAAGGCTCAGGGCAGACCTCATTGCTGTCTGCAGCTGCCTGCAGGGAGGCTGTAGCCAGGGTTGGGGTTGGGCTCTTCTGCCAGGCAGCCAGCACCAGAAGAAGGGGACACAGCCCCCTTCTCTCCTGGCAGAGAGAGTGATTTGCATTGGAATGGGCTGCCCAGGGAGGTTGTGGAGTCTCTGTGCCTGGAGGTGTTGAAGCAAAGCCTGGATGGGGCACTTAGTGCCATGGTCTGGTTGCTTGGCTAGGGCTGGGTGCTAGGTTGGGCTGGCTGAGCTTGGAGCTCTTTTCCAAACTGCCTGATTCTCTGTTTCCATGAAATACTGCAGTGCTTGTTAAATGCTTTGTTCCTGTGGTGAACATACAGGAGAAAGAAGTGTGAAGACATTAAGAGCCTCACATTCAACTCAGGGTGTAAATACTATAGTTACTTAGCCTGCAGATAGATATTACTGTGAGGCAGAAAAACTCCTTAGTGATGGGAGGAAAACGGGCAGAGTGACCACCCACACAGGGAGGCCCTGATTAGCCTACCTGGGTACCGGAGCCCACACCCTCCCCTTAAATCTAACCTGCCCACCTGCGAGTGGCTGGGCTCCGGGTTAAATAGAGCCCGCCGGGCGCTGGGGCAGGTCAGACCGGGCTGCAGGGGGCAGGAGAAAAGTCATACTTCTCTCTGAGCTGCTCTCGGCCAGGCTGCCTCCTCTGACTCTCCTTCGTTCCTGTTTTCTTTGCTTACTTCCCTTTTGTTTCCTTTGCTTACTCCCCTTTTCTTCTGTTTCCTTGCCTACCTTCCCTTCTCTTTCTTTGTCTTACTTCTCCTTCTCTTTCCTTGCTTTACTCCCCTTCCCTTCTCTATCCTTGGCTTACTCCTCTACCCCTTCTCTGTCTGCCTTTCTTTCGCCTTGCCTTACTTTCTTTGCCTTCACTTCCCGTGCCTTGCTTCCCATCGGAAGGAAGGAAGGTCCTACGTTACTTAGTACCGTTCTTTAACAGGATCGTGTCTTCGGAACCTAAGGAAGGAAGGGGAAGGACCCTCCCGTCCTACTTTACTTTGATGTTCAGGTGAGTGCCGCGCTAAGGGTCCGACCTTCCCACTTAACCTACGCCCCGGGACCGAGTGCGCCCCAGGGGATGGGTCCCTTCCTCCCTCGTTCCCCCTGACTGCCCTAGGGGCGCTCCGCCTGCTCCGCTACAAGCAGCAGGTGCAAAGTGTAAGCAGCTGAGGGGGAGGCTCCTACCGCCCGAGCTGGCACAGCTGCCCCTCCCCGGGGCGTGGCCAGCACCCTGGCCCCGCCTCCTGCCGCCCCCTCCCCAGGTGCAGGGGCTCAGCCCAATCCCGCTGCCTCTGTACCCCCTGTAAAAGCAGAGGAGCCTCCTCCTCGCTTCCCTTTCGCCCTCCCTGCCTCCATCGCCCTCCCGCGCCCGCTGCTCTACGGCTCGCTACGCGCCCCGGGCCCCCGGGGGCAGTCGGGACCTTCGCCTAGGCTCCGCTCGCAGGTATCTGCCTTTTCACCCTCTCCCTGTGCTTTCTCTGCAGCTCCCCTACCCTGAAAGCCTTCTCGCTGCCGCTCGAGTTTACCTGCTCGAGGGAAGGGAGATGCATTTGGGTGAGTCTTACCTCTACGTCTAATTCCCTTCCCTTGGACAAAAGCTGGGGAAGAGGGAAAGGCGCCCCAGAAACTGGGATTGCTGCTACTGACTACGTGGGGGGCTCTGGGAAACTGGAACTGGACCTGACAGAAGTAATTGGTTAGAAACTGGAAGTGCTTCTGTTTTCTACAGGGGGCTACGGTGCACTAACTCTTACCCCTGCAGGAGCCGGGCTGGGAGCAGAGACCGCACCCCGGGGAGGATGAACGCACTGCACCTGCCGGCTGGGTGACAACTCCTGCAGTGAGTCCTACCCGCGTCCTTACTTACACTTTTCGCCTGCTTCTTGTAGGAGAAGAGAGAGGAAACTTCCAGAAAGCTGAGCCCCCCTATGATGCGGGACAGCCACTGTACAGCCCCAAAGAGAACCTTCCTGCCGCGAGATCGGGTGAGGGGGGGTCGGTAGCGGCGTACACTTAGGTGTAGCGTCTGCCCCAAAGTGCCCTTAAGGCAGAAAGAAAGGTTCCAGTGACTTAGGCAGCACTCGGAATGAGGGGATAGGCTAAGTGGGAAGATCGCACCCCTTGCACAAGCACTCGCCTGAACATCACCAGCACACCTAGTAAAGTAGAAAGGGAGAATCCCCTTCCTTCCTTCCCTAAGTTCCACACACACATGGCACTGCATGAGAAAGGCACTAAGTAAGGAAAAATAGGATTTATGCCTTGCCCTGCCCCTGCTTTGCCTTGCCTTGCCTTGCCCTGCCCCCCCCCCCCCCCTTTGCGTTGCCTTGCCTCCTTTGCTTTCCTGTCAATAGAAGATCAGACCATAACCACACCACCACCTGCAGTAGGTAAAAAGCAACTTTATTGCCAAAGCTGAGTTCTTGTCAGGGGTTTCTCCTTCCAGGGTGCGATGGATGTGGTGATTGTCCTAAAGAAAAGGTAAGAGACAACACAAAATGCCTCCTGAGCACATGGGGCTGGGCTGCAGCTGCTCTAAGCTCGGGAAGACGTTCTTTCCAGGGAGGGAAGTGAGGCACTGACACAGGCTGCCCGGGGAGGCTGTGGAGGCCAGAAGCACACAACGTCATCTTTGATCACTCTGTGCCTCTGTCCTCCACAACCTCCCTGAGGGTGTTCAAGGCCTGGCTGTGTGAGGAGGTTTACGTAGAACAGTTCCTAGGGAGTCCTTTGTAACTTACAGCTTTGTGTTCTTACCTTGGCCTAATTCAGTCACTCTTCTCTTTCTCTACCAGGTGCCTACAACTTTTATAAGCAGAGGAAAGCCCTGGGCAAGATGCAGAGCTCACCATGCAGACGTCTGGGCTAAGCTCTTATTGGCATGCACATCCTTCCTGAGTTATTCTGGGGAGAAGGAATTGCTTTGGCTGTGTGCTTGGGGCTTCTCCTGGACTGACTTAAGAAAAAGGGTTGCAAATGTTAGCCCAGTGCCTCTGCCTCCCTTACTCCAACAAACGATTGCAAATGCTGCCTGCTCTCATTTGCCCTACACATTCTGTCTGAGTGAGTGTTGAGATGATTCTGGCCCTTTGCCCTGCACAGAGGAAAACTGAGGCACTTCTGAGGGGGATTCTTGGAAGCTTTCATATTTTCTACACAGCAAACCAGACATAAAGGTCCAGCACCTCAACATCTCTCTGCAATTGAGTGGCCCACAACTGGGCACAGCACTCAAGGTGTGGCCTGAGCAGTGCTGAGCACAGGGGCAGAAGAACCTCCCTTGTCCTGCTGCCCACACTGCTCCTGAGCCAGCCCAGGATGCCATTGGCTCTACTGCCTACTGGGGCACACTGCCGCCTCATCTGCAGCACCCCAGTACCCCCAGGGCCCTCTCTTCCTGGCTGCTCTCAGCCACTCTGGCCCCAGCCTGTAGCACAAGTTCTCTTACAGTCACAGACAGCCTGAAAAGAACAAAAGGGATGAATTATTTACTTGCTGAGCTTCCCTCTGTGCATCTGATCATGGATCTTAGCTACTTCCCCACAACCTCCCTGGAGGTGTTGAATACCACCTTGGATGAGCCCTGTAGCAACCGGGGCTGGTGAAAGATCTCCTCCCCCAAGGCAGGGAGTTAAAGTGGCTGAACTTTAAGGTCCCTTCCAAGCCAAACCGCTCTTTGCACCTATGGCTCTATATATGGCCATAAGTAGCAGTGGGATTGTTTTAGTGGCAACTGTGTACATCTAAGTGCATTCCTCTACTGCTCCTGTTTCGCTCACTGCGGCTGTGTAACTCACAGAACACACACAATTCTCTACAGAATCAGCCCCTGACTGCCATGTTTGCAAGCAGGAGCTTTTCACTGCACTTTGGCAACCACTTCACTATGACATAAGCCAGCTTAGCCTTCACAGAGTCAGATCACCACCACTGCAAGCCTGGGTGCTTTTTGTGCCACCCATGACCACATGCAGCTCTGCTATGAACTGGCTCAGGGAAATCATTAACCTGCGGGGAGGAGAGGGGAGAAGAGCAGAGAAGGAGAGGAGAGAGAAAAGAGACAAGAAGAGAAGGTAGAGGGGAGGAGAGAAAAGAGGAGAGGGGAGGAGAGAAGAGAACACCTCCCAGCAGCAGGGAACAGAGAGAAGCACTCCACAACCATTTGCAAGAGAGGCTTTCTGCTCATCCAGCTGCTCTGTTAGCATCTGCATTGGACAGAATCTTCAGCTACTAGGTCAGAGCTCGGACTGAGCAATCTCCTTTTCAACCCTTCCCTCCTGGCAGACACAGACAAACCCTACCTGGAGCCCACAGGAGCCGAGCCAAAGGAGATCACCCTGCCAGGCTGCAGGGCCAGGCTGCAGCGGCACCAGCGTCCGTGCTGACGGATTCACCGCAGCAGCTGGGGCCCTCGTGCCCATCCTGCTGCTGCTGCACATCTGGCTGGCTTGGCCAGTGGAGTGGAAAGCAAAGTGCAAACCTGCCAAGAGTGAAACAACCAAGGACAAAGCTCAGTTACTCACACTGTGAAGGTGTGGGCACGCTCCTATGCCCCCAGTAAAAACACTGCCAAAGCATTTCATTTTCCACTGCCATGCACTGACCTTGCAGAGCTCTGAGCTGATCCCACTCCAACACTCCACCTCCAGTGCACACAGTCAGCTCTGACTGCAGGGTGCTGCCATGTGGGCCATGCACACACAGGAGGGACGCCTGGCCCCCAGCACTGCCCAGCAGACATGCTCCTGAGCTGCCAGGGACACGTACTAGTGACAGCCAGACAGAAATAAAGCACGTCAGAGCACCCCACCAGAAGATGGGAAAGACAACCCCTGACACTTGGTTGCCTTTTTCACACACACAACAAACGAGCTGCTCCGAGAGCCCTGACAAAGGCTTTGCTCTTTGGCAGTGGCTGCTCAAGCCATGCAGATCAGGCTGGAAGTGACACGACTGTAACTTTTTTGGTAAAGCTTCATTTATGACAGAAAAGGGATCAGTGAGATCAGAGACGGCCCAGATGCTTTGGCACCTGGGAAAAAACCAACCAAACCCAAACCAACCAACCCAACACAAACCCACCCTCAAATTAGTCCTCAGTGCTGCAGTCCCCAGAGGAGCGGTGGATCTGAAACGTTTGGCCCCACTGGAGCATGGAGAGGAGCAGGTGCTGGTGACAGCTGCACTCTCACAGCCATGCCCTCACCTCTGAGCCGAGGCTGTGCTTAGCTCCGATGGGCAGCTGCTGAAATGCAGGCACTGCTGCGGGGCCTGTGCCTCTCCGTGGCAGGGTTTCAGACCTGCTCGGGCCTGTGGGAAGAGTGAGATTTGTCTCAGGGCCACTGCTTTGCATTTCCTCCCCTCTCTCGGCATGGCTCAGTTACTTCACTGGCATGACAAGTGCCAGGACAGCTGCCACATGGACGAAGCAGACAGGAGGAGGCTCCACGCTGCTCTCCCTGTGTCTGGGAGGCAGACACCATTTGATCCTCCTGCAGCAGCTCCAGCACGCTGCGGAGCTCTGAAAGCTGCTCTCTAGCACTGTGACGAGCAGAGACAGCTGAGCTCTCCCTGTGCAGGCAGACAGACCCCCAGCTCCCTTCACACCTCCCACAGATGCGCTCTACCCACCAACACCTTCCCAGGGGCTGCAGAACGCAGCTGGATGGAAGATGCAGCACAAACCTTCCAGAGCTGCTTTCTCTACTTTAACTGCACCAACGCTGCAGGAAGACTCCAGATACTCACAGCAGCTGCTCTGAAAGGTGTCTCAGATCCATCTCACCTGCTCAGCTCACCTCCCGAATCCTTGCAGGCACCCAGGGCTGCTCCCAACCCTTCCACACGCTGAGTCTTGGGCTCCCCGGGCCGCGGCTGCCTGCAGCCACCACAGGCCATTGGAGCAGCACTGCAATCCAGGGACCTGTCCTCTGAGCGTGTGCTGCAAGGAGAAGCAGCAGCTCTGCAGTGCTTCGGCTGGACAGCAGCACACACTGACTGCACCCCAGAGCAAACCACACCTAAAGCACACACACACAAGCAGCCTTGCACAGCAAGCACAGCCTCCACCTTTGCATCTCGCCAGACCCACTCTAGGTGCCCACGGACCCCTTTACGAGGGTCCCTGACCCCTCTACATGGCCACAGGCCTCCTTTAGATACCCGCAGACCCCCTCCAGCTCACCCCTGACGCCTTTAGATGCCCCCAAAGGCCCTTTCGATACCCCCAGACCCCTGGAGCCGTGGCTGGGGGGGCCGAGCCAAAGGGGACACCGAAACCCAGAGTGAGACCCCCCAGAGCCTGCCAGAGCGCAGAGGCTGAGCGCTTCCCGCCCAAACGCCGCTGGCCAATCAGAGCACGGCCTGGCTTTCCCGCTCTTTCCCCTCACGGCGCCGGGAGGGAGGGGGGAGGGAGACAAAACGGCCGCAGGGGGCTCCGTGGCGGCTCCCAGCGCTCCCAGCTCAGCTCCCAGCGCCTCCAGGTATGGATCCCAGTACCTCCCAGTGCTCCAGGACAACGCACAGTGCTCACAGGATGGCTCCCATGCTCTCCTCTGCTCCCAGGCCCACACAGATCCTGCCCGGACCGGCCCAGTCGATCCCAGCCCCGTCCCTATCCCTCCCCGTCCCGCCCAGATCCCCGCCCAGTCCCTTCCGTTCCTCCCCGTCCCTTCCAGCCCCTCTCAGTCGCTCCCAGATCCGATCCCAGTCCCTTCTGTTCCTCCCCGTCCCTTCCAGCCCCTCTCAGTCTCTCCCAGATCCTATCCCAGTACCTCCCAGATCCACTCACAGTCAATTCCAGTCTCTTGCGGATCCCCTCCCAGTCCCCGACAGTCTGCACCCCACACCCTGCCCCTGCCAATCGCACCCAGTTCCATCCCAGTCCTTCCTAGTTCAGTCCCAGTTCCTCCCAGACCCTCTTAGTTCCCCTCCCTGGGAGTGACTGGCAGGGAAATGGGATGGAATCCGGAATGACTGGGAACGACTCGGGGGTGACTGGGAGGTAGTGGGATGTAAATGGAAGGGGACTGGGGAGAGCTGGGAGGTAGTGGGATGGAAATGGGAAGGGACAGGTAGAGACTGGTAGGTAGTGGAAAGGAAATGGGAAGAGACTGGGAGGTAGTGGGATGGAAATGGGAAGGGACTGGTAGAGACTGGGAGGCAGTGGGATGGAAATGGGAGGGGACTGGGTGGGCTTGGGAGGGAAGTGGTCCCAAACTGGGAGAAACTGGGCCCAAACTGTTAGGAACTGGGCCCAAAGTGCACACAAAGAGGGGGAATTCTTCCCGCCTAAGCCCCGCTGGCCAATCAGAGCGCAGCCTCCCTTTCCCGCTCTTTCCCCTCACAGCGTCAGGGAGGGAGGGAGTGGGACAAAATGGTGGCAGGGGACACAATGGCGGCTCCCAGTTCAGCTCCCAGTGCTTCCAGGATGGCTCCCAGTGCTTCCCAGATGGCTCCCAGTGCCTCCAGGATGGCTCCCAGTGATTCCCAGATGGCTCCCAGTGCCTCCAGGTATGGATCCCAGTCTCAACAAGTCCCCTCCCAGGTCTGTTCTAGACCTCTCGGAATCCCGCCCAGTCCCTCCCAATTCCCTTGCAGTCCCTTCCACTTCCCTCCCTCTGCATCCCAATTCCTCTGCAGTCCCTTCCAGTTTCCCGCCCAGTCCCTCTCAAATCCCCTCCAGTCCTACCCAGTTCCCTCTCACATCCCTCCTGGCCCATCCCATTTCCATCTCAGTCCCTCCCAGTTCCCTCCCAGTCCCTCCCACATCTCCCAGCCTTTCACAAATCCCCTCCAAATCCCTCCCTGTCTCATCCCAGTTCCTTATGTTCCTCCCAGTCCCTCCCAGATCCCCTTCCAGTCACTTCCAGTCTCTCCCAGTTCCGCTCCCTGTCCTGCCCAGTAACCCCCAGATCCTCTCCCAGTCCCTCCCAGTTGCCCCCAATGGCCTTTCAGTTCCGCTCAGTTCCTCCCAGTCTCTCCCAGTCCCCAGGCAGTCCGAATCGGTTCCCTCCCTGTGCCTCCCAATTGCTTCACCCACCCTCCTAGTCACTCCCAGTTCCTCTCCAGTCCCCCTCAGTCTCTCCCAGTCCTACCCAGTTCCCTCTCACATCCCTCTTGGTGCATCCCATTTCCATCCTAGTCCACCTCCAGCCCCTCCCAGTCCTTCCCACATCTCCTCCCAGTCTCTCACAAATCCCCTCCGAGTCTTTCCCAGTCCTGTCCCAGTTCCTCCCATTCTTCCCAGCATATCCCAGTCCCCTTCCAGTCCTAATCCAGTACTTAACAGGTCCATCTCAGTCCCATTCGAGTCCCAGTCCTCTCCCATTTCCTCCCAATCCACTCCCAGTCCCACCCAGCCTCACCCAATCCTTCCCAGTCCATCCCACTAGCTCCCAGTACATCACAGTCCCCTTACAGTCACCTCCCAAGTCCCTCCCAGTCCCCAGTCCCCTCCCACTCCGACCCAGTCCCCTCCCAGTCTCTCACAATACCATTCCTCTCCTTTCCCACTACATCCCACTCCCAGTCCCTTCCAATCCTCTCCCATTTCCCTCCCAGTCCCAATCCAGTCCTTTCCAGCTCCATCCCAGTCCCCTCACAGTCTCTCCCAGTCCCTAGTGCCATTCCAGTCCTCTCCCAGTCACTCACAATCCATTCCAGATCCCTCTCCATTCCCTCCCAATCCACTCCCACTCCATTCCACTATCTCCCAGTATATCCCAGTCCCCTCCACTAACTCCCAAGCCCCTATCCCTCTCTCCCAGGCCCTCCACATCCCCTCCCAGGCCATCCCAGTCCCTCCCAATCCCTCCACTCCATCCCTCATCCTTTCCCACTTCCCTCTTAGTCTCCTCCCACTCCTTGCCAGTCCCTCCCAATCCCATCCCACTTCCCAGCTCTCCCTCCCATTCCCCTTCCTGCCCCTCCCAGTCACTCACAATCACCCTAGTCTGGAAGGGGACTGGGGCATACTGGGATGGACTGGGACGGTCTGGGAGAGGACTGGGAAGGAATGTGACAGGACTTGGAGGGACTGAGGACTGGGAGGGGACTGGGATGAGTCCTTTCCCAGTCCAACTCCAGTCCCTCACAGTCCTCTCCCATTTCCTTCCAGTCCTCTATCAGTCCCACCCAGCCCCCTCCAATCCTTCCCAGTCCATCCCACTAGCTCCCAGTATATCCCAGTCCCACGCCACTCCAACTACCTTTCACTACCTGCCCAGTCCCCTCCCAGTCACTCACAATCCTTTCCAAATCCCCTCCCTGTCCCATCCCAGCACCTCCCAGTCTCATTCCCCTCCCTGACACCTCTCAGGCCCCTTCCCAGTCCTCTCCCAGTTCAGCTCAGTCCTTCCCAGATCCCTTCCCAGCCCAACCTACTCCCTCCCACTCCATCCCACTCCCTCCCCATTCCTCTGAATCCCACCCACTCACTCCCAATCCCTTCCCAGTCCCTCACAATCCCATTACACTCCTTTCCCAGTGCATCCCACTGCCCTCCCAGTCCTTTTTAGTCCCTCTCAGTCCTCTCCCAGTCCCAATCCAGGTCCATCCCAGTCCCCTCCCACTCTGTCAGTCCCTCCTAGTCCCTTTCTATTGCCATTCCACTCACTCACAATCCACTCCCAATCTCTCCCGCTCCATCCCACTATCTCCCAGTATATCCCAGTCCCCTCCACTAACTCCCGAGCCCCTATCCCTCTCTCCCAGGCCCTCCACATGCCCTCCCAGGCCATCCCAGTCCCTCCCAATCCCTCCACTCCATCCCTGATCCCTTCACACTCCATCCCATTCCCTCCCAGTCTCCTCCCAATGCCCTCCCAGTCTATCCCAGTCTCTCCCAATCCCCGCACAGTCACAGCGAGTTCCTTCCCAGTCCTTACCAATTACCTCCCAGTCCCTGACCGTCCCTGGCAGTCTGCACCCTGTGCTCCATCCCTGCTGGTCACACCCAGTTCCATCCCAGTCCCTCCCAGTCAGGCTCCCTGGGAGTGACTGGGACAGAAATGAGAAGGACTGGGATAGAATTTGGAGGTCCTGGGAGGTAGTGGGATGGAAATGGGAGGGGACTGGGTGGGCTTGGGAGGGAAGTGGTCCCATACTGGGCCCAAACTGGTAGGAACTGGGCCCAAAGTGCACACAAAGTGGGGGAATTGGGCCCGGTGCAGCCAATGGGAGCGCTTCCTGCCTAAGCCCCGCTGGCCAATCAGAGCGCTGGGACACATTGGAACAAAACAGAGCGGGGCTGGTCCCGAACTGGGATACACTGGAACAAAACTGGGAGGGACTGGTCACAGACTGGGACACACTGGAACAAAACTGGGGGGGGCTGGTCCCGAACTGGGACACACTGGAACAAAACTGGGAGGGACTGGTCCTAGACTGGGACACACTGGAACAAAACTGGGAGGGACTGGTCCTGAACTGGGACACACTGGAACAAAACTGGGAGGGACTGGTCCCAAACTGGGACACACTGGAACAAAACTGGGGGGGCTGGTCCTGAACTGGGACACACTGGAACAAAACTGGGAGGGACTGGTCCCAAACTGGGGGGGCTGGTCCCGAACTGGGACGCACTGTTCCCAAACTGGGGGGGGCTGGCCCAGTGCAGCCAATGGGAGCGCTGCTGCCCGAGCCCCGCTGGCCAATCAGAGCGTGGCTCTGGCCCTCCTGCTCTGTCAGCGCCGGGAGGGAGGGAGGGGGGAGGGAGACCAAACGGCGGCAGGGGCACAGTGGAGGCTCCCAGCGCCCCCAGAGCAGCTCCCAGTGCCTCCAGGTAAGATTCCCAGTCCCATCAAGCCCCCTCCCAGTCCCTCCCAGTTCCCTTCCAGACCTCTCCGAATCCTTCCCAGTCCCTCCCAATTCCTCTGCAGTGCCTTCCAGTTCCCTCCCAGACCTCTCCCAGCCCCTCTCTAATCCCATCCCAGTCCCTGCCCAATCCTGCTCCAGTCTCTCCCAGACCCCCTCTCAATCCCTCCCATTCTGTCCCAGTTCTTCCTAGGATCGCTTTCAGTTCCCATCCAGGCCCCTTCCAAACCCTCTCATTCCAGTCCTTTCCCAGTACAACCCAGTCCTCACCCAGTCCCAATCCAGTCCTTAAAAGGTCCATCCCAGTCCCCTCTCAGTCTCTTGCTGTCCCTCCCAGTCTGCTCCCATTTCCTCCCAATCCCCTATCAATCCCACCCAGCCTCACCCAAACCTTCCCAGTACATCCCAGTCCCGTCCCAATCCCTCCCAATCCCCTCCCACTTCATTCCAGGGTCTTCCAACTACCTTTCAGACTATCTCAGTCCCTTTTCATTCCCTTCCCAGTCGTTACTAAGTCCCCGCCCACTCCCTCCCACTCCGGCCCAGTCCCCTCCCAATCAGTGACAATCCATTCCAGATCCCATTCCATTCCCTCCCTGTCCCAGCCCACTCCCTGTCAGTCAATCCCATTCCCTCCCTGGCCCCTCCCACTCCCTGTCAGTCAATCCCATTCCCCTAACTGTCCCTGCCCACTCCCTGTCACTCAATCCCATTCCCTCCCTGACCCCGCCCACTCCCTGTCAGTCAACCCCATTCCCTCCCTGTCCCAGCCCACTCCCTATCAGTCAATCCCATCCCCTCCCTGTGCCCGCCCACTGCCTGTCAGTCAATCCCATTCCCTCCCTCTCCCCGCCCACTCCCTGTCAGTCAATCACATTCCCTCCCTCTCCCCGCCCACTCCCGGTCACTCAATCCCATCCCCTCCCTGTGCCCGCCCACTCCCTGTCAGTCAATCACATTCCCTCCCTCTTCCCGCCCACTCCCTGTCAGTCAATCCCATTCCCTCCCTGTCCCCGCCCACTCCCTGTCAGTCAATCCCATTCACTCCCTGTCCCCGCCCACTCCCTGTCAGTCAATTCCATTCCCTCCCTGTCCCAGCCCACTCCTTCTCAGTCAATCCCATTCCCTCCCTGTCCCCGTACACTCCCTGTAAATCCCATTCCCCTCCCTGTCCCCGCCCACTCCTTCTCAGTCAATCCCATTCCCTCCTTGTCCCAGCCCACTCCCTGTCAGTCAATCCCATTCCCCTCTCTGTCCCCGCCCATTCCCTATCAGTCAATCCCATTCCCTACATGTCCCCGCCGACTCCCTGTCACTCCCATTCCCTCCCTGTCCCCACCCACTCCTTGTAAGTCAATCCCATTCCATCCCTGCCCCCATCCCCTATCAGTCAATCCCATCCCCTCCCTGTCCCAGCCCACTCCCTATCAGTCAATGCCATGCCCTCCCTGTCACCGCCCACTCCCTGTCAGTCAATCCCATTCCCTCCCTGTCCCCGTCCACTACTTGTCAGTCAATCCCATCCCTTTCCTGTGCACGCCTACCCCTTGTCAGTCAATCCCATTCCCCTCCCTGTCCCCGCCCACTCCTTGTCAGTCAATCCCATTGCCTCCCTGTCCCTGCCTACTCCCTTTCAGTCAATCCCATTCCCTCCCTTTCCCCCCCCACCCCTTGTCAGTCAATCCCATCCCCTCCCTGTCTTTGCCCACTCCCTGTCAATCAATCCCATTACCCTCCCTGTCCCCGCCCACTCCCTGTCGGTCAATCCCATTCCCTCCCTGTACCCGCCCACTCCATGTCAATCAATCCCATTCCCTTCCCTGTCCCTGCCCACGCCCTGTCAGTCAATCCCATTCCCTTCCCCTTCCCCTGCCACTCCCTGTCAGTCAATCCCATTCCCTCCCTGTCCCCGCCCACTCCCTGTCAGTCAATCCCAATCCCCTATGTCCACGCCCACTCCCTGTCAGTCAATCCATTCCCTCCCTGTCCCCGCCCACTCCCCGTCAGTCTATCCCACTCCCTCGCTATCCCCGCCCACTCCCTGTCAGACAATACCATTCCCTCCCTGTCCCTGCCCATTCCCTGTCAGTCAATCCCATTCCCTCCCTGTCCCCGCCCACTCCCTGTCAGTCAATCCCAATCCCCTATGTCCATGCCCACTCCCTGTCAGTCAATCCATTCCCTCCCTGTCCCCGACCACTCCCCGTCAGTCTATCCCACTCCCTCCCTATCCCCGCCCACTCCCTGTCAGACAATCCCATTCCCTCCCTGTCCCCGCCCATTCCCTGTCAGTCAATTTCATTCCCTCCCTGTCCCCGCCCACGCCCTGTCAGTCAATCCCATTCCCTCCCTGTCCCCGCCCACGCCCTGTCAGTCAATCCCATTCCCACTCTGTCCACGTCCACTCCCTGTTAGTCAATTCCATTCCTTGCCCGTCCCCTCCAACTCCCTGTCAGTCAATCCCATTCCCCTCTCTGTCCCCTCCCACTCCCTGTCAGTCATTCCCATTCCCCCCCTGTCCCCGCCCACTCCCTGTCAGTCAATGTCATTCCCCTCCCTGTCCATGCCCACTCCGTGTCAGCCAATGCCATTCCCTCCCTGTCCCCGCCCACTCCATCTGTCAATCCAATTCCCTCCCTGTCCCCACCCATTCCATCAGTCAATCCCATTCCCTCCCTGTCCACTCCCACTCCCTGTCGGTCAATCCCATTCCCTCCCTGTACCCGCCCACTCCATGTCAATCAATCCCATTCCCTTCCCTGTCCCTGCCCACGCCCTGTCAGTCAATCCCATTCCCTTCCCCTTCCCCTCCCACTCCCTGTCAGTCAATCCCATTCCCTCCCTGTCCCCGCCCACTCCCTGTCAGTCAATCCCATTCCTCTATGTCCACACCCAGTCCCTGTCAGTCAATCCCACTCCCTTCCTGTCCCCGCCCACTCCCTGTCAGTCAATTCCATTCCCTCCCTATTCCCGCCCATTCATTTTCAGTCAATCCCATTCCCTCTCTATCCCCACCCACTCCCTGTCAGTCAATCCCATTCCCTCCCTGTCCCGGCCCACTCCCTGTCAGTCATTCCCATTCAATCCCTGTCCCCGCCCACTCCCTGTAGGTCAATCCCATTCCCTCCCTGTCCCCTCCCACTCCCTGTCAGTCAATCCCATTCCCTTCCCCTTCCACTCTCACTCCCTCTGTCAATCCCGTTCCCTCCCTGTCCCCGCCCACTCTGTGTCAGTCAATCCCATTCCCCTATGTCCACGCCCACTCCCTGTCAATACCATTCCCTCCTTGGCCCCGCCCAGTCCCTGTCAGTGAATCCCATTCCCTCCCTATCCCCGCCCATTCCTTGTCAGTCAATCCCACTCCCTCCCTTTCCCCGCCCACTCCATCAGTCAATCCAATTCCCTCCGTGTCCCCGCCCATTCATTGTCAGTCAATCCCATTCCCTCCCTATCCCTGCCCACTCCCTGTCAGTGAATCCCATTCCCCTCCCTGTCCCCGCCCACTCCCTGTCAGTCAATCCCATTCCCTCCCTGTCGCCGCGCATTCCCTGTCAGTCAATTCCATTCCCTCCCTGTCCCCGCCCATTCATTGTCAGTCAATCCCACTCCCTTCCTGTCCCTGCCCACTCCCTGTCAGTCAATCCCATTCCCCTCCCTCTCCCCGCCCACTCCCTGTCAGTCAATCCCATTCCCTCCCTGTCCCCGCCCATTCATTGTCAGTCAATCCCATTCCCCTATGTCCATTCCCACTCCCTGTCAGTCAATCCCATTCCCTCCCTGTCCCCGCCCACTCCCTGTCAGTCGATTCCACTCCCTTCATGTCCCCGCCCACTCCCTGTCAGTCAATTCCATTCCCTCCCTGTTCCCGC
Source organism: Pogoniulus pusillus (assembly GCF_015220805.1). NCBI lineage: Eukaryota > Metazoa > Chordata > Aves > Piciformes > Lybiidae > Pogoniulus > Pogoniulus pusillus. The sequence continues at coordinate 38,544 of NC_087282.1, read as the reverse complement.
CCATTCATTGTCAGTCAATCCCATTCCCCTCCCTCTCCCCGCCCACTCCCTGTCAGTCAATCCCATTCCCTCCCTGTCCCCGCCCACTCCCTGTCAGTCAATCCCATTCCCCTCTCTCCACGCTTACTCCCTGTCAGTCAATCCCATTCCCCTCTCTCCACGCTCACTCCCTGTCAGTCAATCCCATTCCCCTCCCTGTCCCCGCCCACTCCCTGTCAGTCAATCCCATTCCCCTCTCTCCACGCTCACTCCCTGTCCGTCAATCCCATTCCCCTCCCTGTCCCCACCCATTCCCTGTCAGTCAATCCCATTCCCCTCCCTGTCCCCACCCACTCCCTGTCAGTCAATCCCATTCCCCTCCCTCTCCCCGCCCGCTCGCTGTCAGTCAATCCCATTCCCTCCCTGTCCCTACACACTCTCTGTCATTGAATCCCATTCCCCCCATGGCGCCGCCCACTCCCTGTCAGTCAATCCCATTCGCTCTCTGTCCCCGCCCACTCCCTGTTAGTCATTCCCATTCCCTCCCTGTCCCCGCCCAATCCCTGTCAGTCAATCCCATTCCCCTCCCTGTCCCCGCCCACTCCCTGTCAGTCAATCCCATTCCCTCCCTGTCCCCGCCCACTCCCTGTCAGTCAATCCCATTCCCCTATGTCCACGCCCACTCCTTGTCAGTCAATTCCATTCCCTCCCTGTCCCTGCCCACTCCCTGTCAGCCAATGCCATTCCCTCCCTGTCCCCACCCACTCCATCAGTCAATCCAATTCCCTCCCTGTCCCCTCCCACTCCCTGTCAGTAAATCACATTCCCCTCCCTGTCCCCGCCCACTCCCTGTCAGGCAATCCCATTCCCTCCCTATCTCCGCCCACTCCCTGTAGGTCAATCCCATTCCCTCCCTGTCCCCTCCAACTCCCTGTCAGTCAATCCCATTCCCTCCCTGTACCCTCCCACTCTATGTCAATCAATCCCATTCCCTTCCCTGTCCCTGCCCACGCCCTGTCAGTCAATCCCATTCCCTTCCTCTTTCCCTCCCACTCCCTGTCAGTCAATCCCATTCCCTCCCTGTCCCCACGCACTCCCTGTCAGTCAATCCCATTCCCCTATGTCCACGCCCACTCCCTGTCAGTCAACCCCATTCACTCCCTGTCCCCGCCCACTCCCTGTCAGTCGACCCCACTTCCTTCCTGTCCCCGCCCACTCCCTGTCAGTCAATTCCATTCCCTCCCTGTCCCCGTGCATTCATTTTCAGTCAGTCCCATTCCCTCCCTATCCCTGCCCACTCCCTGTCAGTCAATCCCATTCCCCTCCCTGTCCCCGCCCACTCCCTGTCAGTCAATCCCATTCCTTCCCTGTCCGCGCCCATTCCCTGTCAGTCAATTTCATTCCCTCCCTGTCCCCCCCATTCATTGTCAGTCAATCCAATTCCTTCCCTGTCCCCGCCCACTCCCTGTCAGTCAATCCCACTCTCTCCCTGTCCCCGCCCACTCCCTGTCAGTCAATCCCATTTCCTCCCTGTCTCCGGCCACTCCCTGTCAGTCAATCCCATTCCCTCCCTGACCCCGCCCAGTCCCTGTCAGTCAATCCCATTCGCTGTCTTTCCGTGCCCCCTCCCCATCACTCAATCCCATTCCCTTCCTCTTCCCCTCCCACTCCCTGTCAGTCAATCCCATTCCCTCCCTGTCCCCGCCCATTCCCTGTCAGTCAATCCCATTCACTCCCTGTCCCCACCCACTCCATCAGTCAATCCAATTCCCTCCCTGTCCCCGCCCTCTCCATCGGTCAATCCAATTCCCTCCCTGTACCCACACACTCCATCAGTCAATCCAATTCCCTCCCTGTCGCCACACACTCCCTGTCAGTAAATCACATTCCCCTCCCTGTCCCCGCCCATTCCATGTCAGTCAATCCGATTCCCTCCCTGTCCCCGCCCACTCCCTGTCCGTCAATCCCATTCCCTCCCTGTCCCCGCGTACTCCCTGTCAGTCAATCTCATTCACTCCCTGTCCCCGCCCACTCCCTGTCGCTCAATCCCATTCCCTCCCTGTACCCGCCCACTCCATGTCAATCAGTCCCATTCCCTTCTCTGTCCCTGCCCACACCCTGTCAGTCAATCCCATTCCCTTCCCCTTACCCTCCCACTCCCTGTCAGTCAATCCCATTCCCTGTCAGCCAATGCCATTCCCTCCCTGTCCCAGCCCATTCCCTGTCAGTCAATCCCATTCACTCCCTGTCCCCGCCATTCCCTGTCAGTCAATGCCATTCTCTCCCTGTCCCCACCCACTCCATCCGTCAATCCCATTGCCTCCCTGTCCCTGCGCACTCCATCTGTCAATCCCATTCCCTCCCTGTCCCCGCCCACTCCCTGTCAGTCGATTCCACTCCCTTCATGTCCCCGCCCACTCCCTGTTCGTTCAATCCCATTCCCTCCCTGTCCCCGCCCACTCCCTGTCAGTCAATCCCATTCCCTCCCTGGCCCCGCCCAGTCCCTGTCAGTCAATCCCATTCCCTCCCTGTCCCTGCCCACTCCCTGTCAACCAATGCCATTCCCTCCCTGTCCCCGCCCATTCCCTGTTATTCAATCCCATTCCCTCCCTGTCCCCGCCCATTCCCTGTTATTCAGTCCCATTTCCCTCCCTGTCCCCGCCCACTCCCTGTCAGTCAATCCCATTCCCCTATGTCCACGCCCACTCCCTGTTAGTCAATTCCATTCCCTCCCTGTCCCCGCCTACTCTCTGTCAGTCAATCCCATTCCCTCCCTGTCCCCGCCCATTCCCTGTCAGTCAATCCCATTCCCCTACCTGTCCCCGCCCACTCCCTGTCAGTCAATCCCATTCCCCTACGTCCACGCCCACTCCCTGTTAGTCAATTCCATTCCCTCTCTGTCCCCGCCTACTCCCTGTCAATCAATCCCATTCCCTCCCTGTCCCCGCCCATTCCCTGTCAGTCAATCCCATTCCCTTCTCTGTCCCCGCCCACTCCCTGTCAGTCAATCCCATTCCCTTTCTGTCCCCGGCCACTCCCTGTCACTCAATCCCATTCTCCTCCCTGTCCCTGCCCACTCCCTGTCAGCCAATGCCATTCCCTCCCGGTCCCCGCCCACTCCCTGTCATTCAATCCCATTCCCTCCCTGTCCCCGCCCATTCCCTGTCAGTCAATCCCATTCCCTCCCTGTCCCCGCCCACTCCATCAGTCAATCCAATTCCCTCCCTGTCCCCACCCACTCCCTGTCAGTAAATCACATTCCCCTCCCTGTCCCCGCCCGTTCCATGTCAGTCAATCCCATTCCCGGGTCCCCGCTCACTCCCTGTCAGTCACTCCCATTCCCTCCCTGTCTCCGCCCACTCCCTGTAGGTCAATCCCATTCCCTCCCTGTCCCCTCCAACTCTCTGTCAGTCAATCCCATTCCCTCCCTGTACCCTCCCACTCTATGTCAATCAATCCCATTCCCTTCCCTGTCCCTGCCCACGCCCTGTCAGTCAATCCCATTCCCTTCCTCTTCCCCGCCCACTCCCTGTCAGTCAATCCCATTGCCTCCCTGTCCCCGCCCACTCCCTGTCAGTCAATCCCATTCCCCTATGTCCACGCCCACTCCCTGTCAGTCAACCCCATTCCCTCCCTGTCCCGGCCCACTCCCTGTCAGTTGACCCCACTCCCTTCCTGTCCCCGCCCACTCCCTGTCAGTCAATTCCATTCCCTCCCTGTCCCCGCCCATTCATTGTCAGTCAATCCCATTCCCTCCCTATCCCTGCCCAGTCCCTGTCAGTCAATCCCATTCCCCTCCCTGCCCCCGCCCACTCCCTGTCAGTCAATCCTATTCTTTCCTTTCCCCGCCCAAACCCTGTCAGTCAATTTCATTCCCTCCCTGTCTCCGCACATTCATTGTCAATCAATCCGATTCCCTTCCCTGTCCCCGCCCACTCCCTGTCAGTCAATCCCATTCCCTCCCTGTCCCCGGCCACTCCCTGTCAGTCAATCCCATTCCCTCCCTGTCCCCGGCCACTCCCTGTCAGTCTATCCCATTCGCTCTCTTTCCGTGCCCACTCCCTGTCACTCAATCCCATTCCGCTCCTTGTCCCCGCCCACTCCCTGTCAGTCAATCCCATTCCCTCCCTGTCCTCAACCACTCCATCAGTCAATATCATTCCCTCCCTGTCCCCGCCCACTCCATCGGTCAATCCAATTCCCTCCCTGTCTCCACCCACTCCATTAGTCAATCGAATTACCTCCCTGTCGCCACTCACTCCCTGTCAGTAAATCACATTCCCCTCCCTGTCCCCGTCCATTCCATGTCAGTCAATCCCATTCCCTCCCTGTACCCGCCCACTCCATGTCAATCAGTCCCATTCACTTCTCTGTCCCTGCCCACACCCTGTCAGTCAATCCCATTCCCTTCCCCTTTCCCTCCCACTCCCTGTCAGTCAATCCCATTCCCTCCCTTTCCCTGCCCACTCCCTGTCAGCCAATGCCATTCCCTCCCTGTCCCCGCCCATTCCCTGTCAGTCAATCCCATTCCCTCCCTGTCCCCGCCATTCCCGCTCAGTCAACCCCATTCTCTCCCTGTCCCCACCCACTCCATCAGTCAATCCCATTGCCTCCCTGTCCCTGCCCACTCCATTAGTCAATCCAATTCCCTCCCTGTCCCCACCCACTCCCTGACGATCCCATTCCCTGCCTGTCCCCGCCCACTCCATGTTAGTCAATCCCATTCCCTCCCTGTCCCCGCCCACTCCCATTTAGTCAATCCCATTCCCCTCTCTCCATGCTCACTCCCTGTCAGTCAGTCCCTTTCCCCTCCCTGTCCCCGCCCACTTCCTGTCAGTCAATCCCATTCCCTCCCTGTCTCCGCCCATTCCCTGTCAGTCAATCCCATTCACTCCCTGTCCCCAACCACTCCATCAGTCAATATCATTCCCTCCCTGTCCCCGCCCTCTCCATCGGTCAATCAAATTCCCTCCCTGTCCCCACCCACTCCATCAGTCAATCCCATTCCCTCCCTGTCCCCGCCCTCTCCATCGGTCAATCAAATTCCCTCCCTGTCCCCACCCACTCCATCAGTCAATCCAATTCCCTCCCTGTCCCCGCCCACTCCCTGTCAGTCAATCCCATTCCCCTATGTCCACGCCCTTCCCTGTCAGTCAATCGCATTCCCTCCCTGTCTCCGCCCACTCCCTGTCATTCAATCCCACTCCCTTCCTGTCCCCGCCCACTCCCTGTCAGTCAATTCCATTCCCTCCCTATCCCCGCCCATTCATTGTCAGTCAATCCCATTCCCTCTCTATCCCCGCCCACTCCCTGTCAGTCAATGCCATTCCCTCCCTGTCCCCGCCCATTCCCTGTCAGTAAATTTCATTCCCTCCCTTTCCCCGCCCATTCCCTGTCAGTCAGTCCCATTCCCTCTCTATCCCCGCCCACTCCCTGTCAGTCAATCCCATTCCCTCCCTGTCCCCTCCCACTCCCTGTCAGTCAATCCTATTCCCTCCCTGTCCCTGCCCACTCCCTGTCAGTCAATCCCATTCCCCTATGTCCACGCCCACTCCCTGTCAGTCAATCCCATTCCCTCCCTATCCCCGCCCATTCATTGTCAGTCAATCCCATTCCCTCTCTATCCCTGCCCACTCCCTGTCAGTCAATGCCATTCCCTCCCTGTCCCCGCCCATTCCCTGTCAGTCAATTTCATTCCCTCCCTTTCCCCGCCCATTCCCTGTCAGTCAGTCCCATTCTCTCTCTATCCCCGCCCACTCCCTGTCAGTCAATCCATTCCCTCCCTGTCCCCGCCCACTCCCTGTCAGTCAATCCCATTCCCGCCCTGTCCCCTCCCACTCCCTGTCAGTCAATCCTATTCCCTCCCTGTCCCCGCCCACTCCCTGTCAGTCAATCCCATTCCCCTATGTCCACGCCCACTCCCTGTCAGTCAATCCCTTTCCCTCCCTGTCCCCGCCCAGTCCCTGTTAGTCGATTCCGCTCCCTTCATGTCCTGGCCCACTCCCTGTCAGTCAATTCCATTCCCTCCCTGTCCCCGCCCATTCATTGTCAGTCAATCCCATTCCCTCCCTGGCCCCGGTCAGTCCCTGTCAGTCAATCCATTCTCTCCCTGTCCCTGCCCACTCCCTGTCAGCCAATGCCATTCACTTCCTTTCCCCGCCATTCCCTGTAACTCAATCCCATTCTCTCCGTGTCCCCACCCACTCCATCAGTCAATCCCATTCCCTCCCCGTCCCCGCCGACTCCATCTGTCAATCCAATTCCCTCCCTGTCCCCACCCACTCCCTGATGCTCCCATTCCCTCCCTGTCCCCGCCCACTCCATGTCAGTCAATCCCATTCCCACTCTGTCTACGTCCACTCCCTTTCAGTCAATTCCACTCCCCTCTCTCCACGCTCACTCCCTGTCAGTCAATCCCATTCCCTTCCTGTCCCCGCCCACTCCCTGTCAGTCAATCCCATTCCCTCCCTGTCCCCGCCCTCTCCCTGTCAGTCAGTCCCGTTTCCCTCCCTGTCCCCTCCCACTCCCTGTCAGACAATCCCATTCCCTCCCTATCCCTACCCACTCTCTGTCATTGAATCCCATTCCCCCCATGGCGCCACCCACTCCCTGTCAGTCAATCCCATTCCCTCCCTGTCCCCGCTCACTCCCTGTCAGTCGATTCCACTCCCTTCATGTCCCCGCCCACTCCCTGTCAGTCAATTCCATTCCCTCCCTGTCCCCGCCCATTCATTGTCAGTCAATCCCATTCCCTCCCTATCCCTGCCCACGCCCTGTCATTCAATCCCATTCCCTTACCCTTCCCCTCCCACTCCCTTTCAATCAATCCCATTCCCTCCCTGTCCCCGCCCACTCCCTATCAGTCAATCCCATTCCCTCCCTGTCTCCGCCCACTCCCTGTCAGTCGATCCCACTCCCTTGTAGTCCCCGCCCACTCCCTGTCAGTCAATTCCATTCCTTCCCTATCCCCGCCCATTCCCTCTCAGTCAATTTCATTCCCTCCCTGTCCCCGCCCATTCCCTGTCAATCAGTCCCATTCCCTCCCTGTCCCCTCCCACTCCCTGTCAGTCAATCCCATTCCCCTATGTCCACGCCCACTCCCTATCAGTCAATCCCATTCCCTCCCTGTCTCCGCCCACTCCCTGTCAGTCGATCCCACTCCCTTGTAGTCCCCGCCCACTCCCTGTCAGTTAATTCCATTCCTTCCCTATCTCCGCCCATTCCCTGTCAGTCAATTTCATTCCCTCCCTGTCCCCGCCCATTCCCTGTCAGTCAATCCCATTCCCTCCCTGTCCCCTCCCACTCCCTGTCAGTCAATACCATTCTCTCCCTGTCCCCGCCCATTCCCTGTCAGTCAATTTCATTCCCTCCCTGTCCCCGCCCATTCATTGTCAGTCAATCCCATTCCCTCTCTATCCCCGCCCACTCCCTGTCAGTCAATCCCATTCCCCTATGTCCACGCCCACTCCCTGTCAGTCAATCCCATTCCCTCCCTGTCCCCGCCCATTCCCTGTCAGACTATCCAATTCCCTCCCTGTCCCCGCCCACTCCCTGTCAGTCAATCCCATTCCCTCCCTGTCCCCGCCCACTCCATGTCAGTCAGTACCATTCCCTCCCTGGCCCCGGTCAGTCCCTGTCAGCCAATGCCATTCCCTCCCTGTCCCCGCCCACTCCCTGTCAGTCAATCCCATTCACTTCCTTTCCCCACCATTCCCTGTCACTCAATCCCATTCTCTCCCTGTCCCCACCCACTCCATCAGTCAATCCCATTCCCTCCCTGTCCCCGACGACTCCATCTGTCACTCCAATTCCCTCCCTGTCCCCACCCACTCCCTGACGATCCCATTCCCTCCCTGTCCCCACCCACTCCATGTCAGTCAATCCCATTCCCACTCTGTCTACGTCCACTCCCTGTCAATCAATTCCATTCCCCTCTCTCCACGCTCACTCCCTGTCAGTCAATCCCATTCCCTCCCTGTCCCCGCCCATTCCCTGTCAGTCAATCCCATTCACTCCCTGTCCCTGCCATTCCAGGTCAGTCAATCCCATTCACTCCCTGTCCCCAACCACTCCATCAGTCATTACCTTTCCCTTCCTGTCCCCGCCCATTCCAACGGTCAATCCAATTCCCTCCCTGTCCCCACCCACTACATCAGTCAATCCAATTCCCTCCCTGTCGCCACCCACTCCCTGTCAGTCAATCCCATTCCCTCCCTGTCCCCGCCCACTCCCTGTCAGTCAATCCCATTCACTCCCTGTCCCCGCCCACTCCCTGTCAGTCAATCCCATTCCCACCCTGTCCCCGCCCACTCCCTGTTGGTCAATCCCATTCCCTCCCTGTACCCCCCCACTCCATGTCAATCAATCCCATTCCCTTCCCTGTCCCTGCCCACGCCCTGTCAGTGAATCCCATTCCTTTCCCCTTCCCCTCCCACTCCCTGTCAATCAATCCCATTCCCTCCCTGTCCCCGCCCACTCCCTGTCAGTCAATCCCACTCTCTATGTCCACGCCCACTCCCTGTCAGTCAATCCCATTCCCTCCCTGTCCCCGCCCACTCCCTGTCAGTCGATTCCACTCCCTTAATGTCCCCGCCCACTCCCTGTCAGTCAATCCCATTCCCTCCCTGTCCCCGCCCACTCCCTGTCAGTCGATTCCACTCCCTACATGTCCCCGCCCACTCCCTGTCAGTCAATTCCATTCCCTCCCTTTCCCCGCCCATTCCCTGTCAGACAATCCAATTCCCTCCCTGTCCCCGCCCACTCCCTGTCAGTCAATCCCATTTCCTCACTGTCCCCGCCCACTCCCTGTCAGTCAATCCCATTCCTTCCCTGTCCCCTTTCACTCCCTGTCAGTCAATCCCATTCCCTACCTGTCCCCTCCCACTCCCTGTCAGTCAATCTCATTCCCCTATATGTCTCCGCCCACTCCCTGTCAGTCAATCCCATTCCCCTCCCTGTCCCCGCCCACTCCCTGTCAGTCAATCCCATTCCCTCCCTGTCCCCACCCATTCTCTGTCAGTCAATCCCATTCCCTCCCTGTACCCGACCACTCCCTGTCAGTCAAACCCATTCCCTTCCCTGTTCCCGACCACTCCCTGTCAGTCAATCCCATTCCCCTCCCTGTCCCCACCCACTCCTTTTCTGTCAATCCCATTACCTTCCCTGTCCCCACCCACTCCCTGTCAGTGAATCCCATTCCCTTCCCTGTCCCCGCCCACTCCCTGTCAGTCAATCCCATTCAGCTCCCTGCCCTCCCCCTGACAGTCAATCCCATTCCCTCCCAGTGCACGCCCACTCCCCTGTCATTCAATCCCATTCCCCTCCCTGTCCCCGCCCACTCCCTCTCAGTCAATCCCATTCCCCTCCCTTTCCCCCTCCACTCCCTATCAGTCAATCCAATTCCCTCCCTGTCCCTGCCCACTCCCTGTCCGTCAATCCCATTCCTCTCTCTGTTCACGCCCACTCCTTGTCAGTCAATCCCATTACCCTCCCTGTCCCCGCCCACTCCTTGTCACTCAATTGCATTCCACTCCCTGCCTCCGCCCACTACATGTCAGTCCCTCTCAGTCCTCTCCCAGTCGCAATGCAGGTCAATCCCATTCCCCTCCCACTCTGTCAGTCCCTCCTAGTCCCTTTCTATCGCCATTCCACTCACTCACAATCCACTCCCAATCTCTCCTGCTCCATCCCACTATCTCCCAGTATATCCCAGTCCCCTCCACTAACTCCCGAGCCCCTATCCCTCTCTCCCAGGCCCTCCACATCCCCTCCTAGGCCATCCCAGTCCCTCCCAATCCCTCCACTCCATCCCTGATCCCTTCACACTCCATCCCATTCCCTCCCAGTCCGTCCCAATGCCCTACCAGTCTCCTCCCAATGCCCTCCCTGTCTATCCCAGTCTCTCCCAATCCCCGCACAGTCACAGCAAGTTCCTCCCAGTCCTTACCAATTACCTCCCAGTCCCTGACAATCCCTGACAGTCTGCACCCTGTGCCCCATCCCTGCTGGTCACACCCAGTTCCATCCCAGTTCCTCCCAGTCAGGCTCCCTGGGAGTGGCTGGGACAGAAATGAGAAGGACTGGGATAGAATTTGGAGGGCTTGGGAGGTAGTGGGATGGAAATGGGAGGGGACTGGGTGGGCTTGGGAGGGAAGTGGTCCCAAACTGGGCCCAAACTGGTAGGAACTGGGCCCAAAGTGCACACCAAGTGGGGGAATTGGGCCCGGTGCAGCCAATGGGAGCGCTTCCTGCCTAAGCCCCGCTGGCCAATCACAGCGCAGCCTGGCTTTCCCGCTCTTTCCCCTCACAGCGTCAGGGAGGGAGGGAGGGAGGGAAGGAGACAAAATGGTGGCAGGGGACACAATGGCGGCTCCCAGTTCAGCTCCCAGTGCTTCCCGGATGGCTCCCAGTGCCTCCAGGTATGGATCCCAGTCTCAACAAGTCCCCTCCCAGTCCCATTCCAGACCTCTCGGAATCCCGCCCTGTCCCTCCCAATTCCTCTGCAGTCCCTTCCAGTTTCCCGCCCTGGGACACACTGGAACAAAACTGGGTGGGGCTGGTCCCGAACTGGGATGCACTGGAACAAAACTGGGAGGGACTGGTCCCAGACTGGGACACAGTGAAACAAAACTGGGGGTGACTGGTCCCAAACTGGGACACACTGGAACAAAACTGGGGGTGACTGGTCCCAAACTGGGACACACTGGAACAAAACTGTGTGGGGCTGGTCCCAGACTGGGACACACTGAATCAAAACTGGGGGTGACTGGTCCCAAACTGGGACACATTGGAACAAAACTGGGAGGGACTAGTCCCAGACTGGGACACGCTGGAACAAAACTGGGAGGGACTGGTCCTGAACTGGGACACACTTGAACAAAACTGGGAGGGACTGGTCCTAGACTGGGACACACTGGAACAAAACTGGGAGGGACTGGTCCCGAACTGGGACGCACTGTTCCCAAACTGGGGGACTGGTCCCGAACTGGGACACACTGGAACAAAACTGGGGGGGCTGGTCCCAAGCTGGGACACACTGTTCCCAAACTGGGGGGGCTGGTCCCGAACTGGGACGCACTGTTCCCAAACTGGGGGGGCTGGTCCCGAACTGGGACGCACTGTTCCCAAACTGGGGGGGCTGGTCCCGAACTGGGATGCACAGTTCCCAGACTGGGAGGGGCTGGTCCCAAACTGGGATGCACTGGTCCCAAACTGGGGGGGCTGGTCCCGAACTGGGACGCACTGTTCCCAAACTGGGGGGGGCTGGCCCAGCGCAGCCAATGGGAGCGCTGCTGCCCGAGCCCCGCTGGCCAATCAGAGCGTGGCTCTGGCCCTCCTGCTCTGTCAGCGCCGGGAGGGAGGGAGGGGAGAGGGAGACCAAACGGCGGCAGGGGCACAGTGGAGGCTCCCAGCGCCCCCAGAGCAGCTCCCAGTGCCTCCAGGTAAGATTCCCAGTCCCATCAAGCCCCCTCCCAGTCCCTCCCAGTTCCCTTCCAGACCTCTCCGAATCCTTCCCAGTCCCTCCCAATTCCTCTGCAGTGCCTTCCAGTTCCCTCCCAGACCTCTCCCAGCCCCTCTCTAATCCCATCCCAGTCCCTGCCCAATCCTGCTCCAGTCTCTCCCAGACCCCCTCTCAATCCCTCCCATTCTGTCCCAGTTCTTCCTAGGATCGCTTTCAGTTCCCATCCAGGCCCCTTCCAAACCCTCTCATTCCAGTCCTTTCCCAGTACAACCCAGTCCTCACCCAGTCCCAATCCAGTCCTTAAAAGGTCCATCCCAGTCCCCTCTCAGTCTCTCGCTGTCCCTCCCAGTCTGCTCCCATTTCCTCCCAATCCCCTATCAATCCCACCCGGCCTCACCCAAACCTTCCCAGTACATCCCACTAGCTCCCAGTACATCCCAGTCCCATCCCAGTCCCTCCCAATCCCCTCCCACTTCATTCCAGGCTCTTCCAACTATTTTTCAGACTATCCCAGTCCCTTTTCATTCCCTTCCCAGTCGTTACTAAGTCCCCGCCCACTCCATCCCACTCTGGCCCAGTGCCCTAACCGGTCAGTCACAATCCATTCCAGATCCCAATCCCATTCCCCTCCCTGTCCCCGCCCACTCCCTGTCAGTCAATCCCATTCCCTCCCTGTCCCCGCCCACTCCCTGTCAGTCAATCCCATTCCCCTCCCTATCCCCTCCCACTCCCTGTCACTCAATCCCATTCCCTCCCTGGTCCCGCCCACTACCAGTTAGTCAATCCCATTCCCTCCCTGTCCCCGCCCACTCCCGTGTCAGTCAATCCCATTCCCTCCCAGTCCCCGCCCACTCCCGTGTCAGTCAATCCCATTCCCTCCCAGTCCCCGCCCACTCCCAGTCAGTCAATCCCATTCCCCTCCCTCTCCACGCCCACTACATGTCAGTCCATCCCATTCCCTTCCTGTCCCCGCCCACTCCCACTCAGTCAATCCCATTCCATACTAGTCCCCCCCACTCCCTGTCAGTCAATACCATTCCACGCCCTGTCCCCGCCCACTCCCTGTCTGTCAACCCATTCCCTCCCTATCCCTGCCCACTTCCTGTCAGTCAATCCCATTCCCTCCCTGTCCCTGCCCACTTCCTGTCAGTCAATCACATTCCCTCCCTGTCCCCGCCCACTCCCTGTCAGTCAATCCCATTCCTTCCCTGTCCTCGCCCACTCCTTGTCAGTCAATCCCATTCCTTTGCTGTCCCCGCCCACTCCTTGTAAGTCAATCCCATTCCCCTCCCTGACCCCCCCGTTCCTGTCAATCAATCCCATTCCCCTTGCTGTCCCCACCCACTCCTTGTCAGTCAATCCCATTCCCTTCCCTATCCCCCCCCATTCCCTGTCAATCAATCCCATTCCCCTCTGTATCCCCGCCAACTCGGGTCAGTTAATCCTATTGCCCTCTCTGGCCCTGCCCACTCCCGGTCAGTCAATCCCATTCCCCTCCCTTTCCCCACCTACTCCCTGTCAGTGAATCCCATTCCCTCCCTGTCCACGCCCACTCCCAGTCAGTCAATCCCATTCCCCTATGTCCACGCCCACTCCCTGTCAGTCAATCCCATTCCCTCCCTGTCCCTGCCCACTCCCTGTCAGTCGATCCCACTCCCTTCCTGTCCCTGCCCACTCCCTGTCAGTCAATCCCATTCCCTCACTGTCCCCGCCCATTCATTGTCAGTCAATCCCATTCCCTCCCTATCCCCGCCCACTCCCTGTCAGTCAATCCCATTCCCTCCCTGTCCCCGCCCACTCCCTGTCAGTCAATCCCATTCCCACTCTGTCCACGTCCACTCCCTGTCAGTCAATTCCATTCCTTCCCTGTCCCCGCCCACTCCCTGTCAGTCAATCCCATTCCCTCCCTGGCCCCGTCCAGTCCCCGTCAGTCAATCCCATTCCCCCCCTGTCCCTGCCCACTCCCTGTCAGCCAATGCCATTCCCTCCCTGTCCCCGCCCACTCCCTGTCAGTCAATCCCATTCACTTCCTGTCCCCGCCATTCACTGTCAGTCAATCCAATTCCATCCCTGTCCCCGCCCACTCCCTGTCAGTCAATCCCATTCCCTCCCTGTCCCCGCCCACTCCCTGTCAGTCAATTCCATTCCTTGCCCATCCCCTCCCACTCCCTGTCAGTCAATCCCATTCCCTCCCTGTCCGCGCCCATTCCATGTCAGTCAATCCCATACCCCTCCCTGTCCCCTCCAGCTCCCTGTCAGTCAATCCCATTCCCTTCTCTGTCCCCGCCCACTCCCTGTCAGTCAATCCCATTCCCTCCCTGTCCCCGCCCATTCCCTGTCAGTCACTCCCATTCTCCACTCTGTCTCCACCCACTCGCTGTCAGTCAATCCCATACCCCTCCCTGTCCCCTCCAAATCCCTGTCAGTCAATCCCATTCCCTCCCTGACCCCGCCCATTCCCTGTCAGTCAATCTGATTCCCCTCCCTGTCCCCGCCCACTCCCTGTCAGTCAATCTCACTCCCCTGTCTCCACGCTCACTCTCTGTCAGTCAATCCCATTCCCCCCCTGGCACCGCCCAGTCCCTGTCATTCAATCTCATTCCCTCCCTGTCCCCGCCCACTCCCTGTCAGTCAATCCAATTCCGTCCCTGTCCCCGCCCACTCCCTGTCAGTCAATCCCATTCCCTCCCTGTCCCCGCCCACACCCTGTCAGTAAATCCCATTCTCTCCCTGTCCCCGCCCACTCCCTCTCAATTCCATTCCCCTCCTGTCTCCACCCACTCCCTGTTAGTCAATTCCATGCCCTCCCGGACCCCGTCCACTCTCTGTCAGTCAATCCCATTCCACTCTATCCCCGCCCACTCCCTCTTTGCCAAAACAATTCCCTCCAAGTCCCCGCCCACCCCCTGTCAGTCAATCCCATTCCCCTCCCTGTCCCGGCCCACTCCCTGTCAGTCAATTCCATTCCCTCCCAGTCCCTGCCCATTCCCTGTCACTCAAGCCCATTCCGTCCCTGTCCCCGCCCACTCTCTGTCAGTCAATCCCATTCTCCTCCCTGTCCCTGCCCACTCCCTGTCAGTCAATCCGATTCCCCCCCTGTCCCCAGCCACTCCATCAGTCTATCCAATTCCCTCCCTGTCCCCACCCACTCCCTGTCAGTAAATCACATTCCCCTCCCTGTCCCCGCCCATTCCATGTCAGTCAATCCCATTCCCTCCCTGTCCCTGCCCACTCCCTGTCAGTCAATCCCATTCCCCTATGTCCACGCCCACTCCCGGGCAGTCAATCCCATTCCCTCCCTGTCCCCGCCCACTCCCTGTCAGTCGATCCCACTCCCTTCCTGTCCCCGCCCACTCCCTGTCCGTCAATTCCATTCCCTCCCTATCCCTGCCCACTCCCTGTCAGTCAATCCCATTCCCCTCTGTCCACGCCCTCTCCCTGTCAGTCAATCCCATTCCCTCCCTGTCCCCACCCATTCATTGTCAGTCAATCCAATTCCCTCCCTGTCCCCGCCCACTCCCTGTCAGTCAATCCCATTCCCTCCCTGTCCCCGCCCACTCCCTGTCAGTAAATCCCATTCTCTCCCTGTCCCCGCCCACTCCCTCTCAATTCCATTCCCCTCCTGTCTCCACCCACTCCCTGTCAGTCAATTCCATTCCCTCCCAGTCCCTGCCCATTCCCTGTCACTCAAGCCCATTCCCCTCCCTGTCCCCTCCCACTCCCTGTCAGTCAATTCCATTCCCTCCCTGTCCCTGACCACTCCCTGTCAGTCATTCCCATTCCCTCCCTGTCCCCTCCCACGCCCTGTCAGTCAATCCCACTCCCCTCTCTGTCCCCGCCCGCTCGCTGTCAGTCAATCCCATTCCCTCCCTGGTCCCTCCCAGTCCCTGTCAGTCAATCCCATTCCCTCCCTGGTCCCTCCCAGTCCCTGTCAGTCAATCCCATTCCCTCCCTGGTCCCTCCCAGTCCCTGTCAGTCAATCCCATTCCCTCCCTGTCCCTGCCCACTCCCTGTCAGCCAATGCCATTCCCTCCCTGTCCCCGCCCATTCCCTGTCAGTCAATCCCATTCACTCCCTGTCCCCACCCACTCCATCAGTCAATCCCATTCCCTCCCTGTCCCCGCCCACTCCATCAGTCAAACCAATTCCCTCCCTGTCCCCGCCCACTCCCTATTAGTCAATTCCATTCCTTGCCCATCCCCTCCCACTCCCTGTCAGTCAATCCCATTCCCTCCCTGTCCCCGCCCATTCCCTGTCAGTCAATCCCATTCCCCTCCCTGTCCCTGCCCACTCCCTGTCAGTCAATCCCATTCCCTTCTCTGTACCCGCCTGCTCGCTGTCAGTCAATCCCATACCCCTCCCTGACCCCTCCAACTCCCTGTCAGTCAATCTCATTCCCTCCCTGTCCCCTCCAACTCCGTCAGTCAATCCCATTCCCTTCTCTGTCCCCTCGCACTGTCAGTCAATCCCATTCCCTCCCTTTCCCTACCCAGTCTCTGTCAGTCAATCCTATTCCCCCCCTGTCCCCGCCCAGTCTCTGTCAGTCAATCCCATCCCCTCCCTCTCCCCGCTCACTCCCTGTCAGTCAATGCCATTCTACTCCCTGTCCGTGCCATTCCCTGACAGTCAATCCCATTCCCCTCCCTGTCCCTGCCATTCCCTGTCATTCAATCCCATTCCCCTCTCTGTCCCCGCCCACTCCTTGTCACTCAATCCCATTCCCCTCTCTGTCCCCGCCCGCTCACTGTCAGTCAATCCCATTCCCTCCCTGTACCCGCCCACTCCATGTCATTCAATCCCATTCCCTTCCCTGTCCCTGCCCACGCCCTGTTAGTCAATCCCATTCCCTTCCCCTTCCCCTCCCAATCCCTGTCAGTCAATCCCATTCCCTTCTTGTCCCCGCCCACTCCCTGTCAGTCAATTTCATTCCCTCCCTGTCCCCGCCCTTTCAATGTCAGTCAATCCCATTCCCCTCTGTCCACGCCCACTCCCTGTCAGTCAATCCCATTACCTCCCTGTCCCCGCCCATTCCCTGTCAGTCAATCCTATTCCCTCCTTGTCCCCACCCACTCCCTCTCAATCCCATTCCCCTCCATGTCCCCGCCCACTCCCTGTCAGTCAATCCCATTCCCTCCCTGACCCCGCCCACTCCCTGTCTGTCAATCCCATTCCCTCCCTGTCCCGGGCCACTCTTCCCAGTGTCCGTTCTGAGTCTCTCCTTTTCCAGAGTCAGTCCCTTCCTTTCTGACTTCCTTACCAGAGAAAGGCTACTTTTTTTTCCCGTGGTGTGAGCAGGAATCCATGGAAGGTCTGGAGTGGGCTGCAGGCTTGTGTAGAGGTGCAGTGGAGGCTGTGGGTGTGTGTAGAGGTCTCAGGGGTGTGGAGAGTTTGCAGGGGTCTGTAAGGGTCTGCAGAGCCCTTGGAAAGGTCTGAAGTTGTCTGTAGATGTCTCTAGGGTGCTGCAGGGGTCTGCAGGCACCTCTTAAATGTCTGGAGGGGTCTGTAGCTGTCTGTAGAGGTCTCTAGAGCTTTGTAGAGGAATGTGGGTGCCTGCAGCTGTCTCTAGGGGGGTGTGGAGGTCTGCAGGCACCTTTCAAATGTCTGGAGGGGTCTGCAGAGCTCTGTCAGGGTCTGTAGATTTTGGCAGGGTTCTGTAGGAGTCTCTGGGCAATTTTAATGGTGTGGAGGGGTCTGCAGGTGCCTGTTGAGCTTTGTCCATGTCTGTGGTGGTGTGTAGGTGAGTGTGGGTGTCTGCAGAGGTGTGAAGGGGTCTGTAGCTATTTGTCAAGGTCTGAGAGAGTCTGCAGAGGTCTGTAGAGTTGAGTAGGTGTTTGGAGATTTCTGTGTGGGTCTGTAGGTGCCTGCAGGCATCAGTGAAGGCTCTGGAGGGGTCTGTAGATGTGTGCAGGGGTCTGTTAAATATCTGGAGGGGTCTGGATGGGTGTGGGGAGCTCTGTAGGGGTCTGTATGTGTTTGCAGGCAGCTGCAGGGGTCCGTAGATGCCCGTAGGGATTTGCAGGGCTCTGTTAGTTCTCTGCAGAGGTCTGCCTGGGTCTGGAGGTGCCTTTTAATGGGTCTGTGGAGGTCTGGAGGGCTCTGCAGTGGGCTGCAGTGGTCTGTTAAAGGTGTGGAGGGGTCTGTAGGTGTCTGCATTCAGTGAAGGAGTTCTTTGGCTCCAGGACACTTTTGTCCAGTGTCTCTAAAGTGTGACTGTCCCAAATGAGATAGAGGTGCACTGGCAGCGTGTTTGCAGGTGGCCCCAAGCTGAGTGGTGCTGGAGAGCAAGCAGAGGGGCAGGATGGCATCCAGGAAACACCTGGGCAGGCAGGGGAGCTGGGCCCAGGCGAAGCTTGTGAGGTTCCAGGAGAGCAAGGGCAGGGTGCTGCGTGTGGGCGGCAGGAAGCCTGCCTGTGCCTGCGGGCTGGGGGCGGAGGCGATAAAGAGCAGCCCTGGGGGTGCTGGGGAGGAGCTGAGTGCGAGCACATGGTGTGAGCTTGCAGGCCAGGAGGAGCCTGTCGGTGTCTGCAGGGCTGTGCAAGCAGCTGTAGGAGTCTGCCCAGGTCTGTAGGTGTCTGCAGGGGTCTTCTAAAAGGCCTGGAGGCTTTTCTGAGTGTGCAGAGGTGTGCGGGGGTCTGGAGGCATCTGTAGGTACCCTTAGGGGCCTGGAGGGCTCTCTGGAAGTCTGTGGAGCTCTCTGGGTGTCTGTGGAGGTGGTTCGGGGTCTGTAGAGGTGTCTGTGGTGCTGTAGATGTCTCAAAAGGCTGTGAAGGTCTTGAGGTGCCTTGCAAAGGTCTCGAGGTGTCTGTAGGGGTCTGCATGGTTCTCTGGCAGTCTGTAGAGGTCTGTGGGGGTCTCTAGGGGCCTCTTAAAGACATGCAGGGGTCTGCAGGGCTCTATGGAAAGGTCGGGAGGGGTCCCTAGAGGTCTCTAGGAGGCTGGAGGGGTGTGCAAGTGTCTGTAGCATTCAGCAGGTGTGTGGAGGTTTCTGTTCTGGGCCCGCAGGTGTCTGCAGGCATCTTGTAAAGGTCTGCAGGGGTCTGTGGAGCTCTGTCAGGCATCTGTTAAGTGTCTGCAGGAATCCATTGAAGGTGTGGAGGGGGCTGCAGGGCTCTGCAGAGGAGGCTGTGGCTGTGTGTAGAGGTCTTAGGGGTGTGAAGAGTTTGCAGGGGTCTGTGAGCGTCTGCAGAGCCCTTGGAAAGGTCTGAAGTTGTCTGTAGGAGTCTGGAGATGTCTCTAGGGCACTGCAGGGCTCTGCAGGGGTCTGCTGCTGCGGGAGGAGTGGGCTGGTGGAGCCACGCCCCCTGGGCTGCGGAGCCACGCCCCCTCCCTGGCCTTTCTTGCCTGGCGCTGGTTGCTGCCTGTTTATTTGCATAGCCACACCCCCTGTCCCCTTGCTGTCTAGTCCCCGCCCCTTTCTTTCTGAGCCACGCCCCCTTCCCTGTTCTGTGTCTGGTCCCCGCCCCTTTTCATTAGCCACGCCCCCTCCATGCACTGCCTATTCCCCGCCCATCCATAGCCACACCCTCTCCCCATGCTGTGTCTTATCCCCGCCCATCTATAGCCACGCCCTCTCCTCCATGCTGTGTCTAGTCCCCGCCCATCCATAGCCACACCCTCTCCCCATGCTGTGTCTTATCCCCGCCCATCTATAGCCACGCCCTCTCCCCATGCTGTGCCTTGCCCCGCTCCCTCGGCCCCGCCCCCGCCCCACAGTAACTAATAAAATGGTGACAGATTTGGAGCTTCCTTTGGAGGAGGAGTTTAGGAGGTGGCTGCTGATTGGTGGACTGTGGTCTATTGTTCTGCCTCCCTCATTTGCATATATTTGAATATCAGGCTCTGCCTTTGAGTACCTTGGAGATGTGTTGGGGGTTGGGGAGGGGTTACCGGGAGGGTCAGCAGCTGATTGGTGGATCCTGTGGGGGCTGTGGGAATGGTCACCCCTGTGCCCCGCCCCCTCATTTGCATAAATGAAGGCAGGGTCCACCTGGCGGAGTTTGGTGCTTTATTGGGGAGGGGGGGAACTGGTTAGGACGGGGAGGGTCAGCAGCTGATTGGTGCGTCCTCTGGCGTGGGCGGGGCCTGCCCCTGCCCCGCCCCTCCGAAGCGCTCGATGGTCTCCAGCACAGCCCCAGCAGCTCCAGGAAGGAGGAGACCTCCCCCCGCAGGCCTCCAGCCCCCCGGGAGACCCAGAGCCTGCGGGGGGAGGGCTCAGGGACCCTCAGACCCACCCAGGGACCCCCCAGACCCTCCTAGGGACCTCCAAGGGACCTCCAGACCCGCCCACTAGCCTCCCAGAGACCCCCACTCACCTCCTTGTATGCCCCTACTAATCCCCCAGTCCCTCCCCGTCCCCGCCCAGCGCCCCCCAGTGCCCACTCAGGCCCTCAGCTTGTCCCCGCAGCACTGCAGCCTGGCTTGGGGGCGCTGCTGAGGACCTCACCCTGTCGCCACCGCTCGCCGCAGCCTGTCAGTGGCCATCTGCAAGCTGGCACTGCCCTCACCGAGTGGGCACTGCCCTCACCAAGATGGCATTGAGCGCGACGGGTTGGAAGAGACCTTACCAATATGGCACCGAGCGCGACGGACTGGAAGCGACCTCACCAATATGGCGCTCAGCGCGACGGTACGTGTGACTTCACCAAAATGCGCCGAGATCGACGGTCTGGAAGTGACCTCACTAATATGGCCATGAGCGCGCAGGCGGGACATGACCCTACCAAGATGGCGCCGAGCGCGACGGTCTACCTGTGACATCATCAATAGGGCGCCGAAGCGCCGCAAGCCGGCGGTGACCTTACCAATACGGTGCCCAACGCCGCGGTCCTGGCGCTGCCGGCTGCTAGGCTGGCAATGCCCTCACCAGGTCGCCACCGCTCACCACAGCCTGGCAGTGACTCTCTGCAAGCTGGCGCTGCCCTCACGGAGTTGACATTAAGCTCACCAAGTTGGCACCGAGCGGCGGCAAGCCGGCGGTGATCTCACCAATATGGCGCCGAGCGCGAAGGTCTGCAAGAGCCCTCACTAACAAGGGGAGAAGCGCGACAGGCTGAATGTGACCTTACCAAGATGGCGCCGAGCGCGACAGTCTCGCTGTGAACTCGTCATGCGGCGCCGAAAACACCGGAGCCGGCGGTGACCTTACCAATGCGGCGCCGCGGGCTGCCGCTGCCGGCAGCAATCTGGCACTGTCCGCGGCAGGCTGGCAATGCCCTCACCGAGTTGGCACTGCACACGGCAGGCTGACAATGCCCTCACTGAGTCGCCACCACTCACCGCAGGCTTGCAGTGGCCCTCTTCAAGCTGGCACTCCCCTCACCGAGTTGTAGTGACCTCACCAAGATGGCGCCGAGCGCGACAGACTGTAGGTGACCTCACCAATATGGCACCGAGAGCGACAGACTTTCTGTGACCTCATCAATACAGCGCCGAGCGCGACTAGTTGGAGTGACCTTACCAATATGGCGCCGAGCGCGACGGGCTGGAAGTGACCTTTCCAAGATGGCGCTAAGCGCGACGTGCTGGCAGTGACCTCGTCAATACGGCGCCGAAACGGCCCAAGCCGGTTGTGACCTCACCAATATGGCGCTGAACGCCGCGGTCCTGGCGCTGCCCGCAGCAAGCTGGCAATGCACTCCCCGAGTCGCCACCGCTCACCGCAGGCTGGTAGTGACCCTCTGCAAGCTGGCGCCGCCCCCCGTGAGCTGGCACTGCCCGCTCCTAGGCTGGCAGTGCCCTCACCACGACGGCGCCGCCGGCAGCGCAGGCTCGGCGGTGACCTCACCAAGATGGCGCCGACGTCCCGCCTGCGACGCTGACCTCACCAAGGTGGCTCCGGGGGCGGTTCCCGCCGCCCCTCCTTTCTCGCATGCGCAGAGCGCTCAGGCCAGGCCGCAGGGAGGGGCACAGGGGACAGAGCCACTCTGAAGGCTGCCTGGGGGGCGTCTGGGCGCCGGAGGTGGTGAGTGGGGGTCGGGGGGGGGGGGGAGAGGTCTGTGTGGGGTGGGGGTCGCCGCTCGGGAGGGGCGGGGGGCAGTGGGGGGAAGGCCTGGAGCGTCCCCAGCGGCCTGGAGGGAACAGGGAGGGGAGGAGGGGGAGGGGCAGGGACATATACCCCGGGGGGGGGGGGGGGGGGGGGGGGGGGGCAAGGGCCTGGTTTTGGGGGGGGGGGGTCCTGAGGGGTCAAAGTTGGGGGCGAGGCCGCGGGGCCTGGGCCTGGGGGGGGTGGGAGAGGCTGAGGCCTGCTGGGGTGGGTGGGAAAGGCCTGGGAGGGGATTGGGGGTCCCTGGGGGGGACATGGGGAGGGATTTGGGGGGCTCTGGGGGGGGGTCTTCGAGGGGGACCTGGGAAGGGATTTGGGGGTCTCTGGGGGGATCCCTGGAGGGCTCTTTGGGGGGGACCTGGGGGGTCTTTGGGGGTGTCCTTGGGTTGGATTTGGGGGTCCTTGGGTGGCTTTGGAGGGGTCTTGGGTCTGGGGACAGGTAAAATGGGCCTGGGGTGATGCAGCAGGGTTCAGGGGCATCAGAAGGGGCATTGTGGGCATCTAAGTTGGCCTGGGGTCCTCTGGAGGTTGCCTCCCTCTTTCTGTCTCTGTTGTTTGTGCCTGGGTGAGAGTTCTCTGCTGTGTTTGTTCTCTCTTTTTGCAGGGAGCTGAACTGCTTTGCCCCAGCCCAGCTGCAGATCTGCACTCAGCCTCAGCCCCAAGCCCTGGCAGGGTGGGATGCTTTGGTACCAGGCCGTGGAGCTGTTTGAAATGCAATTCCTGCTTGCAGCTGGTTCAGAAATGGATTTCCTGTGGCTGTGGGGGCAGAAATGTCTCTGTGGTGAGTTGCTGCCAAGTGCCAGCCTTGCTTAAAGCCTTCTCTTAGGCCTTTCAGTGTGCTGATGGTTGCAGAGGAGAAGCTCAGAGTGTGAGGGAGTGAAAACTGAAGGGGGTGTTCAGGTGTGGGGAGAGGCCTCTGCCCTAGAGAGGCTGCTGGGCAGTGCTGCTGCAGCTAAGGTCTCCCTCGGGGAGTTGTTCCCCTCAGGGGCACTCTGGGGGCACTGTGCAGGAGGTGGCAGCCAGAAGGCAGAGCTGCCTGGGCCTCGTTGCTGTGCTGGCCAAAGCAGGTCACTTGTGCAGCTGTGCCACTTGCTGCTCAGGGCTGTGCTTGGGCAGAGAGGCAGCTGTGCCAGCAGCCTGTGCCACAGTGCAGTTGGTGCTGGTGCAGTGGAGCCTTTGCTGCTTGGCTCTGGGCTGATGGCAGTGGAGCCCCAGAGGCAGCGGTGCCAGGGCAGCTGAGCAGGGGCTGGGCTAGGGGCCGAGGCTGTGCTGCCTGCAGAGGCTTTTGTGTGCCTGTGTCGGGGTGGATTTAACATCCTTTTACTGCTGGGATGTGCTCCTGCTGCTGCCTTTCTGCTGCCCGGCTGGGAGGGGTCCAGAGGGACTGGGAGACACCAGGAGGGTTTGGGAGGAGTCTGGGAGGGCATTGGGATGGAGTGGGAAGGGATGCATGAGGGACTGGGAGTGAATGTGAGTGACTGGGAGGGGAATGGGTAGGGCTGAAGGGGGTTGGGAGGAAATGGGAGAGGACTGGAAGGGACTGGGACTGAGAGAGACTGGGATGGACTGGGGAGGGGCTGGGAGGGGAATGGGATGGAGGAGGAAAAGACAGGAATGGGAATGAAGGCAA
Source organism: Pogoniulus pusillus (assembly GCF_015220805.1). Lineage (NCBI taxonomy): Eukaryota > Metazoa > Chordata > Aves > Piciformes > Lybiidae > Pogoniulus > Pogoniulus pusillus. The sequence goes on along the minus strand of NC_087282.1, from coordinate 15,432 downwards.
TTGGGAGGGAACTAGGAGAGGACAGGGCCAGACTGGGAGGGATTGGGATGCATTCAGTGGAAGTGGGAGAGACTGGGATTGGGAGGAGACTGGGAGGGCATTGGGATTGAGTGGGAGGAGTGGGATGGACTGGGAAGGGCCTGTGAGGGGATTTGGAGGGACTGGGAGAGAGTGATAGGGGATTGGGAGTTACTGAGGGGACTGGAAGGAGACTGGGATATATTGGGAGATAGTGGAATGGACAGGGAGGGATTGTGAGGGGCTGGGTGGGACTGGAAAGGGACTGGGAAGGACTGAGAGAGACTGGGCTGGACTGAGAGGGGACTGGACTGGCAATGGGAGGGAGTGGGAAGGCATCTGGAAGGGATCAGAAGGAATTGGAAGAGACTGAGAGGGAATTTAGCATGGGAGGGTATTGGGAAAGGCTCTGGGGGGATTGCAAGAGACTGGGATGGACTGGGAAGGAGTGGGATGGGCTGGAATGGGAGTGAGAGGTGTGAGGGAGGGGAATGGGACTGGGAGGTCCTGGGATGGGACAGGAAGGGGAATGGAGGGACTGATGGGAACAGGGAGAGGAATGGGATGGACTTGGAGGGACTGGGAAAGGACTTGGAGAGACTGAGACTGAGCCAGACTCTGAGGGGTTTTGGAGACACTGAGAAGTACTGGGAGGGAGTGGGAAGCCTGCAGAGGAACTGAGAGAGGCTGAAAGAGGATTTGGAGGGAGTGGGAGGGGAATTAGAGGGACTGGGAGAGAGTGATAGGGGATTGGGAGTTCCTGGAGGGGACTGGAAGGGGAATGGGATATACTGGGAGGTAGAGGAATGGACTGGGAGGGAGCTGGGTGGGACTGATGGGGACTGGGAAGAAATGGGAGGGGACTGGGATGGACTGGAAGGGATTGGGAGAGAGTGGGAGGGGATGTGGAATGAATTTGGAGAGACTGGGAGGGACTGGAAGGGATTGGGAGAGAGTGAGAGGGGATGTGGAATGAGTTTGGAGAGACTGGGAGGGACTGGAAGGGATTGGGAGAGAGTGAGAGGGGATGTGGAATGAATTTGGAGAGACTGGGAGGGACGGGAAGGGATTGGGAGAGAGTGGGAGGGATTGGGAGGAATTCAGAGAGACTGGGAGGGACTGGAAGGGATTGGGAGAGAGTGGGAGGAATTCAGAGAGACTGGGAGGGACTGGGGTGGAGTGGGAAAGAATAAATGAGTGACTGGGAGTGAATGGGAGAGACTGGGAGGGGATTGCAAGGGACTACTTGGAACTGGAAGAGGAATGGGATGGTCTGGGAGGGACTTGGAGAGACTGAGCCAGACTGGGAGGGGTTTGGGAGACGCTGAGAAGGACTAGGAGGGGACCAGGCTAGACTAGGGGGGGATTCAGAGGAACTGGGAGAGATTGGGAGGAGACTGGGAGGGAGTGGGATGGAGTGGGAAGGGATTGATGAGGGACTGGGAGTGATTGTGAGTGACTGGGAGAGCCATGGAGGGGAACAGGAGGGGCAGATGGGGAGTGGGATGGGATTGGGAGGGACTGGCGAGGAGTGGGAGGAGACTGAGAGGTAGTGAAAGGGAAGTGGGAAAGGATGAGGGATTGGGAGGGACTGGGAGGCAGTGGGAGGAGACTGGGAAGGGACTGGGAGGGGATTTGGAGGGACTGGGAGAGAGTCATAGGGGATTGGGAGCTGATGGAGGGGACTGGAAGGGGACTGGGATATACTGGGAGCCAGTAGGATAGACTGGGAAGGATTGAGAGAGGACTGGGTGGGAGTGATAGAGAACTGGGAGGGACTGGGGAGAGACTGGGAGGGGACTGGGATGGACCTGGCAAGAATTGGATTGGGACTGGGAGAGGACTGTGAGAGAACTGGGATGGGCCTGGAAGGGACTGGGAAGGACTTGGAGTGTGAAAGTACTGGGAAAGGAGTGGAATGGGATTGTGAGGGACTGGGAGGGAGTGGGTGGGATTCAGAGGAACTGGGACAGAGTTGGATGGACTGGGAAGGGATCTGGGAGAGACTCGAGGGGACTGGGATGGACTGGGAAGGGGACTGAGGTGGCATGGAGGGGTATGGGACTGGGAGGTACTGCAAAGGGACTGAGAGGGCAATGGGATGGACTGGGAGGAACTGGTGTGGAACTGGGAAGGCGGGGGAAGGCCAGAGAGAGAATGGGAGGGGAATGGGTTGGACCTGGTTAAAGACTGGATTGGGACTGGGAGAGGACTGGGAGGGTATTAGGAGAGGCCTGGAAGGGTCTGAGAAGGACTGGGATGTACTGGGAAAGGCCTGGAATGGGATTGTGAGACTGGGATGGAACTGGGAGGGGATTGGGAGGGAGTGAGTGGGATTCAGAGGAACTGGGAGAGTCTGGGATGGACTTAGAGTGGGCTGGGCTGGGAAGGGATCTGGGAAGGAGTGAGGGGACTGGGAGGGATTGGGAAGAGGACAGAGAGCTGTCAGGGAGGGGAATGGGACTGGGAGGTACTGGGATGGGACAGGGAGGGGAATGGGAGGGACTGATGGGAAGTGGGAGAGGAATGAGATGGCCTGGGAGGGGATCTGGAACGGATTGTGAGAGAGTGGGAGGGGACTGGGAAGGGATTGGGATAGACTGGGAGCTAGGGGGATGGACTGGGAAGGATTGGGAGGGAGTGATAGAGGATTGGAAGGAAATGGGAGAGGACTGGAATGGGACTGGGAAGGGACCGGGATGGACCTGGTAAGGACTGGATTTGGACTGGGAGGTATTGGGGGAGGACTGTGAGGGAACTGGGATAGGCCTGGAAGGGACTGAGAAGGACTGGGAGGGGACTGAGAGGTGGCAGGGAGGGGACTGGGCCAGGGAGAGGATTGGGGGGAATGGGAAGGGGTTTGGAATGGATTGGGACTGGGAGGGGACTGGGCCAGAGTGGGAGGGGAGTGGAAAGGTAGTGGGAGGGTGTGAAAGGTAGTTGGAGGGCACTGGAAGGGACTAGGAGGGGATTGGGATGGACTGGGAAGGGACTGGTGAGGATTGGATTGGGACTGGGAGAAGCCTGGAAGGTACTGAGAAGAAGTGGGAGGGGACTGGGATGTACTGGGAAAGGAGTGGGATGGGATTGAAAGAGACTGGGATGGGACTGGGAGGGGGTTGTAGGGAGTGGGTGGGATTCAAAGGAACTGGGAAGGACTGGGAGGAGACTGGGAGTGGGGTGGACTGGGAATAGACCTGGGAAGAAGAGAGTGGAACTGGGAGGGGACTGTGAGGGATTGGATGGGACTGGGAAGGGGCCTGAGAGGTGGCAGGGAGGGAAGTGGGACTGGGAGGTACTGGGATGGGATAGGGAGGAGATTGTAAGGGACTCATGAGAACTTGTGGAGAAATGGGAGGGAATGGGAAAGGACTGGAAGGGGACTGGGATATACTGGGAGACTGTGGGATGGACTGGGAAGGATTGGGGGAGGGCTGGGTGGGACTGATAGGGGCTTGGGAGGGACTGGGAGAGACTGGGATGGACCTGATGATGACTGGACTGAGACTGGGAGGGACTAGGAGATGACTGTGAGGGAACTGGGAAAGATCCGGAAGGGACTGAAAAGGACAGGGAGGGGAGTGGGATGTCCTGGGAAAGGAGTGGAATTGGATTGTGAGAGACTGGGCTGGGACTGGGAGGGGACTGAGAGAGAGTGGGTGGGACTGGGAACAACTGAGCTGAACTGGGAGGGGACTGGGAAGGGGCCTGAGAGGTGCCAGGGAGGGGAATGGGACTGGGAGGTAGTGGGATGGGGCAGGGAGGGGAATGGGAGAGACTGATGGGAAGTTAGAAAGGAATGGGCTGGACTTGCAGGGAGTGGGAGGGGATTGGGAGGGAATGTGATGGGGTCTGGAATGGATTGTGAGTGACTGGGAGGGCACTGAGCCAGAGTGGGAGGGGATTGGAAGGGATTGGGATGTACTGGGAGCTAGTGGGATGGACTGGGAAGGATTGGGTGAGGCTGGGTGGGACTGGGAGTGGATTGAGAGGGACTGGGAGAGGTTGGGAGGGACTGGAGTTGGACTGAGACTGGGAGGGGACTGAGGTGGACCTGCTAAGGACTGGATTAGGACTGGGAGGAAAATGGGAGAGGAGTGGAAGGGACAGAGAAGGACTGGGAGGGGAGTGGGATGTACTGGAAAATGACTGGAGTGGGATTATGTGGGACTGGGAAGGAGACTGAGAGGTGGCAGTGAGGAGAATGGGTCTGGGAGGGACAGGGATGGTAATGGGAGGAAGTGGTGGGAACTGGGGGAGGAATGGGATGCACTGGGCTGGAGTAGGAGGGCATTGGGAGGGAATGGGAAGGGATCTGGAATGGATTGTGAGTGACTGGAGGGGACTGGGCCAGAGTGGGAGTGGACAGGGAAGATACTGGGAGGGGAATGGGCAGGCAGTGTGAGGGTGTGAAAGGTAGTTGGGGTGGCCTGGAAGGCCCTGGGAGAGTACTGAGAGGGAGTGTGAGGGGACTGGAAGGAGACTGGGATATACTGGGAGCTAGTTGGATGGAGTGGGAAGGATTGGGTGGGGCTGTGTGGGACTGATAGGGGATTGGGAGAAGATTGGAAAGGACTGGGAGGGGAGTGGGATGTGTTGGGAAAGGACTGGAATGGGATTGTGAGAGACTGGTAGGGGATTGGGAGGGAGTGGATGGGATTCAGAGCAGCTGGGCAGGACTGGGAGGGCATTGGAATGGACTGGGAGGGAGTGGGATGGACTGGGAAGGGATCTGGGAGTGAGTGGAACTGTGAGGGGATTGGGAAGGTAGTTGGAGGGGGCTGGAAGGGACTTGGAGGGGATCGAGAGGGAGTGGGAGGTGACTGGTAGGGGACTGGGATATAGTGGGAGCTGGTGGGAGGAACTGGGAATGATTGGGAGGGGGCTGGGTGGGAGTGATAGAGGACTGGGAGGGACTGGAATGGGACTGGGAAGGGACGTGGGGGGACTGAGAGAGACTGGGAGGGGACTGGGATGGACCTGGTAAGGACTGGATTGGGACTGGGAGAGGACTGTGAGGGGACTGGGAGAGGCCAGGAAGGGGCTGAGAAGGACTGGGAGGGATTGGGTAGGACTGGAGTGGGATTGTGAGAGACTGGGATGGGACTGGGAGAGGATTGGAGAGAGTGGGTGGAATTCAGAGGAACGGGGAAGGACTGGGAGGAGACTGAGAGGGCTTTGGAATGGACTGGGAGGGAGTGGGATGGTGTGGGAAGGGATCTGAAGGGATCTGGGAAGGAGCAGAAGTGGGAGGGGACTGTGGGGGATTGGGTGGGACTGGGAAGGGGCCTGAGAGGTGGCAGGGAAGGGAATGGGAGGGACTGATGGGAAGAAGAAGAAGAAGGAGGTAGAGTGGGAGGGGATTGGAAAGGAATGGGAAGGGATCTGGAATGGATTGTGAGTGTCTGGGAGGGGACTGGGAAGAGACTGGCAGGGGAGTGGAAAGGTAGTGTGAGGAGGTGAAAGGTAGTTGGGGTGGCCTGGAAGGGACTGGGAAGGCATTGGGAGGGAGTGGGTAGGATTCAGAGGAACTGGGAGAGACTAGGAAAGACTGAGAGGAGACCAGGAGGGCATTGGGATGGACTGGGAAGGGATCTGGGAAAAAGTGAGTGGAACTGTGAGGGGACTGGGGGGGATTGGGTGGGACTGGGAGGTGCTGGGATGGGACAGGGAGGGGAATGGGAGAGACTGATGGGAAGTGGGAGAGGAATGAGATGGAGTGGGAGGGAGTGGAAGGGGACTGGGAGGGAAGGGAAAGGGATCTGGAATGAATTGTGAGTGACTGGAAGGGGACTGGGATATACTGGGAGCTAGTGGGATGGACTGGGAAGGATTGGGATGAGGCTGGGTGGGGGTGATAGAGGACTGAGAGGAAGTGGGAGAGGACTGGGAGGGAACTGGGAGAGGTCAGGAAGGGCCTGGGAGGGGAGTGGGAGGGATTGAGAGGAACTGGGAAGGACTTGGAGGAGACTGGGAGGGCATTGGGATGGAGTGGGAAGGGGCCTGAGAGGTGTCAGGGAGGAGAGTGGCCTGGGAGGGCATTGGGAGGGAATGGGAAGGGATCTGGAATGGATTGTGAGTGACTGGGAGGGGACTGGGCCAGAGTGGGAGGGTGTGAAAGGTATTTGGGGTGGCCTGGAAGGCATTGTGAGGGATTGGGAGGGGACTGGGATGTACTGGGAGCTAGTGGGATGGACTGGGAAGGATTGGAAGGGGGCTGGGTGAGACTGGGAGGGGATTGGGAGGGAAGGGAAAGGGCTGGGAAGGGGAGTGGGAAGGGGCTGGTAAGGACTGGATTTGGATTGGGAGAGGCCTGGAAAGGACTGAGGAGGACTGGAAGGAGACCAGGAGAGATTGGGTAGGACTGTGATGGGATTGGGAGGGACGGGCAAGGCGTGGGAGGAGACTTGGAGGGACTGAGAGGTAGTGGGAGGGAAGTGGGAAAGGATGAGGGATGGAGTGGAGGGATTGGGAGGGACTGGGATGGCTTGGGAGGGGATGTGGAGGGCCTGGGAGAGAGGGATAGGGGCTCGGGAGTTAGTGGAGGGGACTGGGATATTCTGGGAGATAGTGGAATGGAGTGGGAGTGGATTGGGAGGGAATGGAGAGGGATCTGGAATGGATTGTGACTGGGAGAGGACTGGAGTGGCACTAGGGACTGGGAGAGACTGGGATGGAGCTGGAAAGGACTGGATTGGGACTGGGAGAGGACTGGGAGGGAAATGGGAGAGGATTGGAAGGGACTGAAAAGAACTGGGTGCGGAGTGGTATGTACTGGGAAAGGAGTGGAATGGGATTGTGAGAGAGTGGGATGGGACTGGGAGGGGTTTGGGAGGGAGTGGGTGGGATTCAGAGACACGGGGAAGGAGTGGGATGAGTGGGAGGGAGTGAGATGGACTGGGAAGGGATCTGGGAAGGACTGAGCTAAACTGGGAGAGGACTGGGAAGGAGCCTGAGAGGTGTCAGGGAGGGGAATGGGCCTGGGAGGTGCTGGGATGGGACAGGGAGGGGACTGGGAGGGACTGCTGGGAAGTGGGAGAGGAATGAGATGGAATGGGAGGGAGTGGAAGGGGATTGGGAGGGAAGGGAAAGGGATCTGGAATGAATTGTGAGTGACTGGGAGGGGACAGGGAGGGGATTAGGAGGGAGTGGGAGGTGACTGGAAGGGGACTGGGATATTGTGGGAGCCAGTGGGATGGACTGGGAAGGATTGGGATGGGGCAGTGTGGGGGTGATAGAGGACTGGGAAGGGACTGGGAAGGGACTGGGCGGGACTGAGAGAGACTGGGAGGGGACTGAGATGGACCTGATAAGTACTGGATTGGGAGGGAAGGGGAAGGGATGGGAAGGGGAGTGGGAAGGGGCTGGTAAGGACTGGATTGGGATTGGGAGAGGCCTGGAAAGGACTGAGGAGGACTGGAAGGAGACCAGGAGGGATTGGGTAGGACTGGAATGGGATTGCGAGAGACTGGGAGGGGATTGTGAGGGAGTGGGATGGATTGGGAAGGGATCTGGGAAGGAGTGAGTGGGACTGGGAGGGATTGGGTGAGACTGGGAAGGGGCCTGAGAGGTCTTGGGATGGGACAGGGAGGGGAATGGGAGGGACTGGTGGAAGTGGGATGGGACTGGGGGGACTGGTGAGGCATGGGAGGAGACTTGGAGGGACTGAGAGGTAGTAGGAGGGAAGTGGGAAAGGATGAGGGATGGAGTGGAGGGATTGGGAGGGACTGGGATGGCCTGGGAGGGGATGTGGAGGGCCTGGGAGAGAGGGATAGGGGCTCGGGAGTTAGTGGAGGGGACTGGGATATACTGGGAGATAGTGGGATGGAGTGGGAGAGATTTGGAATGGATCTGGAATGGATTGTGAGTGAGTGGAATGGCAATGGAAAGGGACGAGGAGGGACTGACAGAGTGGGAGGGGACTGGGATGGAGCTGGAAAGGACTGGATTGGGACTGGGAGAGGACTGGAAGGGACTGAAAAGGATTGGGAGGGCAGTGGGATGTAGTGGGAAAGGAGTGTAATGGGATAGTGAGGGACTGGGAAGGGATTGGGAGTGAGTGGGTGGGATTCAGAGGAACGGGGAGGGAGTGGGAGGGAGTAGGATGGGCTGGGAAGGGATCTGGGAAGGACTGAGCTGAACTGGGAGAGGACTGGGAAGGGGCATGAGAGGTGGCAAGGGAGGGGAATGAGACTGGAATGTGCTGGGAAGGGACAGGGAGGGGATTTGGAAAGGATTGTGAGTGACTGGGAGGGGACTGGGCAGGTGGTGGGAGGGTGTGAAAGGTGGTTGGAGTGGCATGGGAGGGGACTGGGATATACTGGGAGCCAGTGGGATGGGCTGGGAAGGATTGGGAGGGGGCTGGGTGGGACTGATAGAGGACTGGAAGGAAATGGGAGCGGACTGTGAGGGACTGGAGTTGGACTGGGAAAGGACTCATCCCAGTCCCCTCCCAGTCCTCAGTCCCTGCCAGTCCTGTCCCATTCCTTCCCAGTCCTCTCCCAGACCGTCCCAGTCGCAATCCAGTCCTTCCCAGTCCATCCCAGAGTCTCCCAGTATGCCCCAGTCCCCTTCCAGACTAGAGTGATTGTGAGTGAGTGGGAGAGGCAGGGAGGGGAATGGGAGGGAGAGCTGGGAAGTGGGATGGGATTGGGAGGGACTGGTGAGGAGTGGGAGGAGACTGAGAGGGAAGTGGGAAAGGATGAGGGATGGAGTGAAGGGATTGGGAGGGACTGGGATGGCTTGGGAGGGGGTGTGGAGGGCCTGGGAGAGAGGGATAGGGGCATGGGAGTTAGTGGAGGGGACTGGGATATACTGGGAGATAGTGGAATAGATTGGGAGTGGATTGGGAGGGAATGGAGAGGGATCTGGAATGGATTGTGACTGGGAGAGGACTGGAATGGCACTAGGGACTGGGAGAGACTGGGATGGAGCTGGAAAGGACTGGATTGGGACTGGGAGAGGACTGGGAGGGAAATGGGAGAGGATTAGGGATGGAGTGGAGGGATTTGGGAGGGACTGGATGGCCTGGGAGGGGATGTGGAGGGCCTGGGAGAGAGGGATAGGGGCTTGGGAGTTAGTGGAGGGAATTGGGATGTCGAGGGAGGGAAGTGGAAGGGAGTGCAAGGGAATTAGGAGGGACTGGAGGGATTCGGAGAGGTCTGGAACGTGCCTGGGAGAGGACGTGTTGAGACTGGGATCCGTACCTGGAGGCACTGGGAGCCATCCTGGGAGGACGGGGAGCCATCCTGGAGGCACTGGGAGCCATCTGGGAAGCACTGGGAGCCATCCTGGGAGGACGGGGAGCCATCCTGGAGGCACTGGGAGCCATCCTGGAGGCACTGGGAGCTGAACTGGGAGCCGCCATTGTATCCCCTGCCACCATTTTGTCTCCCTCCCTCCCACCCTCCCTGACGCTGTGAGGGGAAAGAGCGGGAAAGCCAGGCTGCGCTCTGATTGGCCAGCGGGGCTTAGGCGGGAAGCGCTCCCATTGGCTGCACTGGGCCCAATTCCCCCACTTGGTGTGCACTTTGGGCCCAGTTCCTACCAGTTTGGGCCCAGTTTGGGACCACTTCCATCCCAAGCCCTCCCAGTCCCCTCCCATTTCCATCCCACTACCTCCCAGTCTCTACCAGTCCCCTCCCATTTCCATCCCACTGCCTCCCAGTCTCTACCAGTCCCCTCCCATTTCCATCCCACTACCTCCCAGTCTCTACCAGTCCCCTCCCATTTCCATCCCACTGCCTCCCAGTCTCTCCCAGTCCCCTCCCATTTCCATCCCACTACCTCCCAGTCTCTACCAGTCCCCTCCCATTTCCATCCCACTGCCTCCCAGTCTCTCCCAGTCCCCTCCCATTTCCATCCCACTACCTCCCAGTCACCTCCCAGTCGTTCCCAGTCCTTCCAGGGATGGAAGTGTCGGGGACTGGGAGGGGATCTGCAAGAGACTGGAATTGACTGTGAGTGGATCTGGGAGGTACTGGGATCGGATCTGGGAGAGACTGAGAGAGACTGGAAGGGACGGTGGAGGAACGGAGGGGTCTGGGATCGGGTCTGGGAGCGACTGTGAGGGGCTGGAAGGGACAGGGAGGAACAGAAGGGACTGGGATCGGATCTGGGAGAGACTGAGAGGGGCTGGAAGGGACAGGGAGGAATGGAGGGGTCTGGGATCGGGTCTGGGAGCGACTGTGAGGGGCTGGAAGGGACAGGGAGGAATGGAGGGGTCTGGAATCGGGTCTGGGAGCGACTGTGAGGGGCTGGAAGGGACGGGGAGGAATGGAGGGGTCTGGGATTGGATCTGGAAGCGACTGGGAGGGACTGGAAGGGACGGGGAGGAACGGAAGGGACTGGGATTGGATCTGGAAGCGACTGGGAGGGACTAGAAGGGAAGGGGAGGAACGTAGGGGTCTGGGATCGGGTCTGGGAGCGACTGTAAGGGGCTGGTACGTGTCCCTGGCAGCTCAGGAGCATGTCTGCTGGGCAGTGCTGGGGGCCAGGCGTCCCTCCTGTGTGTGCATGGCCCACATGCCAGCACCTTGCAGTCAGAGCTGACTGTGTGCACTGGAGGTGGAGTGTTGGAGTGGGATCAGCTCAGAGGTCTGCAAGGTCAGTGCATGGCAGTGGAAAATGAAATGCTTTGGCAGTGTTTTTACTGGGGGCATAGGAGCGTGCCCTCACCTTCACAGTGTGAGTAACTGAGCTTTGTCCTTGGTTGTTTCACTCTTTGCAGGTTTGCACTTTGCTTTCCACTCCACTGGCCAAGCCAGCCAGATGTGCAGCAGCAGCAGGATGGGCACGAGGGCCCCAGCTGCTGCGGTGAATCTGTCAGCACGGACGCTGGTGCCGCTGCAGCCTGGCCCTGCAGCCTGGCAGGGTGATCTCCTTTGGCTCGGCTCCTGTGGGCTCCAGGTAGGGTTTGTCTGTGTCTGCCAGGGGGGAAGGGTTGAAAAGGAGATGGCTCAGTCAGAGCTCTGACCTAGTAGCTGAAGATTCTGTCCAATGCAGATGCTAACAGAGCAGCTGGATGAGCAGAAAGCCTCTCGTGCAAACGGCTGTGGAGTGCTTCTCTCTGTTCCCTGCTGCTGGGAGGTGCTGACAGGTTAGGGTTTGCAGGGAGGCAGATCTCGCGGAGCAGGGCTGAACTCACTGTGCAAGGACACTGCACAATCCAGTGTGGATCAAAAGCGAGTGACAACTTTATTTAGTAGCCACACGCTTATATGTGTTACAGATAATTTATGCATACATGTAAGAAGCTAAATGGCTGAATCCCTAAATACCCCATTTGCTCTGCTTGAGTTGTCTGCTGACTCGTCAAGGACAGTGCCTCCCTGGCTAGTTATATTAAATGCTGCCTTTGTTTATTCAATATGTCTTTGTTTCTGTGTGGCCTAGCACAGCCTTAATTTAGTTCCATATACTCATCCTGCTTGCCCACTTCTAAGTCATGTCCATTTTCCTTTAGCCATTCTGCAACAAGGGTTAGTGGAGGGGTGTGAAGAATTTGCAGGGATCTCTAAGGGTCTGCAGACCCCTTTGAAAGGTCTGAAGTTGTCTGTAGATGTCTCTAGGGTGCTGCAGGGGTCTGCAGGCACCTCTTAAATGTCTGGAGGGGTCTGTAGCTGTCTGTAGAGGTCTCTAGAGCTTTGTAGAGGAATGTGGGTGCCTGCAGCTGTCTCTAGGGGTGTGTGGAGGCCTGCAGGCACCTTTCAAATGTCTGGAGGGGTCTGCAGAGCTCTGTCAGGGTCTGTAGATTTTGGCAGGGTTCTGTAGGAGTCTCTGGGCAACTTTTAAAGGTGTGGAGGGGTCTGCAGGTGCCTGTTGAGCTTTGTCCGTGTCTGTGGTGGTGTGTAGGTGAGTGTGGGTGTCTGCAGAGGTGTGAAGGGGTCTGTAGCTATTTGTCAGGGTCTGAGAGAGTCTGCAGAGGTGTGTAGAGTTGAGTAGGCGTTTGGAGGTTTCTGTGTGGGTCTGTAGGTGCCTGCAGGCATCATTGAAGGCTCTGGAGGGGTCTGTAGATGTGTGCAGGGGTCTGTTAAATATCTGGAGGGGTCTGGATGGGTGTGGGGAGCTCTGTAGGGGTCTGTATGTGTTTGCAGGCAGCTGCAGGGGTCCGTAGATGCCTGTAGGGATTTGCAGGGCTCTGTTAGTTCTCTGCAGAGGTCTGCCTGGGTCTGGAGGTGCCTTTTAATGGGTCTGTGGAGGTCTGGAGGGCTCTGCAGTGGGCTGTAGTGGTCTGTTAAAGGTGTGGAGGGGTCTGTAGGTGTCTGCATTCAGTGAAGGAGTTCTTTGGCTCCAGGACACTTTTGTCCAGTGTCTCTAAAGTGTGACTGTCCCAAATGAGATAGAGGTGCACTGGCAGCGTGTTTGCAGGTGGCCCCAAGCTGAGTGGTGCTGGAGAGCAAGCAGAGGGGCAGGATGGCATCCAGGAAACACCTGGGCAGGCAGGGGAGCTGGGCCCAGGCGAAGCTTGTGAGGTTCCAGGAGAGCAAGGGCAGGGTGCTGCGTGTGGGCGGCAGGAAGCCTGCCTGTGCCTGCGGGCTGGGGGCGGAGGCGATAAAGAGCAGCCCTGGGGGTGCTGGGGAGAAGCTGAGTGCGAGCACATGGTGTGAGCTTGCAGGCCAGGAGGAGCCTGTCGGTGTCTGCAGGGCTGTGCAAGCAGCTGTAGGAGTCTGCCCAGGTCTGTAGGTGTCTGCAGGGGTCTTCTAAAAGGCCTGGAGGCTTTTCTGAGTGTGCAGAGGTGTGCGGGGGTCTGGAGGCATCTGTAGGTACCCTTAGGGGCCTGGAGGGCTCTCTGGAAGTCTGTGGAGCTCTCTGGGTGTCTGTGGAGGTGGTTAGGGGTCGGTAGAGGTGTCTGTGGTGCTGTAGGTGTCTCAAAAGGCTGTGAAGGTCTTGAGGTGCCTTGCAAAGGTCTCGAGGTGTCTGTAGAGGTCTGCCGGGTTCTCTGGCAGTCTGTAGAGGTCTGTGGGGGTCTCTAGGGGCCTCTTAAAGACATGCAGGGGTCTGCAGGGCTCTATGGAAAGGTCGGGAGGGGTCCCTAGAGGTCTCTAGGAGGCTGGAGGGGTGTGCAAGTGTCTGTAGCATTCAGCAGGTGTGTGGAGGTTTCTGTTCTGGGCCCGCAGGTGTCTGCAGGCATCTTGTAAAGGTCTGCAGGGGTCTGTGGAGCTCTGTCAGGCATCTGTTAAGTGTCTGCAGGAATCCATTGAAGGTGTGGAGGGGGCTGCAGGGCTCTGCAGAGGAGGCTGTGGCTGTGTGTAGAGGTCTTAGGGGTGTGAAGAGTTTGCAGGGGTCTGTAAGGGTCTGCAGAGCCCTTGGAAAGGTCTGAAGTGGTCTGCAGGAGTCTGGAGATGTCTCTAGGGCACTGCAGGGCTCTGCAGGGGTCTGCTGCTGCGGGAGGAGTGGGCTGGGGGAGCCACGCCCCCTCCCTGGCCTTTCTTGCCTGGCTCTGGTTGCTGCCTCTTTATTTGCATAGCCACACCCCTTTCCATAGCCACGCCCCATCCCCATGCTGTGCCTGGCCCCGCCCCCTCGGCACCGCCCCCGCCCCACAGTAACCAATGAAATGGTGACAGATTTGGAGCTTCCTTTGGAGGAGGAGTTCAGGAGGTGGCTGCTGATTGGTGGATTGTGATGGGTGTGGTTTGCCGCTTGTTCTGCCTCCCTCATTTGCATACATTTCAATATCAGGCTCTGCCTTTGAGTACCTTGGAGATGTGTTGGGGTTTGGGGAGCGGTTACCGGGAGGGTCAGCAGCTGATTGGTGCGTCCTCTGGCGTGGGCGGGGCCTGCCCCGCCCCTCCGAAGCGGCCGATGGTCTCCAGCACAGCCCCAGCAGCTCCAGGAAGGAGGAGACCTCCCCCCGCAGGCCTCCAGCCCCCCGGGAGACCCAGAGCCTGTGGGGGGAGGGCTCAGGGACCCCCAGACCCTCCCAGGGACCTCCAATAACCTCTCAGGGACCTCTGATGACCTCCCAGGGACCCCCAGACCCTCCTAGGGACCTCCCAGGGACCCCCAGACCCGCCCACTGGCCTCCCAGAGACCCCCACTCACCTCCTTGTATGCCCACACTAATCCCCCAGCCCCTCCCCGTCCCCGCCCAGCGCCCCCCAGTGCCCACTCAGGCCCTCAGCTTGTCCCCGCAGCACTGCAGCCTGGCCTGGGGGCGCTGCTGAGGCCTCCCCTCGGGCCAGGCTGGGGGCTGCAGGCCTGGGCCCAGCGCCCTCAGTGCCACCTGTGCCAGGCCAGCAGGCAGCGGCAGCAGCACCTCCCTGGCAGGGCAGGTCAAGGAGCCTCGGGGGAGGGACCCCAGCACCCCCCAGCGTCCCCCCAGTCCCCTCCCACTGCTCCCAGTCCCCCCCAGGCACCCCTGGGACTCTCTATGGCACCCACAGACCCTTCCCCTACCCCCAGCCACCTCTGACCCCCGTCAAAACCTCACCCGGGGACCCCCATGACACCCCCAGACCCTCCCTCTGCTCCACTGCCCCCTCCCCCCAGCCACCTCGGACCCTTCCCAAGGCGCCCCCAAACCCCCCCAACCCCGGGGCCGCCTACAACACCCCCAGACCCTCCCCCTACCCCCCTTCAGCCACTTCGGACCCCCCCCAAATCCCCCTGCGACCCCCCCAAGCGCCCCTGGCAACCACTGACTCATCCCCAGACCCTCCCCCCACTGCTCGCCCCCCCCCCAGCCACCTCATCCCCCCCCGGGGACTCCTCAAACCCCCCTGGGGCCCCCCCGAAGCCCCTCTGGGACTCTCCAAAACCCCCCAGCCCCTTCCCCCGCTCCCCCCCCGAGCCCTCTCGGACCCCTCCCGGGACCCCCCAACTCCGCCTAAGACCCCCCCGGGGCTGGGTACAGCCGCAGCAGCTCGCTCCGCGCCGCCATCTTGCCTCCGTGCCGTCACTTCCGGCTGGCAGGCGACGCTCTGGGCTCTCCTCTCGCTGGTCAAAGCCGCTCTAGGCCTCCGAGGTCCTCCAGGCGCCACTGCGAGCGGCTCTGGGCCAAAGCAATGTCTGTGCTCAGCTGCAGGGATGGATTTGCCTGCACTCAAGCTGCTGCTGCCAGAGCCCCTCCGTGTCAATCTGTGCTGCCGTTGGGTTCTGCAGCTCTCTCCAGCAAGCATGGCATGAGCTGAAGGAGCAGCAGGAGCAGCATGGCCGTTCCCCAGGCAGCAGGAGGGTTCAGCCCAGCACCAGCTCATGCGGGAGGAGCAGGTGCTGAGGGACATCCCCCACGAGACGCAGGTGGCCAAAGAGGCTGGGTCAGGTAAAGCTTTGTGTGGAGTTTGTGCTCCTTCTGGCAGTCAGGTGCACCGGTTCTGAGGAGTAGAAGCATGGAGTGGTTGCTGTTGGAGAAGAGGCTTCCAAATCATCCAGGGCAGCCCTTAAGGCAGCACTGCCAGGTCACCCCTAAAG